>NC_083351.1:137369575-137994575 GCF_030254825.1 Meriones unguiculatus | reverse complement strand
TCCAGTCCCTGAGCTTCGCTCCCAGCCAATCCGAGAGTTCTGGGTCAACCAGAGGCCCTGTCTGCAAGCTCTTCTCGGATCTGCACACACATGCTATGACACACACACGCAAATGTAATTAACAGCAGTAGGACGATGATAAAAATACTGGAGGACATTGAACTCTGGACCCCACATGCATGTGTACATCCCACATACATGTATACACCTCCACATACATGCACACCTCCACATACATGTATACACCTCCACATACATGCACACCCCACATACATGCAAACACCCCACATACATGCGCACACCCCACATCCATGCACACCCCACATACATGCGCACACCCCACATACATGCACACCCCCACATACATGCACACCTCCACATACATGTATACACCTCCACATACATGCACACCCCCACATACATGCAAACACCCCACATACATGCGCACACCCCACATACATGCACACCCCCACATACATGCGCACACCCCACATCCATGCGCACACCCCACATCCATGCGCACACCCCACATCCATGCACACACCCCACATCCATGTATCACCCCACATCCATGTACACAACTCCACATGTGTGCACAGACAGCTCCACATCCCCACTCCCACAAACGCACACATTACTATGGACACATGTACCCTCACCCCCCCCCCACATGCACACTCACACATGAAAAGCAGGGTTGCCTTCCCCGACACAAACGCTCCTACTCTTAGAGGCCAGGCTCTCCCCTAACTGAAAACCCTTGGGTACATGATTGTTGCCTCATTCCCACTTCCCGACTGTGTACACGGCCGTTCCTCAGCCTCCGCTGGTGCCCAGTGCAGGGCCCTCCAGGACGTAGGCGGCACAGAGCCTGCCTGTCCTTGCATCGACAGCAGCACCGACACAGAGGACACACTTGCGGACTGACGGGCTGTTTGTCCAGGCCTGTGATGCTGTTGTTTTCCAACTTAAAACCAACAACCAACTGAAAGCAGACCCCACAGGCCTCTCCCGACGGGGAGCTGGGAAGAAGGCTCCATCCTTCCCTCTGAAGTATAAGTGAAAAGCTAGTGTCTGTGAGGCAGCTGGGGTTTCTGTTTCTGTGCGTGAGCCGGACCATAGCTTAAATGGTGACCTCTATGGTTACCAAGGAAATTGCATCCGTCTAACCACACAGGTGTAGACCAACGCTGGCCCCTGGAGCGTGGCAGGCGTGAGCTCAGGCCTAGGCCTGCCAGCCGCTGTGACCTCTCCTCACTTTTTCTTCCTGTTTGAGCTGCTGTTTTGTGCTGTGTCCTTTATTTCACGCTATTACATCGTAGCAAAAGCGCTGCAAATATAGTTTAGGGGTTCCCCCAAACTACACTCCTGAAGGTCTTTTTAAAATGTGCATTTGCTTGTTCCCTGCACCTCTGCTGTACCGCCACAGAGAGGACACCGCACGGGCATTCATCTGCCAACTGCTGCCCCTCACCTCTCCAGCCAGGCCCCACTTCCTGCTCCAGAGCACGCAGGGACAGCAGGGACAGCGGGCCTGAGGACCTCAGCCTCGCCTGTCCTGTCCGCAGTGCAGGCTTGAGAAAGGCCAGGTTAAGTTCAGTGCCCTGACCAGATGCTGGGGACACAGCAGGCTGGTGGTCACAGACCTTCCCTCTCCTCAGAGGCTGGTGGACAGACCCTCCCTCTCCTCACAGATGCTGGTGGACAGACCTTCCCTCTCCGTACAAATGCTGGGAACCAGTTCTTCACGCCAGCGTCTACTCCTTTGAGGCAGGGGCTTCTCTTGGAGGTGAAATGGACTCAAAGCCAGCTTGGCACCCCGGCTCCCTTACACCCTCACGCCTTGCTGTCACTCTCCGCCTTTAACCACTAAGACTCAGTGTGTGACCCCAGCCCAGCCCTCCAACTCCCACCAGTCTGTACGTCTGCCAAGATTCCACCCTGACGCGGATGTGCAACAGCCCAATCCCCAGGACCCTCCTCCACCCACAGCGCTGTCCCCGCGCTCACCTGCTCAGGGACACATCTTGAACTGAGTCTGCGAGGGGGCCGGGGGGCCCTCGATGGTGTTCCTCGGAAAGGCCCACCCTGTCTTCACCGTCTCTGGTTGCCAGCCAGTGAGCTGGGAGCTCTGGTCTCTCCATCCCCCCACCAACCCCCAGCCCCCAATGAGTCATGTCACCACCTGGTCCTTCCTGCCCTCAGGTCACTCTTAACCCTTTCTTCTCATGTGTAGCTTTTTTTCTTTTTTTTGAGACAGGGTCCATCTACACAGCCCTGGCTGTCCTAGAACTCATTGTACACCAGGCTGTCCTTGCACTCAAGAGATCTACCTGCCTCTGCTGGGATCACAGCCCACTTTTAACAGGTCCCTCTGAAAATATAACAGACCTAGCCACTTCCCAATGCCCCTTGGATGGCTGTGGTTAGCACCAGCAGGAGCTCCCCTCAAGTCCAGCCTGGAAACCAAGGCAGGGCAGGGCTCTTCCACACAGGCTCTCTGCTCCATCACCAGCATCCTCTGCGGCACACAGGGCTTCAGCAATGCCCTGGCCCAGCCTTTTTCTTTCCTTTGCTTCCCGTTAGGCACACCACATTTTAGATCTTATTTATTCTCCCACCTCCATGAAATTAGAAATCAAGGCCAGGGATTTCTTCCGCTGTTGTAGGCACAATCATGTCAAAATAATCACTGAGAACATGAACTCGACGCTCCCTTCCCCGTGTCTAGGCAAGGGCCCCCTCCTCCAACTACAGAGAGTCACACCAAGTTGTAGGGTTGAAAATAAAAGGCAAAGACCACTGCGCGTTAGTTTGTCAACATGTAATGCCCTGGGTTTATTTTGTGAGATTCTATCACAATGTTTCCAGGCGGGATTAAAAACCTTAAGGATAGCGTATGCCATTGGACTGGGCACTCAGACTCGGTACTGGCAAAGCGCTGTAGTAGCCTGCTAAGTACCGTCCTCTTCACAGAAGAGAGGTCAAATATTTCCAAAGGAAGGCACCCGATATTTGTGGTTCTGGCCTCGCAGCCTTCTGGAGAAGCTTAAAAGGAAAAAGCTGGCTGGCTGTTTTACAAACTGGAATGACGATACACGGACAGCAATTACCGCATTCTTCCCCCATATCCTTTCTGTAAGAACAAGTAAAGAATGAAGTCTTTAAACGATTCCACAATAAAAAAGTACATCTCTTGTGCTAAAAAAAGGGCAAGACAACATAAACTCCAGTTGTAAGGACTCCGTTTGCGTACTTGATTTAACACTTTTTGGTGTGGAAGGAAATGGGGCTGTTTGCAGGGCAGCAACATGACATTAGTGCTTTAAGTACCAGGGCCGCCCAGGCTTGCAGGCGGGCGGGGACGGGAGGATTCAAGAGACTTCATTTTTAGCTTGTTGCGCGTCCTGATGCTAGTAGACCAGGAAGAGCCGCATTGAACAGTACATTCCCCGTTTTAAAAAACTGATGCCTTTTTTTTTTTTGTAAAATTCTGTATGTATGTCACCATTTTTTTTTTTTCACATGATACACAGAAAACTCAAGGACCCAGAGGGAACCAAGTTATGTTATACCATTTACAAAATACCAAGGAGTCCACAGCTACCTAACACATTTACTACAGCACAGGAACCATGGGGGTACAGTGTACAAACCTGTAAACACGGCACAATAAATAGACAGCAGGTTCCGCACCATGCACATGATGTGATGACACCAGCTACACAACCTCACAGCTCACACTCTGTTGCAGTTCCCCCCTCCCCCCGCCCAAGTGCAAAGCATCACAAATGAACAGTTCTGTATTCAAGTAACATATATACAAGGGTATTACAAATATGCAGTACTATACAGATAATTGCGGTAGTCTTAATTTACAGATGTTGATTTTTCCTATTAACAATAAGAAAGAGAAGTTGAAGCATGAGAGATGCGCAGTGCTGCCGAGTCCCCACAGCTGCCATGGAAACGCACGTGTGATTCCTTCCTCCCTGCGTTCCAACGCCTCTGCTGCATAGCACCTGACCGTGTCCCCAGGCCGCAGTCGGCTCCCGGAGCTACGTCACCTCCATTGCTACTGTGTTGTCTGCGATGTTGTTCAATGCTGGCTTTTCTGAGTCATGATTTTCCCTGTAGGGATACAGGCTCAGTTACTTAACCAATACAGACCATCCTTCCCGACATGCCTTAGCTCTCGTTAGCGACAGGAAGAAACCTGACGTATGGGGCAATGGAATAAAGAGGAGCATGAACTTCTGCAACCATGGAAAACAGCCAAGCAGTAATCAGGTGAACCGGGTGTCAAAAGTCAAGTCCATGCCAACTGTAGTGTCAAAATCCTGGACAGGAACTCAAGTGACCCAGAGACCCACACACTAAACACCAAAGCTTCTCAAGCTCTGAACAGCACAGCTGCAGCTGCCGTCCATACCCAACTTCTTGCATTTATTCACTTAGTGTGTACATGCACACACACACACGTATGCTCACGAGAGTATCTCACAGCATCTCCTGACTTCTGGGGAGTCGGTTCTTCCGTCACGTAGGTTCTGGGGATCAAACTTAGCTTGTCAGGCTTGGTGGCGGGCCCTCTACTCACCAAGCCATTTGGTGGCCCTGAGCCTTCCTTATCCTGTTTTGGTGTGTGCATGAGCTCACGGAGGCCCGAGGACATGATGGCACCTTTCCTGTCATTCGCCACATTATTTTGAGATATGGATTCTCACTAAACCTGAAGATCAGCGTCAGCTAGGCTGGCAGGGAACTTTAGGGATCTACGTGCCCCGTTCCCCTGACAATGGAGGGCTCACAAGCACTCACACTATATGTAGCTGCTGCTGCTTCTTTTTTGTCTGTTTTCAAAATAGGGTTTCTCTGTGGAGCCCTGGCTGTCCTGGAACTCACTCTGTAGACCAGGCTGGCCTCAAACTCAGAGCTCCACCTGCCTCTGCCTCCTGAGCGCTGGGTTTAGAGTGTGTGCCACGGCCACAGGCTCCAGGAGCTTCATAAAGAATGCGGGTGCTGGGCAGCTGAGCATGGCTGCTTGGGCTTGTCCTGGCAAGCACAGCATCGCCTTCCTCGGCCCAACTCCTTCCACAGCATTACGCAATCATGTGTGTCTGTCAGAGGATGTAGCTCTCCACCATGGGGAGAACAATGGATGGAACTCAGGATGTCAGGCTGGATGGCAAGGTCCTCCCCCCCCAATCCCAAAGCTGTCCTTAGAAATTTAACACAGAAACTAAAATTCATGTCAGGACTTTAAATCTGGGTCCCACTGAAATCACCAAGTGAGACAGACGCAGGACTGGCAATCAGAACAGCGGGTTCTAGAGGCCTGCTCTTAGGAGACAGGGACATGAGAAGCCCATAGACTGCAAATGTCCCCTCGTCTGTACAATTCTACAGCAATGAAAGCCATGACTGGTTTCAGGGGAGGAGGGAACTACGCCCACTGATCAACCATGAGCAGACCAACAGCACTGCTGGTTCCGAGCCGATGAATGCAGACAGGGGCCTGTGGCGTGCAAAGTCTAGGCTACAAAAGCACTCTTCCCCAAGCACTCAGCTGTGCACTGAAGATGCGCACAGCTGGCCTAACGAGCTGCGGGTGAGGCCTGCCCTCCTGGTGAGGCCTGCCCTCCTGTTTCTACGGAACTGCTAAGCCCCTCGGAAAACCGAGTTAGCAGTTAACCACAAACACTACCTCAACAACTGACATTTCTGCCTTGCCCACTCCAACTTCTGATGCCCCCTTCCTTCATCCAAGCGAACGTTACTCTGGGTGGGATCATATAAAACACAGAATTCCCTTGGTGTGAAAAGATTTCTCTGTTTTGAAATGACAGTGACTGTCCATACAATGAACGGGACTACATACACTGCTGTGATCTGTCCTGAATGTCTTTCAGCTAGTACCTGCACTGTTTGAACATTTGTGCTCGTAGTTTTCAGCTTATTTCTTGCTAATCTGAATAATGCAGGTCTTTGTTCCCCTTTTCCTAGTACTTTGTAGTAGGATTTTAATTATAGTTAACAGAGAGTTAAATTAACAGTTAATTAGAGTTAACATAGAGCTACAACCAAAAAAAAAAAAAAAAAAGCTAAACTATCTACTGAAATTCATGAAAGTGAGTAAACAGAGAAAGCAATGGCTTGATTAAATGTTACCAGGGCTGGGCATCATTTCTATTATCTATCTACCTACCTACCTATAATTTATACAGTATTCTGCCTGCATGTACACCTGCAGGCCAGAAGAGGGCATTGGATTTCACTATAGATGGCTGTGAGCCACCACACTGTGGCTGGGAATTGGACTCAGGACCTCTGGAGGAACAGCCAGCGCTCTTAATCTCTGAGCCAGCTCTCCAGCCCGTAAAGACTTTGTATGTATGTACGTATGTACGTATATATATATATGTAGATATGTATGCACACAATGTTCTGTATGCCTGCATAGCTGTATGCCAGAAGATCTCATTATAGACGGCTGTGAGCCACCATGTGGTTGCTGGGAATTGAACTCAGGACCTCTGGAAGAGCAGCCAGTGCTCTGAGCCATCTCTCCAGCCCATCATTTCCACTGTTAAGAGTAGCTAGCAGATAAGTGAGGGAAGGCTTACTACTCTGCTCCCACAGTAAGCCACAGATGAACTCATGCAAAAGAAAACTCCTACCCAAAGCTGGAGAGGAGCAAGAACATTCGAAGTTACTGCTTCACAGAAAGAGAAGCAACACTGACAAGCTCAGTGAGTGGCAGGCTCAGTCAAGACTGAATTCAACTCACAGTGACTTCCAATATCCACTTCTTCCCTCTTGACTAGACAACGGGTTCTTAGCCATGTATTTTCAAATGTAGAAGGAAGAGGAGACAAACTTGGACCACCCCAGACGGCCCAAGGCAGGCGCTTTCCATTTCAAACACGTTAAGGTCAGCGTGACTACTCCGTGACTACTCACCTTGGAACTGAGTCTACCGAGGATGAAGAGGGGACCTTGGAGACTTGACAGTTTGCTGCGGCAGCCAGCTTTAAGGCAGATGACGGAACAGCACTTAAAGTCCTAGGTATATGTCGTGCATTTATTGGGGCGATAGAGTTTACAGTGGGGACCGACGAGGGTACAGTTAGTCGAATGCTGTTCCCAAACAGAACCTGAGTAGTTGCGGAACTGGCAGCAGTGACTTGATGACTCAGCGCGCTGTGGGAACCTGCAGTCTGTGTGATATTGGAAGGCTGTAACAGAGGCGAGCCTGCTGTCGATGCACTCGTATGTACAAGCGCTGTCGGCGTCGTGCTACCGAGGTGTAAGCCCTTGTATACTCCTGGGGAGAGAAGGAGAGCACATAAACACTGCATGCCGTGGCCAGGTCACAGTGCGCAAACACGCAGGCACGGAAAATAACCGGGCCACGCAGATGTCCTTCTTCTCACCTGAGGCTGGAAGGACGCCGTTCACCCCGATCCCAAGCACCACGTCCTCCTTCATCTTGAATCCCATCAGCTGCTCTGACGTCATCAAAGCAGAAGCAGCAAACTGCGCACTAGCAGAATCCAAAGTTTTAGAAACAAAACCCTGAAAGAAAAAAAAAAAAAAGCCATCAGTGTAATGGCTTGAACAGTATTAGTCCAGGTATGCCAAAATCAGGTTCAATAGTTTGAAATGCAAACCACTGGAATCTTATTCTATCTCACAGGCCAAAATCTGAAGGTAAAACTTAAAGGTTTTTACATTTTGATCTTACTATGGTAATACAGAATATTTACAAAGCAATTCAGAATACGCCTGCCAGCACAGAATGCAACAACAGCAAAAACTCCCAATTGAAAGGTTAGAAATACATTTCTTGGGCTGTTCTGTGCTGGACACATTCATTTAACCTGTACCTACCTACTGTCTCTCTGTTAGTCACGCTCACTGCTCAACCCAGCCACCACCCACTCCAGGGCATATAGTAAGACAATCATCCCTCAGTAAAAGAGGAAGGAAGACATGGTGTCATAATTTAATTCAAAAGTTAAAAGGCCTCTTGAATCTTCAAAAACGAAAGTTCTCAGCCCTTTAGTCCCATATCTAAGTATACAGCAATCATTTCCCCGCTTTAAGAGTGGTCTTGCTTTGGTTTAATTCTGGGCCCTGAGTGTCAGCCGCACGGGGCTGTAGGCTGGGGACAGGGTGTCAGAGCGCCGTCAGGGTGCAGCAACTCGATAGCCAAGGGAACTGTGTCTGAGTTACTTGTCCACTGGGCAGCGGGGCACGGCGTCACACTCACTGGAGCGGTCTTTCTAAACCTGTACAGTCAGGCCGAAGCCGCTGTAGAGAGGCAAGTCTGCTGGTTAGGTACAAGGTTGTGACAACCCTGGCAGGTGAGCTCTGGCGGGAGACAGCAGGGTGAGCAGGAGACACCTAAGCCTCACCTGTGGCGCGGTGCTGCAGGAGTTGCTATCTGCTTGCTGCTGCTGCGTTTGCGCAAGCTGCTGCTGCTGCATGAGGGCCAGTTGCTGCTGGTGCTGCTGGTATTGCTCGGCTGTAAACGCTGGACATAAAACAAGGGGGTGGGCGGTTGACAATGGTGCATGGACACCAGGCACCACAACACAACAGTCCAGCCAAGAAAAAGACGTTTTTGTGCAAAATCAAAGCATCTGGGTAGACATGACTTTGCTAGAGGCCACCTCCAGAGGTCAACCCCAGCATCTCCCCTATATTTAACAGAAGTGGCTTCAACTTAAGAAAAAGGAAAACGGAGCACCCTGAATTAAACACAGGAGACTGACTTCTAAAGTGGTGGCACTGCTGGACAGCACAGAGAGTGCCCGCGGCCTCTCAGTCCGCAGCTTGCAGATGACCTTTGCTTGGAGCAGGAGGGAAACCCGTTACCAGCATTCCACTTTTATTCTTCCCACATCCATGCCAAGGCCTGGGCCTTCCCACAGCACCGTGCACAAACACTAATGTCTACACAGCTTCTTATTTTAGTTATTACAAACTTTCCTCTACACAAAGGTAAATCTGATAGTTTATAACTTAGACAAGAGAACTCATCCTTCAAGTTTAACAGGAAGAAAAGAAGCTCCAAGGTTACGGTTAATGAGTTTTCCCCACCCAGTTAACCCACCTGGACAAAATCCAGTCAATAAGAACGGAGTAATGCTGATTACTGTACACAGTCATGTCTGAGGAAAGACACTGTGCTATGCTACTTATGTGTGTCTATGGAGAGCTCAGTTCTAAAAAAGACAAACAAAAAAATGTTCATTTATTACCCCCAAAAGCGTGTGCAGCTTTAAAAAGGAAACCTGTTTCTTAATTCTTTTCTTTCTGTCAGTTTAAAAAAAAAAAAAAAAGGGAAGCGGGGAGAAAAAAGAAAAGCAAGGGCACCACAAACACCTGACTGAAAAGGCTTTTTAAAGAAACCTTTTCTGTCTCAGTAGGAGTTACCGTAAGTTACAAAAACAAAGCTCAGCACATAGCCCCAGGTACCAACCAGGGCACCGGCTGCTTACCCAGAGTCCCTTCAGCTCAAGCCTGCCGTTTTCAAAACACCCACCCATCTGTCATGAGGGGCTTTTTTAGTTGAACTATCACCACCCCATCACGTTTTCTGGTTTTCACCTGTAATTAGGATGGATCCCCAATACCTCCAGGATCCCATTCCTGCCTGGTACCAAGAGGCATGACAGGCAACACTTCTTCTTGGGCGCGGAAGCCCTGTTAGGCATCTACACACGTTCCTGGGGTCATGAGACACATGGGCAAGGAGTGCTTCTCCTCTCGAGCCCCTTATTTTGTGTTACAGCTCCACGTTACTGGCATCATGGTGCATTTTCCCACTCTGGGGATGTTCCCTAAACACCGACAGAAGTAACTTCCTGCCAGGAACACACTCACTCACATGTAACTGAACCGAGTTGGGTCAAAACCACGAAAAACCTACAGAAATGAATGCTACCTGGTATGAAGGGTCACAGTTAACATAACAATCATTTCCATAAAAACAACTGTTTACAAACCTTAACGTACTTATGTATCAGATTTTTTTAAACAAATGTGTTTGAAAGTTATTCTTTAATATCCTAGAAGTAAATTGCTGCCTCAGCCTTTAGTTTTTCAGTAGAGAATATTCAGTAATTTTTAAAAAAGAAAGAAACAAAGAAAAGAAAAAGGAGTATTTCTAGATGGGTCAGGCCATTACATACTCAGAAAAACAGTAATTCAGCACTCACTCAAGCCCTCCTCTACGAGTGAAAGCAAACAGGAACGTTCAGAAACAGCAATGCCTTTCCCTGAACAAATTCTTTGGTGTATCTTTGAGGACATTTATGTTTTAGTTAAACACTTAGTGGTGATTAGCTGGGAATGAGCTTTCAAATACTTTTGCCCTAGTTAAACCAACCCCCTCACTCGCGATGCTGCGGTGTGGCAGCCTCCTTTTTTACGTCTGCCTCCGGCCAGTGCGCAGAGATAAAGGTGCAGGCTTCAGTGCAGCCGGCCACTTGGCGCTGGAGCTCCTAGATGGTGCTGGGCTGTCTAGCTGTAACATCTGGTCTGGATGTTTCTGGTAAATGATCTGTGATTAACAGAGCAACAGAGAGGCCGGCAGTGGAGTGATAAGAGCCCATCATAAACCATGTCTTCAAAGAGCAGGCCACCTTCTGTGGTGCAGCATCTTCAGTTAAATGTGACAAGGATCAAATGAGGTGGCTGCCAAGGTCCTCTCGGCTCCTTCTCAGAAATAAAATTCCAAATAAAATGTGACTTTATATGAAGATAAGTAGTAAATGTGGATAATTAAAATGTGAACTGATTTTATATTCTTTTTTTCTCGGAGATTGCAGAAGCATTCAAGGTCACTGATCCAGTGTATCTCTAAGGTCTAACCAAGTCCTCCATGAGACCATACTTCCTAAAACTCTAGGACGGAACTGGGCATCCTGGTGGAAAGTTTCCAGCTACACATCTACTTCAGATCAAGTGTAGCAGTCAGATTTAATTCACAAATGGTGGGCAAAACCAAGCAAGCAAATGCAGAGGAAGAGCGGCTCTGTGGTCAGGTGAGGCCCTTGGCACCCACCTTCCTCCTGTGACCTCACACGGGGAGGAAGGCTGAGGTCCTGGAGATGCCCAGTGCAAGGAAAGCGAATACCACCAGTCAGTGACACGTCAAATTCCAAACACAAAAGAAAAGGAAACAAAAGAGAACAGCTCTGGATTTGATATTGTAAAGATACAAAAGCCAGGAGGGCCCCTGTGGGAGCTTGGACAAGGAAGTGGGCCTATCTTGGGAGGACAGGGGATGGTGTAGAGACAACACAGCACATTCCCACGAGAAAACAAGTCTGAACGGAGGAGGCTGCTCTGGCCATGTATGGATCAACTTTCGAGCAAGTGCCTTCAACGTAGAATAACTTGATCTGTTCTATCTCCTCTTTTCAGAAATACTAAGGCAGATGTCAGAAACCACCCCGTTTTCAGTAATCTCTATCTACTTCTCCGCCAACTTTAAGCTTGGTGAAACGCTGTGTTCCAGGACCTGAAACAGGCATAGCCCTGTACCGCAGCAAACTAACTGAGGTACTCAAAGGGGACGGGTGGGAAGGGACACAGCTATCAGCAAGAAATAACCATTTCAAAATACAGTCTGGATTACTTAAAGGCATTTACATGTCACTAAAAACAAAAGCCACAAATTTGTTTTAAAATATACGCTCAAATCAGAAGTTTCTAATTCTAACAGGCCGAACCAAAAAGGCAATTAAAACTAAAAGCTGGGGATATGGCTCAGTGGTAGAGTACTCTCCTAGTATGCAGAGCCAATCCCCAGCCCCATGAAACAGGAGAGAGAGAGAAAGAGAGAAAGAGAGAGAGAGAAGGAAGGAAGGGAGGGAGGGAGGGAGGAAGGACGGGAGGGAGGGAGGGAGGGAGGGAGGGAGGGAGGGAGGAAATGAAAGTGAAATGGTCTAGTTACTGAAGTAGGATCCTTGCACCAAGGAGATGAAATTAAAGGTGTCCCTAAGCCCTTCTCAGCCACCTAAAAAGCTCAACTTAAAAACCAAGGTGTGTTGCAATTCAAGCGAGGGTGAGCCGTGTCAGATCTGGGGTGCCCCTGGCTGTGACTTCAGTGTGGCCTTTTTGCTAGCCCAGGGCTCTTCTGGCCATGATGGCCCTTGCAACACCTACATACAGCTGCGGAGCTCACGGCGCACCTCACACAGGTGTTGCGGGGAAAGCCTACCTTCCAGAAGATTCTGGATTAGAAAACATTCTAATTCTATCCATATAAGTTCAGTCACAAAAATAAAGCAGACTGTTACCGATGGTGTGATTTTAGAAAAACGACTTACAATGATGCCGATTTCAACTTCAGTGGAAGTTACGCTCTTAAGTACTCGGCTCGTCACTGTTGCAGTTTAGTCTTTCTGTATCATCTACTCACTCATACGCATCCCCTTTTCCCATCTCTGTGTGTGTATGCTCGTGTCTCTCTTCTTTCTCTCTGAGAGATATAGAGAGTGTGCATGGGTGTACCAGGAAGACAAAGAACAACTTGTGGGAGTGGATGCTCTCTGTCATGTGGCTTCTGGAGACAGAATCAAGATGGCAAGTTTGGCAGTAAGTAGCCTTTCCCTACTGAGCTAGGCCCTGGAATAGTCTCACCTAATTATGGTACTTGGATAGCCATCCAATCTCAGATGCAAAAAATAGATGCCTAACTACTGAGCAATCACTGTAAATGAGCTAGTATAGATTAATAAAAGCCTAGAAAACGATTTGGCAACAGTTCAATTCATGAATTAACTAAGGATCATTAAAAAGAACCAATGTCTCCCTGAGTAGGCTGAGCCCTAGAAATGTTAAAGCCTGCTCCCAAGCTCCCCCTTCTGTCACACAGAACAAAGGGAATAGAGAAACCACAGACACCTCCTTGGAGGCTACCCAACACTCTACTCAGGATGCCTGTGGTTGCACAGACCAGGAAGCAAGCAGAAGGAACCTGGGCCGTGAGAGTAGCTGTACAACTGGGCATTCTTAAAAAAAAAAAAAAAAAAAAAAAAAAAAAAGACTAGACTCCCACACTCACTTAGAATTTTCTGTTAAAAACATGTAAGGAACTCACTGATAACTATTCAGAAAAGGAGCCTGGTGGGTGCGGTGCATGGCTTTAGGTACCGAGGCATCGTCTGAGTCAGCTGAACACCAGAAAGCATTAAATCTGAAGCCATGTGTATGGCCCATGCAGCAGCGAGCACTGGCTCCTCGGTGATGGAGGGCTGAGCCAGCACAGCTGAGATCTAGCTGCAGACACTTTTGGCTAGACACTCACAAGACCCTTCCATGTAACACGTCAGTAGGTGTATATTTTCTTTTCTGTCTTCGGGGCTGTTAACTGAACTCTCTTATGTTAAACACGCATGTGACATCATTTACAGAGCCACAGAGATCTTGTCAACATCCACAAATCTGAAAGCAAAGTGTGGCCTATGGTGGCGTGCGGACATTCACTCTCTGGGCACACACAAAAACAAATACAGCATTTAAAAAGCCCCATTGTCAAAAAAAGATCAAGCAGAAAGGTTACTCAGTTATCAAAGGTTTTACCAGCTAACTTTTGCTAATGTTTACCTTTTAATGATATCTGTAAGCCATGCCGACTGGCAGGCACAGCGTATGACATTAACAGGCTGCACCAGGATCTGGACGGAGGCCTGCTGTGCACATCAGTGTCTCCACTCTGGGAGTGAGTCGATGTGGGTGAGAGGACGTGACTATTTTCTCCATAAAGTGTCAACAACTTTACGCCTCTTAGAGACATTTTCGGGAACCTATTACAATTTCACACTCTTATATCCCCCACCCTCATGCTCATTTAAGCCGCCAACCCATCGGCTCTGCAGCCTGATGTTAAAGACCAGAAAGATAGAAAAAGTCACCGAAGGTAGTGGGATTATAATCAGTTAAGTTCCAGAAACTACACATTTTCCAATTGATTCTCAAGTTTGGTCAGCTCAAAGAATCACCTTTTTTCTTTTCTTTTTTTAGAACTAACAAGTAATTAGTTTATGTGGATTTTCTGAAGGCCTCTGAAGATGACAGCAAATTCTCACACTTACAATTACCCTTAGGTTACACTTTGTAACCTAAATAGGTAATTAGGGAAGTAATCCTCTTTTTACAAATCTGTATTAAAACCACCCTTAAAGCGCTTTAAGAACATAATTTAAAAACATTAAAGCCAGGCATGGTGGCTTTAACGTCAACACTCAGGAGGCAGAGCCAGGCAGATCTCTGTGAGGCTGAAGCCAGCCTGCCCTAAGAAGTCATTTCAAGATAGCCAGAACTAGACAGTGAGACCCTGTCTCCAAACAACCTCCCCAAAGCCCCCAAATGCCTTTATTCACAGGCGAGGACCAGAAGACAACCTGAATGGGTCGGCTTCTCCCTGTCTACCGTGAGGTCTTGGCATCTGAACTCAGATTGTCAGGGTTGGTACGGAGCATTTTTACCCGCTGAGCCACCTTGACAGTGAACTTTATAATTTATACAACTCAGAGAATGTGGACTTGAATGATTTAAAAAACAAAGTCAAGGGTACTGTATTATTTTCCACATTTTAGTCACACCACACAACGAAGTTAGTATTATCTTCGTTTTAAAACTTTTTTTTTTCCAAAATATTAAAATTCAGCTTCTCTCGTATTTATTCTGAATGGCTGTGTCATTTGTGTGTAACTACTGGCTACTGGCCTCTAAATGTAAGTAGACCAGATCAGGTGTTCAAGTACACACCACTGACAACTCAGGCTCCCTTTTCTTTTCTTATGACTTGAAAACTGAATTGCTGAGCCTTGTGTTCCTGGGCTGCCTCAAGGTAGCCAGAAGCACATACGTGGCAACACACTGCCTCTTGCTGGCCGTGGAAAGCTACAGACACAAACCCACACGGCACAAACACTACTGAGTGGGGTCCGGCATCTACCTGTGCGTGTAACCCCCCAGCAGGATGGAGCCCCCCACGTCCCGGTACGTACCACAGTGTGTCGAGCCACTGTTACTTTTACTCTGCGTGGAGGTACTGCACGTGTGGGTCCCCGGCTGTGCTGCTCCTGCCCGACTTATATTCCTATGTGACCTTCTACTGGAGAGTTCATCACTGTCACTGTCATGTAGGGGTGGTGTCCGAGGCCTAAAGTGGCGCCATCTACATGATTTGATGTCCACTAGAATCTGACTGAGGTCTTTAGAGCAGCATCTGTCCGAGGTACTGGTTTCTGAGGTATTGGCAAACTGACTGACTGGAGAAGGCTGTGGTGAGGAAAGCATGTCCAAGTCCAGGCGGTGAAGGACGCTGTCGTGCTCCGAGTGCGCTCTGTCCAGCAGGACCCTGCACAAGGAGCAGACACCAGACGTTACACCTCACGATTCCCCTTCTTCCCCGAACGCCCTACAGCCGAGGACACTATGCTGGGTATTTAAACGCTCGGAAGTTCACCGCTGCAGCACTTGGCTTTTACACCGTGTGTGCACGCCACAGGGCGCACCGCACAGCATGCATGCAGAGGTCAGAGGGCAATTCTCTAGAGTCGGTTCTCTGCTTCCACCACGTAATTCCTGGGGGCAGAACTCGGGCTGTCACCTTGGTGGCAAATGCCTCTTCCCACTGAGCTACCTTGCTGGTTGGCTCCGGTTCTTTTAGCCTCAAATCTCAAAGTTGGATAAAAGTTCTTTTTTTCAAACGGTCTTTCAACCAAAACATATTCTGGGCTCTGCAGCTCCTTCTCTCCATGCATGACGGTATTCTATGTCAGACCCAAGAACTGAGCCTGACAGAGGCCATGAGTAGAAAAGTTAAGCAGTCTTTGCAGAAGTTGATGTGAGGTTTTCCCAAAATTCAGTGACTTTTTTTTGTAGCTTCCTGAACCAATCCTGAATGTGTAAACACAATTTACACGTGTCCTTTCTTAGGAGTCTACCCTGTGATAACTCAGCTGAGGTGCTAAGAAGCTTGGGGAGACAAGAACCCACATAGGGACCATCGGAGCTACGCAGTGGGTGAGCCGGGGGAGGCTGCAGGGGGGCATGTGGAGACACCGCGTGAGCACAGCTGAGCCGCGAGCCTGTCCACTCTGGCTGATGCCACTGTCTAAGAGCATGCCGGTGCAAGGGGAGCGGAGGCCAGTTACCTTCCACCACGCCCAACCCGTCTCCGTGCAAATCCAAGACACCTCTGGGGCACAGTGAGAGTTGTTAAGCAGTATCTGTAGCGCACATCTCCCAGTCCTCCATCTTTAGCGCTAGTCCAGGGCCAGTTGCCAGTTTGGTCTAAATGAGGCTAAAAATAAGAAACAACAAAAAAATCCAAATTATTGTTTTTTGTCAGTCAGTCTGTTGCTTGTTGCTTACAAAGAAAGTCTGACACTTACAGCGTAGTACTGACAGCCCGCTTTCCTACGGAAAGCGAAAGGGCCATCAGGATCATTCTCTTCCTCAGCTTCCGAAGAGCCAGACAAAACCTTGAAGAAAGCAACGAGAGATCAGCCGCGTGGGCTCGTACAACCCCCCTGCGTGTGCAGAGCTGGGCCCTGCTTACCTGGGACAGGGGCTCTTCATCGGAGCTGGGGAAGTCGTACTGGTTTAAGTCTTTAGCACTGAAGACTGGCAGTGCGGCGGGGCCCGGCTGCTGGGGAGCCGCAGACGGTGGTAAGACTTTGGGCTTCTTTTCATACTTGCGCTTCGGCCGAATGAGGTCAGCCTTATCCTGCTGTAACGCAGACACAAATCAGTTACATACTGGAAGCCTCCCGGTATGTTCTCCCACTTACAGCTTCCATTAGTAACTTTAGTTCATTACTAATGGGGGAACCAAGGGCGCCAACTATTAAAAAAGTTCGGGTTTTCCTCCCTGGCACTCCTCCCACCCTCAGAGGGTCATTCTCCGCATTCTCAGTTTTCCCTAAGAAGCTACATTTGCTCTATTCAAAACAGAACACTTGTGTGTATGTGTGAATGTGCAGGTGCCTTCAAAAGCCAGATGCCTGCAACTGCAAGTCCAGGTAGTGGCAAGCCGTCAGATGTAGGTGCTGGCAACTCAACCCAGGTCCTCTGCAAGAACAGTGAGAGCTCTTCACCGCCCACGTTTCTCTCCAGTGGACAACAAGACAATTTAAATGAAAACCAATAAAAAATGTTTGAGATGACAAGACTATTCCACTGATTTGTTTTAACTTGGAGGAATGTAAGGTAAACCAGATTAAGTGCATGCCTTGTGTTAGAACATACAGAATGAAAAGCATGTTGTATAATTAGAATCAGAGCTAAATCCTGAAATACAAAAATCAAGGTAAGATTTCTGAAGTGATCTGTAAGGCCACGTACTTCACATTGGTGGACAACAGACTTCAATATTAAAACAACAGAAAAAATCCCGTTAAAATTTTTGTGCATATGCAGGACTAGAAATTGTGTGAATAAAGAAATATTTTGGAGCATGACCTTTAACCTTTTTTCTGGCAGGGGTGGATGGGTGGTGGTGTTTCACTGTGTAAACCAGACTGTCTAAGCTCAGAATCTGCTAGCCTTGGCCTCTGCCGGGTCATCAGCCACCGTCTGTGATTATCAAAGAGCGATTCTCTTCACCTGACTGAAACCCTGCACTCTTAAGTCAACATGTAAGATGGTCCGGGCAGCTCTCTAAATGACGGGGAGAGTCTAGGCTGCAGAAACCACCACTCCAGAGGATATGCTAAATTACACATTCGGGTCTGAAAGTGTGTCACCAAATTAAAACATGCAGAAACGTGATAGTCAACACAGCAGGTGAGATACCAAAACCAACAGCAGAGCAACCAACTTCCTGAACTGAAATAGAGTAGCAAGTGAGAGTTAATGATACATTAGGTCAGGTGGGTATGAGATACTTTTCCTCCTGAGGTGCATTTTCCAAAAGGCACACTGACTGCCCTTTTAATTCCCTGTACTCCTTCTCTTCATCACGAATTGTGGGTTATCTGGTGAAGACATTCCCACTTCTACAACTCCACTATGTCACCATTACCATGCTCCTTAGTCACCTGACATACCCATGCACAGATGTATCACAGAACACTACACCAGGAAGTCCAAGTTCTCTCCAACTTGGCCACACTACCGACCCCATCAACATTTCATAGCCCCTCTCAGCAACACCTTCACCACACAGAAGAAAAGCCTCCCTTGTAAGGAAGCAGGACGAAACACGACAAGCTGCTTTCTTTAGTGTCCACACGCCTTGGTTGTAGAGTGATGATCTTTCCTGTTTACCCCAGGCACGGTTACAAAGTTTTACTCACCTTACTGACCTTGAACTCCTTCACGTCCATGGTGTCCTGGTGCTTGAACTGACCGCTGTTAGTGGTGGGCATGATGGGGAAGGCATACGTGGGCTTTGAGGGCTGCCTCTGTGCCATGACCTCAGACATGACCTCCCCACTGTAGTCACCTAGGCTGTACCTGAGACGAGAGAGGAAACACTAAGCTGTGCACTGTGACAGGGCTCCAGCACCGCAGCTGTTAGCTGCGTGCCTGTTGTGGCGGGAGAACAGCATGAAGAGCCACCTCTTTTCTCAGACATGCAGCCTAGGCTGGCTTTCAATGTGCTAAGGACTCAATGGCGATCTTGAACACCTATGGGCGGTCTGCCTGCAAGCGCGCCTGTCACCATGTGTGTGCCTCTCCCTTGAGGCCAGAGAGGACACTGCACCTCCTGGAACTAGACTTACAGAGGTTGTGAGATGTCATGTCGGTGCTGGGAATCAAACCCAGACCTTTGCTGGAGCACCCTGTGAGCCATCTTTAAGTCCTCACTGTGAACTCTTGGTCCTCCTGTCTGCACCACTTCCTACAGGCATCAGCCACCCATGGGTCCTCTGGTGCTGCCTCACAACCAGATGGCCCACCGACAGGCAGGCTGACAGACCGAGCCTTGTAGCCTTATCTCGGCACAAAGTGACTGACGGGGGGGCTAACCCCAAGGCTGAAATGCCTCAAGTAGTGCCAAGGAGCATCTTGTCATTAGGACTGTCTGTGCTATAAACTTTTTTTTCTGAAAGAATCACAAAAAACTTAAGTAACTTCTTTGGGTGGGTGGGTGAGGCAGGAAAGTAGGAACCGAGAAGCAGGCCCCGAGACCCGAGCCTTTACTCTGTGCCTCACCCAGAGGTCAGCTGAGTGTTAACCATTCACGCACATCTGCTGCTGAGGTGCAGCTCAGTAAGATGCTTGCCTAGAGTGTGGGAGGCTCTGGTGTCGTCTCTAGTACACCCCCCACAGCCCCACAAAACAGCCCAAATAAACGAGTACCACACACACACACACTCTGCCTCACACAGCCACAAACACCTCAAAGAGAACAAAAGAGCACCTCAACAGAAAACCCATGTTGTTTCTACCCCTAATCACTTTTTGGAAAACAAGACAAAATTGTGTACAATGTTACAGCCTTTCATCACAGTCTCTATTACTTAAACTGTTCCTGTAGTTACAGGAGTTAGAACACTCTGTGAGCTTCACCTCTTCTCCATGATCTCCAGCGTCAGGTGCAGCAGCTCCCGTTTGCTCTTCTCTCGTCTCTTTATCATCTCCAGGATGGTCACAGCCCGACTGAGGTCCCGACGCAGCTTAAGCATCTTCTCATAGGAGGCCTCATCATTTTTGCGGTTCTGAAAATATAAAGTTGCTTGCTTAATGTCACAAAGCACTTCTACCCAGCTACTGTAAGGACGTGTGCATCTGCAGAGTTATGGCTAAGAGACACAGGAAGGGAACACAGACCACCGAGATAGCAATCCTGTACCTGATTTTTAGTGAATCAATATCAATACACATTAAGACCACCATGAAAACTCTAAAGGTCAACATACTTTAATGTTTTCCAGTGTAATTAAAAAAAATGTTATGTGTGGGTATGCACAGTGTCCATGGGCCAGAAGGGGCATTGGACCCTTAGGAGCAAGAGTGTCATCACAGGCATTTATGAGTTCTGTGACAGGGGTACAGGAGTTGCAGCACTGTGCCCTGGCGGAGAAAAAAGTGCTCTGGACCACTGGGCAACCGCTCTGCTATAATTATAAGAAATGCTATACAAAGTACAGAATTAAGTCGCAATATTAAGGTATTAACTATAATTTTTCTTAAAAATTAAAAACCCACTCACTTTCCGAGTCTGCATTTTTTCAGTTCGTCTTCTGAAAGCCACATAAGGGTCGTTTGTGCTGGAGCCGTCTCGCTTTTCCTGCTTCACTGACGGGATGAGTGACGGCCCTCGGCACGTCTTCCTCTTCTTAATCCAGTATTCATAGACTTCTCTAATTAACTCGTCATCTTCTTTCAGCAGGAGTTTGGCTTCCTGCAGACTGACTGGCTGAATGTAAAGCCATCATGTCACTTTCATCAAACACAGTGCAAGGACTCAACCATTCGTCACGCTTCAGTCAGTGCAGTCAAGCCAACCCCAGGATTGACAGTATGCTTCCTTACACAAGGTCTCCTTCCTCCCAGGCTAACCTTGGACTGGCTGCATAGCTGAGGATAACCTTCAACTTCTGATCCCTTCTAAGTACTGGGATCAAGACAGGTGCACACCAGCACCTGTTTACAGGGCGCTGGGGAGCAAGCCCAGCTAGGTAGGCACTGTGCTTACTGAGCCACACTTCCAGCCTTTGAGTGTGCAATCGTTACAGTAATCCCAAATCAAATGTCACAGGTCACATTGCTTGCGGTATCTCATGACTTTAGGACTTGATATTAGTCACCTCCTAATTACTCACCGATATACAAATGCAAGCTGAAGAGATTTTTTTGCTTGTTTTTGCTTAGAAGACAGGGTGTCTTATTATGTAGCCTGGGCTGGCCTTGAACACAGAGATCCACCCACCTGCCTCTGCCTTCCAAGTGCTGGGAAAAGGTGTGTCATCATGTCCCTCTAGTTTATTATTTTTATCTCTATACATGGCTGGGGTAACTGAGGCACAAAAAAATCCAAACATATTGCTCAAAATTATACAGGTTAATATTAGGCAGACGTGAACTCTCGTGTTTATTTAATGCTAGAGTCTGCTGCCTCTGCCCTCCTCACTACCGCACCGTTCCACACACTGCAGGAATTTACGCGCAGCACACAAACACACAGAAATGAAGTTACCTGCTGACCACTGCCTTTTTCTAGCCGGTCAATCATCTCCTCAAACTGCAACGGGCAGATGTCCATCTTCTTCTTTAGTTTGTTCACAAACACTTCATCTTCAGAGTCCAGGTCGTAGTCAGGCTGCTCGGCGTCCAAACTGAAAGCTGGCAGAGGAAGCACAGGCAATTGTTCACTGCGTGCTCCAGCAGCAGAGGCCCCCCCGAAGCCTGCACAAGCAAGGCCTGCTGTCCTAACAAACGAAAGTGTCAAGACCCCAGCCTCAGTCACACACACTCAAGGCTTACTACCGTGTTTTCTATACTGAAAGCCAAGACTGTAGAGAAAAGCTATAGAAAGACAGTAAACAGAATGCCCTACTCACTCCTTACGTAAGATTCTGCTAGATTATTTAAACTATTTTACAAATCAGTTAACTATTTTCCCAAAAGATTAAGGAAGACAGTAGCAGTAATGGTGACAGTTCCATGCATCGTTCACTGTCACTGTGCCAGAGACGTGGTTTGCTACTTATATATTCGGCAAGAACTGCCACTACAGCTTCAAAAGTCATGCAACGGCTTACAAAAACCAGGGAGGACAAAGTTAGAAAAAATTAAAGAACTTGATAGCAAAACTCTTCGATTTGTCTTTCCTTTGGTTTATTAGCTTCTGACTCTGGAAATCCAATGCCTACAATGGTGAGGCCTTCTTTCTCTTTTAACCCAGTCTCCCTAATGGTGGCGTTCCTATGACCCAGTAGTATACCAAGTTCCACATCACATGGCATGCTGTAGCTTATGGCTTGAGGCCTTTGTATTAAGCACCTTTTAGCTACTAAGCAGGTAAATGCCAACTTAGTCTTTTCAAAATCTGGCTTGACACCAGTCTTTTAAAGTCCTTTGCCTACCATTCATCCAGTAAGTGTTTCCTAAGCGTTTCTGTTTCAGAAACTAAATCCTCAACAGAAAAATGGGCTGTGAATATATGTGTGTGTGTGTGTGTGTGTGTGTACACATATAACATTCTGCATAAATTAGAGGCATTTCAAGCAATCCTAAAATCTTATGGTACACAGCTTTAGAAAAAAATCTGGACTGAATATTTCCCTCTCTTTGCACTGTTTTGGTGGTTTTTTTTTTTTTTTTTGTTTCTTTGTTTTGTTTTTTACATTTTAGTTGTTAAGCATGTGTGCCCCTACTAAGAAGAGATTGTCTGTGAAGGAAGGCCACTGTCTTGTCTTTGCACCTCCAAGTGTTCTGAGAGAGAGCAGCAGGTCCCTTCTGTGCAGCCGCTGTCTGCAGCACTCATCTGACAAAGATTTTATCACTATGCAAACTTACTTACGGGAGGAAAACCACCAACACAACGCCCAGTAATTTGTAAGGAACACTCACTGGGTGCCCAGGAGCTGCTATCCTTGTTTTAGAAGGCTCCGTAAGTATCTGCAGAATTAAATGCATTGTTCAACTGTCTGTCTTCACTGACTTGTTTTAATTAAAAGTGCGGTGGAAAGTGGTAAGTGGGTATTCAGACTTCAGTCTCTAGGTATTGGCACCTCTGTACCCCAGACTTTCCTGTCACTTCCCCATAAGCAAGCAGGCTTTGGAGACCCTTACATGACAAAGGCAGAATGCATCTGATTCTCTCCGCTTCTAACCAAATTAATCCAGACCTATGCTTCTTCCTTGCCATTTTGATTAAACTTATACTAATTGAGCAAAATTTAAACTTCAGGCTTTGCCATATTAGCTGCACACCAAGCGTTAACCACCCAAAGGTGCCTAATGATAAGGGCTGTTTTAGAAAGCACAAATTAGAAGACATATCTATCATTCCAGAAGGTTCTATTCAAGAGGGCTGACAGGATCACCCAGCAGGCCAAACTAACAGGCCAGTGCTGATGTTCTGCCTTCTGAGGCCTGAAGTGTATTAGGATCTCATCTGTCCAGCACTCACTAAAAAGCTCCACTGGGAAACACGGCTTTTCTTTGGTGTGAACCACATGAGAAGTCACCATCATGGGTCTAATCATAATCATCCCTGAGAATGAAAGCAGCTTGCCCGGCGCCACTGTGGGACCAGACAGGGTTCCTGCCAGGTCACCAGTGCCACTAGCAGGGCCTCTGACCTTCTGGTCTTCCTTCTGACAGTGCCAACACAGGTCACCCTGAACGGTCCAGCTGGCCTAGAGCCCGAGGGCCCCTCATCCGTGGGTGTGGGTTGGGATTACCACTGCATCCCTTCATGCCTTGCTCTAAAGAATTCTGTCAGCAGCACAGATTGGTGGCCCAGGACTCAGGAAGCTGAGCCAGCATGCTCTAAGTTTGAGGCCAGCCTGAGTGCTACAGTAAACCTTTCCAACAGCAACAAAGTTTTGTCAATTAAAACGAAATCCGGCTTGCTAACTGCAGCTAATTAACTACCACAGTGGATCTTAGCACCATTAAAAAAGCCAACACACACACACACACACACACACACACACACACACACACACAACTAAAAAAATGAGACAGCTCAGCAAGAGCCCAGAACCCCCTTTTGGCCTCTGTGGCCATCAGCCATGCATGCTATGCACAAACAAACGTATGAAACACACACAGACTAAAAATACATAAACTTTTCAAAAGAAAACAGAAACAAAATCACCACCACCACACTGCGGGTGTAGTTCACCGGTCCACACTTGCCTCACACATGTAAGGACCTGGGTTTGATCTTCAAAACCACAAGAACTAAAACACAGAAAAGGAAAGCTTTAATATTGTATGTTACACATAGAAACACTGTTACAACATGAAACTAAGAAGGAGGAGCACAGTCCCACAGAAACTCCGATCCTGATCAGTTACTTTAACAGAGACACGGACAGTCAGCAGTCCCTCCCTCATGTGGGCATATGGTCTCCAGTGATAATTTAATCCCTTCTCCATTCAACTTCACATATTGTTTTTATTGTATACTTCAGCAACTTGAGGCTCACAGACTGGTTTCTCAATGTCCCATTTAATTCCTTCAGAGATCAGCTGATTACAGGTGAGAGCAAAGATAAGAAGAATTTCTGTTCTCACTGTCCAGTAACAGGGATGAAACACAGATAGATGCTTGTGTTAACATCCACAACTCAAACCAACTGGGCACGAGCGGGTTGCCCAGGACTCCAGATGATGCTGTGTGAAGCGGGAACAGTAACCCTGGAGGAAAGGCACACTTTCCAGGGCTGAGGATCATCTTCTCAGTCTGGTTTTGACTTGAGTGTGCTATTTACTGTGGGTGCAAGCACTGACAACCTGGCCTTAGGTCTCAAAGTCAACATGAGCTGGTGGCGACATTACTGTCCTCTTTAACCTCTTTACTCTTTCAGAATGTACTCAACTAGAGTGAATGGAGACCCTGCACTGGAAACCCCGTGACATGTTCACACGCACAGCTCTGTGATGGATGTCCCGGGCTCTCTCAGTCACAGAGCCAGGCCCTGGACCATGCTGCAGGTAGATATGGAGACAGGGAGAGAAACCCTGTAGTGTGCATTCCTTCAGAATCTGGGCATAAAGACAGAGTTCTGGGAAACAATGAAACATGAGTTTGACTGTGGGTCCTGGGGCTCAAACATAGGTCATGAATCTTTGAAACAAGCACCTTAACTCAACGAGCCATCTTGCTGGTCTACCATTCCTTTTTTTTTTTTTTAAGACAAAGTTCATTCTATGCTATGCAGCCTAGGCTGATATCTTCCTACTTTGGCCTCCCAAATGCTGCTAGAGAGACATGGATCATGCCCAGGATAAAACCAAAACTCCTCCAAAAACCTCCTCCAAACCAAAAATCCCCTTTCCTTTGAAAGTCTAAACTACTGCACGTTGTAAAATAAAAACATTTGGGGAATACCTGATATAGAAATACAAACCTTTATTTATATTTGTAAAAATTTTAGGTTTTATCATCTATTTCCATGTGTACCTACAGCTGTGTAAGCCAGTGCCACACATGTACACACCTGTTTTTGTTTTTTTTTTTTTTTTTTTTCACTTTCTAAGTCACCAGAGAGTAAATGACTATAATGGCTCTGGCCAAGACAATGATTTTTTTTCTGCAGCCTGTACTCCAGTTTTGTCAACTCGCCTGATAGTTTTCAATGACTCTCTACAGGATCAGGTGTCAGTCTAGCTGTTGTATGTTGCAGTTCTTGCTGAGATTATGCTGAGATTCTGATAGGCTCTTAGAGCTGTCCGCCCTCCTAAGCTCATGCTCCCCCTCCTCTAGCACACTCCTCGCTGGACTGGGCAGGTGGCAGAAGCACTTGCTTCAGTGTACACATTGGATTCAGTCCCTGGTTGTAATAGACCAAACCAAACACTCTTCACTTTTAAAAATCTGATTTGTTCCTCTAGCTAAATAGATTATATGTGCTCCTGACTAGAATAGGATGACTGTTTTAGTTCTCAGAATATCATCACAATATTTATCCGTTCCTCATCACAGATAATCACATTTTATTACATTTTGTTGCACACACCCATGAATGCAGGTAACAATGCACACACGGAGGCCAGGAAACCTTAAAGGAGCTGGTTCTCTTTTCACAACTCAGGCCCAAGGAATGGACTCAGCATGGGCAGGTGATGCCTCTTGGGCTCCATCTGGTAATTCTGATTTATCATGTCAAGATGTTGCCCAAATGATTCCATAGATCTGATTTCTTTCCCTCTTCTTTGTGTAATAAGCAGCGTAGAGGGAAGGGCTTAAAATTCCTCAAGTACCCTACTCCTCACCAAACGTTCTTCAGGCCAACAGACACTAGTGATCCTTATGGTAGCGTCTTGACTGAGCATGGTGGCCACTCCTCGCCATGCCATAAGCTCTGGCATCTAACTGGAAGCATGGGCTGCTCGCCACCATGCTGAGTTCACAGTCCCACCGTCCCAATGCTGTATATTTACTACTCCACTTCAGATGCTCCTGGCCATCTTGTCCCTCTCCTGCTTAATTAAGCCTGGGGTCAGCCACTTTCCTGAGGACACAGGTATGTGGTATGCTTACTGCTATAGCCTATTATTGCTTTTTGATCCCTTGGATCAGGAAAAACAGGGCAATACTGAGTGAGACAGTTTAGAAGCGCGAGAGAAGGGAGCTGAAGACAGTAGGGTTTTGATGTTTGTTCTTGCAGAACTCTAAGTAGGACTAAGAGAAAATAATGACTTTTGTCCCCAAGCAATGTAAAGATAAAAATAGAGGTAGAATTTCCCAACCTAATGTTTGATGAAATAACACTCACTGACAGATTTATAAACTAACATAAGATTACCATCACCTACAATACACAGTAGTACCATTTAGGGGCTAGGGAGAGGCATACATTCTAAAACACAATTGATCACGCCTTTTCTTAAGGCATAGTTTACCCTAAAAAAACTATTAAAGAATCAGTCAGGGCAGCATCACTCCCACTCCCATGTCAAGCTGCACCCCAGCACCACAGAGCCAGGGCTGTACAAACACTGAGGTAGTGGTATAGAAACAGACTGTTAGAGCAACGCAGCAGAATGGAGCACAGAGAACAAACCACACTCCTCCAAACACAGGAGCTTAACATAAAAACTCCTAAGGTATACACTGATGAGAAGGCAGCCTCTTTATCAAGTCAGAGCATTCACCTTGCAAAAAATATTCTACATGAATTAAGGACTTAATTAGACCTGATACTCTGACGCCGTCAAAGAGAAATGTTCCGAGTTGCAGGCACAGGCCCAGAGCTTCTCAACTGGACTCCAGGTGTGGAGGCTGTTCTTAGCTGTTACTTGACTACATCTGGAATTAACTAAAACCCAAATGGCTGTGCACATCTGTAGGACATATTTTTCTTAACTGAATCACTTGAAGTGGGTCTTCCCACTTCTAATCTGCATCTCTACACTGGGACGAAGGGCAAGGAAGAATGAAACTCTCTGCTTGCTCTCGCTAGGAGGTCCCTTCGCTGGCTTTAGAGCTTACACTGCATACCCGTGTCTATGCTCCACTGCTGAGATAAACATTCAGCAGCAGAGGGACAACTAGGAAAACCGTGACCTGTCCACAGTGGAACCTTCCAGCCACAGAACAAAGCTGGGTCTTCTGTGAGAAAGTGGACGTGACTGCAGACGATCGTTTTAAGCAAATTCAGTCAGCTCAGATAGGCAAATGTTGCATTTGTGGGTCCTAAGCTTTACAGATACATAAAATCAGGGATTTACACATGACACGAAAGCAAAAGCAAGACTGTCTAGGGAACAAAGGGGACCAAAGCAGACGAAACCAGGATGATGCTTAATATGCTTAAAACACATTTACAGGAGAACAGTGTCATGTAAGCTTGTATGACAAAACGAGAACAGAAAGATTCCAAAATGACTAGGGTAGCTGCAGGCGCTTCCTCTAAAGCTGCCCTATGTATGCTTACGTTCATGTGTGCAATCTGTGCCATGGGCAGTGCGTGTAAGGACCATTTCTCAGAAGTCTTCTCTCTCTTCCCCGAGGGAGTGCAGTTACCCAACCCAGGCTGTCAGGCTTACGTGGCTTGTACAGCAAGCACTTTCACCCAGGGGGCGTGCACGCAGGCACACACACACGCTCACAGTTCCTAAAGAATCACATACACATTATGTATACATATAACTGTGTGTGCATGTATGTATAAGTACTAAGGGGGTTCCTAAGAATTCAAGGCAATGTGTTCTTCACAAACAAATTATGAAGTTGGCTACCAGAGTCAAGGGTTCATTTTCCATTTGAAAAAATTACACTGTATTTGACGGCTGTTTTTGGTTGCCAACTTTGATTACATCTGGAATTAACCAAAACCAAAGCAGCTGGGGACAGCTGTGACTGATTTTTCTTAATAAAAATCACCTGAAGCAAAGATCCATTTTTAATCTGGGCACCGTCTGCTTAGATGAAGGACATGGAAGAAGAAAGTCCTTTTTTGGCCCACTTGACCTCAACTCTTGCTGAGTCCATCCTCCACTGGCATTAGAGCCCACGTCTTCAGGATTTCGGCAGACTTTGAAGCCCGGCTGAGACACCCATCTGATGGACTGAACAACTATTTGATGCTTAAACACTAAACAATTACATTTTCTTCATTTATCATAGTCCACTAAAACTATTATTAACTGTTTTAAGAATTAATTATGAATGTTATTCAGTCTCTCCCACAAAACACAAAAAGACGCAACATTCCCCAGTGTTTTTTCACACCTATACTAATGATACCTAAATCGGTTAGAAAGATGATGAGTAACAAGATGTTACGTATACGTCTCAGGAACACAGATGCCAAGTCCTGCAAACACCCCACCCAACAATGTGCTGGGAGACACATCACAGGCAACTGAAGTGTGGTGAGGGTGGAAGGCCAGCTGAGTATTTGAAAATCAACCAGTTTAACCTACTACATTAGCAGGTTGTGTTGGCTAGAGTTTTGTCCACCTAACACAAGTTATACTTTATGGGAAAAGAAACCTTAACTGAGAAAAACTTTCACTGTACTGGCCAGATGGCAGCTTTGTGGTGCATTTTCTTGATTACTGACCAACGTGGGTGGTGGACCCTGAGCAGCTAGGACTGCGGCTGTCAGAAGGCAGGCTGCTCCTGGCCTGACCCCTGTGTTTTGCTCAGCCTGTTTCTTACCACTCAGGACTTATTCTCAGACTTAACCGAGACATTAAGGATTATAGTTAGCCATAACAACCAAGGCAGTGGTGCTGTACTGAGAGAAATATAAAGTCAACGGGACAGAATGGAGAACAGACCCAACAGGGCAATGTGGTACATGCTTGTAATCCCCGCACAAACGAGGCCAACTAGGAGGCCACACTTGGCCTCAATGTGAGAGCCCGAGGCTTGAGGGGTGGCTCAGGAGTTAAGAGCACTGGCTGTTCTTCCTGAGGACCCAAGTCCAATTCCCAGCATCCACATGGCAGCTCAACACTATCTGTAACTCCAGTTCCAAGGGATCTAACACCTTCACACAGACACATGTTGGCAAAACACCAATGCAAATAAAATAAAAAAAATAAATTCTTTAGCTGGGCTTGGTGGCACATTCCTGTAATCCCAGCACTTGGGGAGGCAGAGGCAGGAGGATCTCTGTGAGTTTGAGGTCAGCCTCGTCTACAAAAGGAGTCCAGGACAGCCAAAAACCAGAGAAACTCTGTCTCGAAAAACCAAAAAGAAAAATAAAAGAAAAAAGTGAGACCCTGCCATAAACACAGAAGCCCCGCAGAATATGCTCAATTAATTTTTGAACATTAAGTAAAGAGTAACTCAACTGGAGAGATCATTTGTAATAATGGTGCCAGACAGACTGGCATACAAAGAAAAACAAACAAACAAAAAAACAAACAAACAAAAAAACCAAACTTTTTTTAAACCTCAACTTCATGATTCCTATAAAAATTAACTCAAAATGGGTGGGTCATGGACTTACATGTAAAACTGCCCAGTTTCCAGGACAGAGCAGAGACTGATCTGAAGGCCAGGTTCAGATCAAGGCGTCTCAGAGCAGAAGCTACGTAGGAGCACTGGGAACTTGGACCTAATCCAAACTAGGAACTTCTGTGTGGAAAACACACGACAAAGTAGGAGGAAATACTCACACCATGTACCTCATATGTTCTTAAGCCTAGAAAATGTTTTTATTGCCTACCAGGAGTCAACAGTAAAACAATCCATTAGAAAATGGGTAAAAGATGTGTGATTAGTCCCTGAAAAAAAAAAAAAAAGGCAAATAAAGCACAAAATGATTGCTTGTCTCTCTGGGAAGTGCAAAGTAAGATGAGGTAATAGAGCTCTTACAGTAACTCCAACGCAGAACTACTGACCCATATGTTGCAGAGTAGGGAACTAGAGCCTGCACATCAGCTCATCTGGAAACATGGCACCTGTCGTCCCAACTACAAATGGATGACTCAGACACTAGCCAACTTGAATACTGAACCCAGAGAGATTTAACGTGTACACCAATGTTGTGGTGGACCTATTTGTACCAGCCTCAATCCAGAAGCTACCCAAATGTCCTCCAAAGGGTTAGTGACCAATGCATGTGGCACATATATACTGTGGGTGACTATTTGGCCAAGATGGCGAACAGCTTGACTTCTGAGCCATTCATCTATTCAGGTGTTGGCTTAACACCCTTTCTTGGCAAGAGGGCTTTTCTAATAAACATTCTTCAGATGTTAGTCAGCACAATCTAAACCCGACTTCTTCTTCACTCATCTTGTATGACGCTTACTGAGAAATTGGCTTTAATTGGTTCTTGAGTCACTACCTCGTTAATGGTTGGCTTACCTTTCCAACTGTTTGTTTTTAAAAGTTGCCAACAACCTGCGGCTAGGTAAGGAAAGTCACGGTAATAATGCAGGACATCCCATCGTAAACCTGTAAGCTCTCAGTTCATCAGCACCAAGTGGGTCTTTTGAGCAATCATTTCTAGTTCACCATCAAGTAAAATGACTCAATTTCAAAACAGAACACTGACACTTAAAACACTAGCAGCTTGTAGCACAGGTCCGAGGCTGGCTAACTACACGAAAGAGCTTGGGCTTGTTATCTGTTATCACCAGTAAAATGTAGCTGCCTTCACACCACAACACATCAAAGATAAAGGTATTTGTGACAGAGAATGCCTCACGTACCCCGTACCCTTCCCAGGAAAAGCCGACTCCTGACTCAAAAGTCACGTTCTTGAGGCTGTTCCAAACAGAGTGACATGTGTTTCCACTGTGAGGCCTATTAAGATCCTACTTGTCTGAATGAGCCTACGGTGGAACTACAGAACTGTTCAGACAAATGCCACCTGCTTAGAAGGCACTTATCTCAAATACCATTTTTTTTTGACACAGGATCCACGATGACCTCAGACTCACAGTGCAGCTGAGGATGACTGGAATTCCTGATCCTTCTATACATTAGACTGCATACGTTAGAGTGACAGGTGTGTACCGCTGTGCCCAGTTTATGCAACACAGGGCTTTGTGGCATACTCAGCAAGACTCACAAACACCATGCTGAAGTAGAAGACAGGCCCTGCTAACCCAGGCCACGGTGGCAAGTTGCCCCGGAAGAGGGAGCACCCACAGAGCACTCACCCTGCAGGTGGATGAGCTGCTTTGGCATCCGGAACTCCCCAGGGTACACGGACTCATAGTAAGCGATGTTACTCTCCGCCTCGGGGACTGGAATCACCATATTATCCCGCTTCTCGCCGTACACCTGCTGTGCAGAGATAGCCCGCTGGAGATGGTGCTCCTAAAAACACGAAAGCACAAAGTGTAAGCTTAGGATGCAGTCATCAGAATGTCCAGCCACACAGAAGTTTCTGCTCACTTTTTCAAATGGAGGAATTCTGGGAGACCCAACAGCACAGCCGGCCTAACATTTTTTTTGATACAGGGACTCATTATGTAGACCAAGGTGGTCTCAAATTCCCAAAGATCTATCTGATTCTGCCTCTGAGGGTCAGGACCAAAGAATATGTAAGAACACTTTAAGCAGAGATATCATTTCCTCAAAAGGTAATGTTTGCCAGAGACGAGAATCCGACTAACAGCGTAAAAGCTTAGTTTGCAGATGACACCTGAAGACAGTAATTTTTTTTAATTTAATTTTTATTTGTTTACATTTAGAAATATACAGGATAGGTATCAACTAGGAGGAAAATCACCATCAAAATGCCAATGCCATTTTGCCACAGGAGGAATGGGAAAATGGAACGAATGAGAATGAGAAGAAGCATTCAGCCCACCTCCCGGTGGCCGGGTTACACAATGCCAGCATTCAGATGTCTGATTGGTTATGCACTAACTTTCAACTGAAGAGAACCAAGACTTGTTTAGTGTAAGAACTTCTGCATTAAGCGATCGCAGCAACTTTAGTATTTTCTTTTAGGCACTGAGTGAAACTCTTGAATGCAACTAACCAACTATGTTTTACCAGTAAGCCATTCTGGGCTAGGGGGCATGAGTTTAACGCAGAACTGGCAAACGGGGCAGGGATAACTACGTTTCTGGCTTTTAGTCTACCTGCCACTGTTAAGGTGACAGCCGAGGGAGGCACAAAGAGCACAGGCGGTTACACTTCAGTGAGAATCTCGACGGTCTTTTGCGACCTACATGTAGAGTCTAATACTAATGTGAACGAGACTGTGCTGGTTGAGGCACTTACACGCGCATGTAAGTCACCAATACAGGCGGTCCTAGAGCAGTGCCATACTGCTGTTAGAACCCACACACTCTGGAACTGACAGCCAGCAACGTGCTTCACCTGGGAGACAGACCTGACTGGTTCTCACACACAGTCACGCCCACAGCAGCTGTCCCAATCACGTGCCGCCAGCATCAGGTTTCCAAAAGAGAACAGATTCTAGGAAAGTCGGTAAATCTTTGGAAAAGCGCCATCGCTTCTGTAGATCCAGGACAAAGCTTTCTCTCAGGCTGAGGACAGCAGACTGCAGGAGGCCAGTCCTGAAGAAGACAGCGCTGTCCCAGGCTCCAGGAAAGCACCGCGTGGCACCACGTGGGTGACAAAGTGCTGAAGGGACCGCAAGGGCTCCCCACACCGCACTGAGTGGAATCTAGAGCTCAGGTTAGAATGGCCCAGCAGGATGTCATCTGCTTGGTGACATTTTGGAAGGTGAAGGGAGGCAGGACTGCAGTGGTGACTCCAGTCCCAGATGTTGACTTTATCTGTGATTGGGGACAGTGTCCCACGGCTCTGCGCCGTCCTTCTCTACCCACGTCACCTCTCCACTCCTAAAGGCACAGCCGGAAGCCTGCCTGTGCACCTGGGGAGCTACCTCAGAGCCCCCAAAGCATGCTTTCACCACAGATTTGGAGCACTTGGTCCTTCTAGCTCAGACTAAGCGAGGAGGGTGGAGGAGGAGCCTGCACAGTGCCACGAATACCATTATTTACGGATGTAAGCCTGAGTCCAATTCCTCCACCTTACACACAAGGACTCCACGGACCCACTGCTCAGTTATGGCTGTCAACTGCAGCGTCAGAGGCTGTGACAGACAGCACCACACCACACCACTAACCCTTGGTGCTCCACAGACACCAGCACCCACTTCTCCATTTACACCCAGCCCCACATACTGAGAGCGCCGCACACAGTGTAGGCCAGAGATTTTCATCTGGAGCGAGCGACTGGAGCAGAAACCCCTGTGAAAACTGCTTGGCTGGCAGAAATGACAGAGTGAGCCTGAAGTACTTACTCTCCCTCCAAGTCTTCAAGCGCTGGACAGAGGCATGGCTGCAGGTGTCTTCTGGACTACAGGAATGCGCATTATTTCTGCCTGTGACTGGCACTACTTCAGAAACCAGGATGGAAACCAGAGCTCAACTTACCACACATAAACAGCAGACTATGCGTAAGAAACATTGTATGGTTCAAATTTCCTGTTCACATGGCTCTATGAACTTAAAGCCTCCTTCACGTGACCTATAAAGATCCTTCCACCGACAGGCAGGAATTATTATCTTCCTCATAAAGAACACACTCAAAAGCCCAATCCTTTGTTCCAAATACTCTGAATTTCCAAAGTCCTTTCTGGACATATAGTAAGAATGGGGATGGAAGCTCATGTCCTGGACTCAGGCTGCTTGGATTAGAGCCAACTCCAACATTCAACAGTTTGTGATTCCTGGCAAGTCTTCCAGGCAGTTGGAGCTGAGGGGTGGGGGAGGGGGAGCGGGAGCACAAGACAGTGCCTTTACAGAATTGGTTAGAATGTAAGTAAGATAAATGCGAGGCTGAAAGTCTTAGTGTTAACAGGTGTGCAAAATATGCTTTGGTTTAGTTATTTACCAGAGCTTACCAGAAAGCTCTCTCACACACACAAATTCCCACGTGAAAACCATTCTAGCTTCATGAAGAAGCTCATTAAGAATGCAAATATTCTCCCAGACACTTTCTACACAACAGAGTCTAACGACATGCTTTGGGTCACTTGATACATGCTGGAGAACATTCTACATGGACACTATTCGCTTCAATAGACACTCTAGGCTTCATTGTACAAGTCAAGTTCACGATCATTTTACAATACAAACTGATGGCAGATGACAAACGTGGGAACACTGTGAATGCACAAACTTTCTCCTTAAACGGTTCAAAACAAATCATCACCTTGTGCTATGCACAGGTATTTTTTGGACCTGGGACAGCAACTACAGACAACTGCAATGTGTTCAAGTGCTCTCCACATCTATCAACATTCCCTAGGGCAATGCGACTCAGGACCCCGGCCCTTCTGATCGGAGACAGAGTCTCACCATGTAGCCCAGGATGAACTCAAACTCAGAGGCTCTGCTCCTGCCTCAGCCTTCTAAGTACTAGTTTCAAACACATGCTGTCACCTGGCTCACTATCTCTTCAAACGCACATACACCACAAAACTTCAGTCATCTCATATTTATTATTTTCTTTACAAGTTATTGGAAAGCTCCCTTAACTGTTGCTTTGCTCAGCTCTGAAAGGGCTGCTTCCTTTTTTACATTAAAGAAATGAGTCTCGTGGAATAATCTTACAAACTTCTGCTATAGTTTTATCTCCCTTTTTATGTATAGAAAGTTCTAGAACTCAAACTTACAGGCCACTTTACAGTTTGTCACACTTGATCTCAGAGAAGGTGCACAGGTAAAAACTATGAGGCATAAACAAATACTTTCCTACCTGGCATTTGTGAGCCCTGAACAGGATTCCTAAGACTTCCAAACAGATAAGGTGGACGGGTGCCCAGAGAAGGAGAGATGGAAGACAAGCAAGCAAAACAAAATGGCCAGCGAGACATCATGAACGGGCAGTTGCCGGGAACGTCTTTCAGCTCACTCAGTGCTTGAAAATCTTCATAAATTCTCCTTTTAAACAACTGGGATGTAGCTCAGCGTGGAACACATGCCCAACACACACAATTCTCCAGGACCACAAAACAAACAGGATACCCCCCACCCCCGGGGCCTTAGAGACTGCAGTGCATTTGCTGTTGGTCTCCTCCAGCAGAGTATGGGGGCCATGAATGTAGGGGTGTTTTCTGCTTTGTCTGCCTCTAGGCAGAGAATCAGACCTAGCACACTATAAACACTCAGTAAACATTAAAAATTGCACTAGTTATTTAAGGTCCACAGATGACTCTGGTTTCAAACAGACTTCATAAAAAACCAAGATAATTTCATAAAAGCAAACAAACATATTTTGCTTTGAAAATTCAATGCTCAAGAGAATGGCTTAAAAAATTATTGAAGGATGGTGTTGCAGGATATGATAAAGCAATTTAACATTTAAATTTTTCCAAAAGAAATAAACAGAAGTTAAGATTTTCCACTAAACTCAAAATATAGTTCTGAAATTCTATTTCTAGATTTTAAAATTATAAAAGCAGTTTTCTTACTTTAAATTATGAAGTATTTGCTGCTGTAATACTAAAAGTGGGCACCAGGCATGTTCAGGTGGCCTGAGAGTCTGTGGCCAAGGAAGGATGTTTTACAGCATTGCTGGAAGACTCTAGCTCCCAACCCAATGGAGAAGCAGTTCTCATTCGACCAACAGGAAGTCTGGCCAGAATGAACAGCTCAGCAAGAGCACCTCCTGGTAGCCATCTCACCTCTTATCAACACTGTGTGGTCTGTGGCCAGGAACTCCCCTTTGTTTCTGAGACCTGCAGAAACTGGGAAGACACCTTACAGGCTAAGCCGCTGGAATATCCGAGCCCACCAACACAGCCATCTTCAGTCAGAGAATTCACTGCTTTCTCACTGCACTGGCTTTTGTTGTCCTTCTTCCCAAAACATCTTGTCTTTTGACTTAACTGCAGATGGTTTCTTTACAAAACAACCAGGGCTGAAATTCCTAACACGTTCAAAAGCAAAAAAGCTTCATCTCATCCCTTCCCCCCTTAGCCGTGGGCTGTTCACACTTCGCGTTTCAAGTCCTGCAGCTCAGGGTGAAGCTCAGCAGCAGGAGGACAAGAGTCAAACTTACTTTTCGGAAAGTCACGATCTAATCAGAACAAGTCCAAAGCCACTTTCCTTCCTTTTCTGGTTAGAAACTGTCCCCAACTCTTTCTATGATGGTGGCAAGCCTACATTTTGATTTCTGCTTACATTTCCAAAGAGGACCAGACCAACCTCTGTCTGGCCATGTACACTCGCCCTCCGTTCTCTCTTGACTTTATCCCATGATCCTGCCTCACGCAGGCAGGCCTGAGGCCACTGTCAGATGTCACTCCTCCCCACACCCTTCCCCCAGCTCCAAACTGGCCCAACTCTTAGAGGTTGTCTTGTCCGCTCTGTCCAGAAGCTGTTCAGTATTTCCCACCTCAAAGGTAGAGCTGTGAGCCAGCAGACACACTGTGCCCTCCTGTTGTGCAGTGGTTTTTCTGGGACAGCATGAAATGTGTCCACGCCTCTGTTGCTTGGGGTGTGTATGTTACCCGCCCTTCCAGCCCAGTCCAGCACTTCCCACCCAGATCTGGTCAGCATCGCACACAGGAGTTCTAGCAAGGCCAGATGTGAGACTCCCTGTCTTTAAGCCGCTCACACCCCTCCAGTTTACACTGCACCTGTTTTTTTGGAGGTCTGCCACCATTTTCATGCAGCACCATTACAGAGAAACAGGCAGAGGTAATTTTAACCTCCTGACAGAGCATCGGAGAGAAGTTTGAGGCCAGCCAGGGCAATACTAACTAGTCTAGCATCATATTCACCTCAGCGAGGCAGAATCAGAAGAGCTCCCAATAATGAACTGATGCCCCCAAACCTCCTATGCCACACGAGGCACGGCAGGGCAGGTGCGGGCCGCGCGACCCCTGTACCTGGGATGTGGAACAGGAAGAGCAAAAGTTTAAGGCCAGCCCTTGCCAGAGAGATCCTGCCTCTGCGACGGACACACACACACACACAGCCAATGCTAAACCTCCCCTCAAAAAACCAAACAAAACCCAAACAAACCAAACAAAGGACAGAAATACTTAAGAGTAAAGAGCCAGGATGTAATAAATGGTCTGTCAAGATAAAGGAGAAGGCTCAAGGAAAGAGGGTAGCAGAGAAAACAAGAGCGCAAATGGAACAAATGTAAAGCAGTTACATCTGGGTTCACGGTAGAGTTCTCTGTAGTATTCCTTGCGCGGTACACACGTGTGTGTGTAAGCATGTGTACCCACATGCGCTCCTGTGGCAGGTTTCCATGTTACTCCCACCTTGTTCATGTGAGACAAGGCTTCTCACTGAGCATGGATCCTATAGGCACGGCTACACTGGCTGGCCGGCAAGCTCTGGGATCCTCTTGCCTCTGCACTCTCAGCGCTGTGTTAAAATGTGGGCTGTAAGCCCCAGGTCTCCCTCCCCACCTCCTCAGCTGGGCTACAAGCACTCACACCCTGGTGGCCCTTCCCTTTTCATGTGGGCTCGCTGAAGGTAGCCCTCCAGCCACTTTACTGCTGAGCTATCTCCTCAGCCTCTGCACCAGTCCTCTTCTTACAACAGTCATTGTTAAAAGAGCAAAAAGCCAAAACCGAAACAAAGAAGCCAAGCAGACTCATAGTAGGAATGGCTCTCTCTCTCTCTCCTCTCCATTGGGCTCTGTGTCACACAGCTACACAGCTTACAAGGGCAGACAGCACTGGAGCACAAAGACAGGAGGCGGTTTTAAACAGGGTTGACAAGGTAAGTTGCTTAGTCATGGAACACATTTGTTGCACTGACCCACCTAGAATAAGTGGCCACCTGGAGTTCTGGAGGGGGTGATTCTAAACCTCTACACGGTCTCTGACTAGTTAGTTCTGAGGCACTGTCCAGGCAGGACCCTGCACACCAACAATCTCAGCAAATGCAGTCTGGGAGGAAGGATGGAGAGTCCTCACAGGTGCCACATTCTGCCCCTGACGCCCAGCCTGTAAGCACTTCCTATGTCTTCCTTATTTATGTGACCATTATTAGTGTTTCATGAGGCCCAACTCACAGGAGTAAATGTATAAGCTTCAAAACAACTATAATGCTAAGCTGTGGTATGATAAAATCATTCTCTTCCACAACAGAATCACCTATTTTGGGAAACTCTTACAGTTCCACGTACTGCTAAATTTAAAATGAGCAATTTTCTATGAAGTCCACCTCTTTATTTTTACCTTTTAAAGGGGGGGGGGGGCTCTATTTTGACTGTAGATACTCCAAGGTTGGCCCACATTCTATGGAAAAAGATAACAGGCTGGCAAACCACACCTGGGGTTTGCACACACCCCTGGAGCACAGCCTCAGCCTTGGTGGGTCACTGAGAACTGCCTATGGCTGCTTTTGCCCCACAGCAGAGCCGAGCAATTTCTGAAGAGTGGAAAGCCTGCCAAGGCAAGTATCCACTGTCCAATCCTTCACAAGCAATTTCCAGACCTTTGACACACGCCCGTGTAAATGTTGACATGCAGTGGTCAGTAACAGCAAGACCTCCTATTACTCGGAGAAATGACAGAAGAGCAAAACATAGCTTACTAGGTACAGGGTATGTCTTCAGAGGACACACCACATACTCCATCGTTGCTTCCAGGGCTGGTACCGCGCACAGCCACTTTACAGAAGGCACTGCTCAGGAAGCTTATGTCACCTGCCCACAGCGGGAGGGGGGGGACCTGGACTGTGGTCTTCTCTTTCTCCCTCATGGCTGAGTTCAGGTTGGCTGCCACTGTTACAGCTTTGAGCAGCTGAAGGTGTAACAGCCACAGGATCAGCAAAAGCTCCAGTGTCTTGGGAAAGCAGTGGATTCCCTCCTTCATTCACCTGCCGCCCATCAGCATGCACCTGTACTTCCTGCTGACTCCATTCTGCAAGCCCTGAACACAGGGAAGGTGACGTGACTTCAGCAAGCACTGTCAAATCTCACCGAGTCTAAAACCAAAATTAACGGCCACCAGTCCACGCAGCCTTCTCCCCACACTCAGCATCACCGTCACGTGCTGATAATGTGGCCGGTGTGCTGGGGTGGCACGTCAGCAGGAGTGGCTGCCCCCATGGCTGCTCACTCTTCCCTCTGAGGCAGTCTTTCACGGACAGCAGAGCGCAGACTGAGCTAGACTGGCTGTGAGGTCTGGAATCTGTCTCCAGCTCCCATGCACACCAGTGTCATCACGGTGGCTTTTACACGAGGGCCGGGGATGTGAGCTAACCCTCATGCGTGTACAGCGCGCCCTTTACCTACTGAGCTATCTCGAAGGCCATGATTTATTATTATGGAATGTACTCAGGAATAGGAATTTCCCTACAGGAAGAGAATTGGCTTTTAGTTAAAAGGAAATTGTGAAGGAGTTCACTTGCCTTTAGAATTAAGTAGAAAATCAATTTTTACTGTTATAAAAGAAACAAATTATTCACCATTCAGAGAGAAGACTTGTGTGAGGAACAAATTTGGTGGAAACAAAGGGTCAAATTTGATTACGTGTGACGTATAATGAGTAAGTTTATCGTGTGTTCTCTCCTGGTGAATGTTACAGACAGGACCGGCTACTGTCCCATCTGCTCTCTCCCGTGTGTGAGCCAGCTGAGAGTAAATGTGCACAGATGCCGGACGCGGCCACCTAAGGAAACCGGGGCAGTGTAACATGGCCTGGATGAAAAAGTGACAGTTCTGCAGAGTTACTATTTTTTTCAGACTGAAACTAAAAATAACTGTCCATAATTTTCTTCCTTAATGACACCCAGTTCCTTGGCTTCCGCAAAATCTTGTTCTTCCAGAGTCCCCCGGGATGCGTGAACAGCGGCATCTTCCCACGGCAGCTGGTTTAACAGGTCTGGCCATCTCAGAAATCCCGTGTTCTTCATTTGCTCAAAGTTACTGAACCTTTATTGACCCTAACTGAACACAGAAGAAATACGTGATGATTTCACATTGCTAGTTAGCTTAGTATGTGGCACAAGCAGCTGTCTGTTTTTAGTGGCATATGAAAATCAGTTCTGACTCTACTAGAGCTTTTCAACAGTCAAGAGGAAGGCATGTGAAAGGCAACATAAGAAAGTGGACTCAACTCCAGCGTGCCCTCTTCTAATTCTGAATTGTGTTCTTTAACCCTCGGCCTCTCACGTGTCTGTGTGTGCACGTGAACGTGTGAGCATGTGGGGCCAGAGCAAGGTGTCCAGTGTCTTCCAACACTTTCTGCCTTAGCCCTCAACAGAAGCTGCCAACTGGCTAGGCTAGCCGGCCAGCAGGTCCCAGCCTCGGCCCCTACAACATGGGTTACAGGCTGTGCAGTCATGCCGGCTTAACAATATAATCAGGTATTTCCCATTATAAGGGCAAAAGTGCACTGGAAGATAAGAGACCCAGCACTTCAAAATCAATTTAATGTCTGTTTTCTTACTGGGTAAGGGCTGAAAATACTACCTAACTCTAAGAATTCTAAGAAGCTGTGCCTACAAAGCCTTGCTGCTGCACATTATTCTAGTGGTCAAATTATAATACAGAATGAAGTATTTGTAGAAATGCTTACTGTAACTATAAATATAGCACACAAGGCCTTAGGTTCAATCCCCAAAACCCTCCCAAACAAACAATAAAACAAAACTCAGCAACATCTACATTTTTGAGGAAAGACTTATTCTCGTTCACTGTTCCCACTTAATTTTTACTGGCCCACTGTTACCTCTGACGAGCATCAGATCCACTGACACACTAAGAATGCTACACACACCGAAAAGCACACAGACTCTGGTTCTTCTCAAACAGTGAGGGCTCTACACACTTTGGAACACAAAAGGAAAAAGTCACATGGGATTTTGTTCTCATGGCTACCAATCAAAATCACCACTGCAATTAATTTCAAACACTACTTACGTCACACACAACGGAGGTGAAAACTTTCTAACTTTGCATGCAACCTGAAATAAATCGAGTCAACTCTTTCCACGAAAACAGACAAAAATGAATTAACAACCTTAATATGGGGAGGAAGGGAAAACTTTTTTTTTTTTAAGAATTTTAAACTTCAACATAACTGCAGCGACTCCAGGCCTGACCTAACTCATTACATCACCCCTTTATTTACACGCACAGCCACAGACAGCATATTTCTTCTTGTAAAAGTCTCTGGTTCGTATAGAAAGTAAATACAGCTCAGACAGCATTTAAGACAGACCTCTTCTTTCAAAGATGTTGAGTAAACCATGCTAAATTTTGGAACCTAGAAATTTCATTAAATTTGTTGAGAATGATAGGCTAGTTCTACTTTTTAAAACAACAGAAAAGTAGCCACAATCTCATTCCAGAGACACAAACTGTAACAGACAGTGCCAAACAGTTTTTTTTTTTACTTCTTAAAGTCTATAAATGGTAAGTTAACACATCAATAATAGATGCTGGCAGAGGGGTGGTGTTAAAACATCTGTTCAATTAGGGAGTTTGTTCAGTCTATAAATTTTAATCACAAAACAGCTTCTAAGCAAGAAAATGGTATTCTCTATTTTAAAACCTAATCAAACCATGGCCAGAATGCAAACCGTCTTTTCAACAGAAGGAAGGCTAGATTACTAATTGTGAAGAGCTATAAAACACAGCCATCTTAAGAGACACCTCTACTGCCAGGCATGGGGCACATGCCTTTAGTCCCAGCACTTGGGAGGCAGAGGCAGGCCAGTTCTAGAAATCCCAGTTCTAGTTCAAGGCCAGCCTGCTCTACAAAGCAAGTTCCAGAACAGCTAAGGCCCCTCAGAGGAACCCTGTGTTGAAAACCAAACCAAACCAAAACAAAAAAGATGCACCTCCAATCTGTTCACAAAGGTTCGCTGAGCTGGGCGTGGTGGTGTACACCGTTAAACCTCAGCGAGTGGAAGTCACCCTGGTTGACACAGAACTTCCAGAACAGATAAGGACACACAGAGAGACCCTGTCTCAAAATAAGATAAACAAAAGGCTCTCTGAGTACAGGAGGACAGTCAGCAGACTGCCCCAAATGCAAGGCACTGTCAGATACATTTTATCTTGTCCAGCCAGTAAAACAGGGACAGCCCAGCCGCTTCTAGGAGGACTAAACTTTCTCAGGAATTCTCAGTCAAAGCGACACCCCGTCTGGAACAGATTTTATAAAGCACTCTTTCCAGCGTGACCACACTTGAAATGACCATTACTGCAGCAGCCTGGGTCCCGGTTCAGCTGTGGTGATCCAAAATGGGACAAGAGCAAAGGTGCCCTTCTGAGATTATTGTAGCCCGGGATGTCGGGGCAGTTAGCACAGACATCCCAGGACTGACCTACACCTGTCCTAACAACAAATGGGGTGGGCGGGGTGCTGAAAACAAAATCTGAAGCAACGATTAAAACCAAAATAGACGCCATGGACTTGAAAGCCAGGAAGTGAGAAAACGACAATACATAACATGGTGAAAATTGCTTATAACAGCCAGGCAAAGGGAGGCAGAGACAGGCAAATCTTTTTGAGTTTGATCTACTTTTTGAGTCCAGGACAGCCGAGGCTACACAGAGAAACCCTGTCTCGAATAAAAAAGAAAAAAATAATCAAAAAACAAACAAAGAAAAAAAAATCACTTATAACAACTTGAAAAGACCAACACTGTACTTTAACTAAACCTGCAGATGCAGGGAATTTTAAAAAAAGTAAAAAAACAAGTGTATTGGTTGTTCTGTTTGCCATTACACAAAAAGGAAGACAGACAGACAGGCAGACACAGGCATGCACACGCGTGCGCGTGCACACACACAGGAGAGGTACAATGGCAGATAAACAAAGCCATCGGGAACAGTTTTTAGAAGACACATCTGGACAAGAACACTGGCTGGCACACTTAGCAGAAGGAAACACAGTGGAAGTCAACCATGAGGCAGCGAAGCACAAAGCTGAAGTGCCAACAAATAAGTGAACAGATGTCAAGAGGCCTGCTGTCTCTGCCTGGCCGAAGGAGGAGTTCTCTAAGCTAGAGCATCGTCAGCCCAGGCTGAGAAAAACGAAAGCAAAGGGGAACCTCTCCAGGTCAACACGAAGGGCATAGCGGGTACAGAGCAGGTGCCTCCCAGCACGGGTGGGCTGGAGCCCGAAGAACACGCATGGCCTGTGGATTTGTGCAGCACTCCCTCTCCTCATGTGGGGTGTTTATTGTCCTGCTTCTGTCATCCCGACTGACCTCTCAGGGAGAGAGGGAGGAGAGGAGAGGAAGGTAACAGTTTCCATTCCTACGGAGAGCAAGAGGCACCACATCCAGACCTTGGCAACCTACAGAAAGAATACATCTGTCATCTGGAAATCCAGACTCGGCGTCTTTTGTGGCCATAACTGGGACGTTCAGGTAAGTTATATGTTGTAGAGAAGTTCCTTCTCCAAAAGGGAGCTAAATCTTGGATTAGTCAAAGGGGAAGATCTGTTAGTAGTGCTATCTCCCAAATATTTACGCCTCTTTAAGACTTAACTATTGGCTGCTCTATGACCAGAGCATTTAACAGCTGACCATACACTCATCTTGCCAAGCTGTTCCTTTCACTAAGGTCACTTTTGGGATTGAGGCCACTCTGCTAGCCTGCACCCCAGAGTGAGGTTACAAAGAACAGATGCCACGTCAACCAAGCCAATGCAGTGATTTATAGAACTGTTGCAAAGGGAGCAGGATGGGGAAAGGTTCTCTTCTTCCAGCTTGGCCTTCCCTCTTCCTACGATTGAAGTCAGAGCCACACCCATGGACCTCTATTGTAAGTGACAAGCATGTGGTGATGCAGCCTAATGGTTAAGAAACTTGCCCCTTCACAGCAATCCCATGGTAAAACCACTGTCTTGCCATAATTCTAAAGTGCCTTCGGATAGACTGGCTAGAAGTGTGCAAATAAATTAACCAACCTAGCCACAAACATTAAAAGCCAATGCTAATGGTGCTTGGGGCTCAGAATCTTTCTGTAAAAGACTATTAACCAACTTCATAAAACAGAAGCTTCAGCAGCGATTGCTACAACTTCTCACAACAGACAACTAAGGAAGTGACCTCGCTGGGACCCGAAGGATCCTGCGGGATCAGTGAGTTTTCAGTAGGGGAGAGGAGAATGGGAATAAACAAGTGCTGATCTTGCTGCTGAAGGGAACTGAAGGCTCCAGAAGAAGTGAAAGCAACACACCAGGTGACACAGAGCCCACAGCATCTGTCCTGGTCCGCCTTTCTACTGTGAGGAAACACTAGAACCAAGAGCAAGCTGGGGAGGAAAGGGTCTCCACCTCACAGTCCCTCACCAGAGGAGTCAGTACAGGACCTCAGACAGGGCGGGAGCCTGGAGGCAGGAGCTGATGCAGAGGCATGAGGTTGCTGCTCATTGGCCTGCTCCTAGGACTTGTTCAGTCTGATTTTTTCTTTAACCCAGGACCACAGTCCAAGGATGGTCCCATGTACAGTGTGGTCTGGGCCCTCACCCATTAAGACAATGCTTTGTAGCTAGCTAGATATTATGGAGGCATTTTCTCAATTGAGGTTCCTCCTTTCAGAGATCTCTAGCTTTGTGTCAAGCTGACATAAAACTAGACAGCACAGCTCCACACACCCCTTCAAAAACAGTTTTTTTTTTCTTTTCCAACCTTCAAAGAACTGATTTATAAATACCAAAGAAGGAGCAACTGGAATTTTGGGAGGCTCAGCTAGGAACTAAATCTGCATGAGACACAGTCCCCTAAACTAGGAAAGGAACATAGCAATGCCAACAACATCATTAAAATAAAAAAAGTATTTGTATAATTTGTATGTTGTGTGCGTGTGCGCATGGTTGTGCATGTGGATGCCATAAGACAACTCTGTGAAGTCCAGTGTCTCCTTCCAATTTTGCATGGGTTCTGGGGATTGCCCTCAGGCCATCAGGCATTTGTGGCAAGTGCTTTTACTTGCTCTAACATTAAAACATTTACAAAATTACTTTAGACTCAGGGCATTCTCAGTGTTTGTCAGCCAGCTGCACTTATCCATTGAAATTCTTAATGTCTGCCCAGACTTCCCTCTCCCAGGGACTCAGCACATCTGAGCATGTAAACTGCATAAAGGGGCAACTAACACCAGTCCATTTAGCTGGATAAGAGAGAGACAGAATTCATGTAAAGACATCTCTAATAAGGCCTAGCAATTCTTTAATAAAATTGGGTATGGTGCCATGTGCCTGCAATTCTAGCACTTAGGAGGCCGAGACCAAAGACTTCACAGCCAGCCTGGGCTAGTCAGAGCCTGTTTACAAACAACAACAACAAGCTACAGGAAAAACACACCAAGAAACATGTATTTATGGACTTGATTCTTTAATGTTTCCTGGTACACAGAAGAAAAAAATTCTACTGTTCTATTTTATTGCAAATATATTACAAGGAAAACTTCACAAAAGGGAGAGCATTCTATGGAACCCTGAGGTGAGCATGTCACTGCCACAGGAGATGGGACTGCAGAGAGAAGGGAGAATCTGCCATCAACCTTCACTTTCTGACCTGAGATAGAAACTACTGCAGAAAAGTCTTAAGTCAAGACAAAGAATCAAATTTGAGAATACATGCTTTATTCTATTTCTCTTTGCTTCAAACGGTAAACAAGATGACCTTTCAGGAACTTTTGAGTCGGCTCATTTTCATTACACCTGAGTGGCGACCTAACTGCTGCAAACTTTTTTGGGAACTTAAACTTAATGGGAACTTAAAAAGTCTCCTCACACGGTCTAATTTATCAAATGAATTTTAAGCCTCACGAGGCTTAAAATGTTCGCAGATACCACAGTATTAAGCTGACACATAGCACGGAACTTCACAGAGCACACTTCAGCAAGGCTTACGACACTCTCAGGCTTACTGTTTTGGTTCACTGCAATTTCTAATGTCCTTTATTTAACCCGTATCTTCAACTCTACGTCTAAATTAGTCTTACTCCCAAAACACAAATGCTGAGTGTCATTTAAGATATGCCTAAGTTTTCCCAGAACTATTTTTCTCCCTTCTGAGACAGAATTTCTCTGTATTATAGCCTTCGGCTGACCCAGAACTCACATTGTAGACCAGGCTGGCCTCTGCCTGCCAAGTGCTGGGTTTAAAGGCGCGCACCACCATAACTGGCTACCAGAACTATTTAAACAGTTCAAGAAACATGTTACCTTATATTAAGTTTTATATATTAAGTTTTTATATTTGATGCTTTCTGCCATCAAAGGGTTTAGAAAGGTAAGCAACTATTTATGTGACTTTGCTCTCTAGTGTTCAGGAGCTATGACATTTAGAAACTGTGAGACAGTTTTCACTTAAGCTGAGAGCAAAAAGGGTTTAGTGAGATGACTGGGAAGGGGGACATTACTGTCCAGTGGGTAGAGGGCCTGTGGAGGCTAGCCTTCAAGACTAACCTGAGACACAACTGCTTCTTGTTGTTCAAAATCCTGGCTGATATGAGTAGCAAAGCAAAAGTGACCCTACGCCACTTACAGGATTAGGTAGCCAAAGACAGCTTTGGTGTGCTCTTAAGTCTCTCTCCTGGGTCCTATGCTGAGTTAGTTGTACAAGTAGCCAGTGGAGGCCTGGGTGATGATGAAGGGCCAGAACAGGAGTCTGGGAGCAGTCTGCAAATAATCAGTGTTGGCAACCCTGAAAGACTTTTGTGAACTGAGTCAGAACTGCCAGGAAAGTGACCCCCGAGCCCTCTCAAATGATGAGATTATAAATGTTTGATGTTTTAAGCTGCTAAATTTGGGGCAGTTGCATGGTAACAGATAAAAGTAAATGATTCTTGCTGCCCTAACAAATAACTAAATACCAACCAGGCGCACTATCGCTCGCCTGTGATCCTAGCACTCTGGGAGGCAGAGGCAGGAGGATTGCTGTGAGGTCAGCTTTGTCTAAAAAGTAAAAACAAAACCAACCAAAACAACCCTCCCCCTCCCCCCCAAAACAAAACAAAACAAAACAAAAAAAAAAAACAAACAAAAAAACCCAAAGCTCACTAAATCCCAGAATAGCTTTGGCACTGGCCCACTGATTAAGCTGTGCAGACGTGGGCACGAAACAAAGGCATACACCTCAAGCAAGGGCAGAGATCTTACTCTCTTGCCTTTACACATGGGAGAAGTAGAAGATTTACCTAGTGAACTGGGTTAGAACTAGGGAGACTTCCTGAACCAAAGCTAGAATTTTTTCTGTTATACGTAATAATAAACAGGAACATGTGAATCACGGGCTCTTAAAACAAGAACCAGGCTGATGGTTTTGAAAAAACTACAGCACCTCCTTATAAATAGAGCAAACATTTGGAAATGGATGCTAAGCTCCACCCCACCCCCAACAAACCAAAACCAAAACCAAAACCAAAACCAAAACCAAAACCAAAAAACCACCTCAGGTGCTGCCGGAAACCCTGGTCCAAATGGCCCACGGAGTTCCATCTTTCTTTGACAGGGCCTTAGTCGGGATTAGGCCCGATACCCTGGCACCACAGCTGCGGGCTGAGGCCACACAGGCAGGTCTCGCCTGGTTGTGTAAAATCTCAGCGCTCAGCAGCATCAGAAGGGTTGAGCGGTAGCAGCTCTCTAAAGGGAAGATGCAGAAGCTTACTCTTGGAAGGCAGGCGTTAGGTGCCGATGGCGCACACCTCGGCACCAGCGCTTGGCTGACAGAAGCACGGACAGGAGTCCAAGGCCATCCCAGACCACAGCCAGTTCATGGTGAGCCTACGCTAACGGACACCTTCTCAAGTCAAACCAAACAAGTAATCTATACAAATGGTTTCAACTAGTAAAACTCAATATAATTTGAAGAAGACTCAAAAAGTTTTTAAAAAAGTATCATACATGTAGAAACACTGTCTTTTGAACTGCAAGAGACAAGAGATAGTGGGAATCAGAGACCCTTAGAAGCTAAATGTTGGCAGAAAGCAAGCCATGGGACTTGGTTGAACACGTGGCTCACTAGTATATGTTGCAGGAGGCAGGTAACAATCGACTTCTTTATTTCCAGCTCTCTAGGTCAAGAGTTATGCTCACGAAACTGAAGCCGGGAGCTCTATCCGGCAACTGTCCGCCGTACTGGCACTGACTCTACTCACGCTGCAGTGGGGTGAGCCTTGGGCGCTTTGGGCGGGGACGCATCAGAATAATCTGCAGATGGAAGTTTGTGAAGCCCCCAGCGATGTCTCTCGGTCCCAGCCAAACCTTCTTACTTTCTGCCTAGGTAGCTCCATGACCACAAGCTTAGTAACAGTAGATACAGTCTGAAATCAGATCCTGAGAGTATGGCTGTTCTCCAACACTTTCACTTCGGGGGAAGCGAGGTGCCATGTTGAAAGGACAGCTACTCTAAGGCTCCAGGCCAGCAGCACGAAGACAAACCACTTCTAGATCTCCATCACTCGGTCTCAGAAAGTAGTGGTTTACGCTGCCAAACCCGGGAGCCGTCTGTTCTAGAAAGCGCTGGTACAGGTTCAAAGGGCTTCTTCCCTTAGGCCCTCCCTCTCTCGGAAGCTCTTTCTCTACCGGCAAACAAAGTGACAAACACACCAACAGAAAAGGACGGCAGCTATAGCAAAGGAGCAGAGTGAAGGTGACAAGCAGGGCACCAGTCAGAGGTTCTGAGATTTAATGCATCAAGCCACATACTTACGTCTAAGGCAAAGAGCCCCTCTCTCCTCAACCTTTCAGACAACTAGTAACTCTTTCATAATGCACTTATGCACCTAAGACACCCCAGGGGACACTGAGCACAGCAGGAAAACAATTTATCTGAATGGACTTTCTTGTCCAGTGAGCAGTGCTTCTGAACACACTATGTCACACTAAGTCATAAATACAACCAGACTTGTAAAAAACCAAAACCCAATATTAAAGCACTATACAAGCAATAATCCTCTTTGTGATTTAAAGCTGTGACATTTTAAACCTACTGAACAGTTCTGTACTTCAAGGATGAAAACCAAAAGAAGTGAACATGATCTTGAGACCTTACACAGAAGTACTACAATGAAGTGATGATAATGCCTGCAGAGGGTATGAGCAAATCCCAAACCTGTATACTAACAGCACTTTACATACTAGCTGCATTCCTGGAAAAGGCAGCTATCTTAAAACTAGACACACACACAGCAAAAAGGAGCTCACAGAGAATCACAGAACACAATAATTCACATGACATTTTGTCTGCTGGAGTGGTCTGTGGGGCTATTTCTGTACTGTGAGATGCATGAAGGCCACCTCCGAATAACTGCAACAATATCCCAGTAACTGTGACAGCTGAAAAGTAGCCTTCAGAACTTGTAGAAAGACCCCAAGTAGGAAAATAGTTAAATCCGCTAAGAAACAATGTAGAGCGTGAAGGAGAGGTCTCAAGACATTCCACCACCCATAAAGTCCGCTTCTGAGTACCGAAACAGCCACGCCACACAAAACCTCTCGTGCAAGATTTTATGAGACACGGTGGTGCACATCTGTAATCAACTCTCAGGAGGCAGTGGCAACAGGATCGCTGCACATCTGAGGCCAGACAGTCTACACAGCAAGACCCATGCCTCCTCTCAGAAGCACACTTGGCAACTGTGCATGAGGTGTGATGGCCACCTCTCCAGGTTCAAGGCTCTGAGAGCATATGCCCAGTGGAGCCACCCACCCTTCCTCAGGCTCCCAGCCCGACTGTAGCAGGCCACTTACAACTCTAGTGGGGCTGGATAAACCATTATTGCAGACTAGAGAGACAGGGTGACTCTGGTTCATCCTGTGTTCTAATCTCAACAGCAGCTGCTGTGACCGAGCCTTCCGCTTTCCCTGACGTCTCCAGCTGTCTCCAGTGTCCCCATCAGTGCTCATGTGGCTGTCCTTTTCCTGTCACACTCACCTTCATTTCCACAGCTAACCCACACCATGCTCTTTGGCCGTTGTCCTAGAGCTGCCATATGCTTTGGTCAGCCAGAGCTCACTGCCTTCCTAACGCCACGGCCTGCTATCGTTCTTAAAGAGTGTCCACTCCTACAATCACGCAACACCATGACTCTCACAGCATCTCTACCCCAGAGAGCCTGCTCTCACCAACAGTCGGATCTCTAGAGTCTAAACTCTGGCATCCTGTTCTTTACTCTCCTGACCTGGCTCCTTTCCCCTGGTTACGCACTCCTATGCTTGACACAGTCCGCTTCCATGCAGCCTTCATTCCAGAAGCCCCAGTTATTCTCTGCTATTCATTAGCTCCCTCTTCCTTTGCTTACGTGGTTAGAGCCCATGGCTCAGCATCACAACCTGCTTTACAAGCACTTGTGCTTTCATCATTCCTCACATCCTCTTCTGTACTTTCCAGGCAAACTTCAACCTCAGACAAACCCTACTGCCTACATTTTGTGCCAAAACCAACACTCACAAACTTTGCCTTCCAGCAGAGCCATCACTCTAGCACCTCTCCCGGAAGCCACCTTCCCTTACACCCAGGGCCCTCTTCACAAGTGACACCTCATTCCATGTCACGAGAAACAGATTAGGGTGGCCTCATCCTCATCACCAACTCTACTAACTAAGCTTCCAGAGCAGCAGCCTGCCTGCCTTCCATAAAAGAGGGGGTACTCCTTCTCTAAGTAGTAACCGTTGCCCCATCAAACACATCCTAGAGAGTTCGAGAAGACAGGCTCACCTCTTTAAATGAAGCCACTGTGACCTAACTGGAGTAATTGCTGTTATTCATACCTTTAAGTGCCTCTATCATGAGATGACTGAAAGAGCCACATTTTTCTGCTCTTTGAAAAAATTTTTTTCAAAATTTTTTTTCCTTTTTTCTGATTTTTTTATTTTTCTTTCTTAGGGCCTTGCTATGTAGCCTTTCCTGGCCTTGAACATGTTACATAGTCCATGCTGATCTCAAACTCAAAGTGATCCTCCTGCCTCAGCTTCAGTTGTTAAAAATTACAGGTGTGCCTCACCAAGCCGAGCCACATCCTGGTGATTTGAGCTGAATGGCAAATGGTGAGTTTTATGGTGCAGGATATCTGAGCTAGCTTCCAACAGTGTGGTCTGTTCCAGAACACAGCTGTTTTAACCTCAGGTTCACCTGAGCCTCGTGTTCATCTTTGCAAGCCCAGAACGTTCACTTAGAACAAGACTGGTGATCAGTCTCCAGAACACTTTTCTAGACTGGTGTCCTTTGTGCCCAGGTTGGGTAACACTCCTGCCCTGTGTTTTTAGAACTGTCCTTCCTCCCACAGAATTGAATGTTCCTCGTCAGCTTAGGCCAGCTTCAGGAAAGCTCAACAGTGATGTGCAGTCTTTGTACATCACTCAAACTCTGAATGAATTCTGTCTCTTCACACTGCAAACAGAATCCTCAAAGCAATCTGAGGCTTTCTTCATCTCCTTTGCCTCAGGAGTTAGGACTTTGTAACACATTTTTAGAAATCATCTGCAGAGCTGCCAGTTTCTACCCTGATTTTTTTCTGCCTTTCATAGCAAAGGTATTTATTATTCCAAAGCATCTCCTGTACTTGCTATGTTCCCCCTTACCTAACAATAAACATTCCTTTCTATCGCGTCAGTGGAACAAGCTGACAGCACAAAGCCAACCATGTAAACTTTCCCACAGTCTTGCTGGCCGCTCGAACAGTCCTTCCTGAGTCGCAGGCCATAACTTCAAATACCAACCATATGCTAAAGTCTATTAACGAAGTGGTGCTATTAGTTACAATTTCTGTTGCTTTCACAAAACGAGAGAAAGGCAACCCAAGAATGGAAAGGCTCATTTTTGCCTCACAGTTTAAGGGGACATAGACCATCATGGTGGGGGGTGGCTGGAGGGTCCTGTCACAGTTGCTGTTACAAGATGTAGAACAAGGAAGACAAGTCAACTGGAAGTGAGACACGGAGGGTTATTTCAAGACTGGATTCCCAGCAGCTCACTTCCTCAAGTTAGGTCCCACCTCACAAAGGTTCCATACACCCAACAGCTTCATCCACTGGAGTTCTAGAGTCTTAAATAAATAAGCCCACGGGGACATTCCCTTCCCAGCCTATAACAACTGTCTTCTCATGGCTTTCAAACCATTCACTTTCAATTGCTTCCTGCACTACCGTGCCATGTACCCAATTAAAGTTAGATTAAGAGGTTTTTCAGCCAGGCCTGCACTGTGCACACCTGTAATCCCAGTACTTAGGGAGGCAGAGGCAGGCGGATCTCTACGAGTTCGAGACCAGCCTGGTCTACAAAGCACGTCCAGGACAGCCGAGGCTACACAGAGAAAGCCGTCTCAAAAAAACAAAACAAACGAACAAACAACCACTAAAACAAAAAACACCACAAAAAAAAAAAAAAACCTGTCTTCCACCTGGAATTCTGCATTTTTAAAATCTCACTGCCACTTAAGAATCGGGTTAAAAGTTTACTTTTCTACCTTATCATCCAGTCATTTAATTAAATACTGACACTTACTACAATGCCAGACACAGTTCAGACTCTAGAAACACACCCATGTGCAAATGAAACAGATTTCCCAGTCTCGTAAGGCCCACGGGCTGGAATCTTAAGACACACAGAACACCCTTGTGAGGTCAGTGCTGCATCCACAGGACTCAGTAATTTTCCAGAGAATGCAACATTTGCTACTTAAACGGACTTAGCTGTGTTTTCTGTCTGCACAATGCCTTTCACCTCAAGTATCTCTAAGACAAACAAATTTTTGCTTTACACTTCAAAACTACAATAAACACATAGATATTAACCTCAGACATCCTTTACTGATAAAACACGATTAGAAACTGTGATTACAGAATTCTGGCTCTAACCCCAAATTCTCACAACAATCAACACACACTGGCAATTTCATCCATTTATTTCCTACACATCCTTCAGAACTTGGCTTTAAACCAGAGCCTAAACTTGAGCTAGGACTAAAACAGAACCAGTTACCCACGAAGCTGGACTACCTTCTTTGTAAACGATGAAGGACACCATTAAGTAATTCAAGACTTAATTCAGTAAGCTATGTGACCCTGCACACGTGAAGCTGAAGCAAGCTTTTAAAGCGAACCCTGCACTGTTCAAGAATCAGGTCTGTACTCATCAAGGCTGCAACCCAGACAGGCTGCCAGACCTCAAGGCCAGAGAGGCTGTCCTCTGTTTCAACACAGCAGCAGCCAAGCCACTGCTGGGTGAAGTTTCCCTACTGCAGCTCACGGTGCAGAGCTGGGCAGCCACTGCGTTTAAACAGCCTAACGGCCCAGTCACGCATCAGCGTGAGCTCTAGGAACGTTAGCAAAGACTTGAGACTGCGAACTTGCAGAACAGCAGCAACAGGACAGCACTGAAGGAAGCAGAGGCAGGCAGATCTGATTTCCAAGCCAGCCTGGTCTGCAGAAAGAAACTGTGTCCTAACATAAAAACAAACTTCAAAAGCTGGTCTCCGAAAGAGACAGCCAGAGCTGTTATTCAGAGAAATCAACAACCAACCAACCAACCAACCAACCAAAACCAAAACAAGCCTTACATAATCAAATAAAGGCCATTCTGTTTTTAATAGAACCCTGGTATAATATTTAATCCTTCCCGAGACAAGCTTTTACAAAGTCTTTTATCCCTTGTTTTTTTTTTCTTTCTATTTTTAAACAGTACTTTTAACTAAGTTCTAGTAATGAAAGGAAAATGTAATTTGGTAAAAAATTTTATTGCTCGTCACAAACAACCCACAGAATTCCTTTAGAAACATAAGCCATCCATTTTTACTGTAACTTCTTTAAAAAATGAAACTGAGATATAAACTAACCCCAATATCAAACAGCGTATCAAAATGGAAGCAGAACTTAATCCGAGCCGCACTCAGGGTTAGCAGCCTCACTGCCTCCGGGCTGATCTCAGTGGTGGAGAGCTGAGAGAGCACTCCTACCCAACATGGTCCCAAATAAACATACAAAAAGCTCACCGAGACAACCAGGCATGCAAGTTTTCCATGGGTCCCTTCTATAGTTTTTTCTTTGGTCTCTTTCTGGTTTGCCTACTCATGTTTTTCAATTATTTTCCCTTTTTTAGATTTATTTTAAAAATAACTACCGTATTGAGACAAAAGAAAGTTTCTACTGAAATTTCAAGAATGTATGAGCTTTCTCCCTCAAAAAACACTTCGAAATTTTTTATCCGCTTCTGGAGGGAATTCAGCAACTTCCAGAAGCTGTGTACTCTCTGACCCCGGCTCAGAAGCTGGCGCTCTCTTCAGGTGTGGGGTCGCACCCCTATCATCGAGGCATCGGGAAGCAGACTTGAGTATCAAAGGTCACAACAAGCCTCAGCCACCAGACAATTATCTCAAGCCAGTAGAACAACGATAAAAGAAACTTTTCCCGAAAATTAAACTTTATTTTCCCAAACATCTTTGTGAGTAGATCCTTTACTACCCGATATAATATGGCCAAATTTTCTCAATTCCTTCCTAATCCAACCATCTGTAGTTTTTAAATTCTGCTTCTGTGACAACATGTATTTTGCTTCACTTGCAAGGCTGTTGACAGAATAGAAAAATGGGCTGAATTTTGGAGTTTTAGACACAGGAGATAAACCTGGCTTAACGTATTAAGGGCAAAACAAAACACCCCCCAAAAGAGCTTTCTTTCAAAATCAGAGTTTCAAGCTGATCATTTAAACTGTCAAGTTTATTTTTATGAATCTGAAAAACTAGCTCTCATAAAGAATTTTAAGTGTAGAGCTTTTAAAATTAGGAATGTTTGCTACCTTAAACATCTTTTAGAAAAAAAAAAAAATAAAGCTGCCTATAAATCTTTTACTTGGGTGTGGTAACACTGTATCAGACCAGAATGAAGGCAAGCCAAGGCAGGATTTCTAACTTTCTAGTTAGACTCCTATAAATCCAGAGTTGGATTATGATAACTAGATTCTATTCTTTCAGTCTCAAGTGACCACATGGCTAATATCAATGTAGTGTCATTTTATCCCAATTACTTCAAATATCTCACCCAGCCCAATCTATCCAGGAAACAGGCTGTCTCCATGCCTTACCAATGATGGCCCATTCTCCTATTCCCTGCCCCCAAAAGTAAAAGTGGCTCGGATTTGCCAAACACCACTTTAAGAACTAGTTAAGATCTGCAAATGTTTCTGTACAAGAAGACTGTGAAGTTCCAATGTTGATCACTTTCCTCAACTGTAACAAACCCATCCAGTAGTTACTCCCTTTGGAAAGGTCCCTTTCAGTTGTAAGTAAAGCTGTCAAACTGTTAAGATCTCCTAGCTAATGAAATTACACAATCAAGAGGTGCTAAATGATGGGACACTCACCCCTCACTTGTTTTCCAAACTTGACTTTTTTTTTAATTACCCCCCCCCAACATTCACTTTTCTCACCAAGTGACTAGTCTTTTCCTTCTCCAGGCTTTGAAATTAAGGGTGACTCTAAAAACAAAATTCTTATCAACTGTTACTTTTTGACTTAGCAAGGTGCTACTTATTACACTGTACCAACTGAAACATTGAATCCCCAACACTTACATTTTAATCACTTCAAGCACTACAATCCTTATTTTTCAGTTCTACAATGAAAGCTTTTAAATGGAAAAGTAACAATTTGCTTTTTTTATCCCTAGGGAAAAAAAAAGGTGTATAGGTATATGTGTGTGTCTTCATTTACTTAAACTTGTTTCTCTCTCTCTCTCTTTTTTGTGAGAGGGGTTCTCTGTGTACCCTTAGCTGTTCTGTGCTCACTTTGTAGACCAAGCTGGCCTTGAACTTGCAGAGACCTGACTGCCTCTGCCTCCCAAGTGCTGGGATCACAGGGGTGCACCACCATGCCTGGCTTTAAACTTGTTTAAAAAAAAAATTAGGCCAACATATTCATCTTTTTTTTAAGGTATTAGGGATAGGGGCCCAGGGCCTTCCACTAGTCCTTTGCTTTTGTATTCATTTTGCTAGGGTCTTTGTAATTCCCCGGGCTGGCTTCAGCCTTCTGAGCGCAGATCTGCGCTTCCAGGCCTGGTCCAGTTTTATTACTGAGGCCAGCAAGCAGGAGTGCACTGAGAAGTCAGCCTCCCAGCGCTAACAGGTTTCTACGCTGGCTTTGGTGGCTTACACCTAATCCCAGCACCCACCAGGCTAAGGAAGGGGGACAGTGTATCTGAAGCAAGCCTGGGCTACACAGCTAGACTGAACCACAAGAAATACAATAAAGGAACAAGTACATCCTTGCATGCCACACTTCAGTTCCACAGATGTAATTTCTTCAATTCTGAAATGCTTTCATAGAAAGCAGTGGGTAAGAACTAGTCTATCTACATCTGTTGTCTAATTAGAATCCTATAAACCCATGAAGTTGGATTATGATAAGATCCTATTTCTAACAGTCTCAAGATGGGGACTAAATAAAGAAGATATCTTCCCTTTAAACTAGACAGTCAATTCAGGACCTGAGGCGGCATAGCCCGTGCCTGCAGACGAACTCCGCCTCAACTCTTTTTGTAAGTACGGAAGGTTAACTTCAAATTCCATCATGTTTAGTGCTTTCCAATACTTTACAACACACTACTTTCAATACTGTGACTCACAGAGCCTGTTACTAGCAGCTTGACATACAGGATTGTGGGGCAGTTTGTTTCCAGAGGATTTTAAGTTTCTTTACTAAGAAATCTATGACTCACTCATAGAACAATTTTGATTAGTTGGGACTTGAAAAATTCTAAACAGATGATGGAAAAACAAATCCCCATATCTAAAAAAGCTGGAACTTCACCCGCTAAAACCCAGTGACAGCCACTGCACACCACCAAAACTGCTACCGTGAAAAACAAACAAAAATCTGTGATTGTTAATATGCACGGACAGACCCGTCAGTTGCGCTCAGCTCTCAGATAAGCAAGACTTAACTCAGTTTCTAAACTGTACTGTTGTGGGTCTTGCTTAGTTAACGATTCCCACCTTAGGCACAACTAGAGCTATAAATTCATTCCTCAAGCAGGGTAACACCGGCACCCCAACTTCAAGGCAGTTATCTGTAAAACTTACACTGAGAAACAAAAAATAAAACAGAAAGACAAGATTCTGCAGTCACAAGTACTTTAATAATAAAAAAAAAACCAAACCACTGAGTTTAAAAATAAACAAATGTCACCATTCTACTCTAGGTTGATACAAGTCCAAATCACGAGCCCGGCTCAGACAACAAGGTGCTAAGGGTCGGCAGGCTAGCCCGCACATCTCAGCTACTCCACACACTTCGCACTCCGCTGTCAAGCGAGACAGACTCAAGACAGACTCTCCACTGCAGAGCAACGTTTGCCTGTCCAAACGATTCCACTTGACGAGGTTAAACAACCCAAGCAGTTTGAAGAGTTTTATTTTGAAAAACGTTACAGAGAATGGAAAATTCTTACAGCACCAACAGAAGTATTACAGAACAATTTTCCACAACAAAACTGGAGCACACCAGTCCACGGGAATCCTCGACTTCCTCCAACTGTCAACACTGCACCCTGTATGGCTGGCCCCGGAACCCAACGTCTGCAAGTCCTTAGAATCAGAGGTCATCAAGTTAGAGTGTTAACGATCTGGGGGAAACGAGAGGAAGATGCTATTACGTCTGTGTCTGCGGCCGACGACCCCAGCAAGGTACAGGCGTCGGCTAGAGTCAGTCACCTTACTGCCAGGACGTCTGCGGAAAGCGCTCAACTTTAGCTCGGCCCCTCGGCGCGGACTCGCGCGGCGGGCGGGCCTAACTTACAGACCGCCGCCAAGTTGCAGGCTTCCGGACGGCTACCCACTGCCAACCAATCTGCAACACCGTCTCAACGATCGGGAAGCAGGAGCCTGCTTTACGATCCGCCGGAGCAGCGGCCCTGCGCGGGGAGTCTCTCCTCTGCGAGCGGGGCGCCCCGGCTCTCCCTCCCTCCCCCGGCGGCTCCACGTGCGGCCCGCGCCGCGCCCGCCCGTCCGCCCGCCCGCGGGGAAGCGCGCCCCCGGCCGAGCCCGCAGCCGGCGCCTGGCCGCCGCGGCCCCGCAGCGCCACCCAGCGGCCCTCTGAGGGGCGCGCAGGCGCGGCCCGCTCCCGGCTCGCGCTCCCCCCCCCCCCCGCCCGCTTCCCTCTCCATCCGGATGCGCAAGGCCCAACCCAAGAGCGGAGAGCACAAAATGGCTGCCGGCGGCTCCGTCACGTGACCCCTTTGTGCCTTTCGGGCCCCCGAACTCCGCGGGCCCCGGGTACCGGCGGCCGCGGACGGCGGGAGGCCCTCGGGGGGGAGGGGGGGGCGGCGGCGGGCCGCGGCCGAGCGCCGGGGGAGGCGGGGGCCCGGGCCGGCCGGCCGCCGGGAGGCGGCGGCGCCGGGAAGATGGCGGCCATTTTGTGTGGGTCTGCTGCTCCGCCGCCGCCGCCGCCGCCGCCGCGGGCAGCCGAGGGCGCGGGCCCGGCGGCGGCTCGGCCGGGGAGTTAGCACGTACCGACTCCTCTTCCTTCTCCATCCCGGTGGGCATCTGCGGCACGGCCCGGTTGATCGAGGCGTACTCGTGCAGGTCGGGCAGGTCCTCGCAGCGGAAGACCGGCAGCGGCTTCGAGGCGTCCAGCGCCCGCGCCCGGAACGACAGTTTACTCATCTCAGGCGCAGCAGATCCCTCTCCGCTCTGGGGAAACGGCCCCGGCCAGCGGGATCATGGAGGACCGGCGCCCCGGCCTCCACTCGCCTGCCGCGGCCGGGGACTTGGGGGCGGAGCGCCGAGCCCGCCGTGCGGGCCCCGACAGCAGCCGGGAGGGTGGGAGGCCGTGCCGCGCCGCGCCTCGCTCACTCCTCTCCTCAGTACGCCATGGCCAACATGGCGGACATTAAAACTCCACGGTGCGCTCTTCAGCCAACCCCAGCCATTCCCCACACTGCATCGCGCAGCGGCGCGGGCGCGCGCGGGGGGAGCGCGGGCTCGAGCGGGCGCCGGCGCCGCGCCACGGAGCGCGCGTCCCGCCAACCCCCGGCCCGCCGGCTCCCCGCGCCCCGCCGCCGCGCCCCGAGGGCCCAGGGCGGCCGAGCGGGCGGCGGGGCGGGCAGCCGGCTCCCGGGCGGGCGGCGGCGGGGGAGCCGGGCCGGGCGCGGGCACCTGCCGCCGCGGGCCGGCGGGCGCGCAGACGGCGCCGCCGAACTCCGGCACGCCAAAGTTTGGACGCGGCTCTCAACAGGTTCAAGTCCCCGGGCAGGGGCCCACCGGGGCCCGCCGCAGAGCCTGCTCGCGCGTGCGGCCCCGGGGCGCGCTCCCCCGGCCCTCGGTCTCCCGCACCCTTGCAGCGTAATTGAAACAAGCGGAATAATTACCGCTAATTGTAACAATCTTCGCTGAAACATTTTAAACACAGTTTCCAAATCCCACAGACAGCCCTGCGCTGCCGGGCGGCTCCCGAATCTCTGCTGGGGGGTTGGGGGGGGGTGAGAAACGTCCCCCGGGCCACACTCGCGCCATCTGTTCCCCGGGAAACTTCGTGAGGCCGAAGACATGTGGCTGTCCAGCGGCCACACCAGAAGTGGGAGACTGGAAGTTAATTTATTAAGAAGGGGGCGTCGATAAGACCGCTGGCATCTGGTCTGCAGTTCGCACGAAGAGCAGTGCCCAGATAGCTCTTCCCGGGGAGGTCTTTTATAAACTGGAAAGACTGTTAGGATGGATTTTAAAAGTCTGGCGGCAAAATTTCAAATGTTCATCAAGATTTGAAAAACGTGTAATAAGTCTGCTTTCCTCCCCGAGGGCTGCGTAGTAAACATAATCGCTATTCTTAAATGCAGGGTTTGATATGAACTCTTAATTAGTTTAGAGTACACAGGCAAACTCTCTCTCACGTTAGTTTCTGTGTTACATTAATTACCCCCTTCGTCCCACAAGAGCACGCCTCGCCACACTGGCGCAGGGCGAGCGGGCTGCAGACGGCAGCTCCAGGCTACCCTAGAGCTCCACTGCGCGGCTCGTCGCCGGGGCGCCGCACTTCTCACCTGCCGCCCTCCACCCCAGCCTTCGCTGACGCCTCTCCCAAGGACTCGGGGTGAATGCCAGTGCACCCCAGGGCCAGGCTCTGCTGAAGTGTTCACAAAGTTTGGGAGATGATAGCCTGGTGAGATTATGCAGATAAGCGTGCGTTAGGGAAGGGGAGGAGGGAAGGAGAGGTCGCCAGAGCCCTGGGAGATTATATGACATTCCAGCAACCAGAACAACTGCCAGATGCCCCACGGAACATAGGCAGGCTCAAGAGTTTGGGAAACGTTGGCTGAACATTACAGCGGCAGTCCTCTGGCTGTGATGAGGTTACTGACAGCCCTGGTGGGAGGATTTAGAGTTGGGGGACTGAAGATTTTAGAGGACCAAATAGTGTTTGCGGCCAACGAAAAGATCTTTTGATCTTGGAACGACAGCCTCCCAGGTAGGGGGCGTGGCAGCATGCCCTAGGCCGGCTCCCTGCAGGGACAGGCATCACAGCCTAAGGACATGTTTCCACATCCTCCAGTGGCAGTAATGACACTGCAGAAATAAACTGTTTTAAATCTTCCTCCCCGACAGACTCAGATCTGCTTGTCAATCAGAGTGTTCTTGTTCAAACAGCACACCTGCTAAGCACCCATTTTGGAGTCAAGTTCTCCATTCACATCCTAGTACCCTGGAATCAACTCTCAGGCCCTTCTAGGCTTCTCAGGATGGGGCTCCACTCCTCTGAGGGGCAGGACAGAGTAATAAAGGCTCACATCTAATTTTTCTCAGTTTTATGAGGAAAACCCTTCACTGTCACTATCTCTTCCAGTTTTTCCTTAAACCTCTTTCTTTTTCTAAGTATCCCCAACAAAAGATACACGAAATTCTCAACGGTACAAAAATGTATAGTAGCACTATATGCTGAATACACTTACTTTTTCTCAAATGGAAACATGTTTGTAGTTGAAAATGGCTATAATTCATCACAAATACATACTGAACAAAGAGGTGATAACAGTCTCTCTCTGTAGGGGATACAATGAGGGAGCAGTGAACCAAGCAAGGGAGCACAGCAGGATGTGGGGGAGAGGACTCGGGTTCCAGCACCCAGGAGGCCAAAGGAGAGTAGGACTGCGACCAGCTTGGACTATATAGGAGACCCTGACCTAAAAACCAAGCAGGCGAGACACACACACACACACGACTTTATTTCACATGCATACAGACTTCCCCCCCCACACACGTGGGTATGGCAGCAGACAAGTTGGCCAAACATAAGATGACAGCATGGGTTCTGGTTCTGAGAAATGCCACGGGGGAATGAAATAGTGGAGGAAAGAAAGGTATTTGTGGAGGAGCTGAGCTGTATCAAGACGGAGGAGTGGCTGCCAGCACGAAGGAAAATGGAGAATTATTTAGCAGGGGGCTCCCACAACAATCCTGATACCAAACTAGCAAGGATGGCACATACCTTTGATCCCAGCCTCGTCTACAGAGTGATCCCTAGGATAGCCAGAACTGCTACCTGGAACCCTGTCTTAAAAACCAAAGAGAGGGAGGGGGAGAGAAAGAAAAGTACAGAGATGTAGCTCTGGAGTATAGGTGCCCTTGCTGTTTGTTCTGAGACAGGGTCTTGCTATGTAATCTAGGCTGGCCTGGAACTCAATCCTGCTTCTGCCTCTTGAGTGCCGGGATGCTGGTGCTGAGTTGACCCGTTGTGTTGTGTGTGTCCAACGCCTCCCCCCCCCCCCAAAGATGCAAGCAGGATGAGCAGCCATAAAAAGCAGAAGGAGGTATGGTAGGGGCAGAGAGCTAGCTGGGTCAAGGACTTTGTTCTTTCAGAAGGGGGAGAGAAATGGACATGTCTGTACTAAAAGCAAAGGCTGGCACAGTCGGATCAACCTCAGGAGAAGCTTACTCATACAACATGAAGGCAAGAACGAGGAGTAATACAGTTAAAGTCCTGGACAGAAGGACAGGATTAAATATCCTAACAGCAGCTTAGTGGAGTCCAGCTTCCCCATGCCTGCAATCACTTAGTAAACACTAAATCTTTTATTCAGAGCAAAACAGTGCTAGAGAAATGAGAAGACACAACAGGTATGACCCCTTAGACGAAGATGCTGCTGTTGTTCTTAATTGGGGAAAATTGTTTTCTTCTTCTTTAAAACACAGGGTTTCTCTCTGTGGCCCCTGGCTGTACTGAGACCTGCCTGCCTCTGCCACCAGAGTGCTGGGAGTAAAGGTGTGTGCCACCACTGCCTGGCTGGGAAATAGCATCTTCAGGTACGAGTGGATTAAATGAGAATGCTGGTACTGAGCAAGAGCAGCAGTGTGAATGAACATGTTTTTGCCTACGGCAATAATTGCCCTTAACATGTTGTATTTTATTTTCATAATAAGCCACGGAAGAAATGACAGGAAAAAATTCTTCCAACGTAACACTTAAAATATAGACTGGGTCCCTTTTATGATTTTTTTTTGCCTAGAAAATGCTAGAAAGGATATGTTACCATTTGTATTACAATGTATTTAATAGAGTATCCCAGAAATCATAGCTGATGCTGAATTCTCTATATTGTGATTTATACTTATAATTAAAAAAAAACCTCATATAGGATACTTTACTGTATAAAGTATATATTCTAAAGTTATAGAAAATCTACTTACCACCTAAAAGATTTTCCCAACATTTAGAATTTCCATCCTCTAAGGGGGGCTGGCTGAGTTTGAAGGTCTCCAGGCATGTCCCTCTAGCTCCTACAAGTCAGTTTGGGTTTTGTTTTGTTTTTGTTTTTTGCTTACCCTGTAGGCAGGTAATTGAGACTTCTGGGTGGTATTTTAATGGAGAGTCTACCCTTTATAGCTGGAGAAGTGGTGGAAAGCCCAAGTTGGAAACCACTGAAACTTGAGCTTGAATAGCAAAGACTTAGTGTTTAACAGAGAAACCAGATTTTTTTTTCTTTCTTTTTTTTTTTAAGTTTTGTATTATTTACTTTACATCCCAAGGGTGCCCCCTCCCTCCCCAGAATTCTTTTCTAAGTCGTGCTTAAGACTAAATCATAGTCTAAGTCATGAAGATCTAGGTGGCCAGAGGAATAAAATTCCATCTTGGAAAAAATATATAAAAGACATAATTAATCTGTCTGTGTTCAAAATACTTGGCAGAGTGTCTCCCAAATGAATTGTGTAGGGCTGGACAGATGGCTCAGGTTAGGAGCACTGGCTGTCCTTCCAAATGTCCTGAGTTCAACTTCCAGCAACCTCATGGTGGCTCAAACAAACCGTGTTAATTACTGCCGACACACTCAGCCCGCTCAGGTATGCTCATGAGACTTGGAGTCCAGGAAGGAAGAAGAGTCTGAGCAGGAGGCAGAGTGTGAGCGGCCTCGGGTGTGTGTGTGCCTTACAATTTTGAGTAGAGCGGACCCAGAACCTGTGCGCTGTTTCCAGGGCAGGCACTGTGGGCCAGCACGAGTGCCCAGGAGGGCAGGGGGGGAGACGGGAAGGAACAAAAGGCTCCCGGGGAAGCATCGACCAAAGCGAGTGCTCAGACAGGTGGGGGGAGTGAGGGCACAGGGACGCCCAGCTGCTGTCCTACCCATCCCGGTACTGTCTCCTCAGCAAACAAGCTGCCTTGGCCGGAATGCAGCGCTGCTCATCCCAGCGCCCGCTTTCACGGATGCTTTGAGCGACACATGCTCTCTGCGCCCAGTCCCTTCCGCAGGGAAGAGGATGTGGTGACTCCAAACCTGCCCAGTAAGGTTGCAGGTGCCAGAGCCCAGAGAAGGAGCCTAGCAGAGGTGCAGGAATGTCAAGGGCGCAGCCAGCAGAGGGAAAAGAGTGGGAGAGAACACAAGAGGGGGTGTTGGGAAACACTTGGAGACACGCTGAGCTCATCAGGAGAGCAAATGGGGAGGTCACGGGAGCATGGCATCGTTGTTTGTTTGTGGTTGTTTTGTTTTTAGGATGCTTAGTGCAGACAGGCTGATAAGTTGGTGCGCTGGAGCAACACGGCCTGTGGTAGCCGCATGTGGCAGTCATTCACATGGAGGGCCAACGCCACGCAAGATCTCAGGTCATTTCCAAGTGCCCTCCCGGGATGACTTTCTTACACGCTTATTTCTTTTTCTACCGTTGGAAGGGGGGCAGTGGCGAGGCCCACGTGTACGGTCAGAGGAACACTTGTGTCGGAACTCTGTCAGATGGCTCCCGGGCACTGAAATCAGGCTGTCAGGCTGGGCACCATCGCACTGGCCCTGCCCACAACTACACCTCTGTAGTGTCTTGCGGCTATGGTGTGAATGTGAAATGTTCCTCACAGGCTCATGTACTTGAACAAGGGGCCCGGCCACTGGTGCTACTTGGGGTACTGTAGAACCTTCAGCTGTGGGGTGTGGCTGGCCACACAGGCTTCAGGGCCAGGCCCTGAGGACTCTACCCTAGCCTTGCTCCCACTGTGGCTCCTGCTTCTCAACAGTTACCAAAGCTCCAGTACCAGAAATTCAGCTGCGTCTTCCCCAAGACTGACTTTTCCCTTTCAGCTGCTCCTTTCCTCGCTCTTTTGTCTAGTAACAGGGAAAGCTAACTAATTCATTCGCCGCCAAAGGAATCACCTTGAAGCTAAGTATCTGCTCTGGTGGAGGCCCTAGCCCAAGGCTCTCGGTGTTCGCCCTCTCGACACCCTGCATGAAAAGGATCCATTCCACACATGCTTTTCAGAATTTCCTCCCGTAGGGCTCAAAGACACAGCAGCTACTGCACCAAATACCTGTCTGTCTCCAGGGCTTATTGGCAGGGGCAGAACTCACATCCAGATCTGATTTCCTGAGAACCAAGTTTCCCAAACACAAGACACAAAAGCCCCAATCCAAACAAGACAAGCAGTGCTGTGCTGACAACCTAGTATGTTGAAAGGTGATTCTCCGATTGACTCTCTCACAAGGTTAACACTTCCATGTTTTCACTTCTGCCAGTCTTTTTGGGTTTGCTTTGTTAGTTTTTGGTTTTACTTTTTCCTTCGCTTGTTTTACACTGACACACTACCGTTTTGTTATTGGAAACAGATATTGCTACTATCTGTTTCATGGCCTTTGTATCTTTGTAATCTGAGGATGTTCCTTTATCACTAAATATCATTTTAAAAGTATCTTATGTTTCAGGCAGGGTCTCATGGTGTAGCCCAAGCTGACCTCAAACCTGCTCCCTTCAGCCTTCTATCCTATGTTCAGCCTGATAGTATGTGCCATAGTTTCTTAATTTTATTATGTTAAGCATTAGCCTCTCAACGGATCCTTCCTGTCCACTGACTCTTGTTGACTATAAAGAACACACATCAGACCAGGCATGGTGGTGCACCCCGTTAATCCCAGCACTCGGGAAGCAGAGGCAGGAGGATCTCTGTCAGTCTGAGGCAGCTTGGGCTACATAGCGAATTTTAAGACAGAATGACTGTACAGAGAGACCAAATCTCAACAAAAAAAATCAAACAGAAAGACATATGTAATCCTAATGGACCACTTATGATAAAAAAATGATTTTAAAAAGTCATGGTTTGAGACAGAAGAGAATGAATGTCTTTGGTTCTTTGAATAGTGATGATTCATGTCTATAAAAATTAAAGCGGACAAACTGAGCTTCATCTGAGCAGCCAGGGGAAAAAAACTTGACCTTAAATCCTATCGCTTCTTTCCAGGTATTATTTGGCATTTTCCAAAAGTATGTTTTTTAACACATGAGTTCAGATTCTGAGATAAGAGCTACACAGTGATATGGAAACAGTGGGGTCTGTGTGTAGCTCCACGGGAGAACACTTGCCAAGCATGCTAAAGTCCTTGCATTCCACTGAAAACATAAATAAATAAATGAGTCACAAACTAAGCCTGGATAATACTACAAATTATATCTTGCCTGTTAAAAAGTTGTGGGTTGGTGAGGTATAGGCTCAGAGGCACCCTGAAGAGGCACCGGGATGCTTAGTACAGCGCATCTCAAATGTATCTGAATACACCTATAGCACACTTTAGCAAATTCTAGTCATGACAACTCAAAGAAGCAAAATTTCCAACCATATCATGCACCTAATTCTGGATGCCTGACACCCAAACTTTGAAAAAGCTCGAAGATCTACATAGCCACAAAGTATTCTATTTATTATCATATTGGTTAAGAAGATTTTGTGTTTGTTTTTAACTATGTGGGTGTGTGTACATGAGCACAGCTGCCCTTGAGGCCGGAGGAACGTGTAGACCCCTGCAGCTGGGGTCAGAGGTGGCTATGAGGCACACACATAGAAGTGGGAGCGGAACTGAGGTCCCCCTCAGGAATGGCGGGTGTTCCTAACTGCAGAGCACCTCTCCTGTGCCATTAAGATTTTTATCCTGATAGAAAAAATACTAAGCAAGACATTTAAACAAAGACCTGGACAGAATTCCTATAGAAACTGGAGCAGAGCAGATTGCTACACTCCACAATATTTTTGGTGCCTAAAACTTTATATCTAAAGAAGTCCAGCTTTATTTAATCCTCAAAATTTCTCACAGTGATCCTGGAAATTGCTTTACTCTAAGCCCTTACAACTGTTCTTTCCCATTTAGAAAGCTAAGAATAATAAACCTATCAGTGAGGACACCTATTAGGAAGGGCGCTCTAAGAATTTGATGAAATACTTCATGCAAAAGGAGTGCCTGAAGCACTCACCCCTTCTGAGGCTCCTTCTGTTCACTGTGTTGAACAGGCTGGCTATATAGCTCTGGCTGGCTTCAAACCTGTGATCCTCCTACCTCAGCCTTCCCAACGCTGCGACTATGGGTGTGCGTCACCTCGCCCTCTTCCACAGGACCCGTTTGTAAAGAATATCTGTACTATAATTATTTGACTTTCCGAGTCCTTGTGGTTGCCAGGGAGCCGAACCTGGCAGGCACACACCCTATCCCCAGCTCACACCCACAACTCTGCAGTTTACTTTCTGCTTGCTCGGCAAGAAAGGTAACGCTGTCTGTGAGGGTCTCGACTCATCCTCAACCCAAACCCCTTGTGATGCTTCCAGAACCAGCAGAGAGCAGAGCATCTGCACAGTCGACAGGAGGCGATCTGTTCTGGTTTCTTCCCATTCGGCAGATGCGCACCGCTCAGGCGAGCGAGGCTTGGACGAGGAACAAGCCCTGCTCTGCTCACCTCACTGCCACAGGCTCAACCATCACCCAAAAGGTTCTCCACTGTCGGCTCCAGTGCCTACGGCCCAAAGCTGCCAAGGCAAGAGCTGAGCGGAGAAAACTCCCCAGGGTAGCAGGGCCTCTTGACACAGCCAGAGACCCTAGGTAGGTAATCACGGTCAGAACACCCCCGGGGACCGGGAGGAATGGCAGCCTCCTGGGTTGAAGCTCTGCACCCCCGCCCAGCATCTGCTCCTCCTTCAACACTAACTGTCCCCGAGAAGCTTCTGTGTAGAACCCGTGTCTCCAGGACAGCCCTGCTCAGAGGCCGGGGTTAGACTCGACCTCACCAATAACTGGTAAACACTCAGGTGTGTGAGGGGGATTTGTTGTAAAAGCAAGCTCTCTCTCTCCTCCCCTCTGCTTCCTGACACACATGAGAGAGCAAATGAGCTCCATCACAGGCTCACGACCACGGTGCACACGACACACGGCACCCGGGCCGACTGAGTCAAGTAACCATGGGCTGAAACCTCAAACCGTGAGCCAAACTAGGTCTTTCCTGTTGATCTTCTCGGCCACAAGCCTTGACCCTCAGCTGACTGACACAGTGGTAGCACAGAAACAATCAATTTCTCGGTGGTCTGACCTCACACGGACGGTGGGAGGAATGATCGCTCGGCCTCTCTCCTCTTAGGCAATTATCCAGAACAAGTGACAGAGTGCAGTGGGAACACTCCCCAAAAACTCCAAGTGCCTTATGGATGAGTAGATTCAGTGTCACCCCGGCCAGCTAGGAAGGAAGGCTGCGCCTGCTCAACGTGCAAACTTAACCCCAGATTTAGTCCCTAGGGAAGGCTCCTTTACCCGCTTTCACAGGAAATCCTCCAACTTTACTTATTTTAAGACCCCCCTCCTTTAATTTATCTTGCCATAGTTCATCACTGGGCATTGGAGAATGTCTAAATCAGGCTCAATTTTACATAAATGCTGGCCTGGATTTATATCAACCATTCAGCTATTCAGTCCCTTCCCTTGAAGAAAACTGTAAAGCCTAGATCATTGCAAATTAAGTCTGTCTGTCTGTCTCTCTGTCTGTCTCACTCTCTTTCTCTGGCTTACTCTCTCACTGTCTCTCTCACTCTCTCTCTGTCTCACTTTGTCTGACTCTCTCATTCTGTCTGTCTCACTCTCTCATTCTTTCTGTGTGTATGTCTCACTCTGTCTCTCTCTCTGTGTCTCACTCTGTCTCTCTCCTCCCTCCCTCCTTCTCCATCCCGTCCCTGAGGATGGAACCCAGGGCTCTGTGCTTGCTGGGCATTCTGGGTCTCCAGTAAGAGTTAACTCCTCTTATTCAAGGCAACATTAATGCACACACACACACTTTTCTGTGTGTGTGCATTTGGGGAAACACCATGCTTGCACCTCCCCTTTCTAGCTTCCCTTGTCTGAACACAACTCTTTGTTTCTTAAGTTGTTTCAACATCCATGCTTTTTCAGATAATTTAAAGTTCACAGTCTATTAGAAGAATCACGGTTCTTAAACATTAGTTGTGAACAGACTGTACAATTGTCTTTCCTAAAATTATTCTCGGTGGGAATAAAAATAATTTTATGTAAGTATACAAGAAGAGGGCTGGAGAAATGGCTGAGAGATTGAGCACACTGGCTGCTCTCCAGAGGACCAACGATTGGTACATTGATGGGCATGTGAGTGAAGGCTTCGCTGTAGAGGTGAACCCCCTCCTCCTCGCTGAGCTTCCTGGCAGAGGTAAGCGCTCAGCTCCAGCCTCCTCACCTGTCACGGTGTCATGCCTCGCCACAGCCTAGGGACAACTGGGTCAGCTTCCACTCCCAGCACCCATGAGGGGGAGCTGAAAACTGCCCAAAACGCCAACCGAGGGACCAGACGCCCTCTTCTGGCCTCTGCAGGCACTACATCAATGAGGTGTACAGGCAAAGTACCCACACAAAGAAAATCATGTAAAGAGCATGACTTCATAATACTTTCCCCTCCTGCTGTTTCCAGCCACGTGATACTTTTAGAATCGACACTTGAGAGTGAGCTAAGATTGAATCCATAACGATCTGGCTCACGGGCATCTTGTTTGAGAGGCTCCGCTCCTCCTCTGCCAGTCGTGAGATCTCCTCCCTCTCCCTGTGCGTGGGAGCCAAACCTCAAGCCTCATTCTTGCCACACTAATGCTCTCGCACTGAGCTACAATCACCCCTAGTCTGATTCTGACCTCCGTCTCCTGGGCCCCTCGATCCTCAGCTCTGAAAGGGGTGAGTTCTCAATGATGCTTCTTCACTTTTATGATTATCGCTGTTTTCCCACAGTTGATAGAAAAAATGATATGAGAAATTAAACACAGAGAAAGCTAAGCAGACGAATACCCCCTGAGAAGCCATGCTCGTGTGTTTTTCTTCTAACCTTTGTGTTTACACCTGATTCAAATATTTTTAATAAAACCTCCAACTCAAAAAGAGAGAGAAAAAGCTAACAAAGTTCAGAGGTCAGGTAGTGGCACACCCTTTAATTCCAGCACTTGGAGGCAGAGGCAGGAGCTTCACCCCGGAACTCACACAGGGGTGAAGAAGAGCCCCAGATCCACTGGGTGCTTGCTCTCTGACCTTGAGGGAGGAGGGCACAAACACCCACCCACCACACGATCACAATGAGTAAAAAAATTAAAAAGCTTTTGGGACGAGGTTGGTAATGACACTGTGCCTTCAGCATTTCCTGAGAGCATGTATATCAATGCGGTGCCCAAAGATTACTTAGAGCTGTAAGAGTAAGTAAGTAAAACTGGAAGAGATGCTCCTGAGCCGGGAATTCCAATGGACGGAATCAAGGGAGCGACGGTGTTCTAGGAGTTCCTAACCCTGACGGTAAGCAGGGGTTTTTATTTATTCTTGTCTCCAGCCCTGGGTATCAAAGGCAGGGTTCTCTTGCATGCTAAGTACCCATCCTGCCCCACAAAAAGGCTCACTGGATGCAGCTCTGTGCTAAGTGTGATCAAATGTGATCCAAGCAACTGGAAAACACTTCGTTAGAACAGGAAAGAAGGGTGACAGATTAACAGGAAGAGAAAGGCAGAGAAGTCATAACAAGGGCTTACACGGAAGGGACTTGGAAAATTGTCTGGGGAGGAAAAAAAATCTGCAACTAGTGTGTTATTCTTCCTGAAAGGGATAGAGGATCTTCTAGTAACAGGTTTAGAAATAATTAACACAATCGTGTCATTTAGGAACTAAACAACAGTGACAGTAAGACTTCATTGTTTAACAATCTCAAGTGCTATATGTACAAAGGATCAATTTCAGTCTGTGCAGAGAAGGTTGACTATGTTCTATAGAACTATGTTTTCATGATCTTATTTTGTTTAGCAAGCCTTACCCTGTGCCAGCTTTGTACTATAAATCATGGGAGAGAACAAAGAAAAGGATGTTTTTACCCTGGTCAGGGTATTTTCTCTTCACATAAACAGGGAGCATTATTTTATATCCTACTTGAAAGGTATAGTTTGTTATTTTTAAGCTTCCTGATTGCAAAATTACTTATTGAAATAAACTCAACGGGTAACAGTTCATAAATTTACAAAGCAATCTATTTATAGCTAGCTCAGCCCAAAAGTCTATTTGCTGTTTCCGGTTTTCCTCAGGAAAGTTGGAAGTCAATATTCAACAACCATAGAATAATTAATTTGGCCTTTTAAAGAGTTAAGTTTGAGGCACAGCAATACACACGGAGAGCAATCTATACAATAAATAGGCTCAAATACGGAAGCAAGGTGCTACCTGCGCCACACACAGGCAGGGTGCTGAGACTCACGGAGGACAGCAGAGGGAAGAAAGCTATGCCAGCAGAGGGGGCGGGCAGAGAGGGACTGAGAGCTCAGGTGGGGCTAACTCACTGCAGTGCAGACGGTGGTGAACTGCAGCCCACAAAGAAGGTGTCTGAGAGGAAGGGGAGGTGGCTCCGGTCTACAGGCCCCTGTTGGCCACGCCTGACAGACAGCCTGACTCCTGGAACCCACAGGGTGGGTGGAGACTCCCCTGCAGGCTGTCCTCTGACTTCCACAGGCACAATCCTGTGTGTGGCCAAACAGGTACACCCGCGTGTGCTCACATGTGCTCACACAAACAGGTGTCAAATGACCCTTCAGGCTGTGTGAGGCACTACCAGTCTTACGGGTGACAGAACTAACCATTCAGACATTTTAAAAGTTAGCCCAGGGTGAATTTCAGCAGCAGTATTCAAGGAAATCTACTGCAGACAATTTTAAATTTGAATAGTATGAAAAGTTTCATTAAAGTCCAAACAAACAAACAAACAAGGCAGGCATGACTGTGACTGTAGTCTAGGAGGACAGAGGACATCTGAGACTGAGGCCAGCCTGGGGTACTAAAGTGCTGGCTGCACAAAACAGACAAAAATAACCCCCAGACGTCGGCCAGTTACAAGTTTGAGATTTTAAATTCCATGTATTTGGTGCATAAAGTGCACACTAAAATTTAAAACTGAGTGATTTGTTTTGCGACAGGGTCTCAGGTAACTGAGGCCGGCGTTGTGCCTCTGCTGGGGTCAGCGCAACGGCCCACACCTGGCTCAATTCACGCTCAGCTACAGCTTTGCTCGCAGGAGCTGACAGTGGCGGCTGGGAAATGGAGGTGGCTGCTGGGAACCGGAAGGTCTGGGCCTGCAGTCCGCCACTCAGCAGCTGAGGGTGCAGCATCCTCCTGAGGGCCTGATGACGACCCGGCCCCGGCAGCAGGCGGCTCACAGGCACCTGTAGCTCCAGGGGTGCCCTCTTGTCGCCTCTAACACCTGCCCCCACACGTGCACACCCCCAACCACACACACGTACACACAAAAAGACAGTAAAATCCGTTTGAAAAGGCAAAATCTTAGATCACGTATGCGTGCTTCACATAAATGTGACGCTCTGCACACGCACTGAACCTCTTCTGTCCCCTACAGGAGGCCATTCCACCGTCAGCCCATCACATTCACGCTACTGTTTTTCTGCCTGTTAATTTCTGTTCATCCTGGGAAAAAGAATAGTGGGATTAACATCAGTGGCTAGACGTGTAAACCCACAGGGGCCAGAAGTGTGATGTCCTGTCAATTTTTTGATGCCCTCGAGCTGCCCCTGCTGCCCCAGGCCCATGTTTGCTAAAGCATGTCTCCTCCTCTCAGCCTTCCAGCCTCTTCCCTCTCCCCTCAAGCCCAGCACAGGCTGCGGCAGCTCTCCTTTCAACGGCAGTGGGGATGTGAGTGCACATGGGTGGGGGGGTTGCTCCCTGTGCCCACCATTCTGTGGTCAACATTTGGGTGGGTCCAGGGGCACCGAGTTGGACATGCCCAGCCTGAGGCTCCAAGCACCAACTCTGCCTCAGCTGTGTTCACGGTCTTCACTGGCACGCCTTGTCCCCTTGTCCCCTTGTCAACCTCTGCAGACACAAGCCCACCCCCTGCCAGGTGGAAGCCGCCTTCTCTCCAGAGAAAGCCACCCACCCATTCCCAAACCCTGCCCGCTGCTTCCTCCTTAATTCTCAGCAGGGCTTTTGTTTGGTTGAATGTGATGAAGTTCAGTAAATGTCTGCTTTATAGTGAAAAGGAGGTAATACAGCAACTCTTGCGAAGTCCGTTTCCCTCACCGGTGTGTGTTTATTTGTGTCTCTGTGTGTGTGGTGCTTGCACCTGAGTCTGTGCACATGAGTACCCACACACGCACATGCAGAGGCCAGAGCAGTGTGCTGGTGTGTCCCTCTGTCCCTCTGCACTTTACTGACAGGGTCTCTGAACAGCATGCTCTCAGGACCACGGTGCCCACCCCAACACTGTGGCCACAGAAGAGGCATGCGCAGCCTCTTCCATGAGTGTCGGGGATTCGAACCCAGGTGCCATGGTAACAGAGCACCTGTTCTCACACTGAACCCTCTCCCCGGCCCCTCCCCAACTTCTCCACCTTCATCCATGTGTGTGAGCGAGGCATGGTGGGGTGGGGGCCGGGCTCACAGGTAACCGAGCACTCCAGCCTGAGCCGAGCTCCCAGACACGTGCCCTTCGCACACCCACTCTCCTGGGGTCAGCTCTCATGCCCCCCTGTGGGGTTAAAGGCTGGCTGTCACGGTGGTGCTGTGGGGGTGCAGCCCAGGGGGGTTCTCACAAGGGGAGGTGGGGCCACCCAGTGAGCGGGTGTGCTGTGCCCCAGGATTCCGAGGCTAACGCCTGGCACCCCACAACAGAGCAGAACTCACGCCCAGCCAGTGACTATGCTAACCACCTCGGGGACCTTGTTTCAGGGGTCACAGCACGCAGGCCAGGGCCAGTCACGGGGCGCTCCAAACACACGGGCTCACCGTTCTCTCTGCCAGCGTGCGGTGGCAGCACAGCCATGTCAGGAAGCCCAGGTGGCAGGGGCGCAGGTCAGAGCCCAGGAGAGAACAGCGAGGGGCACGACTCATTTGCACACCAGCCTCGAGGGGGAATGGAGGGCCGAGTCGGCGGTTCTGCATTGCGCTGTTAAGACGGGCGCTCTGGGAACACTCGGACGAAGCCCGTGAGATGCCCTGAATGTGCCACACACGCAGGCTGGCTGCTCCACAGCGAGAAGGGGAAGCCGTGGCCTCCTGGCGTGTCTGATTGCCGAGGCGTAGGTGTAAAAGGCTACTCGCTCTGCATTTGTTTAAAGATTGGGAAATGTGTATTCCAAATATCTGCCAGCTGAGGGAGTCACTTGTGCAAGGACCATGAAATTCTAATCCACACCAAGCATGGTGGCTCACGGAGTCAGGAAGGTCACAGGCTCGAGGGCAGGCTGGGCAGCACAGTGAGGACGTGCCTCAAAATAAAATTTCAGAGCGACTGTAATCTTCTTTAAGAACAGGTAAGGGCAGGTCAATATGTAGGCGCCTGGACTAGCTTCTTCTAAGTTGAAACACTCAGCAGAGCCCAGAAAGCCCAGGATGAGAACCCAGCCGCCTGGTAACTAAAATCTGTTTCTCTAACTCCAGCAAGCCTGGAAGTCACGGGGAGGCAACAGGCAGGACTGTGGTGAGGGTGTAAGTGATCCTCTGACAGCTGGGCACACCGCAAGCCAGGACTCAGCGTGCACAGGACAAAGTGCAGAGCGCACTTTCTCAAACAGGGGCTTACGTGGCTGGCCTTGAACTCACTATGAAGCCCAGCTAGTTCTGTGTTCCACCTCCCGCCCCTGCTCTCTTTCTGAAAGGAACTGCTGGCCGAGAACTCTGGAGGGAGGGAGGGAGAGGCCAGCCCTCTACACTCGCCCTAAGTCAGTAAGTAGCACTGACACACTCAGGGTCCCCGGAGGCGGGCCATATTTATAGGTTACACGTCTTAAGTGTGGAAGGCCTTTGTAAGCTCTCCCTGAGAACGGAGGATGGCCGCTGGCTCTGCCAGCTGACGTCTGTGGAAGGTTTGTGGCCTCGGCGTCAGCTCCCGGTTTCCTCCGTGCAGCTGTCTCTCTTTGGCTCGCCCTGCCCTCCCAGGAGAAGCGCCAGCTTTGGGGAAGGAGATGAGGGCCGCACCACTGGCGCCTCACACACTGCCCCAGAGCGCTGGCCTCCCGGCCTGTTCCACTGGTGGTTTGCTCGTGTGTGTGTGTGTGTGTGTGTGTGTGTGTGTGTGTTTCAGTGTTTTGGGACAGGGCCTCTCTGTAGCTGCCCTAAAACCCGCTGTGTGGACCAAGCCAGCCTCGAACTCACAAAGCTCACAGCCACTGAAGGTAACCCCCACAAGCAAGTGTGCTCCAGGAATTGGTGACCCTACCTACCTCGTCCTCAGCACCCGGGGATCGGAAATCGGGGATCGGAAGCTGCTGAGGAGGCCACGCCCGGTTCCAGCCACGCCTGCCCGGCCTGGGGCGCAACCTGGGCATTTTGTTTGCACGTTTCTAGGCGAACCCGTGTCTGCCGAGGGCCGGGAATGTGGCCCAGATACAGTGAGCCTGCTGAGCACGCTCGGGGCTCTGGCTTCGGTCCTCAGCACCGCGGCGCACAGGTGGATGAGCACACGCGCATGCGCATGCAGCACCGAGCCGCACCAGGATGAGGGCCTCAGTCTGCGGGAGCTTCTGGGGCATCGGGAGTATCTTACAGTCTGTGCTGCCTGCTTGGCCTGCAGACGGTGTGATGGAGAAATCAGAACCTCCGCTTTTAAACTGACTCAAATGTGTACATAGGTGCCACGTGGCAAGTGGGTTAGTTCCCTGGAACACACAACCCTTGAGGTTTACGTCATTTTAAGGAGCCGAGTCTATGACTTAGCAGAGTCTATGACTTAATGGCTACTAAATGATTCTTTGTTTTAAAAGTCTCTATTACATCTATATGTTTAGTGTGCGCGTGCATGTGAGCTTGTGTGTATGTGTGTGTACCCATAGGCACCATGCCCTGCATGGGGAAGTCAGGGGACACTTCCAGGGAGTCGGCTTTCTCCTCCTGCTGCGGGAGTCCTGGGACCATTAGCCAGCCCCTTCAGCTGGCGAGGCAGCTCAGTGCCCCCAGGCTTCCAGACTCGAGGCCACAGCAGTCACTCCTCTGTGCATCTTCACCCCATTTTCCTGCCGTGTACTCCAGCTGAATGGAAGGACACACTGAAGGTCACGCTGGCTTCTGAGGACAGTGAGGACTGACTCAGCTTCTCCCACCTCACATCCAGGTAGGAAAAAACCAGCAAAGGTCTTCAGGAGTAAGTGTTCTTAAGTCTGGCAGAGTGCCAGTGGAGAAGCGGGGTGACTGGCCTCTAGGAAGTCCGCTTTATGCCTGGCGTTGCACAGAGCTTTCCAACCCGGCGCTGCGACCTCTGCCTCGGAGGATGAGTTTCCAGTGATCGTGGGCACAGCCCGAGTCCAGGGGCTAACAGGCCCTGGCAATGACAGCACCCCTTTCTCTCGTCCCATCAATGAATGGCTTGTTCACGGCGGGTGGGGCACAGAGGAACTGCCCCCTGCCACAACTTCCTGCTGAGTAAGACCAAACTGTGTTCCCCTGACTTCCAAACGGCTCGTGCACTGTGGGCCGTTCTGAGGTTCCAAAAGTCCATATTGTTTCACTCAACAGAGCTGGAGAGAGCAAGAATGGACGTCTCAAGCTTCGCTGCCATCTAGACCAGGGTGCTTCCTGCTGCCACCTTCAGAGCCGCCACAAGCATGCGAGTAGCCACCGACCCCACCCGAGCCCTGACCGCCTGTGTCCGTGAGGCCGTCCTGCCCACCCAGAGAGCCCCACCCGCTGTACCTGCCGCTTACTAAGTGATGTTATGTGACCCATCTTTGGAGGTCCAGTCAAATATCACGGCATATAGCCTGCTATGTTCTCCCAGGGTGAGCCCCAAAGAGCATTCAGGCCTCCTGGGACTGGCTAAAAGAGCATGTTCTCATAGGACGCCCCAGACTTCCTGAAGCCAGAACCACGGGGTGCACCCAGCACTCTGTTCTCAAGTCACTCGGACGGTTCTGGTGCTAAAGTCTGACACCACTGACCTAAAGGACTGTAAATCCTCCCCAAAAGGTCCCCCAAGGAAAGGCTTCCTTAGAACCTGACGTCGCAAGTGACTAAGCCATTTATTATTATTATTATTATATTGCTATGATGATGATGTCTGTGTACATGCCAGGTGTATGTGTGAGCAGAGGCCTGAGAACAGCTTTCAGGACCTGGTTTTCTTCCACCACTCGGGTTCTGGGCCTGGAACACAGGTCATTAAGCCTGTTTGCCAAGCATCTTTATCTGACGAAGCATTTTTAACCAAATCTGGCCTTGCATGTTGTATAATAGAACATTGTCATTGTCCTATCAGGACCTAATTTTATGAGTGGGGAAATGCACTACCTTAACAAGGCTTCTTCGCTTTTTGAATGCAAAGTTTAACATTCGTAGAAATCAGCTCCGGAAAGAACCTTGTCACACGTGCTCCGTGATGTTATGCGAGGGTGCCTCAAGCAAACTCAGCATGGACCACGACAAAAGCAGGGCCGGAGAGATTGCTCACAGCTAAGAGCCGTTGGCCCACAAGCCTGAACCGAATCAGGTTCCAAAACCCCAGGTGGGAAGGGAGAACCGGCTCCCAGAAGTTGCCTGACCTCCAGGAGCACACACCAGAAATCACAAACACACACAGTAATAGTAACAAACAAACAAATAAATAAAATGTGAAAGGAGATTTCAGGTGTATATGACTCTGAAATGAGGACCACTCCTCCCACAGTGACCATCTGTTATGAAATAATGAATGCATCCAGCAGGGAACGAATGCAGCTATACTAAACACTGTGCATGGAAATACGCCAGTTCACAAATCGCAAATGCACACGTAATCCACCGTGCAGCGGTGAAGAGGAGGTATTCTGTAAGCTCTGATCCCAGAACTCCAGTCCTAGCCGAGTGCTGCTGTTGTTACTGCCCTTTTAAAATGACTTCGTATTTGTCTGTGTGTGTCTGCACTTGTTTGCATACCCCTTGTATGTGGAGGTGACCATGGAAGCCAATAGAGGGTGCCGGACCTCCTGGAATGGGACTTACAGGTGGCTGTGAGCTGCCCGTGGGTGCTGGGAATCCAACCCAGGTCCTCTGGAAGAGCAGCCAGTGCTCTTCCCCACTGAGCCAGCTCTCCAGCCCTGGTTGTTCCCTTTTAAGATAGCTCACTAGTGATAGCTCTTCTGGTCCCTAGGAAGACATGACATTCACACTCCATCACACCAGAATGTACACACACAGAGACAAGCTAATGGTGCTGAATCCTGGACCTGCCGTGTGCATCCCCTGTTCCGAGCACTCATCTCTAACCCCCCCACCCCTGGGCCATTTCAACCCCTTGCCAGTGCCAGGGTGAAGTAAGGCGTGTGCAACGGCCTCCTCATTTTGAAAACTGTGTGCTTAGGCTCCGGTGTGCGCGTCTCAGCAGCCATCTTGGTATCACATCAAAAGAGAAAAGCCCCAAGGAAGGTTCATAAAACTGATTATCTAGCAAGTCAAACAAACAAACAAACAAACAAACAAACGATTAACATACCCAGCTAGTATGAGCTACGTGGTTCAAACAACAACAAAATAATTTTGTTACCTTAAAACATCTAAAGCAACTCCTTTCTTCAATTCGACTGTGTAGAAATAACATTAATTTGACTTTCCTGCTCTATCCTTCCTTAGTAGGTAAACATTAGTGTGATGTCTAATGTATTAACTTCATAAATATTTGTTTTTGTGAGTAAAATTTCTGCTACATATGTCATTAGAAATCGCTGCGGACGATTCTAAAACAAGAATGTATATTAAACAGAGCAGATGAGGCATGACCAGTTCAGCTGACGAGCTAGCACACATGTGGAAAGCCAGGCCTGGCGCCATGGGCTGTAATCTCAGTGGAAATGGGGCAGAGACAGATGGATTCCTGGGGCTTTCTTGCCAGCCTAGCATAACTGGTGAACGCCGGGACCCAGTGAGAGGCCTGACTCAAATATTTTATTTATTTACATATTTGTTTGTTTGTTTGTTTGGTTTTTTTGAGACAGGGTTCCTCTGTGTAGCCTTGGCTGTCCTGGACTTGCTCTGTAGACTAGGCTGACCTTGAACTCACAGAGATCTGCCTGCCTCTGCCTCCATGAGTGCTGGGATCACAGGTGTGCGCCACCACGCCCAGTGTGACTAAAAATTTTAAAATTGCTTCTAATATAGTCTTTGGTTACTCCTTTTATTTGTCTGTATTACTGTAAAGGTTGATAATGAACATGATGATGTTTAACTCAGAGCTATGTAAGTAAAATGTACAAAATATATTTATTATAAAAAATTATATATTATCTTTTTGTTGCTGCTGTCTTTTGTTTTGGGCTCTCTCCCGTCCCCCTTTCCCTCCCTCACCCCATTTCTTGAGAGACAATCTCCTGTAGCTCAGGGTAGCCTTGAAGTCCTGGGGCTTGTGCCACACGCCACAGCTTAACAATTTTTAAAAAGTCAACACGTAGGATGCTGGGTTGAATGCTGACCATCAATACAAACACGCAAGCAGGCAAACAAATGGGGCTCAGAGACCCACCCCAGCCTCAGCCCGCCAGGGGCCCCTCCCAAGCACTTTCTCATGTCTCTAAGTCAATGCTGGATTTCTTGCTTTGCAAGGGAAACATGAGTCAGGTGGCTACCTAGTTCTGTAGAATCTCTTTGTGCTACAGCTGAAACATGAAGGCCACCAACCCCTCCCCAACCTAGCTGTGAGTATCCGGTGCCCACACTGTTGGCAGATCCACATAAACAGTCAAAATTTAAACGTTTTCCCACCTCCAGAAATTACACATGGTCAGTGGCTCCAAACAGGAATACCCCACCCCGAGGCCTCAGATTTAAAACATTATTAGAGCATGAAGCCATGCTGGACTTTGAGGTACTCAAGAGAAGAACTCGGTACTTTCTTTCTCATTACTGTCATCCAGCATCTTGTCCTACAGATAGAGAGGAAAGCCCCAATCAACCCCCCTGTAAAATTAGTGCTGCACATAGCAAGCATAAGATAAACATGTGTTTATCTTTTCAAGAATGAAATATTTTGTTGTTTTTCTGTTTGTTGTTTTGTTTTTGTTTTTTTCTTTGAGACAGGGTTTCTCTGTGTAAAAACAGCCCTGTCTGTCCTGGACTGGACTTGTAGACCAAGCTGGCCTTGAACTTAGGAAGATCCACCTGCCTCTGCTCTCTGAGTGCTGGGATCACAGGTGTGCATCCCCATAGCCAGCAAAAATGAAATCTTTTTTCTGCCTTACTTTCTGTTTGGAGTCTTCGTTTGAGGGTCATTGCAGAAAGATGAAAAATAAGTCAGAACACGATACACCCATTTTCTGTATTGTTTTTCTTTCCTTGGCAAAAGCATGCCAGGAACAGCAGATCACCTTTGGAGAGTATCTGCAATGTGTCCAAGAAACAGCAGAGAAGTGGCAAATACGTGCAAGAAGGGCAAAGACTGTAGCATTCAAAACGTTCAGCTTCAGATCTTAGTGAAGCGGTAAATATTCTTCCCTTTAGGAGAGTTCCGCATGCTAAGGAAGCCTGGCCCTGAGTGTCAGCACAGCATCTTACCTCTAAGCCTCCAGATGCTTTTGCCCTTGATAGACTGGGCCTACCATTGCCTGGTCTGTTTGTTTGTTTTTTTTTGAGACAGGGTTTCTCTGTGTAGCCCTGGCTGTCCTGGACTTGTTTTGTAGACCAGGCTGGCCTTGAACTCACAATAGAGATCCTCCTGCCTCGGCCTCCCTGAGTGCTGGGGGTTAAAGGCGTGTGCCACCACACCCAGCTCTACCATTACCCATTACCTAATGGGTTTGGCTAATCTGAAATATCCTCAATACTTACAAATACCAACGACAACATAGTAATGAATTAGGAAGCGATATTGGTTCAGTACATGACGTCTGAATAAAAATTTCACTTTATTCTTATTATTGAGGATTCAAAATTCATTTTTTTTCCTGAGGTGTATTGTTTAGACTCTAGCTGAAAGACTGTCCCTATCTTCTGTAGCCTTCCTTCCTGCTGCAACCTGTTTCCTGACCATTTCACTGTTCATTAATCTCTCCCTCCACAAGAGGGATAGGACACACACACACACACACACACACACACACACAGTATTTTAATAGTCAATTTTGCTACTTGCTACTACTATCTCTGATAAAACGAGATGCAAAACAAGTATCAATTTGACTGAAAAGATAAAGCAGAATTTTGAAAAAAATAATTTTTGATTACCCATGACCAAGCAATTGCTGCCATGAAAAAAATGAATTAGTTCTCTACATGGTAAATTTTATAAAGGATTTTTTTAATGATCAAAAGAAAAATATGGTGTTATAATTCTAAGCATGACCACACCAAACTCATGGACTAAACGTCTATGAGATGTTATCAATTAAAGAATTAATTCCCAGGGAATCAAGAGCTAAAACGAAGCACCAGGTACATTTTAAAATGGAGACTAATAAAAAACAGGGAATCATTTTACCTCATAGATGTAAAGCCCTTCACTTACACAGTGATGGGAAGGTCACACACAGAACAGTTTGCAACAGAAACGTCTGCCAGTGATTTTCAAAAGTAACGACTGAACTCTAATGGTTACTTCATAATCAATGATGTAATAGTCAGGAGAACAAAGAGGATTGCATAGCTACGGATGGACTTCCCAGTGCAGTTTGCTCCAACAAGGGCGACAGTAGACAAACACCGAGATTCCAGAAATTAAAATGAAAAATTACTGCATTATGGAGGACAGAATATTTCAGCAATAAATGTGCTGGAAGGCATATTTTATTCAGCTGATCAACTTCAGAGAGCTAAAGCCTCCAGCACAAGCAGGTCAGACAATATTTATACCTGCAATATTTCATTCCATACATAATCTATACCTTCCCGACCACGCTGGAAGCCGCATTTACACTTTACAAAGAAAGAAAACGAAACGTGCCAGCGAGCACTTCCGAGCCTTCCGAGTGTGGTATAAACAAAATATCGGCGCTGGGCTTGATTATTCGGAAGTTCAAGGCAAGAGACAAACCGATTCTGGGAAATGCTATTTCTACTCATTTTCACACATTCTTGTACTCCAGACCGTTAAAGGATTAGTGAGAAGGGCATTTACGCCTCTCAGAGTAAATAAAGACACTGAACTCCTCACACTGTCACTCTCTGAAGACATAACCCATTAATCACATCATCCAGGCCCTGGTTCGCTTGTCTTAATTTTATTTGGCAAATACCACGTTTCAAGGTCTAATTACTGATCCCTCCGCTTTCTTTCTGAACTGAGAGCACCCCCATTACCTTCACAAACAACTAAGATGTTTACACAGACCAGTAAAACCGATGTCATAGTGTGACATATTTTTGTTCCTGGCAGGCTTTGGGCCTAAATCCCACAGTCTCTAATCAGATAACTCTCAAGAACAAAGATGTACCCGTCCTCAGATGTGTGCACATCAGTATTTTTAACTTAAAAAGTACGTGAGCAATATTCTTAAAAAACCATCTTGTTCCAAAAATGAAAATGAAAATGTTTGCTCCTGTTAAAACAAGGCTTCTATAAATTCAAGGGCCACTCAAAAGAAAGCAGACACGACAAGCTCCTAGAAATCCTCAAGACAGACTCAGAAGACGGATTTGAGAAATCCCTTGATTCAAAATAAAATTCAACTTTTACAGTGTCCAAGAAACTAATACTCAAATGTTCTGTTACACTGAAAGGGTACCAACAGGCATGGTTTTGTAAAATAAGAGAAATATACATATAGAATGCAGATGAAGAGAGACCCGGTAAACAAGAGCTAATATTAAAGAATCTGACAGACATAATAAATCAGCTCAGATCAAACACAACTGCCAACTGCATGCTTGTCCACAATGTCGCCTGGATTGGATGTGACGACATGCCTGCTCTCACCACGGTGCACAGGCCACATGAAAACGCTTAAATGACACAGCTGGCCAAACGGAACTTTCTTTATGAAAATTAAAGAATAATAGATAAAATCTTGCCCCACCTTTTTTCTTCCTTTTTTCTTTTAGTAAAACTGACAAATTGTGGAGGAGGACTACAGCGCCACCAACACAGATCAATGCAGAACAAAAAAAAAAAAAAAAAAAAAAATCTCCCACCGTGTGCAAAAAGAAGAAAACTAAAAAAAAAAAAAAAAGAAGAAGAAGAAGAAGCCAAAAATTCCAAAATGTCTCCCAAATGTACCTTTCTGGAGGAAACATAGGAAGGCTCTGCAGGGATGAATCGACAAAGAGCTTTAAAGAAATCTCATCTTAGCCACAAGTTAGAACCGCTCGGCAATGAAAGCCCCACTATTGAGCAACAGCCATAACTTAAACCAGGGTACGTCAATCTCCACCTTCCTCACGGCAGAGCCGCTCTCTAGTTTGTATTCAAGAACTCCATCAAGGGAGCCACAATGGGTCTGTTAAAAAGGACAAAAACCAAAATAACAAAAATCAAAAAACAAAACAAAACAAAAAACAACAACAACAACAAAAACTACAACGGTAGTTTGCGTGGTGGTAATTTACTCTGGGCAAATCAGGCAGCAGACAATCTTTATAAAGAGGATGTGTACATATTTGGCACCAGCAACATTGCTGGCACACACAAAAAAAGTCCATCTTGAGGCATCTGAGTTCCCCTGTAGTTCACAGCAATTGAAGTCTGATTTTCGTTATATACGTTTATCTTTAACAATGAAGAGGAAAACTCATTTTTTTTTCCCCTTTTGGTAAAAAAAAAAAAAAAAAAATAACCAGACTAAATTAGGTGGAACGTGCAGAGACCGAAGCCAGAGGAATACACACAGACTGGCTTCGTGAGGAGAAGCACAATGAAAAAAATCTCCCTGATCCGGTGCCCCTTTCAAAGATGCCATGCCAAGAATGTTTAAAATTATAAACTTACCATCCGCGGGGGCAAAGCAGCAGCCAGCTCTCGGGAGAAAATTGTCACAATACAGGCTGGGGACCGGGCTGTCCAGAAAAGGCAGCCCCCGGGCCGCGCACGGATCTCCAAACATCCTCAAAACCTCTGGTAAATCAAAAGTGAGACTTTCCTCCATGGAGGGCGGCGGAGCGGGGCGGGCAGCCGCAGGATCCGAGGGCGTTCGGGGACTGGAGCAGGCTGGAGGCTGCGGAGCGGGCGGCGGCGGGAGGCTGGGGGTTAACAACTCGGCGCTGGCGGGCGGGCGGCCGCGCGGGCGGGCGCGCCGATTGGCCGGCGGCCGGGCGGGAGGGCGCGCCGATTGGCCGGCGGCCGGGCGGCCGGGCGCGCCGATTGGCTGGCGGCCTCCCAGCTCGTCCCTCGCTCCCGCCTCCCGCAGCTCGGAAAGAATGCTCGGCTGTGCCATTTTCCAGCGGGCTCGGGAGAGCGCCGCCGCCCGGGCCGAGCTGGGGCTCGGGATGGAGGGCCGAGCACAACAATGGCAGCGGCCGCGTCCTGCCAGCGCCCGGGCACGCCCTTGCGCGGGGGGCTCCGCGCGAGACGGCGTCGGGGGTGGGGGGAGGCTGGGTGCGGACGCGGCCATTTGGAGAGGATGCTCGCGCGGGGGTGCCCTCGCCCCGGGGGCCTCCCGCAGCCCCGGGCAGCGCGGTGCCCGCCTCGGTGGCATCCCCGACGCCAGCCGAAACCGTAGGCGGCTCCCCCGCCCCTCCCCACGCGGCTCCCGAACCCCTTCGTGGCCGGCCCCGCCTCACACACAAAATGGCTGAGGTGCCCAGCATTTTGGATCCTTCCACCTCCAGGAAGCGGGAGGGGGCCGGGAGCGGCACAGCCCTGGGGGGGGGGTGACACCCTTGATGTGCGCCCCGGGCCGCCCTTTGCTGGGCCCCGCGGTGACATCGCTGGGGTGTTGTTGTTGTTGTTGTTTGTTGTTTTCTTTTAATCGGCTTGAAAAGAACATCCTCAGGGATTTCCTTGACTGTAACGTGAACTTGGGCTTTACATATTTATAAGGCCTTTCACCTGTCTTGGCAGGCTTTCAGATTGAGTGGGCTGGGAAACTTGATTCTAGTTGGGAGCTGAGTGGCCTCGTTGCCAACAGGCTCTTCTAATAGAGACAGTCTGGAAATGAGACGTAAAAATAATAATAATAAAAAAATGTTAGAGGAACCTAACGCTTGTGATTGCACACGCAAAGTCCCGGAAGTCGGCTAATATCAGTGTTTCAAATGCTTAGGTGTGTGAACTGAACGCATTCACCATACAGTTGATTCCCTGCCAGCCAAATTCTAATGAGCCGAGGATGGAAGAAGATACTAAAGGATGAAAAAGGGGATGGAGGATTGCCTGCGTTCTTCAAGACCCCCTCCCAACACACTCACACACACACACACACACACACACACACACAAGTCTGGTATACTTGCATAGTATTTAGTAGGTAGCGACCTTAGAAAAGGATACCTAGGGTTACTGTATCAGTCATTGTGGACAACAGGAGTGTGAGAACGGCAGGACAGTTAGAATGGAGGGCCTGCCTCAGTAAACCGGGGCAGGGCCGCCTTTAAATAGACGAGGCAGACTCCCTCTCCAGCCTCTGCATTTCCCACTGTTCCACAGTCGACTGAAGTAGGTGGCTGGGATAGGCCTAGATTCACAAATGTTTATCCGGCAGACAAGGTAAGAAAACGACAGAACAGGAACACGTATGGACCAATGCAGTTAGGTCCTTTTTTGCTCACATAGGCCTGAGCACTTTGTAAGGTATGCATCCTTTTTAAAGTATTTCATACTTTCCGATGAAGTAGTTTGCTTTCCAGTGTTGGAAGCCATATTCATGGGATACACAAATAGTTTTTTTCCCCCTGAGTGTGCAAAGGCAAAGTGTAGAAAAGTTCTAAGAGGAGAATAAGTTTGAGGCTGTTGGTTACAGTTCTTGAGAACGGAGCATTTGCAGTGCACAGCGATTGCTCACAGGTAATAGTGAATAAGCAGAGGCTTATCTCCCATTTCATGGAACTTACAACCCAGAGGCAAGACAGACAAGTAGCAAGCTAACAAGCACAGGACTGAAAATGGCACCTGCTCTCTACCAAGCAGAGCATGGCTAAGGCACGCCCAGAGGAAGGCAGATGGCATCCGATTTGGCCAGAGGTGCAGTTAAGATTGGTACTAGGATGACTAGGTGTGTAAGTAGTTGTACCCTGGAACTCTGTGTGTGAGCAGTGAGTGAGACAGTGACTGAGGCGGCACACACGGAGGTTTTGATGGCGGTAAACCCCACAGAAATGGGTGAAACAGTGAATAAAACCAGGATGCGGATTTCCAGTTCACACAGCTACATCACGGAGATTTGCTTTTCATCCACGTAGTGAGAGCCAGTGATGATGGCTTAGCTAATTATAAATATGAACAAGACACAAAGCATATCACACTAGTAACATTTTCAAAAAGTAGCAATACAGACAACTGACCGCCTTGATTTCCTGTGCCCATCTGTGCTTTGCTTGTCTCCTTAAGCAGCTCTGGCCTAGCTTGCTTTAGTGCTTTAAAATTCTTATTTTTTATTTTTTTTCTCTTAAAAATCAGGTGCAGGGGCACATGCCTTTTATCCCAGCTCTCAGGAGGCAGAGGCAGGCAGATCTCAAAGGCCAGCCTGGTCTACAGAGCAAGTTCTGTGACAGCCAGGGCTACAGAGAGAAACCTTGTCTGGAAAACAAAACAAAACAAAAAAATTCTTACTCAGTTGAAAAAAATCAATCTTCTGTTGTTATAACTGATGCTAAACATTGTTGAAGCTAGAATTTAGAATAGCTAATTAAAATAAATTTTTTTCAATTTGATATTTGGCTTTTAGCAAACCAAATTTCTGTCCATGAGCAGAAACAGCACGTTTAACTCCTTAAACCTACAACCTTCATTGTTCTATCAAATCAGTGACATGGTCCCTCAGTGCTCCGAGGAACCAGCATCTTCAGAGACTTCCAACTGTGAGCCAGTTGGTATGTTACCTCATAGAACTGAGGAATAAAGAAAGATAAGTTTGAATGCAATTTTTTTTTCATTCTTAAGAGATATAGCAATTGTTTTCTCCTAGTCGTTTCCTACTGTGTCTGCAGTCAGCTACACACGGCCCGCTGCAATGAGTGGGGTAAATAGGACAAGCAGCCCGCAGTAGTTCAGGTCAGTTTTCCCCACTACATCCGGGACTGTACCTTAAAGCTAGGCTTGTCAAGGATTTGGAGAGGGATCATGCATTTGTAGATCCTAGCCTCTCTCCGGTTATTCAGAAAAAGCTGTTCAGCAGCCATAGCCCTGAGGAGCCCGGACAGCTCCAGATTGGAAGTATCCAGATTTGTGGTCCCAGTGAACAGCAGTATTACTTTTTGTGTTATCACCCCCTGATGGTTCCCATGTTTCTGCCGTAAGAACAGCAAAGTCACACTTCCTGAAAACTTATTTTCAAGCAATACCTGATTTTTTTCCCCCAAGTGTTCTGCCGTCTTTAGCTGAGATTTAAGAGTGTTGACTTGAGAATGCATTGTCTCGTGGGATTTAGATGCATTTATTCACTGTTAAATTTGCTCATGGCAAGTTTAATCATTGGAGAGAAAGGGGCATATTCAAGAGACATCATTGGAGCAGTTTGTGAACCCTGGTGCAGTCAAGATCAGTCCCTGACTGATCAATGTCCCTCCTGTTCATAAAATTCAACTTTTTGTTGGGCTCATTAACCCAAACCAGTGTTGTATGACACAGTTTTCACCAAAGGAGCGTAGCTGAAATTGTCGGGTATGATTCACGAGTCAAGTAAAGAGCGCTGACTAGACGCTTAAGCTCCAGGATACATGACCTCCATCGTGGCTTCCCTCCATCGGTGACTGATACTCAATAGCCTTAAAAGTCCTCCGGCATGGTGGCTGGCTCCGTCTCTACTAAGCGCGTGCTGTGATTGCTTCAGACATGCCACTGGACAGGCATCCCTCAGGTGAAACAGTCAACCTGGAGCTCCATCAACAGCCTTGTTCGCCAGGGTGCTCGGAATGCAAGGGTTAAGCGTGGTCAGCAGGGACCTTGGATCCACAGCTCTGGTAAGCTTTGGGTGCCTGCCCAGCGTAACTCAGTCACAGTAGAAGCCAAAGCCATAAATCCACAATTGGAGCCCTCCCCCAACCAAACACACAGCCCTGTCAGAATTCTGGGTAAAGCTGCTCTACCACTTCAGCTTTGTCTTTTTTATTTTTCAGATGATTCGTAGCGCTTTTCTTCTTTTCCACACTGTTGGAGGTTGGTCTAATGCTAGATACTGGCCCTGAAGATCTGGTTACTGCCTGCCGAAATACCCATCCTTGTTTGTGTAAACCTAAGACATACCTGACTGGTTGATTAAACAGCCTATGGCTGGGCAGGGCAGAATGGGATAGGCGTGGCTAGGGTTCCCTGGGATTTGGAGGAGAATGACGGAGAAACAGATGGACAAGAAGAAAGGAAGAAGGAGGGCGCCACAATGAGTTAGCCTGGAGAAAAAACAAACAAACAAACAAACAAACAAACAAAAAACACGTGGGTCAGGAGGAAGGACTCCAATAATGGTGTGAAAAGCCCAAATGAAGTATACAAGCAAGTACCATGGGGTTATGGATGGAGGGTAGATCAGATGAGGAAGATTAAGGCGGATGGCATTGGATGGGGCTGGGAAATGGATGGTGAGGTTACTCAGACAGTGTAGGTGAAACACCTGCCCAGCCCAAGGTAAATAAGGCAGTTATAACTCTAACAGGTGTCTGTGTCTTATTATTTGTGATAGTGGGAGAGATGATACCGCCGTGGTAAAGATAGGGCATATAATAAAAATTATATAGCCCAACAGCCATTATTAATTTGCAGCAACATGACACGCGTAACCAAGTGTTTATTTTCTTGTATTTAAATTATTATTCTTTGTTTTTTAACACCCCCAACCCCGTCCTATACTCACCTAATTTTGTTCAAGCATTTTTTCTTTTTCCTTTTAGGACAATGTTTTCTCGTTTTCGTTTTTGCCTTTCTGTCTCCTCCCTGACACATAAACATGTTTAGCAGTATTTTGACTTTACTTTATTGGCTTACAAAATCCTCGCATGTTTTTATTTTATTCCCTTTCATAAATGTATTCAAGTTTATTCTGAACTTTGTCACTGTTGGCGCCTTTTGTCCCCTCGGAGTCCTCACTCTCTCTTTTCCTCTAAAGCATTCTTCTCTACCTGCTGCTTATTTCCTCTCTATTTAGCATCCCTCTTTCCTCTGCTAGCCTATCTCATTTCATTTTCCGTTTACACAATTACCCTAAAGAATTTGTAATGTCCTAGCGTATTCCATGCTGGTCTTGTGATTTTTAGTTCTGTGACTCTGGTGATAGAATCATGGGCTGTCATTGGTTTTAGGTACCTTTCTGTATCTTAGAGGCTCTGATGTTGCTGAGTGGTGTTGGGGATCGAGGCGTCAAGACTAGGTTGCGCAGTAAGAAGCCCCTCCCCCCATAACACGCTGTAGGAATGACTTCTCTGAGAAATGCTCATTGATTGTAGCTTGCCTTTCCAAATCAAACTTTCACCCAGGCTGCAACTAATTTAATAATGTTCTTTGAGATCATTTATAGCTATTTATTTATAATAATTATATAACAATTTATAACGTTATATATAATTATTTATAACATTATGCTTACATATTGTATAGATAGTCTGTTTAGAATTAACTGGCCTTATACCTGGAATGGTGATGCACACCTTTAATCCCAGTACGCAGAAGGCAGAAGCAGGAGCATCTCTTTTGAAATCAAGGCCAGACTAGTCTGCAAAGCAAGATCCAGGACAGCTAAGAGTAAATAAAGCAACCCTATATCAAAAAACAAAAACAAAAGCAAACAAAAAATAATTAGTCTTTAAGAAAAACAGTATAAATAATCTTACTCCCCAGTATACCAATATAGCATATTTCCTTTTCTTTTTCATAACCCATGATGACCCTGAATGCGGTCCAGGACCCAGGCTCATTTGCTGAAAGCAGCAAGGCACTGAAACCAAAATCCCCCACAAAGCAAATTGACGGCGGCATGTGGGCAAGTGCTGATAACATCTAATGCTTTGTGTACAGCCCTGAGTCAACAGGGTTAGAAAATTCCCGTGTGAGGCTCCTGCAAAAGACTGATTAAGACAAAAGTTCCTCACTCTTTTTTCAATGTCATATTTGCTGTGCTGTTCAATAAATATAGAGAATAGCCTTTGTTTGAACAATCAAATCAGAAATCTTCAGAACAAATCAGGCTCCCTCTTGGGTAAACAACATAACAAATCTATGCTGTTACAACGAGAGAGTCTTTCCAGGGAAATCTATAGCTCTGAGTGCTTCGATTAAGAAGTCAGAGAGGCCAGGCACAGCAGGGTATGCCTCAGTTCCAGCACCAGAGAGTCAAAGGCACGAGGATGTCTGTCAGCTGGAGGCCAGGAGGCCAGCAGGCCAGCGTGATCTACATACAGAGTTCCAGGATGGCCAGGGCTATATAGGCTTAGAAAGAGAGAGAGAGGAAAGAAAAAGAGGGAAAGAAAGAAAGAGAAAGAAAAAGAAGGAAGGAAGGAGGGAAGGAGGAAGGAAGGAAGGAAGGAAGGAAGGAAGGAAGGAAAAAAGGAAGGAAGGAAGGAAGGAAGGAAGGAAGGAAGGAAAGAAAGAAGGAAGAAGGAAGGAAATCAGAGAGGTCTCCAATAAATAACCTAATGATGGACCTCAAGGCCCTGAAAAATGAAGAACAAATCAAACCCCAAATCAAAAGACAGGAAGAGAAGTAAGTCATATCAGGACAGGAATTAATGAGATGGAAAGAAACAAATAAATAACAAAAACAATTAGAATAATCATTGAAACAAAGAATTGTCTTTGAAAAGATAAACAAGATTGGCAAATCATTAACTACACAGAAGAAAGAGAAGACCTAAACAAATAAAATTAACATTGAAAAAGAAGCCATTACAACAGATACTAATGGAATTCAGAAAAGTCTTTTTTAAGGTCTTACCTTAAAAATATTAACTAAGCTGAAAAATCTAAAAGGAATGAATGAATTTGAGATGTGCATGAGCTATCAAATTAAATCAAAATAAGACAAACATGAATTAAACAGAGCTATAACAAGTAGTGAAACTGAAGCAGTAATTTTTAAATCTCCCAATTAAAAAAGTCCAGGCCCAGATTATTTCACCAGTGGATTTTTGCCACACCTTCTTAAGCAATGGTTCCTAAATATTCCATAAAGGAGAAAATTAAGAAACATTACCAAACTCTTTTCATGAAACTAGCGTTAATCTGGTACCAAAAGCAGGAAAAAAATTGCCAAAAAAAAAAAAGAAAGAAAGGTAAAGAGGAAGACAATTACAAAATAATTTTTCTGATGAAGATAGATTCAAGTTATTTCAGCAAAATTCTTGCCAATTGAATTAATAATACACCAAAAAGATCATTCACTATGATGTAGCTCAATACACATAATCAAAAGTGTTATGAATTACATAAATGGTCACAAAGACAGCAATCACATGATCATTTTGATAGATCTAAAACACGATTTTGATAAAATTTTTATGCTAAAATTCTCGAGAAATTTGAAACAGAGCATACATCAACATGATAAAGTCTATATATGACAAACCTACATCCAACAGAATATTAAATGGGGAAACCAGCATTTTTTGCTAAACTCAGGAACAAGATGTGGGTGTTTACTTTCTTCATTTTTATTTATGATAGAACTGGAAGTCTTAGCAAGATCAATAAGACGAGAGAAAGGGTACAAATAGGATAGGAGCATGATACGATATTATTTTTATGTGAGACTCTAAATCCACCAGAAAAATCTCTATAGTTGGTAAACACTTTTAACAAAGTGGCAGGATATAAGATCAACAATCGGAAATCAGTAGCCTTTCATATGTACCAATGACAAACATATGTAAGAAGGAAACCAGGGAAAATAATTCCATGCACAATTGCCTCAAAAATAAAACCCTTGAAACAAAGTTAAGCAAGGCTGTGAAAGACTTCTGTAATGAAAACAAAACACTGAAGAAAGAAACAAACAGAGACAGTAACTGGAGGATGGAAAGACCTCCCACACCCATCACAAGAACCAAAAAAATGACAAAATTCAAAATATCTATCAAAAGCAATACCCAGGTTCAATGAAATCTTGATAAAAATTCCAGTGATACTTTTCATGAATACAAAAAAAATCTTAAAATTCAAATGGAATTGATAGCCAGAGAAATCTTGAACACAAACAATACTGTTGGAAGTATTATTACCAAGTTCAAATTATACTACAGAAGCATGGTAGAGAAACCTGCACAGGGTTGGCTAAAGTACAGAAACATAGACCAATGACAGACATAGAATTGAGGGCAATTGCATGCAATTGCAGCCCCCCCTCTTTTTTTCATAAAAACACACATTGGGGAAAGAGAGAGCATGTTCACCAACCCTGAGAAACTGGATAGCTACACATGGAAGAATGAAGTTCGAGCCTTATCCCCCACGCAGTACAAAACTCACCTCCACATGGATCAAAGGCAATGACTTAAGATCTGTAATTCTGAAAGTACAACGGCAAAAAGTAAAACACTTGAAGACGGAGGCATGGAAAAAGACTTGAGTTCAGCAATGAGGATTTGAGAGCGCATGGAATGAAAGAGGATTTTGTACAGCAATCAGGTGAAGAGGCAAACCTACAGAATAGTTGAAAACAGTTGCTAACTGTACATCTGACATAAGATTAGTAGAATTTACAAAGAACTCAGGAAACTAAATGTCAAGAAAACAAATGACTAAATCAAAAAGGACTACAGTGACGTGAACAGAGGGTTCTCAAAAGAAGAGCTATAAATGGCTAACACATATTTTTAAAGGTATTTGACGTCATTAGCCATCGGAGAAAGCCAAACTTAAGACTGCTTTGAGGTCCCATCTCACCCCAGTCAGAATGGGTATTATCAAGGACACAGACAACAAATGCTGACGTGCCTGTGGGGACAAGGACTCACATCTGGTGGGACCTTGAGTGAGCGTGGCCACTGAGAAAGTCGGCCTGCATGTTTCTCAAAAGTCTGAAACTGTACCCAGCTCTACCACCCTGGACACACAACCCGAGGACGTCATGGCCACCTCCAGAGACACCTGTGTGTCCGTGTTCACGGCTGCTCCACTCACAACAGCGAGGAGACGGCATCAGCTCTGAAGTGTACAACGAGGAACAATAAGAAAAGTGTGCTGCCTACATATAAGGGAATTCTATTAGGCTGAAAGAAAGTGTGAGGTCATAAAATTTTTAGGAAAATGGATGTATGTAGAAAGGATCACACTGTTTTGAGGTAGCCCAGTCCCAGAAAGACAAACACACACTCTCTCATCTGTAGAGCTTAGCTGCAAGTTTTCTCTTTGTGTTTGTAATTTGGAATGTCTGCAGGCATCAGGAAGCTGGAAGGGGATGGTAGGAGAGGATGGGGCGACTCATGGGATTGAAAGTGCAGGGAAGGAGTGCTGGGGTTAAAGCTTTAAGCTGGAGTGGAGAAGGGGTAGGTTACCCACATCTAAGAATGTGCAAAAACAACAACAAGCCTTACAGAGCTGTCCTGGTGTGGTAGTGCATACCTTTAGTCCCAGCACTTGGGAGGCAGAGGCAGGTAGATCTGTGAGTTCAAGTCAGCTCTACAGAGGGAGTTCCAGGCCAGGAACTTGTCCTGTTATGCCCAGATCTTAGGGCCCCCAAAGACCATGAGGAGCCGACCACACATGCAAGAGCAAAGGGCTTCATTTAGGCTTAAGGTTGGTCTCTCTGTTGTCACCAAGACAGTGGATCAGAAAAGAGAGCCCCGAGCAGCTGCATGCAGGGTTTTTATTTGGGGCTTGAACAAGAACCTGGAATTCCCAGCTTAGCAGTTACACGACTGGCTGGCATTCAGCAAGGCCAAGCTTGTTACAGAGTGATTGGCTAACTAACATAACTAGCATTGAGTGAGCTATCTCTAGACCTCAGGAATGCTAGGTCGGTGGCCTGCCCAGCACAGATGCTCTACCCTGAGATAAGATACCTTCCCATTCTTGTGGTTATTCTCAAGCTGCTCCTTGGGTAGGGAATTTTTTTATTTTCTTATTGCTGACATTGGTGACCTATGGCCTAGTTCCTGGGACTGATGACTTGAGGGAGGGGGGAGGGCCTGGTTCTTTCATTCCCTCCTTGAACAGAATACAATTGCAAATTTTTGAGATGGGTCCAAGGGCTGGTATTGAGACTTTTTTAAATGTTAGGCATAAACGTGAAGGGGGCACAAAGCCTGACTAGAAGAGACAGAACTAAGGGCCAATTTTCTGTTATGTCTATTGACATTATAGAAACCCATTCCTTAGGCCAGGGAGCCCCTTTTGATTTAGCATTTCAGCCTGTTAGGTAGGATAAAGGCCAACAAGTTTCTCTTCTGTAGTTTCTTCAAGCTGACATTGGAGCAGAGATACTGGGGACCCAGGAAGGCTGAAAGGCTAGTCAAAAGCTAGGCAACAGGGCACTATCTAATCAGCGATCCAGTTGAAGAGATAGGAAGCTATCACATCAGCTGGTCTGGTGTACTTCAGCTTTCAGCAAGTCCAGATTTTAGCTTGCAGTTCATAGTTGATCCCTGAATGGAGTCTGTCAGCCAGGTGAAAATCTGCTGAGACAAATTCAGACTAGAGATAGAAGTTAAAATTTGTCCAGTAAGGGAAAAACTCAACTCAGGTCCATTTGAGCTATGACATCCAGGTCTTCTGACCTTTTTGATTTCCTGAAACTTATATGAATTTTACAAAAAGAAGTATATTAGTATCACCATCATATTGAGATACATACTTTAGAAAAATCAGTTAACAGGTGTCTACAAGACAGCAGACTCACATCATTAAGACTTAGTAAAAGCTATGGCTTTTGGGTCAGAGATAAACATCTTAGACTGATGTTTTTAGCATGATGAGAAGCACCTTTAAGTCCATTTCCAGAAGACAACCAAAGGGAAATTAAAATCTCAAGCTTGTGACTGGATAATAGGCAGCCAGTGCTCCATCACCTTCTTAGAACTTTATTGATCAATGTCAAAAGTTTGAGCCTTTGAAATCTTGTAACAACATAAGCACAACAATAGCAGAGAGGGGGAGAAATATCAAATATCTCCCATTTTTAATATGTCTTAAATTACTTTCTTATATCATTATAACTTACATTCACATACCTTAAAAAATCATTTAGACCCACAAGTCCTTTACAACTTGCATTTACCAACTTTAAAATACGTATATAGACTCTCCAATCTTCCTTGCATTTACCAACTTTGAAACACCTTAGGCTTTCCTTCATAACTTTCATTTACCAACCTCGGCGCATCTTCCTAGATCCTCAGTTTTTTAGATCCTCACAACTTAAACTTTCATATCCTCAGACCTTACATAAACTTTACATCTTTCTATCCAGTTATTCACCGTAAGACACAGGCAGTTAACATGAAGCCTGTGAGCAAGGCAAACCTCTTTGCCTTTCTAAATAAGAGATCTAGTACCTAGTAGTTCTAACTAGTTAATGAATTAACCAATGAACTAACAGTGGATCTAACTGCTCTTCAGCTGCAGAGCTACCATTAGCTTAGCTTAGCCATCAGTGTGATCAGAGACCTGAGAAAGATAAATTATATGCTAAACACATGTACCAATCAAAATGACAGAGACAACTATTCAGTCCGTCATCTAGGCAGTTGTCCCTGGCTCCTGTGGTCTCATGGCATCATGAGCAGAGGCAGTCTGGCCATCAGGCACAGAAGATGAGAGACTGTTTCTGTAGAAAAGAGAACATGAGAGACTGACCTCACTGCGTCTTCAGCAATGTAAAACGACGACTCTCCAGGTATTCACAGTTTGTCCACAGTTTAAGCTGGCCCTTAGCAGTGGGCTAGTGGTCAGCATACCACAATCCAGGGTCAAAGTCATCTGACATTGTGCCCAAATCTTCTTGGAGACCTTGGGGAGCTACTGCCAGGATTTTGGGACTCTCTGTCATAAAAAGCTTACACATGTTAAAATGCCATATTCCACACATCTCTGACAAGCTTGAGGGCCAGCATATGAGTTACTCCGTGTCTATCTTTAGTTATCTGCCCTAAACTGCATGCTGTAAAACAGAATGCTATAATCTCTAATTTGGCATATTCCTTGGATAAGTATTTTAGGATCATATCTATGTCAAGTAGATCTACACAGGCAAACTTTGTAGTTACCCATCCTAGGCTTAACCTTGAAAACTTAAACAAGAGACTATGTAAAGCTCATTCTTATAACTAACTGCAGTCATTAGCACAACTTTAAATATATTTCTGAACTAAAATCAAAGCAAAACTTTTAATCAAACAGTTCATACAGGACTGGCAATTCTTGCTGATCCTACCATATCATATTAAGACTGAACAACAAAAAGCTTAAAGGACAGAAGTTGCACTTAGCACTAAACCGGGAACTGAACACAGTTAGCAGACCTCAACAAAGATGGAGGTAAAACCATGGCTCCACCCTCTTTATCCCTGAACCAACATGGCTGCCAGCCACGTGTTGTTACAGGCTGAGGCCGGCAACTTAAAACATCAGATGTTGCTGCCTCCCAGGGTATAGTGGAGCATTTCCAGTTTCTGTAGCCAAGTTCTAACATTGTAATCAAGTAGGTTACTACATAATAGAACAGTATAGAACAATTTCACAAGTACTTGAACTATTCTGGCCATACCAAACCCATCAGCCAGAAAGAAACAGCATTAATCTGTTCATTCAGGAACTGGCATCCAGGCACACACTTCACATCAGCCTGTTAATCTGAAGAGATGTTCACCAACCAGGGCTGACTCACACATACAGCATACCAAAAAAATAAAACCTTGAATTTCATTTATATATACATATATGTATATGTATAATCCATAAAACATTATAATACATTATAATTTATTCATAAATTTATAAACCACAAATTATAAATTTATAATCCATAAAGAAAATATAATATATTATAAAATACCTGATAAACTTTAAAATATTTCACACCCTTAAACACATTTTTAAAATAAATCCGTTTTTGCAATATCAAACTAAAGTACCCTTTTTAGGAGTGAAGTCATAAAGCATAACCATAATTTTAAAAGTCAAAACCAAATTTTACCAGTGTAAACAATTCAGTCTTTAAAATCAATACCAATTAAAAATGAGTCTTGTCTTCTTAGTCTAAAAGGAGATAGGATGATAAACAGAATTCATTATGACTAAGAGGTTCTGTAATTTTTTTCTGTCTTACCCCATATCATGTGGCAATTTCAAGATGGCGGAGTTGCATCATATGGCAAGTCACATGGTTGCTATTTAAAAACATCTGTGTTTCTATAGATGCTACAAACACATATGCTCACATATATATGTTCTAAGCAAGAGTTTTAATTTAAACTTTAAACATATCCAATAACTGTTAATCTAACCAAGACATACAGAGCATATTAACCACTTGAGATCAGTCAGACATAAACATGTAATGGCCATACTTAAAACAGACAAAACTTTCCTTACTTTCTCCAGCTGTAATTTCAAGCACTTTGTTACTTGGCAGCCATGTGGCTGGGAGGGGGCACACACTGCAGCCATCCCTTGGCGTGCCTCCTTGCCTTTGCCCTCTCATGCTGACCCTGGAAGAGAAGCAGCTGCTGTCACCATTTTTCCTCCCAGAGGCCAGTCTTGTACGCCTACGGCCATTGCTGCTGGCCTGCCTGCCTTCCCAGCAGGCTCTTTCCCACCCACAGATAAAAGCTAGAGGAGCAGAGCTTGTGGACCATGGCTCAAGCCACCCTGCCAGGGACCTGAGGCTTGTGCTTGAGCTGCCATGAACCTCGGCTTGGTTGGCCTAGAACTAAACTCAAGTTTTACCCATGGTTAAATCAATTTAATAAGACCCATCATAGAACCGACAAGGACAGGACATTCACGAACAGACACAAATGTTCCTGAGGAAGATGTGGTTGACCAGAGAATTGCAGTGGTACCATTTGCTGGATCCAGAACCAAAGAACCAATGTGAGAGCTTCCAGGATCTCCCCAAAACCAAAACCAATGAGAACAGGTTCTCCCAAAGAGATGGCAAGAATGACTTCCACACCTCGGGCAGAGGGATTCACAGCACATCCGCTAATCCCAAGGGCCAGTTCCAACTCTTTTTGTCAAAGGAAACCAAAATTAAGAAAGTAGACACCAGAAACAAGAACAGACACAAAGAAACACAAAACATAAACCAGTATCTCTGAGACACGGACAGACATGGACAGAGTGCTCCCTTACCAGCTGGTGTTCAGTTTAATGTGCCAGAGGTCCTAGGGGGTCCTGGGGATCCTGAATCAGTCCCTAAATGTTGTGCCCAGATCTTAAGGCTCCCAAAGACCACCAGGAGTCAGACCACACTTGCAAGAGCAAAGAGCTTTATTTTGGCTTAAGCTTGGTCTCTCCATCATCACCAACACAGTGGACCAGAGAGGAGAGGCCCAAGCAGCTACATGGCAGGATTTTTTTTTAATTATTGATTTTATTTCATTTTATGTGCATTAGTGTGAACGTGTTAGATCCCTTGGAATTAGGGTTACAGACAGTTATGAGCTGCTTTGTGGATGCTGGGAATTGAACCCAGGTCCTTTGGAAGAGTAGACAGTGCTCTTAACCACTGAGCCATCTCTCCAGCCTCATGGCAGGGTTTTTATTGGGGTTTGAGCAAGAACTTGGAATTCCCAGCTTAGCAGTTACACAATTGGCTGACATTCAGCAAGGGCAAGCTTGTTACAGAGGGATTGGCTAACTAACATAACTAACATTGAGCGAGCTATCTATAGACCTCATTAGGTCAGTGGGCTGCCCAGCACAGATGCCCCACTAAGATAAGATACCAGGTCAGGCCTGGTCCTTTCATTCCCATATGCAGTTCCTGGGGAGGGCTACACAGAGAAACTGTCTTAAAAACAAACAAACAAAACCAAAAACAACAAAGCAAAAACCACACAAGAAAACAAAGCCTTATGGAAACCTACTAGATTTGTGTGTGTGTGTGTGTGTGTGTGTGTGTGTGTGTGTGTATTTCAATGCAGGTACTCTGTACGTGTAGGCAATATCCTAGAAGACATGAGACATTTAATGAAAGTGCTAAGCTTTGGATACCTCCCCACCAGTTACTAGTCAGGGAGGCCTGAAGCACCACAGGGGCACAGGGGTGGGAGGGGAGACACCACACGCACTATTTTCTGCTCCTGCTCTTTGAGGAAGAAAGAGCCTGCTCTTTGAGGAAGAAAGACACAGCACGCTTTGACTGATTGCAGGACACTGGGAAATAGAGCAGAAACCTGGAAACTCCCTCCATGCTTCCCGGCTTTCAGAGTCCCAGAAAGTGCTAGCAGGTTGTCAGGGTAGAAAATGGTACAACTAACACTGACCTGCCAGACAAGATTCGCCTGTGGTACAGTAGTAGCGTGTCCCAAAGGAAACTGCTTTCCCCAGTTCCAAAAGCGATGAGTGGCTGTCTGTGGCCCTGTCAGCACGTGCTGGCCTCCAGGCTCCTCCGCATGGTAAGTGCCGCTTATACAAGCCTCCCTTCAGCCCGCAGGCTGCCCTCACCCAGCGACTCCTTTTCCTCATAACCTTGCTACTTCAGACACTCTTTCTCGGTTTGTCTCTCTGTGCTCTCTCTTTGTATTCCTCTCTCTGCGTTCCTCCCTCTCTCTTCTGCTCCTACTTTCCTCACGGCCAGCTTCAGTCTGCTTCTTTCTCTCTCTGCTCTGGACTCTTCCAGATGCCCCTGGCTGTGCCCTCTCTCCCTCATATCTACAATAGAAGTTTCCCCTCACATACCATGTAGTGGTCATGTTGTCAGTTCATACACCACACTTTGTAACTGGATTTGAGGCCTGCTTACTTGGAGCGATTGCATGTCCGGTACTGTAAACCTGCTCAAAATCCCATGACGTGGGAGGTCATAGGCCCCAGAGGAAAACCTCCCGCCATTGTTTTGCTAAGTGCACATACTGTAAAACTGTCTTCAAAATATTTTAAGTGCATAGATGAATGCCATTTTCAGCTTCAGGCAGAGAAGTTCTTTTTTGCAGAAGTCTCAGCTGATGCAGAGACTTGTAACAGGACACCATGTTGAAAATAGACTGTTGAGTGACTGGCTAAATAGAGCAGATAGGATGGAGATTTTTTGTTTGTTTGATTTTGTTTTTTCCCAAGATAGCAAAAATTTAATAAAAATAAACTTCAGTTTGGAAAATGCGAATTTAAAAAAAAGAACAGAATGTCACGGGGGCTTTAGCGCTTCACCTGGGCGTCAGGCAGAGGTCTCAGGAGCTGTGGTCTAGGGAGAGCTGCTGGGGAGGACTGCAGGCCTCAGGCATGAGCAGCTCAGGTCTTAGCTGGCTAAGGGGTTTGTTGTTGTTGTCGTTCTGTTTGTTTATTTGTTTTCACTTGAAATAGGGTTTCATATAGTCCATGCTGGATTCAAGCTTGCTAGGTAGTCAAGGGTGGCCTTGAACTTCTGTTCTTCCTGCTTCTACTTCCCCAGGGCCAGGTTTATTGTACACTGGAGTCTCAACTCCGCATCCCCACCACCAGGCTGTGGATGCACTTTAAGTTCTGCCTCCAGCCTTGTCAGGAGATATAAACATGGGGCTCTCTGATTTGGCTCATGGATGAGGGGACGGATGGAATATAAGAGTGAGAGGATAAAGAGGAGTGCTGAGAAATGCTATTTCTAGATGTGACGCAGCTGTACACTCAAAAACCCACAGCAGCCGTGGGTTACCTGTCACTCTAGTTAGGACAGTGCAATGGCAGGTAAAGGCACGCACTGCTCAGCCCGTGTCCCACGTGTGACCCCTAGAGCGAGGCACACAGGGAGGGGAGAACAGAATCCATATGTTTCTTACTTGGCTACCACACAAAGATATGGCGTGCAAACGTGCACACACACTGCATACATTCGTACATACACACATGCATACACACATGCCATGCACATTCACTTACATACATGTATACATACACACATGCCATCTGGAGCTTGAAAACAAGGCCAAGCTGGTCAGCATTCCAGCATGGATGGGGAAGAACACACAGGTTCCATTTCTAGCTGAAGAACTACTGCCAGCCGATAGCTGCTGCGGACAGCAAGGCCTTTCCCTGGAGCTATGGCCACAGGAAGATCACCAACTTTTGGTGGATGGCGCCACACCCATGCACATGTGGGCACCACCAATTAGACTGGGTGAGTTATAAAAAAGAAGGAAAAGAGAGAGAAAGATGGGGAGGGGATGGGAGAAGGTCCTGGGAGGGTGTAAGGACGGAGTTAAGGATGGGTATGACCAAGAACATTATATACATTATATATATACATAAAGTTTGAAATTATCAAAGAATAAATTTATAATATTACTTTTAGAAACTCCCAAAAATCAATTTGCAATGAAAAACAACAGAAACTATACAAATACATGGAAACTGAACACCACATGTGTGTAACCAATGAGTCACAGAAGAAATTGGGAGAAAAATTTTCAAAAGTCCCAGAATCCAATGAAAAAGAAAAGACAACTTGCCAGAATTGCTGGAACAAGAAGTTAATGGCTCAGAGCCTTTATGTTAAAAAGCAAATCAGGAAGACAATAAACAACCTAACAAAGCTCCTAGGAGACTGAGGATAGTTCAAACTCAGGAGCAGCAGCTCACAAGAAACAAGAAAGATTAAGGAAGTCAGTGAGGTGAAGACAGAAAGAAGAAGAACTCAATCAAAAAACAGGATTAAGCTGGACATGCCTTTAATCCCAGCCTGGCCTACAAAGGAAGTGCAGGAAAACCAGGGTTACACAGAGAAACCCTGTCTTGAAAAATAAAAACAAACAAACAAACAAACAAAAAGATTAATACCCCTTCCCCCAACCAACTAAGCAAAAGAAAAACAGACCCAAATGAATATAGTTAGGGATGAACTGCCAACCATAATGACCCATTAGGCAGCACTTTAAAAACTTAGGTTCCAAAAGACCAGAAGATGAAAAAATTCCTAGACGTATATGACCTACAAAAATTAAATCAAGAAAATATGAACAACATAGACAGCTCTATTACTGCCAATGAGAATGAAGTAACAGAGAAGTCTGGGGCCAGACAGGCTCATGGATCAATGCTACACAAACTTCCATGAACAGTCAGAGAAGAAACATGACTGAGCTCATTCATGAAGCCAGCCCCACCCTGGTTCCAAAACCAAAGATTCGCAGAGGGAAACAGACAAACAAACAAACAAACAAACAAAAACCCTATAGATTACCCTGAACAATAATACAAAATTTCTCAATAAAAGTCTTGCAAATCAAATTCAAGAATACATTTAGATCACACAGCATGACCAAGCTAGTTTTGTTCCAGAGATCTAGGCAGATCAATATATACTCATCACTAAGTGTGATTCTGAGCTTAGACAGACTTAAGGACAAAACCACAGAACCATCTCAATTGACTCAGAAAGGGCCCCTGACGAAGGTCAACATCTCTCATGATAAAAGCACCAAAGAAATTAGGAACAAAGAGAACATCCTTTAACATGGTAAAGGCTACGTGTGATAAGCCTATAGCAAGCATAGTATGTAATAGAGGAAGAGACAACATTTCCTCCACAGTCTGGAATTGCACTCTCCCAACTTTTACTCCATGTTGTCTCAGGTTGAAGAACAGGTAAGAGAGAATTAAAAAGTATAAGTAGGAAAATAATTCAAATTCTGTTTGTAGATTACACGTTCCTATGATTAAAAGACCCCAACAATTTTAGCCATGTGGTAGGACACAAAACCAACATATGTCAGTAGTTTTCTGTTTAATAATAACGAATTTGCTGTGGGAAAATGCTATTCACAATAGCTTCGTAAACAAAAGAAAGGCTGGGTGGTGGTGGCGCACGCCTTCAATCCCAGCACTTGGAAGAGGCAGGCAGATCTTGGAGTTCCAGCACAGCCAGGACTACACAGAGAAACCCTGTCTTGCAAAACCAAAAACCAACCAATCAACCAACCAACCAACCTAGAGAGAGAGGGAGAGAAGGAGGAAGGAAGGAAGGAAGGAAGGAAGGAAGGAAGGAAGGAAGGAAGGAAGGAAGGAAGGAAGACCTGCAAATTAGTCTAAATCAAAGATGTTAACGAAAGCTTTAGGATACTGAAGACACCAGAAGGAAAGGTTGTGTGCACACGAACAGGCAGAGCCAGTCCTGTGAGAGCGGCTAATGCTAGCAAGAGCTACAAAGGTGAAATGCAGTCCATATCAGGAGTCGATGGCATCCCGCAGAGCTAGAACAGTGCTGAGGAGCACAGGGGGCCAACAACGGAAAGCAATCCCTTAGTCGAGAGAGCAACACTGAAGGAAGGTGTCCCAGCACCCGACCTAAAGGCAATGATGAAGCCACGATGGAAACAGCATAGCAACGGCTCGAGCCCGGATGTGCAGAGCAATGGAGCAGGGAAGGACTCGTCAGTAAATCTATGTAGCTACAGCTGCCTAACTGCAGACAAAGCTGTCAAAAATCCATCGAATGAGAGGCAGCCTCTTTAACAGCCAGTGCTGGGGAAACGGGACACCCACACTTAGAAGAATGAAACTATTTCCTTTTCCTTTTTTTTTCCCTTCACTCTCCAGAATACTCAAAAATGGACCAGGGACTTTAATGCAGTACCTGAAACCTTAAAGTCGCTGGAGGAAAACAGAGGGGAAAGAGTTCAGAGGTCGGCGCTGGCAAGGATCTTCTTTCTCAACAGGACTCGACAGCCCAGGAAGCAAGCCCGGACACCGCTTTAGCTGCGGGCGAGGCCCGGGAGAAGGGAGCTGGCAGACGAGAGGAGTCAAGTCCCGGGCAGAAGCCACTCTGGGCAGAGCCTCTGAGGGTTCAAGGGGTCACGGGCGTCCGACCCTGGGGCAGGCTGCACGGGCCGGCATTTGGGGGCACAACCGAGTCTCCACAGAGGCGCATAAACAAACAACCAAGGTCAGGTGTAGTGAGCAGCCTGAGGTAAATCCGCGCCCACCCGCTGTGCAGCATGAAAACATGACTGAAACAGTTTCGTGTTTCTGAAGAAACTGAGGTCACGAGACCCTTGCTGAATCTCAACGGGAGGGTGCTTCAGGCGCGCGCAGGAGACGAACATCCGCAATGAGTGAAGCACTACAGACGCACAGATCTTCCAGCCCATACATGAAGTAAACGGTGTTCCATGACCAAGACACAAACGGCCCGTAAATGCTTGCAGAGAAAAAGTTCAGCATTCTTAGGAATCCGGAGAATGCAAATAGTCTTTTTTTTTTTTTTTTTTTTTTAAGATTCCGTCTAATACCGGTCAGAATGACTATGAAGGGAATAATGTTGGGAGGATGTGGGAAATGAAGAGCCTCGTCTACTACCCCTGGGAGTGTAATTGCAGCGGCCGCGTGCGGGTTCCTAAAAAAAAACCGAATGTGAAACGGCCACGTGACCCATGCACGCCGCTCTGCGCATGCCTGAGGCAACCTACGGGCCGGCACCGCAGAAATCTCAGTACGTCCGCAATTATAGCTGGGCTGTGCCCGCTAACCAGCCTAGGTATGTGGAAGAGGACCCGGGCGTAAGGCACGCCGGGAAACCTAAGTGCAGAGACAAGAAAGTCTCCCGGTCTCCAGGCGCTTGTTAGACCCGGTGGCGCCCAGACCCGTGCCCGCTGTCCCTGCAGAAGCGTGCGCTCCTCTGTGACACCCTTCCGGGTGTGTGGCTCACGTGTATGGCGGCGTGCGCTCACGCAGGCGTGCGTGGTGCAGGGGTGTGTGTCACGTTCCCTGGCATTCTTACTTCACAGCCACATAGATGCCGGCCTCTGCTGCGCGTGAGCTCCGAATCTACCACGACCTGGCTGTCACTGAAACTTCTCATGCCTGTGTCCTGTGGAATAGTGGATCTGGTTGGAGACGGGTGGACCCAAAGTGATTGAAACACTTTGTGTGTACGTGTGTGTGTGTGTGTGTGTGTGCGTGCGTGTCTTGTAGTGAGACACTGAGACGTGTTATGCCCAGATCGCAAAGACCCCAAAGACCACCAGAAGACCGACTGTGCATGCAAGAACCAAGAGCCTTTATTTTGGGCTCCCCACCATCCAACGCAGTGGATTAGGGAAGGAGCGCTGAGTGGCTGCAAAGCTGGGTTTTTGTTATGGTCTGAGCAAGGCACAGGACTTTCAGTTACATGACTGGTTCCCATTTAGGAGAAGCAAGCTTTTCCTAAACTGACTGGTTGGTGCTGATCTGGGGATGTGGGGACTTCACGGAGTGTCCAAGTAACAGCTGTGCCCAGGTAACAGTGCTAACAGAAAGTGCCCAGGTAACAAGATCATTCTGAGTAGCTAAGCAAAGGTTTCTCACTAACCTTTAATTTGATTGGTCAAGCATGTGGGGACTTTTCAAGGCGGTTACTAGATTATTGTTTCTGATTTTCAGGGAGGTTATTGAGTCATTGTATCTTACTTCCATGGACTATAGTTTCATATCCTGAGGAACAGAAACAGGATCTAAGCAACTGTGGGAACATTACCAGGAAACAGAAAGTCAGGCCTACAGTGTCTTATGAGGCCTGTCATGGCAGCACACCTGCCCTTCATGACACAGGAAGTAGCAGTAACAGGGCCGCGAGGGGAGGTGTTCCAGCTAGGATACACAGAAAAACTCTGTTATTAAGAAAAGAGCGCAGCATAGACTCCCGGCCCTGGCTCCCGCCTGCTTGCCACACTCCTGTGCGGATGAGATGGTGATGAGGAAACCCACACACGGGCCTCACTGCTTCTGTTTCAGCCATGAGTCAAAGAAGAGGTAGAAATGCTGCAGCAACGGAAACGCCGTGCAAAGTGTGACCCTTGGGCAAGGGCAGGAAGGAGCGGAGAAGTCCTGCAAGTTATGAGGCCGTTTCTCTTCATGGAATATGCCTGGTGATGGAGGGTCAGCAGGTACGTCAGGTCTTGGGGGAAAAGAAAGAGTTTACCGTGTTCAGGTCATAACGCGGCTTGGGGTTCTTGCTCCGGTGACAGTGGACACAGGCTGTCTGTCTACTGACGACATTTAGACAGCTGCTTTAAGCCAACTCTATTTTTTTGTCTTGGAGAATAAACTGATGGCGTTAGGTGCTGGTTAGCTGTTGTGCTGGCTGGTTTTGTGTGTCAACTTGACACAAGCTAGAGTTGTCAGAGAGGAAGGAGCCTCAGCTGAGGAAACGCCTCCAGGAGATCCAGCTGCAAGGCACTGTCTCAGTTAGTGATCAGTGCGGGAGGGCCCCGGGTGGGTGGTGCCATTTCTGGGGCTGGTAAACCTTTGAAATCAGGCTGAGCGAGCCGCACACACATCACACACATACACGCATGCATACACATAATGCCACACCCACCCACCCACCCACCCACCCACACACACACACAGATGCACACTCGCCATCAGGAGGCGGTGATCACAGCCCTGGAGCAGAGAAGAGGAGCAGCGCAGCGCCCTTACTCACAGCGAGCATTTCCGCCAGGCTCCCCATGTGCAGGAAAACTGACAGCGCTGCATCCGGGGAGCACGGAGCCCACAGATTACCTGCAGGGAGGCTGCAGCGAAGCAGCATCCGGAACAGCTGCCTGGCCCGGGGGATGACGCACTTTAGATGTAATCACCGAGGGAAGCACTGAGGAGGGGCGGACAACGGAACAGTTAGTTACTAACAGCGTTTAGCTGATGGCAGATCCAGCTTTCGGATTTTCTTGTTGCTCAAGTAAGTATCTTTCTGAAGGACCAATCTCATTCACTGTATTCAGTTTTTTTCCAGTGGTAAACACAGCGTGAGCCACTTGGAAGGCAGGAGCTTGCAGTAGTGAGTTCTCCAACTGCTTACAGACCGTCTCCCCAGCCCCCCACCCCACCCCACCGCCTTCCCCTCTTCCTCTTTCTGCGCTGGCAGACTTTGAGAATGAAGGGTGCTGAGTCAGCAACCGTGGTTTCGTCACGGAATGAGTGATCACGTCATCAACACGATGGCTTCACTTTGGTGAGGTGCAAGGATTTCTTAGGGGGCAGTAGAAAGTTGTCCTTACAATCCTGGATCGCCCGCTTGGTCACACCTGGGTGCCAGTGGAAGGTTCGAGTTGCTGCCTTGCTGGCTGGTCTCCGGACGAGCTCAGCTGTGGGTGAGTGGACCCACACGCGCACGGACAGGAAATGGCTGTGAACACGGGCCCCCTGAAACAGGTGAAAAGCACACGTGTTCTTTCTACGCTCTCCATATACTGTAAGTGACCGTTGGTGGTTCAGAAAGCTGGCGGTGGAGTGACTTCACTGGAAAAATGAAGAAAATTAAAGGCAAAGAGCAAGGAAATTGCGCATGTGTCCGTTTACCTGTCTATCATTACCTCCACAAGCCTGGGAGTTCAGGAAATACCATGAATGCTGGTGAACAAGGAGGACAAAGTCACAAGCAGAATAGCAGAAAAACAGAAACTGTATCTCATGTTTACGTGCTAACAGTGAGATATCTAAAATGACACCAGGGACACCAAATGCCAGCAATAAAGTGTACATAATGGTAAATTTAAACAGCCAGCAAAATCTGAACAGAGAGAAATGTGAGACTTTTTCAAAGAAATAGAGGGAAGTCTAATAGGTGTATCAAGAGGTGCCATGTTCACGACAAAAAGGTTAGTTGGTAACAGTACAAATCTGTCTATACAGTCACTAAAGGTTGTCTTGAAGGTTGGACTCCCCTGTTGCTCCTCTGTAGCTCGTGGGGTGCGAAGGAGAGCAGCTAGATGCTGTCATGTCTCATCTTCACCAGGTTACAGGCACAGTTCAAGGGCACAGGTCTCCCTGGCAGGCAGGCGGAGGCGGCTGGAGCCAGAAGCTGGTCCCATCGCACGTGCAGCCAGGATGCTCACGGTGCTGTGCTCAGCTGGCGGCCTCCCTTCAGTACACTCACGGTGAAGGTTTCCAGACTCAGCTATGGTAAGCAACATAGTCCCTCAAGGCATCCCTTGGGCTAAATGGTCCCTCACAGCTGTGCCGTGAGGCCTATTTCTAGGTGAGTCCAGACCCTACACGGCAGACAGTTAACACAGGACGCTGACATGATGGTTTGCACATACAGTAATCTCTCTACTATGGCTCATCTCTGTAACCCGAACACCCTTCTTCTCTCCGTTTACTCCCTGCCTCCCCTTGCCATTCATTCCTCATTTCATCGCTTACACATTTGTGCCTTCAGCTGTTTAAGACAGCAGCCACAGCCCAAATCCTACAAATTACATTTCCTTCACTCGCATTTGAGGACCACTGTCTTTGAGTCTTGTTGAAGGTGCAAGCAGAGTGTACAGGTGTCGGTTGCCGTAGGAGAGCCACGGGACTGCTGTATACCAGATATCTATTGCTCCACCCCTAAGAGAAGAGCAAACGTAAACCCACTGAGGGACTCAGATAAAATGGGAACAGAGCGGAAACGCCAGGGCGAACAAAAACTGAAGGGCACCCCATCCCAACAGATGCAGAGAACGAAAACCCATCACTTACCTTCCCACTAACTCACAATTCTCAACCCAACCCCAAAAACAATGAAAGGGTTGACATGCAAGAGAAGCTTTCAAAGTCTTATTCGTACAAATGATCAATGATGCTTCAAAAAACGGATGAATTAGGGCTGGAGAGCTGGCTCAGCAGATGGGAGTTGGTGCTGGTCTTGGCAGAGGACAGAGCTGGGTTCCCAGCATCCAAACTGGGGGGACACAACCACCTGCGTCTCTAGCTTCAGGTGATCTAACATCCTCTTGTGGTCTCCAAAGGCATCCAGGTTCAGACAAGCGTGCACACACACACACACACACACACGCACACACACTCGGTAAAACGTCATCAGCTTTCTCTAATCGCCCTCAAAGGCCTGTAAATTGTACGGGGGTGCACGTCACACGCTATAAAGGTCAGCCAGCAGACCTTAGCTTCCTTCCAGGGAGCCCTCTCACTGATTTAAGTGGGCTGTAAAAACAGTGCTACACGCTGCAGAAACAGCTTCGACCGAGCTGAGCTCACTCTCATTCATCCATCGTTCTTTTCTGAGACAGAGGCGCACCGTGGAGCTCTGGCTGTCGCGGAACTCTCTGTGTAGACAGCCCAGTTGGGCTCAGGCTCTCGGAGATCCCGCCCACGAGGACGGGGAGTGAAGCAGCAGCGCCCGAGCAGCTGCCTCTGACTCACGCCGGACTCTCCCCGGAGAAGGTCACATTGATGTGGGAGTCTCTCCAGGGCACAGAGAGCACTGACGGCTATTACCTAGTCACTCGGCTTTTCAGGACTAGCTCTCATCCCAGGGAAGCGTTGCCTGCAGCCGCTCGCGTTCGTGACGGGACCGCACGGTTACCGCGCCCTGAAGGTGACTTCCCTTCGGGTATTCTCACCTGCTGTACCCGTTCCGTCCACACGGTGGCAGTGGCGAGAGCGCTGCAGGCGGCAGGCCTCCTCTCTGGCTCTCCTTCCGGTCCTTCTCCGCGCTGCCTTTCCTTGCTTTCAAAGCGAAGGACTCGACGCCAGCGAGTCCCCAGGAGCGGGGCTGTGTGTCCGTGGGGAGCCCCAACACGTGCACGACCCATGAGCTCACCGGCGTGCTAATCACTGACCCAGATCCTCCGTGTGGATGAGGGGCCCGCCAGGGGGTGGCCGGCCAAGGGCTGCGTTGCAGACTGGGACTGCAGAAAAAGAAAATGTGAGAGAAGAGACGGGACACCAGGGAGAGAGGGAGGTGAGGGACTGCGGAGGAGGCTGGCTGCCCAGGAACACGGGAGGGGAACTTGGGAGCGTGTTGCCTGAGTGTCATTCTGTTGCACTGATAAGCTCTGCGACCATGAGCAAGTCGGGGAAGAAGGAGCTCTGTGCGGGTTCCAGGCCACAGTCCAACACCAAAGAGAGCCGGGACAGGGCTGGCGGCCGGCACAGGTGCGCATGCGCTCCCGGTCTGCACAGAACACGCGCATGCGAGGCAGCATGGACGCCAGGCCACACGGCAGGGGCTTAAGATGGTCTGGGGGAGGCAGGGCTGAGGGCAGGGCTGCGGTTACAGCAAGCGGAACCGAAATCGCCAAGCCGGGCGCTGCCCGTACCCAGACATCCCTGGAAGCAGTGGAACCGGAACACAGTGAACCGTGTGCAGCTGTGCAGCTGGGAAGGGGGAGGGGCGGGAACGTGTGAGAAAAGCCCCGTGTGAAGAGGTGATGGAAAGGTGGCCCTCAGGAAGTGACCTCATACCATTGCCAGTGAGCCGGGGAAGCAGACAGCCAACTGCTCAGAGCCAGCCTGCAGGCGCCTGTCTGAGACCCCGCAGGGAGCGTGGTGGTCCCTTGCCCTCCCTGGACTAGCTCAGGCCTCAAGGAAGACAAGAGTGAAGGCCGTGGTGGTGCCTGGAGACGCAGGCCTCACTCTCGCCTCCCACGCCTCTGGCCATTTTTCTGGAAGGAAGTGGACCTGACCCAGGGCAGCCAGAGCCAAGGCCGCCCTGAGAAGGTAACTTCTCGGAAAGCTCAGCCTTTCTTCCGGTTTTCCCTGCTGTCTGTTTGGCAGCGGAAGGTTCAGGGAAGCTTGCCGTGATAACACCCAGGGAGACTGTTGCACACCTGTGCCCGCTGAAACCCTTGACCTTGATCTCTCCTCGGGGTGAGCAAGATCCTGCCCCAAAGGACCAGAAGGAGCCCTGGAGAGACTCCCACATCAACGCAGACGTGGTGGCAAAGCTGGGGAACCGGCTGGTGCCTTAGCTGTGCTGCCCAGAGCTGAGGCCGATTGAACGAGGCTGTGCCCCACACCTTTAAAGAGGCCTTGGTCTGCCACACTAACTCCAGAGTCGTCTGTGAAAACATAAAAATGTGCTATGTAAGCATAAAATTATGTTGCCGGACGGAAGATATGTTTCCTACGGGAATCAGCTTCCTGGAAGTCACTGGCAAAAAATGCTTCCTCTGGCCATCTAAGCCAAAAAGACATATTCTGACAGTCCCACGCTTACTTGGTTGCAAGATTGGATTGATGAGCTTTTTTGCTGTTTCTCTATGATTCTTAGAACAGCACAATTAACTATCCAAGTAAACACATTTCTAATAGATTACTAGAAGCTTTAGCAAATAAGAGTAGAAGGAAAATAAAATTTTAGGAGAGGTAATAAATCAGATTCAGCATCAGGAATTGCTTGTGGAAAAACCAAACATTGTAGGTAGTAAAGGGACAAGAGTTTTAGGGCTTTCTAAAGAAAATGTTTAATCAGGTTCTGTTAGGATAAATGCTCTGGATGTACACTGCAGTAAAGCTACTACAAAACCATTACCTAACACAGGTATTTATGATGAGGCAGAAAGAAGATAGGCAAACATAGGAGGTCAGAAGGTTTTATTTTATACTATGAGTTTTATGGACAGGCTAGCTGAAGCATCTTATCTCTAAGGAAAGATTGTAAATCCTTAGCAAGACAAACAGGAGGAATTTCCCTCCGGAGGGCAATGACAGCCCTTGGCCTTCCACTCACTAATTAGTAGCAGCAAACTGCATAAACACCACTAGTTTAAGGTTTTGTATTTGCTTTGATTAAAAGCTTTTAGGCCAAGATTTTTGGTAGACACTGCTTCTACCAGGTTACTCTTTCAGTTAAAATGTAAACTTTGTATTGTTGGTAAAAAGTCTGAATGCTCTGGGAAGTATGAGGACTTCAAGATGCTTCTTTATGTAATCACTATGTAAGTGTTAGCTTGACTTCAGTAAATCGCAGTAGATCCAAACCAACACTATTTGGTGTGCGGGTCTCTGTCATTTCGCCTACCTGACTCCCGGCTGGGTCAGCCCACTGCATTGGTGGAAGCGCTTTTTCTCCTTGGAAAGGAGGTTCTGGAGCTCCTGTTGGAGTGCCCAGTAGAGATGTGTCCGGAGTGGAGACACCGAGATGTCTGCTCAGGGACGTTTGTGCCCATGCGTTGCAGGGCGTGTCTGAATACCTGCTGTGTGCTGGTGAGCTAGTCATTCTGAGAGCAGGTAGAGCTTCTGGGCTGTGGATTTCGATTGTCTGCAGGAGTTAGCCTGTCCCCAGACGTGTTTCAGGTGGGGGCTTGGGATGGTGCAGATGCCGCCCCGTCTGGTCTTTTGTAGCTATGCCTACTTCCGCCCTTACTGCAAAGAGGATGGACAAGAAGCGAGCGGGCTGTGCAACAAGAGGGAGGGCTTGGGCTCCAGTGGGGTTGCCAGCGACGCGGGCACAGGCTGGGCGATGCTTGGGGCTCACAGCCCTTCTGGTCTCTAGCACTATTCTGATGTCTAGGCATTGCCCACAGGGTGGGAAGAACTGTGTGGGCAGGGCTCCTGCACGTGGCGATTGGGGGCAAGCATGGGCCCTCAGTGCCCTGTGAGACCCTACCCCCTTCCCAGCCCAAGCCAGGCAGGCCCGCTCAGCTGTTCTCCACCAGAGGCTGAGAAATGGGCACACACAGCTGCTCATGTGGACCTCACTCCCTGCTCACCCACTGCTCTCAAGCGCGTAAGGGCTGGCGATCTCCTTCCTTGCAATCCTCCTGTGGGGAGCCATGTGAGGGTCGGAGGAGAGGCCTGGCCGGTGACTGCCTTGTCCACCCTCTTTCCCCAGCGCCCGCTGTACCTTCCTGGACACATGGACAGGCAGGAACCTGGAGGAGTCTTAGCAGGCCTCAGACCTGTCCACCGGGGGAGTGGAAGGCTTGATTGTGAAGGCACCTATTCAGACTCAGGGTTTGTGTCCCTATGCTCCTGATGGAGTTTCAGCAAGAAGAGGCCAGGAGGATGAGAAGGACTCAGGTAGGAGCATGAGACTGTGTGTGAGGGGGTTCAGTAGCTGGTGTTCTGGGGGAGGGGAGCTTAAGGGGCTCCCGTTTGCGGGAGCTGTCACGGACCCTGGTCTGGGCACATGTCCTTTCGTAGGTCGGGGTCTGGACCCATGGCAGATGCGGCTCTCTGTCTCTGGGAAGGTTGGGAAGAGGTCTCACCCTGGGATCTTGTCTCCTCCTGCACCCCGCTGCCACTTCCCCCTCTCCAGATGCCTGCCTCCGCAGCACATCTGTCTCCATCCTTAGGTCTGTAGAGCCACACACTGAAGATGCAGAGCTTGGAGTGTGGTAACGGCAGCGAAACCGGGCGCTCTGGGGCCAGAGCCAGCTTGTGCACCAGAGCCAGAGAGCAGAGAGCCACCAGAAAGAAGGCTCTGTGACCCTCTGCTGCAGCCCGCTGCGGCAGCAGGCTCCAGGCAGTGCACCGCTAGCAGCTGAGGCACCTGGGTCTCACCACGTCAGCAGACACAGCCCGCCTCTCACACATCCGACCTTGGTGCAGCGCGCCCACCTCTTCAGAGAATGGCCCCGCCACACCCTTTCAGCCCCCCTTCCCCTGGGAGATTACCTTTTCACTCTCTTGGTTCTTTTCACTGTTCTGGTTAGTTTTTAGCATTGGTTTTAGTAAACTGAGAGCATTTGTTTTTCACTCCCGTCGTTGTGATTATGATGTCCACTCAGCACGCCTTGTACAGGGCATTGCAGAGTCCCTGGGGAGAGCACACTATGTGGAGATGACCGTCCTGGAGGAAGGGAGCTGAAAGCCCCGGCTCTAACAGAGACTGAGCGAACGCCTGAGGCTTGCGTCGCTGAAGCTCAGGTCCTAATGGCTAAGGTCACGTGAGCACAAGGCCAAGCACACAACCACCATTGCTGCATTCAGGTCACAGCTGGAGGGGAGGAGTGGCCAGAGCTGTAGAGCTGTCCATGCTACCACAGTGTCTAAACCACTCTGATTTTCCTGAAGGAGTGCTTACTTCCGTGTTGGGGACAGTCTGTGAACTGCAATGCAAGATTTTATTTATGTGTCCTCCTCTGTCCGTGGATATGACCTGGGCACAACCCACATGCACTCACTATGTGCTTGTGGCTTTCCTTAAGGCAACTGCACTGGTGAGTACCAGCCGTTGGGGTCCAGCATATGTGACCTCGGGCAGCTGAGGTGAGTGTGTCCCCAGTGAGGACAGTCAGCTAGTGCAGGGCCTTTAGTCCTCACAAATGCACTCATTATAGTGTCCCAGGAATGAGTGGAACTCCACCCATCTGTCACATGACATTTTGCAACTCAGTTCTCTGAAGCAGTGCCCATATTTCAGAGTCCACATCAGAGCGTGGGAGTTTAGCTTAAGTAGGGAAAGTATAGGGTGGGATGGGGTTGCATGGGTGAGGTGGGGTGGGCAGGCCCGGGTTGGCTCTAAGTCAGCTGGGAGAGCCTTATCCGATGTGGGTAGCATCAGGCTTCCTGGTCAAACAGAGTGTGCCTGTCCCTCACAGTGGGGGCCAGGACCAGGAGCAGCCACGGACAGGCTGTGACAAGATCCCAGAGGAAGTGCATGGTGGTGAAGACAGTTTTATGCACATGTGTGAACACACTGGAAGCCGCTCTGGCTGGTCCTGCGTTAATTAGCTATGAAAACAGTGAGTCTCACATGGTCTCATTAGAGGTAGCGAGGCATGAGAAGTCATAAGCGAATTATGGAGAAACGCTGTCTCAGATTTTACACATAAACAAACCGAAAGTGAAATTAACCAAAACTGATGCCACCTAAATGTACAAAAGATTATACTTAAAATGTACACAGTGAAAATCAGAACATTTCCAAAATAAATTTAGGAGTATGTAAGCTATAGTAAAGAGATACGCTATTACTCTGTTTGCGGACTGAAAGGCTCAGCAGTCTCCCCAAACGGTCACTGTCCCTTCGGCTGACATCGTCATTGCCAGGTACTTGTCAGCAGCAATGGGTGAAAACTGGTCTTGGCTCTCAGCCTCAGAGGCCTCACTCCAACCGAGCAAAGAGGGCAAGGTGAAGCTGAGCAGGTCACGCCGCCCTGAGCCAGGGAGCAGGGGAGAATCAGGGCGCCTGGCCGGCTTTCTTCTGGGATTCTGTGGAGACGGCAGATAAAAAGGGGGCGGTGTACACCCAGTGTGTGCTTCCTCTTCAATGACTCCTCCTCAGAAATGCCACCGAAGGACTCAGGTGCTCTCACCAACCTCCCAGGCTCGCTCCTTCCTTCCTTCCTTCCTTCCTTCCTTCCTTCCTTCCTTCCTTCCCTCCCTTTCATTTTTTCTTTTTTTGTTTTTGTTTTTGGCGACAGGGTTTCTCTGTGTAGCCCTGGCTGTCCTGGACACACTCTGTAGACCAGGATGGCCTCGAACTCACAGAGCTCCACCTGCCTCCCTGAGCGCTGGGACTACAGGGGTGCTCCACTGAGCCCGACTTCCTCCAGTTTCCCAAATGCGCTCAAGTCTACAGTAAATACTGAACATGAAGCTTACAGAACAGTGAGTGTATTAGAAGAAAGCAACACAGGACAGAATGGTGTGTGTGTGTGTGGGGGGGGGGGTGTTTTTCCACATGCTTGTTTGCTATTTATTTGCTGCTTGATGTAAGTCAGCATGGAAAACGTTCCCCAGGGGGGATGAGACATGGAAATACACCTCTGGCAGCAAACACAGGCTTGCTGTGTTTTAGCAACAAAGTTGTCAGACTGAGGTTTCTACATATAGCAACTGTAAATGCAGTGACCCACTGAATGGAAGCAGAGGGTAGGGCCTACCTCAAAAGTCTGGAGTAGAAGTGGATCTTCTTACTTCAGATTGAAGGAAAGTACCTTACAGATGTGCCCTCCATTTTTAATTTCTAGTTGATTCCAGACGTAGTCCAGTTGACAGGCAGGAATAGTCACCAGAGCAAGCAAGCTTTTCTCAAAGAGGAGACTGCTGTTGTTGGCCCTTTTGGTACTTGGATGAAGGGGAATCCTGGGAAGGGTGATGGTGGGACAGTGTCCCAAGGGAGGGGCATCCCGACACAGCGGAGCTCAGGAGCCACACAGCTCTGAGGGGAGACAGTGTCACAAGGATATCCTGATACAGGAGCCCAGGAATCTTACAGCTCGGAGAGGAGGCTTCCTCAGCACAGATGTTGCAGCTCCCGGAGTCGGGGGTTTACCCCAACTCCTGATGAGCTGAGGAGCCTTGGAGCCTGAGCCCCCTTCCTGCTGTGCAGCCCTTAAGGAAGAGTTACCCTAACCCCTGAGATGCTGAGGAGCTGTGGAGCCTAAGTTCCCTCTTTCTTCACTTCTTCTTTCTTCCCTTCTTCATTGCTTCTTCCAGTGAGGGAGTCACACCAGGTGGTAAATGTATTAAAAGAGATTTACTGGCGGGAGGAATCCAGGAGAGGCGGAACGAATCCAGGAACGGCTGCCTCTACTCGCAGGAGAAAGCAGCAGGGAACGGCAGACACAGACTTTATATAGCAGTTCTTAGGGGGCGGAGCTTTCTAGGGCAGGGATTTCCAGAGTGGGGATTGGTGGGATATCAAGTCCTGTGCTTGGGAAGCTGAGGGATTGGTGGACTTTCCTGTGTGGGGATTGGTTGATTCTGCTGCTCAGGGATTGGTGGGCTTTAGTGGGAAGCAAAGGGACTGGTTGGTTCTCCTGCGCAGGGATTGGTGGGGTTTTGTCCGGATTTTTCACCTCAGATTAGCGTAGTCTGGGCTGAGGGCCACTGAGGGGCTGGAGATGGCAGTTACAGAGGTCTGGGCTGCCGGAGCACACGCAGGCGGGGGTCTGGCCGCTTCTCCCCCTTGAGGGGTTACACAGTTTACAAAGATTACAGAATTTACAAGGACTTCACGGCGGGGGAGCCCTTCCCTGCAGCACGAACGGAATAGCAGGCAGAGACTGAGGAGGACCGCGGTGGGCCGCTCCTGCGAGGGCCGGAGGCCGAGGCGGGAAAGGTTGTCAGCGCGGACAGCTCCCAAGGCGCCGGTGGGCATCCTGAGCACGGCAGCAGGCTGAGGCAGGGGGACCACCGCGGACAGCTCCCACTGAGCGGCTCTCCCTGCCTCCGCCCCGGGGCGGGGAGGAGGGCTGACCCACTGCTCAAGGGCTGGACACCGCTCATGGGGTGGGAGTGCCCTGGGCCGCTTGGCTCGTTGCTGCTGTGGCAGCAGATTCTGAATTTTTTTTATTTTTATTTTTAAATTGAAGTTGAGTCTGTCACATTGGTGGTACCATCCGCCTGGCATCTTTAGACACCAGAAACAGCAGAGAAAGCGGATACAGAACAGAGAAAGAGTTCCATTTACTAGTGTAAGACCTGGGGTCTCACAGCTCAGGAGTTCAAGATCACGCCCTTCCCAGAAACTCCCCCAGACCAAGACTCATTGCAAAAGCAAGAGGTTTATTAACCATTGCACAATGGGGTCACCCCTGCCGGTCAGCAAAGAGTGGCACTGGGAGACAAAGGCCTTTAGGTTTTTAAAAGAAAAATTGCGGGAGATTTGAAGTTGCAGTTTTGGCAACTTAGGATTGGATGAGGAAGTTATAAAGTAAGATAATTGGTTAGTCTTAGGTGCTCAAGCTTGGCCAGTCCTGCCAAGTGTGGATGCAGCTGCAATTGAAGGTGGGGGTGGTTAGCTCATCCTTGAAGATTAGGGGCTACAGACTTTTGGCTGGAGGTCAAAAGCTACTCAGAAGAAGTCTAGGTTCGTTGCTAAGAAACGCTATCTCAAGGACAAGGGTCTGGTCCTTCTTTTGCTGAGTGAAGGTCATTGCTTGCTTGCCCTTTTTTTTTTTTTTTTATATCTGTCCTCACAGATAGGGTCACATTCCTTCACTCTCTGGAAAGGTACTAAGAGGCTTTAGCTTAACCTGGACCTAAAACTCAAAACTATAGGCTTTAGAAGACATATAGGTTACAAAGTTAGCCTAACCCTTTCACTAGCTTAGTTTCAACGATTAGTGTCCACTGATTGTCCACTCCCTTAACATCGTGGGAAAATTCAAAGTAAATAAAAGGTAAATGAATCCTGGGGCGGGGGGAGGGTAGGCAAGGAAGACATTATGGCACTCTGACTCTTTCTGTTCCGTCCCAGAACCAGAGTTTTTGGTAAAGCATGATATTAAGGAAAGAAATGATTCCACATGCAAAGATTGTGACTTTGTACCTCGTCATCTGAAAAGATGATCACAGCAAAGAGTCACCCATGCGCACCGAGCTTCCTCCACGATTCGATTTTCCAAAATTTTAAAGCATTTTCTTTAATGTGGCTAACTATTCCTACTCCAGTTCGAATGCCTAGAGGCCTGCTGGGGCTAAGTGGAGTTTTATTGAGAGAGTTACGTTTCTAGCAAACAAAATTACATATTTCCCTTCAGCATTGTCTCTTAACAATGCAGGTGATTTAGTGGCTTCATTATGCTCAAATTAACATGTAAAAGTGTGTACTGGAACTTTTTGATGGTTCATTGTGCATTTGTTTCTTATATACTTCAGCTATAGTGAAAGATAACTTGGTGGTAACAGAAACAGAATGAACATTAGTTTGAAGCAGCGCATGTATGCTGGAGCCGTATGTTAGCATTCTGTGTGCAAATACAATTCTGATTGCAGCTTCTACAGAACTGCAATGTAAACTTTTCGTCTTTTGCAGGGGAAACTGGATGTGTCATTTAGTGAGAAGCTATCCTCTATAGGCCCTTAAGTTCATGGCCCATTCTCCTGGGGTCCCAGTCTGAACAGGAGTGGCTACCATTGGTATCCGGGCTCCTGATATCATCAATAGAAGAGACTCTCTTCAGAATCTGGAGGAGGCGCCCACATTCTTGGAACGTGCTCCATGTTGTATCCCTACAATGCTGCTGCTTTAAATGTGTTTGCCAACCCCTGCTCTGTTGGATAGGAACTGAACGAAGTTAAAATGATTCCTTCACACTGGGCCCTTTGCATCTGGTTTCCTCAAATTTATCAGACGTGCTCATGAAATCTTTCTGCTGCGGTGAGGTTTCTTTGGAAAAGTCAGCAGTGTTGCACAGGCGGAGAGACCTGCTAGGGAGATGAAGATAGCTAGGTCAGTCATGGGATGAAAAACTAAAAGCCTCTAGCACTGTGGTTAACTCTGAGGCAGGGAATGGAGGACACAGCTCAGGAAGGGCTGGGTGACTCCAGACGCACACGGAGAGAAGCGACGGCTCATGAGGCTAGTGCCCACCTGATGTGAGCTTGCAGAGGGCTAGGGTTCTGGGCAGCTCTAGGCTGGGAGTCTCACAAGGAAGGAACAGTGTGTGTGAAGCCACGGGGCTTCTGTTTTAAGGACTTTGCTGGAAGATGGTCTGTTTCAGTCTCAGAGGAAACTACTGTGCTGCTTATTTAAGTGGGCAGTCTCTGTGGCCTTTCTTTGCCTGAGTCTTTCTCTACAAAATGTGCACCAAATTATCTACCTCAGAACTGCTGCCAGCATCCAAATGAACTTCACACATAGCCTTAGAATAATGAAAAAGAGTCACACAGACAGTATTGAGAAAACTGAATCCCATTGTCCTCATATAAAAGGGTCTCCCTCACAAGAGGATTTTAGGATACATTTTTATTGTTTTATTGAAAATTATAAGTATAAATAACCAGTACATTTCATTCTACATTCTGTCAGAATCTTTGATGTAATCCAATTTTTGATATATTGTTATTAATAGACTGTTTCTTAATGTTACTTCTGTTTATAATTGAAAGCTGCTTGTATAAGAACATACTACTTAAAATAGAATGTAACTTATGGAAAGGAAAAAAAAGTCCAAATGAAGAGATTGCATATAAGGACTAATGTTCATGTGATTTTTGCATTTTAAATATTTAATGTTTGCCTGAAAACCTGTAATTTTTTGCAGGCTCAGAAAAAGAACAGCTAAGGGAAATATAAGGTATTGGAAAAAAGGAAAAATCAGTACTTTCCTAGGGAGATGGGTCAGTGAATAAAATGCTGTGTAAACATGACGACGTGAGTTTGACCCCAGAACTCATGTGAAAGTTGGGTGCATTGGTGTGCTCTTCCTATGTCAGTTGGAGGAGGCAGAGACAGGAGGGTTCTGGAGGCCTCCTGGCCAGCCAAATTATCGCAAACGAAGGAGGCTCCAGGTTCAGTGAGAGACGGTCTCCAAAAGGAAGATGAACAGCAACAGAGGAAAGTACCCATGGTGGACTTCTGGCCTCTGCATGTGCACACACGCACACACACTAATGGGGCACCCTCACAAAACATGCATGAACATGCGTACACCAGCCATGCATGAATGCACACATGATAATATTTTACCCAATGGTAATCTTAAGAGCCAAAATGTACATGTAAAAAGATAAATTTATTCTATTTAGATTAAAGTATAAAATGAAGACTTTTTTGCAGGAAAAAAAAATTAAAAATTGTTAAGAAAGGCTAGACTCTTTTGGGGGGGAATAAATTATAATAAATTATAAATTATAATAAATTATTTCCAGAAGTACTGTGCTTCTGCTTGCACAAAAGACAGGTTATAACGACTTCCACAGTACATTTTGAATATTAAATATCAGGAGGCATTGTAAACAGTGCTCATTTTATAGGTCACAGAGCAAGAACACACCAGGGTTGATCTTACTCAAGTCTCTTGGTCATCCAGCTCATATTCAGAGGGCTGTGAGTTCCTAATTCTGGAATCTTTTACTTCCAGTTGAACAACTTACAATGGAGGGTAGTCAGACGACAGCATGAGAATCAGGCTTTCGAACATGTACCGTGGCACATATATGTATTGCATATGAACTCCACATAGTTTATGCACAGTATATACGCGCACACACATTCAGCACTGCATCACAGGACGCTGAGGGTAGATGCTGCTCATGTTACTAACATGCTAAACATTATCACAGACAAGAACTTGTGTGCCTCAGCGTGGACCTGTGACATTGTACTGTGATGGTGTGTGTGAGCCTCTCCCAGACTTTTCGTTGATTTCTTCCTCTCTGAGGCTTCTGTCTAGGCCGTTAGCAGGTCAGGTTACGTATGCCTGGAGTACTGCTGTTGTGACCTCGGAACAGTTTTTCCTGCCACCCTCATTCTGAACCATAATACACTTCCTGTGCTACTTAATTATATAGTCTGGAACCCTCTTCTTCAATGCAGTTCCAATGAAAGCATCACTCCCTTTGTGAGGCCCTGAGTGCCCAGCCTCTGCCCGGGATGTTGGTTCTTACAGTTCTTTGATTTGCTGTGTGATAAACTGCCCATACATACAGCAAATAACCAATTTGATTTGTCCTGACAGGCAGTGCTGCCTAGTTTTAGGTCAACTTGACACATGCTGTAGTCATCTGAGAGGCGAGAACTTCAACTGAGAAAACGCCTCTGTGAGATCCGGCTGTAGGATCCTAATTAATGATTGATGTGGGAGGCCGCAGCCCACTGTAGATGGTGGGGTCTGGGCTGGGGTTCCTGGGTTCTGTAAGAAAGCAGACTAAGAATGCCGCAAAGAGCAGCCCAGCAAGCAGCGCTCCTTCACGGCCCATGTGTCAGCTCCTGCTTCCAGGTCCCCGCCCTGTTTGAGTTCCTGTCCTGACTTCCTTCAGTGATGGACTTCGATGTGGAAGTGTGAGCTGAATAAACCCTTTCCTCCAGGAACAGAACGTACATATATATACACAAGCGTGTGTGTATATATTTGATTTTTTAGAATGACTTAGAGCCTGTGGTCCAGCTAGTCCAGCAATGACATTTACCAATGGGAAGTCCAAGAATCCAGTAGTGGATCAGTCCCTGAGGCTGGATGGCTCCTGCCGGAATCCTGAAGAAGTGGGCTCTAACAGTGAAGGAATGGACTTGCCAGCCAAGCATATACCTACTGCCATCTGGAGAACCCTGCCACAGCCATAAGGCTGCTGCCACCTAGTTGGCGCTGTAACTGTGTCTTCCAAAGGTCATTCCATCTCTCTATCAGGCCAGCTGCTTCAGGATGGTGGGGAACACGGTAAGAGCAGTGGATTCCATGATCATGGTCCCACTGTCTCTCTTCTCCTGCTGTGACTTCCTTGGTCAGAAGCACTCCTGTGTGGACCACCATGACAGTGGATGAGGCATTATGCTGTAAGCCCACAGAGGGTGGTTTTGGCACAAGGATCAAGGGCAGGAAAGGCAAATCCATAACCAGAATAAGTATCTACTACAGTAAGGTCAAGGCCTTGTTCTTCCCATGGAGGATGTGAGCCACTGTAGTCAGCCTGCCACCAGGTCGCTGGCTGTCACCCTGGGGAATGGTGTCATATCTGAGGTTCAGCGCTCGTCTCTGCTGTTGGCAGATCTGGCACTCTGCAGCAGCTGTGGCCAGCTCAGCCTGGTGAGTGGCAGTCCATGTTGTTGACCCTGTGAATAACTTCTGCCTCTGCCATCATGGCCACTTTGTCCATCAGGACATCGGGCAATGACAGGGATGGCTGGGGAAAGAGGCCGAGTGTCCACAGAGCAGGCCATCTGTCCACTTGATTACTGAACCCCTCCTCTGCTGAAGTCGCCTTTTGATGAGCATTTACACGGGACACAAGAACCTTCGCATCCTTCGCCCCTTTGGAGAGCTCTGTCCACAGGCTTCTGGGCTGTCTTTCTCACCAGTTTTCCACCCTGTTCTTCCCAAGTCTGTCCAGCCAACCATCCAGCCAGTCCATTGGCTACAGCCCACGAGTCAGTGCACAACTGCATACCTGGCCATTTCTTCTTCTAAACAAAATGTGTGATCATATCCTGTCCCAAGATCTGCTCACTGACAAGATTTCCCTGCACCAGTGTCTTTCAGGGTTGTTCCAGAAAATGGTTGTGATTCTGCAGCTGTCTACTTGTGGGCCGTGCCTACTTAACACTCAGACACATGAGTGACACAGGCGCTAGTCATTTCTTCCTCAGCCAGTTGTGGGGGGCACTCCCTGAGGGGCATGCTTGGCGGCAGTCAGCATGTAACAGGAGGAGAAGCTGTAGGCATTTGGGCAGACTTCTCAGTGTGGCTCTCCTGCAACCTTCAGGGCCGCTCAGGCATGGCGCTATTCTTGCCGTTTCCATCAGACGATAGATTGCTGCTGGACATGTGCTGTTTAAGGGCCGCACAGGTCAGAAAACATCAGGTCGTGACTGGAAGCTCAGCTTGCGTGTTAACTTGATAGCCCACTGTCAGTTTCCGCTAATGCCCAGTAAACAGGTTGCTTCTTTCTTGGTGGTGGGAGGAGCCAGGAGCAGCAATGTATCCTTCAGCTTACAAGGAATGTCTGCGTGTCCCCACCCCACTGGACTCCTAAGAATTTCACTGAGGTAGAAGGCAACTCTAAAGGCTTCTATTTGCCCTCAGTAACCATTATAGCCCTCACTCCACAAGTCAGGCAAGTAATGTACGATTTCTGTCAACGCCTAAGTATTAATGGGGCTGGTGAAGCGAGCAAAGGATGAGCTTAGGGTCCTTGTGGACCTACTTTGAGTCAGATTTCAGTCCGGAGTTTATCAATGACGTGGCCTCCATAAGCCCCTACCTTAACTGGAACCCACAGTATTTCCTGGGGTCTCCCGGAAACAGTGTCAATTCAGAACCAGTATCCAGCAGACCCCGGAAAGTCTGTTTTCTTCGCCCAGTGTACAGGTACCCCTTTGAAAGGGTACAGCTCCCTCTGGGGGAGGGTTGGAGAAAGGTTCTGGAGTAACCCCACACCATCAGGTCATCCAGTACCACACTGTACGCTTCTGTTATAGCCACAGTCACATTCTACTTCCCAAGCAAACATGTAAGGATACGCAAAACTCAGTCCTGGAAAGTCAAAAACAAATCCGGCCCTACTCTCTATTTTGAGAGCAGGAGGAAAGATTTTAAACATGACTTTTCAGTTGTAATATTTTGAGATCTCATGTTGAGACCATTGGCTGTGAAGTGGTATGTCCCTGATATAAAATAAAATAAAACCCCACAGACTCAACAAGACTCCTGTGACAATCAAATCCAAATCGCATCCTTAGACAAAATGTCTTTAGGTGGCCCCTAAATAGGCCAACTCTTTCTCTTCAGGACTTAGGTGCTTGGTACACACTGACTCAGTTATGACTTGGTGACTATGAAAATGGACTTGGACTGCACACATGTATTTTTAAAATTACACTTTCTTCTTCATACAGATTTTGAAAGCCTGTTGGAAATGCAGGAGGAATGGAACTCAAAGAACGTCACCGTGATCCATTTACAGAAGTAAATAAAAACGTGGACTCTAAACTCACACAAGAGGAGCCGTCAGAAAGAAGACATGCGAGGCCAGGGTCACTGCAGGAGAGAGTGATGCGGAAAAATGATTCCCACAACTTCAAGTATGTCATGTACCGCAGTGCTAAGGAAATGAGCCAGGCCCACCGTACTGCTCAAATGGAGGGTCGTCTTGTCATCGCTGACTTGACTCTTCTGGGGGAACCTTGTTTGTTATAGTGTGAAAGTCTTAGGAATAAAATACAGCAGTTTGTCAATGAGTAATTATGATAATGTAAAAGGTGTTCTTCCAAATCACAGCTTAATGGCTGTATAGATACCAGTAGGTCTTTCTAATGAGCTAATGCAATGGTGCAGGTTTTGCATTTTAATTAATGCTGCCAGGAGCACCATCAACATTACTTGCTGTTTTCTTGTGGGTTTTATGTGCCTCCACATGGCAACAGTAGTCTAAAAACTATATTTAAATTAAATTAACTCCAAGGAGTCCTATTTTAGTCATCATTTTAAAGTTTTCTTTCTTCCTTTAAAATTTATTTTTAAAAATTAGCTCAGAAGGTAGCAGATTTCTGTGTGTAACTTATTTCATTTTGACTCACTTTCCTCTGTTCCTCTTGCCCCTGCTTTCCCTTCCTTGCTGCCTCTCTGGCCTTCAGTATTCTCTCTTCCGCTTTCTTGTATCATTTCCACCCCCCTTTTCTAAAGCCTCTTTTTCTTCCCTATTTCATGGACCCCATCCCATTTCCTGCCTGTCCATATATTCCTCCCAGCTAAATCTACATAACTAAAGTTAGAGGCTAGGATCTACGTAGAACATACAATATTTGTCTCCTTGACTCTAGGTTACCTCAGCATAATATTTTCAAGTCCCATTCATTTTCTTGCAAATTTCATTTTTCTTTAGGGCTGAATAATGTTTTATTGTATATATATATATATATACATACATATACATATCGCTCATTTTTATTACATATATAACATTTCTATTGTCAGTCATCTGTCAATGTACATCTGGTTTGATTCCATTTTTTAACTGTTGTGACTAGAGTGGCAGTGAACATGGATGGACAGACATCTTTGTGGTAGGCTCCCCTTGGGTCGATGCCTTGGACTGTGTTGTATTTTCAGTGTTTGAGAAGCTTCCACACTGATTTTCCTGTCTACTCTTCTACTGTTTTCTACAGCTTACATACCTGTTTTTGTGCTGACATCATTATAATTTGTCACTATGGCTCTACAGTATAGTTTGAGGGCAAAGCCGGCAGCTGTTCTTTCTGCTAGGAATTGCTCTGGCTATCTATGGTCTTTTGTGTTTCCTTATGAATTTTAGAAATTTCCCCCTTGGTCTGTGAAGAATGTTTCTGGATTTTTGATGAAGATGGCATTGATCTGTAGATTGCCTTTGGTAGAACAGCCATTCCCACAATGTTAATTCTGTCATTCTAGGAGTCTGGAAAAGCTTTCTATCATCTTGTCTCTTCTTCAGTTTCTGGATTCCGTATCTTAAAGATTTTTTTGTGGAAGTCTTTTACCTTCTTGGTTAGTTTTATTCTCATACTCTGTATAGGAACTTCTTATTTTTAAAACACTTTTATTAGTGATTTGAGAGATTCAAGTCTTATACAATGTGTTTTGATCAGATTAAACTCCCTGACCCTTTGCAGATCTTCTCCATCCCTCTCCACCTGTGGTATGGTTGCTACTGGTTGATGAAACACCGTGACCAAAAGCAAGTTGGGGAGGGAAGGGTTTATTTGGCTTATACTTCCACATCACTGTTCATCATCCAAGAGAGTCAGGACAGGGACTTGACAGGGCCAGAACCTGGAAGCAGGGGCTGGTGCAGAGGCCATGGGGATCCTACCACCAGGCAGAGAGCAGCAGGCAAGACACAGCATCAGGGAATTGGGTGGGAAGGGTCTCACCTGGTGGCTTGATAGCAGCAGGCCTCTGGGAATGGGGGTAGAGCCGTGGCCTGCCAAGCGGAGCTCACTATGGCTAGGCTTGCCCACGGGGACCCAGCAGGTGGGGGACTGGGCACATGGGGTCCCACGTGCCCCTCCTGGGTGGCAGCAGGCCTCCGGGGATGCAGACAGAGCTGTAGGCCAGGAATGGAGTGCCAATAAAAGCATCTTTAACTGCAGATTTGCCTCACAAGAAGAGAAGACTGTGACAAATGCTCAGCTGCCTCCTGGAAACATGGAAAACTCGAGAACTGAAAGACAGAGATGCTCTGAGAAACTCGATGTGCCACACCCCGGGACCTGTCCGTGGGCAGAAACGGAAGAAAAAACGTGGAGTGAGGTGGGCTAGTCTTTGGTAAAATCTCATATTTCTGACTTTAATTTGATCAACGTAGAGCATTCCCTTCGTTGACAGCAGTTCTGTGTTGCCTAGAGACAGGATTACAACCTGAGATAATGCGCTCGGCAATTTCACTGTGAAATGCTCACAGTCCTGTGTTTTGCACAGACCTTGTCCTCTACCACAGCTCCGTGTCCAGCTGTCTGTGTGACCATGGCATAGTGTGCTCCATGGCGGACCACAGCACTTTGTGTCATGTGACTTTTATTTAGACTTAAACAAAATGTCGTCCCATCCTACAAATGGCTGACAACGTTCATGGATCGGTTCTTGAGTTTTGTTTGTGGTAGATAGTGTCGTATGGTGGATGCTCGCACATATTTTCTGAATGACGGCAGGGACCGTAAGCCCAGGGCAGCCGCTAGGATGGGTGTGAGTTTAGTGTCTTTTAGGCTAACATACACGATTACTTGGCTCTGCAGTTTGCAGTGATGTTGGCTAAATGTTCTGCAATGTGTGTTAATTCCCAGTACTTAGTCTGCCTCCACTGAAGAACTTCCTTTGTTCTTTGATAAGTTCAGCTGTCATTCAAGTAATTAGACTCTGAATAATATATGTCCTGCAACCTTTCATAGTCTTTGAAAATCACCAATCCGTACATTGTGGATTTGATTGCCATGTTTTGAGCATTTCCTGTGGATAGTTATAAATTTTTCAGCCCTTTCAACTTGCTCCTTTTAGGCAGCATGATGCTTTTGGGACCCGTCTTCCTTTCCTTATGTGGCTGGGTAGCATCCCTCGGATGGCTAGGCATGGAGGCTCAGATCTCCGATCCCAGCACAGAGTCAAGAAAAGGAAGATGGGCCCAAGCTGAAAGCCAGCCTGCTGTACATATGAGTTCCTGTCTCAATACACAGAAGAGACACACACATACACACACAGACACACATGGAAACAGACACACAGACACACAAATACACAGACACAGATACATGGACACACACAGACACACAAACTCACACAGACACATACACAGATACATAGACACATACAGACACAGACGCACAAACTCATACAGACACACACACACACAGCACGTACCTGCTCCTCAGCTGACAGGCGTTGGCTAGTTTGCGGCACTGCTCAGCTCCTGCTGACGATTCTGCCACCTCTGCTCCAGCAGGCCTGTGGGCCTCCCTTGTCTCTGCCAGAGGGTTCTGCCCTCTGGTGAACTGAGCTCCTGGCTCTTCCTCATGCTGTTCTTTCTGGCTTTTCCGGATCTTCTAGTATGACCTCCTTTGTCTATGAGTGGCTCACCATTTTCTCTGCCACAAAAACTTCCCTACCTGGACTGATTGTCCGAAATCCATCCAGAGTTGTCTGTTCAGAACAGTTTATCCTTCAGCTTTACCCTGATTTAATCTGCATGGGAGAAAATATTATCTAAATATAAATTGGGAGGAATATCAGGTGAGATATGAAGCTTTTTCTTAACTTAAAAACACATTTGCTTAAGTTTTAGGATAAAATCTGTATTATACCAATACTTTTTCCTGAGGACAAACATATAGTGACATTTTTATTTTCAATATATACTATTTAATATATATTACTTTCAGTGTTGTGAGAAGGTTAATATACAATCAAATGCACTTAATGAATAGGGGACATCATTTAATTAAATGTTCCTGTTTGCCTCAAAATGAACGAATGTACCTTCCTCCCTTAAGTAGCCAGAACCGGAAACTGCAGCTATAATTGGTGGGAAGGCCCCTGCAGTAGCTGTTTAAACACACCTTTCCATATCACCCTAACCTACTCGTGGGATGTAGGGGTGGCAAAGCCGCCTCACTAACAGTTGCTGGGACAGACTGACAGACAACCCGGGACTGCGCTGTAGACTCCAGCAGAGGCTTTAGCCGTTTGCACTACAAGATCACAGCCTGCTGAGTCCCCCCAAGAGCTGGGGGGCAGGGCGTGGGCTAGTGTAAGCGGGCAGTGTCCAGGTGCTGTGTGGCCTTTTCTCTGGCGATGTGACTACCTGTCTATACACAGCAGGAGAGCAGCAATGACACAGCAAAGAGCAATGCTGCCCCAGTCAGGCTGAAGCCCACACTGAGTTTCGGGGCTCGCTGCAGAAGCACGGGGCACTTGGGCAGCCGAGTCACTGAAAAGCCCACCCCAGCGCAATGACAGCTCCAACGCTTCCTGCACAGGCACAGCAGCTCTGTGGGAGAGCTCCTCTCCCTCAGGTAGCATTTGTTCTCCCAGAGGGACTCCGGGGGTCCTGTAAGTTTTGCGGCCATCCGGAGCCTCGTAGTTTTCATGAGGTCTTGTGGTTCCATCTCCTCCAGGAAGAGAGGTTTCCACCCAGAGAAAACAGCTGCACGACACCGGCACTGTAGGCCCCATTCTAAGAACTATTAAGGCTGCATTAGGTGGCTCATTCCCCGTATGCTGCCGCTTTCACTAAGGACAAGGACTCCTCAGAAAGGGATCGCGCCTCATAGGAGACTATCAAATGTAATCTTGACACTGATGCCGGCAACAATATCCCTGGCAATCCGGTGTGGTGATTTCTGCCAATATCTCCACATCACACATAAAGAAACCAAGACAAAGCATTCACTTGCACACCTCTCAATGTCAGGGTGAGGCGGAGGCCCAGGCATTCTGGCATCCGTGTTGACACTGTCCCTGAAAATGATCCTGTGGGTCAGCGGGTGGTTTGAATGATAACGGCCCCATCGATTCACACCTTCCAAAGCTTCATCATTAGGGCGTACACTGTTCGAGAAGGATCAGGAGGTGTGTTTTTGCTGAAGGAAGTGTGTCACTGGGAGTGGGCTTGGAGGTTCCAAAGGCTCATTCTAGGCCCAGTGTCTCATGCCTGCCGCCATGTTCCCACCGTGATGACAGTGGATTCACCCTCTGAAAGGGAGCAAGGCCCCAACTAAATATTCCCTCTTATAAGAGTTGCCTTGGTCATGATGTCTCCTCACAGCAACCAAACAGTGACTAAGACACGATCTGAGGTGTTCATTTTTATCATCACTGCCATGGGTTCTCACGTTATAGCGTCAGTGAGTGATTGCCAGAGGTCAAAAACATGAATGCTTATTACCTCGTGGAATTTCCTCTTCCTGTTGTACTAATTGTGTCAACTTGAGTACCTGATAAAATATAATTTACAACTAATGATGTGTTTCAACATTAGTGGTGGGGTCATAAACATTTCTGGAGAAAGCCAGGCAGCGTCTGCCAGATCCTGTGGATAGGCCTGGCAGCTCTTGAGCTGAGCAGGCAGCGACTGCACACAGCATGCAGAAGAAGGGTCGGTCTGTGCTTCTGTGGACAAGCTCACACCCGGGTCTAACTGTAACTTTCCCCTGTTCTTTGTTCTAGTTGCAAGAAGCACTAGTGACGATGAAAGCTGCTGAGAAGATGTGCTGGAGGATTCAGAGGTATCACTGCCCGCAGCTTGAGAGCCTGCGGGCGTGTTTGTGCAGCAGGCAGGCTGAGCATTCGATTCCACGTGAGCCGAGGTGCACGCATGTGTGTAAGGCCACGGTGAAACTTCTGCTTCCAGCCACTTGGCTCGCGTTACATAATTGTGAAGGGCAGAATGTTTGCCTGTGTAAGGCCCTGGTTTCCTTCTCAAGCACCACAAAAAAAAAAAAAAAAAAAAAAAAAAAAAGACAAAGAATTTATTCACACTGTCCCTAAACTTCACAACTAGCCACAGAACACTGCTAGAAAAATAACACATCTATCAAATAGCTTGTTTTTCTAAGCATCTGCTAAATTATTTTAAGACAATTATTTGGAAATTGTGTAGTGTTCAAAAAGATTCATCTGTGAGAATAATTCCTTTAAAATATTTAGGATTGAACTTGAAAACTCCAACCTAATTGCCACTCTTGAAGAACAAGCGAGAGAAATGGAAGAACTCGGAGAAAAGCTAATTGGGGCAGGAATCCACGCGGTAAGTGGGTCTCATCATTTTCGTTATGTCACTAGTGTGGAAGAGGTGGTCTTTCTCCGGCAGTGTCCCACAGGGCTGTGTTATCCAGCACAGAGAGGCTCACTGATAAAAACATTTCCTTTAGTCACGTTGTTACTACTTATTAGTAGAGGCGACGGTCCCTTGGCTTTACAGAAACGGAGCACATTAGTTAATGAAGGTATACTATATCTCCCTTATTCTTCTTAATTTTCAAAATTGTTTTTATAGTTTCTCACTTGTGTATGCACACCAACTGCTGTCACACCCGTCACTCCCCACCCGTCCACTCTTCTTCCTCCCTGTAAGTCTTCTTCGCACATTGCTGTCTGTTCACTTGCTCTGTGAGCCCGAGAGAGTAACCAGGCCCATCCTTGTGAGCATGAAATGGAGCCTAGTGGGTTAATAACTAAAGACAGCGATTCCCTCTCTCCAGAAACTTTTTAGCTCCTTTTTAGTTACAGTGTTTGTGATTAAAATTTCTGAATTGATTTTATTATTTTTGGAATTATGAAATGACACCAGAGCAAACACAAGGTGATTTATGGCTGAGAACATGATGCAGTTTGACTAGCTTGTGCCAAGGTAGGCTTCCAAAGCACAGCACTCCAGACCCTCAGAAACCACACACACACACACACACACACACACACACACACACCATCATGCATGCGCAATGAATGAATCACAAATGTTTACTAGCTATATTTAATAGTTGATACTGAGGAAAAATATTTTGAACTCCAGTGTTTTTCTTTATTGAATTATTATTTTACTGGCATGCAAAGAAACAGTGTGACGTTTTCACGTACACACGTCATTATCCATTTTTCCTGTTTCTCCAAACATCAGTTCCCATCCGGCCTCCACTTAATACCTTTTGCTGGTCACCTCATTTACCCCAGAGTGTCCCTTTTCAAAATGCAGATTCCATTTCTGGCATACTTACAGCTGCTGAGTCATGGGTGTAAACTGAAGAAATTGAAGTTTGCAGTAGTCACTTGCGTTCCGACTTAGGAGGAGGCATCACAGGAAGATCCAGGGAAGCCGAGGGAGGATGCTGCCCCGTCGTGGAGTCCCCCGGAGCTGATGAAGTGCGCCTCCGAGCTCTCTAAAATGAGAATGCAAGACGACTTGTGCAAAATGGAAGTGAAAAAATACAAAGAACTCTATCTAAAAGAACTGAGAGACAACAACGCCTTACTCTCACTTCTTTCAAACAGGTAAGTGAGAGAGAAAGACTCTGAGACCAAACTCAGCTCAGCGCCTGTCATTAAAGCACAGTTGTCAGTGAGCTGGGTTCCCAGATTTGTAGATTATGACAGCTGGGTGGACGCTGTAGTTCTGGGAGCCATGCTGGCAGATGAACTTCCTTCCAAATGTTAGTTCAGGACGCATCTTACCCCCTTTTTTTTGCTCTACGTCTGTTTTCTACTTCAGTATTCTCCCGAGGTTCACTATTGGCTTTTAGGTAAGTGTTTGTCTTAGTTAACACAGTGGTTATAACTCGATTGTTTGTGTTTTCACAAACGTAAATATGAAAAGATTAGCTGCTTTGGGAAGATTGTAACTTAGAGCCAAGCTGTCCAGTGCTCCCAGGGCACTTCCTGAGATCTGAGCATCGCTGTGAGGGCACAGCAGGGTCACTGCCCTTCTGCGACCTCCCCCTCTCCCCCCCAGCAAGCGCTGCTGGATGGCATGACAGGACCAACCCTGAGCTGGAGGGAAGGGCCTGTTGGTTGCCATGACTCCCTGTCGGGTGCGGGACGGGCAGGCCGCCTGGCAGCCGGTTTAGAGCCCGCTGCCTGGGCTGCTTCTGTCTATCAGTCTCTCATCTCTGTCCATCCCGGCCTCGCGCAGACTCAGAATTCCTCCTCAGCGCCAAAAACAGTTTCTTCCTCGTCAAGGGAGCGATGTACAGAAGCGAGTACCTGCTGGTGTCTGTGAGGGATTTAAAACATTTAAACATTCCTATTGAGGCCCTGAGGCTTTCATTGGTGTGTACAGGGTATTTTGGTCACATTCACCTTCCGTTTCCAATCCTAGCTTCTCCCAACCCGTTTGCCAACCCGCCTTTGCCATCATCCCTGGATTCGGCTCTTTTTTTAATTTTTTTTCCTGTTTTTAACTATAGCCCACTGAGCTGTGCCCACGTCTGCTGGGTCCGGGGCCGTCCGCTGGAGGACTGGCCCACCTCCCGGGGACCACGGGCTTAGAGAGAACTGATGCTCTCTCAGAAGACGCAACTGTCAACGCTCCTGTTGGGGGGGGGAGGCTCTTGCGAGGCTCCCCCCAGCCAAGCCGGGGTGGTAACCGGCGTGTTCTGCGGACGCCTCTGTGCTCAGGACAGCTGCCATCCCGTCATGCCCAGAAGAGTTTGCCTTGGTCCTCCTGGGCCTTGTCTGTCTAATCTACACTACTGAACAGGAGAGGCAAAAGGAGAGACCACAGCCTCACCTCATTCTGCTCTAAGGGAAGCGCTTCAGGTTTTCCCCCCCCCGCTGTGACTACAGCTACTGGTTTTCCATACTTAATTAGCCTTTATCATTTCCCCATATGCTTTCTTCATCCCTAGTCTCTCCAGGATTTTATCATGAAGAGATGTTGGATTTTTATGAAAGACCTTTAATAGACCTAATAAGGTGGTCATGCAGCTTCTGTCCTTGGATATATCTATGTGCTAAATCGCATTTATTGATTTTCACATGCATCTCTGCATCCCTGGAGTGAGGCCTGCTTGATCATGATGAGACTGGCCTATCATTCTCCTCTTTCGTTGAGTCTTTATCTAGCTTGGCTGTCTGGCTTCCTAAGAAAGATTTGGGAGTGTTTCTTCCTTTATGAAAAAAAAAAAAAAAAAAAAAAGAGGGGTATTGGAGCTAGTTCTTTAAAGGTCTGGTAGAATTCTGTACTGAAATCCATCTGGCCCTGGGCTTTTGGCAGGGAGATAGTTTACAGTTTGTTTTCAGTTTCATGTGTCTGAGTGTTTTTCCAGCATGTATGTATGCACAGCCTATGTGTACCTGGTACCTACAGAGAGTGTGTCAGGAACTGGAGTGACAATTGTGAGTGCATGCTGGGAACTGAACCAAGGCCCTCTGTCAGAACAAGTGGCTTTAACCACAGAGCCATCTCTCCAGCTGTGCATGGGAGTCTTTAAAATTCTGCTTCTATCTCATTGGTGGTTTTGTATTTTTAACATTTATTTTATCTTGGTTTAACTGTGGTAGGTCAAATACATCTAGAAAATCATACAGTTCTTTCAGAACTTTCCAATTTAGTAGAATATAATTTTTTAAAACTAGGTCCTCATGATTCTCTGAGTTTCCTCTGTGTCTATTGCAATCATTTCCCTTCATCTCTAAAGATTTATTCTTTATTTCTTTTGGTTAACTTGATTAAATGTTTATTAATTCTGTTAATATTTTCATAGACCCAGGTCTTTGTTTAATTGATTCTTTTTACTGTTTTTGGCTTATTTCGACTTCACTGTTTTTTGTCTTGATCTTAGTTATTTCCCTTAGCCTGCTGCTCTAGGGGACTGATGTAATCTCTTTTCAATTCCTTAATGTTTGTCTTCCAGTTGTCTACTTAAGATCCCAGATTTTTAAATTGTAGTCACTTAGAGCTATAAACTTCCTTCCTAAGACTGCCTTCATTGTATCCCAAATTCGGGCACATTGTGCTGTCATTTTCATTTAATTCTAGGATCTTTAAGGTTTTCTTCTTGGCTTCTTCAATGACTCATTCATAATTCAATAGTGCATTGCTTAATCTACATGAGTTTGTGTATTTTCTATATTTTTCTGTAGTTTCCCATGATGTTGATTTATAGCTTTAGGTCATCATGATCAGGTAGAAAGTGAGACAGTGTTTCAGTCTTCTTACTTTTGTTGAGACTTGCTTTGTGTCCTAATGTGTGACTTATTTTTAGAGAAAGCTCCATGAGCTGCTGAGGAAAATGTCTATTTTTGGCGTTTGGGTGGAATGTGCTATAGATATCTTTTAGGTCGATTTTGCCTATGTTGTCATTTAATTCCTGTTTCTTTATTCACTTTTTGTACAGATGATCTGTGAACTGTAAGAATTGATGTCAATACTGTTACTCTGTTGGGGTAGTAGTTGGGAATGCTTGCTTTACAAAATGTGATCTGCCTCTTTCTGGCGTGTTTGTATTTATAAATATAATTTTCTCTTGGCTGAAAAATTTTATTCTCTGAATCAAATTGAAGTAACATTACCCCTCTATCTCTTCTGACCAGATGTGGTTTGAAGTCTGTTTTGTTCAATATTAGAATAGCAACACATGTTTCCTGGTTTCCTGTGTTTTGAATACAGAAAGAACCCTATGATAGTGTATATCTTTGATGGTAAAGCATGTTTCTCAGAGGCATTGAAAATGAGGATTGTGTTTTTTACCTGGTCATCTAGTTTGTGTCTGTTGGTGGGTGAATTGAGACCATTGATACTCAGAATTATTATTGAAAGGTGTCTATTGCTGTAACAAAACACCATAACCAAAAAACAAGTGGGAAAAGAAGAGTTTATTCAGCTTGCACTTCTATATTTCTCTTCACCATCAAAGGAAGTCAGGACAGGAACTCAAAGAGGGCAGGAACCTGGAGGCAGGAGCTGAAGCAGAGGCCATGGAGGGCGCTGCTTACTGGCTTGTTCCCCCTAGCCTGCTCAGCCTGCTTTCTTGTAGAACCCAGGACCACCAGCCCAGTGATGGCACCACCAGTAATGGGTGGAGCCCCCTTCATCAATTACTAATTAAGAAAATGCCTATTTTTAATGGCTGAATAGTATTCCATTGTGTAAATATACCACAATTTCTGTATCCATTCTTCAGTTGAAGGACATCTGGGTTGTTTCCAGATTCTGGCTATTATGAATAAAGCTGCTATGAACATAGATGAGCCAAGCGTCCTTGTTGAATGGTGGAGCATCTTTTGGGTATAGCTAGGTCTTGAGGTAGAGCTACACCCAATTTTCTGAGAATCTGCCAGACTGAATTCCAAAGTGGCTGTATAAATTTGTACTCCCACCAGCAATGGAGGAGTTCCCCTTTCTCCATATCCTCTCCAGCATGTGTTACCACTTGAGTTTTTTATCTTTGCACCCATTCTCATGGGTGTAAGGTGAAATCTTGTCTGTCATTTTTATTTGCATTTCTCTCATGACTGAGGATGTCCAGCATTTCCTTAAGTGCTTCTCGGCCATTTGAGATTTCTCTGTTGAGAATTCTCTGTTTAGCTCTGTATCCCATTTTCAATTGGGTCATGGAGACTGAAGAGGCCACCCTCTAACCAGACAGGACTTCTGCTGAAGAGAAGACAACCCACCTGCAAAAACTTCCACCCAGAATTTACCCTGATTAAGACAGAGCAGAGATCAAGGGACTATGCAACTGGTGCCTGGCCCAGCCTGAGGCCCACTCCAGGGGAGAGAGCCATCCCTTGACACTATTAATGACACTCTCCTGTGCCTGCAGATGGGAGCCTGGCTTGGCTGTTCTCTGAGAGGCCTAGCCCAGCTATGGCTCCAAATAGAAACAGAGGCTCATAGCCAAACATTGGTGGAGCAGAGGGAACCTTGTAGAAAAGTGGGAGGGACAGAATGACCTGGAAGGGACAGGAGCTTCACAAGAAGACCAACAGTCCAACTGCTGGCCGAGACTGAAGCACCAAACAAGAAGCAGGCATGGGCTGGACTTAAACCCTCGACACAGAAAGGGGATGGGGCTGTCTCTGACATGGTCTCTGTTGCATGCCTTTTGATCACTTCACCCTGGAGTGGCTGCCTTGCCAGGACACTGCGAAAGAGGAAGTACACAGTCCTGATGAGACTGGGTGTGCTGGGGTGGGTTTTCTGGAGGGGTCTCCCCTTTTCTGAGGGATCCGGGGGGAAAAAGAGGGATAAGGAATGGACAGAGGGAAGGGGCTGGGAGGAGAGGAGGTACGGGCTACAACTGAGATATAAAGTGAATAAGTAAAAAGAATACCAAAGAAGGAGAAGATGAAGAAAAGAAGAGGAGGAGGAGGAGCAGGAGGAGTACAGCTGGATCTTATGGAGACATTTTCTTAATTAAGGTTCTCAAGTAAGGTTCCCTAGCTCTCGTTTGTGTCAAGTTGACATAAGACGCACATAAGCAGCACAGGTCTGAATTGCTTCTTGTGATTTTGTACTTTTGGGGGCTTTCTCCACCCTCGTGCTTGCTTTGTCTCACCAGTTTTCTTCTTCACTTACAATCTCTTGAGTGTGCTTGTCTTCCTTTCCCACTGTAGGGCTTTCCTTTTCCTCTGTAGGGCTGGCTTGGTGGTCATAAGTTCTTTTAGCCTGCTTTTATCATGGAAAGTTTTTCTTTCACCTTCAGTCATGACAGACAGTTTTTCTGGACATATTAGCCTGACAATTGGGATCTTTCAGGGTTTGAAAGGTATCAGTTCAAGTCTTTCTCTCATGGTTTGAAATAAAAACTCAGCCGTTACTTTGGTGGTCCTGCCTTTGTATGTGACTCGGGTCTTCTCTTTTGCAGATTTCAGTTTATCTTTTTTGTTCTGTACATTTAGTGCTTTAACCATAATTTGATGTGTGAAATTTATTTTCTGATTATGTTTGGCATCCTGTGTGCCATTTGAATCTGGATATGTTTTGTGTCTGGATATCTGGATGTCTTGTGTGCCTTTTGTATCTCTTCTCTTAGATTTGAGATATTTTCTTCTATAATTTTTAAAAATGATTTTCTATGCTCTTTTCATAAAATTCTTCTCCTCCTTACCTGCAAATATGTCATGGGTGTTGCCTTTTCCTGGATCTTTCATATTCTTATACATTCAGTTTATACATAACAAATTATATCAAGACCTGGTCTGAATTATCATATCCTGGTACTTTATTTTCCACTGTTGGAAAATAGTCTGTGATCTATTGTGTCCTTCCCTTCCATTTCAGTTTGGTTTTTTTCCGCTGTTTATATATAATTATCTAATTATATTTTAGTATCATTCAACTGTCTATGTTCTCAGAAAATATCTGAGTCTACTTTAAGGGATTTTTTTTTGCCATATTTATAATCATTCTTTTGAATTCTGCTTTTGGAATTTTATCTACATCAATTTTAGTGGGGGGTGTCATTGCTATGAAATTAGTAATTTTTTAAATGTATTTTTACTGTTTATGCACATAAGGGTTTTGTCTGAGTGCATGTATGTACATCAGATGCAGGCCTGTTGCTCATGGAGGCCAGAGCATTGGATCCCTGGAACTGGAGTTACAAATTGCTGTAAACTGCCCTGTGGGTGCTGGGAACTGAACCCTGGGTCTCCTGGAAAAGCAAAAAGTACTTCTAATCTCTGGCCCTTCTTTGTAGCCCAGACTGGTAATTTTCAGAGGAAATGAGCCATCTTGGTTTCTCCTGTTGTGTTTTTGCCCTGGGATCTGCCCTTTTGGAGTTAGATGTCTTGTAAAGAGTTGTTTTTCCTGTTCTTTTAATTCAGGTTGCCCCTCTTCTTTCAGTGATTTTGTTTGCAGTGTCCAGGAGAATCTAGGTTGTGGTACAGTTGTGTTTGTGTGCTGGACTGGTGTTCCAGGCCCCAGCATTTGGCCTCCCCGTATGGTTGAATACTGTCGGCAGCAGTGGCTACCCAGTCATCAGCCCACTCTGCAGGGGCCTACAAAACAGGCACCTGTTAACAGATTTGCTTAGGGAGTCGAGGGACCCAGATAGCACTGTGTGTTAATATGCAAGAATCTGTGGAAAGGAGGGGGAAAGAAAAGGTGGGCAGTTACAGCAGGACCACATGACTAGTCTCACGTCAAGTTAGACAGGAAGTAGAGTAGATGGGAATGGGAGTAGTTAAGGCAAAGGGGAAAGTGGGCTGAATATACCGTTAACAGCAGGCTGTACTGAGAGGGTAGAGCCATGTGACCTCTCTGTATAATTTAATACAGTAATAAAGTAAGAAAATTAATAAACTAAATACACATTTGACATAATATAAACCAGGCCAGCCTCCAGGGTTTGGAAGAATGGAAAAAGAGAAAAGAAGAAAAAAATGAAAAAGAAGACACAGGCGCACAGGGGATTTCTTAGGTTGACTTACAGACTGCAGTCTGGGTAGTTCAGCAATGGCAGCCTCACATCGAAGAGCCTGAGAATCTGCATTCCGCTCAGTCCATGAGGCTGACGTTCAGCAGTCCCAGAAGCACTGTTCCTGGAGAGCTGCTGGTCTCCAGTCTCTGCTGGAAGCCCAGAGAAGTTAGTGCTAATATTGGTGAAAGGGAGCTGCAGCAGCAAGTTAGATGCACTTGCAGCAAAGGTGAGGGGAAGCAGGCAAAAAGAGAAGTCTGTCTTTCAGGTCCTTTGGTCATGGCTGCACCCACATTCAGAGCAGATCTTTGTGCATTACATGATATTTTCAAGAAAATCTCTCACAGGAGTTCCCGGAAACTTGAGTTGGAGTTAATTCCAGATCTCGTCAAGCTGAGACCCAGGATTAGCCGTCATCATAAATACTCCTTTCTGGTTTTTTGTTTTTGTTTTTTTTGAGTCAGGGTTTTTCTGTGTAGCCCTGGCTGTCTTGGAACTTGCATAGCAGACCAAGCTGGCTTAGAACTCAGAGATCCTCCCACTTGCCTCTGCCTCCCATGTGCTGGAATTAAAGGCCACCATGCCCAGCTCAGATATTCTTAGCTTTTACTGATTGAATGTATTTTAGTAGTACAGCACAATATTTTAATATGTTCATATGCAATAGAATTATTAGAATTATCAAGTATGCTATTGCCTTACAGAATTACCCTTTAAAAACATAAATCTTTAGAGACATGTTAAAAAAATCAAAGTAGATTTCTTCCATAGACCATAGTTTTAGCAGAGAAGCCACATATCATTAATCTGTCCCATATTGGTTGATTCACTAGTTGGTTTAAAATTTCCCTGGAAATAGACATACCATTTTTTCGTTTGCTTCTTGTGTCTTGAGACATAGCGCATAGCCCAGCCTGGCCTTGAACTCACAAAACTACTGTCTTAGCTCCCTAAGCATCAGGATTATAGAGATGTCCTTCCAAGCCTTGCTGTGTTTAGAACCTTCCTAATCCTATAGTTTACACGGCATCCTGTCACAGCTTCAGTGTTGGCACACGGCATCATTCTTTAAGGCTCACATCATGTTAGAACTTTGCAGCCATTTGGGGGAACATGGGACATACTCAGTGTTTACACTTTGTAAACCTGTGCAGGACTGGCAAGCATCTAGAGCAGTCATGTGCAAATCTGGAGTTGTGGCGGAGCACCTCCGCAGTGGTGGCTCTTGTGGAGCCCCACCCTGAGTGCCCTCAAGTGCCACCTCTCACAAGCAGCGTCGTGGAGCCACAGGGAAGTGTGTCTCAGCCCCACGGAGGCCCGGAGGCCAGCTGTGACTCCATGAAGAAGCCTCAGTCCTCGGTGAGTTGCATAATCGCACCTCTGGGTTTAACTTCCTGGAGTCCCTCAGTGCTGGGTGAACTACCGAGTTATCTAGTTTGAGTCTCCTTAGTAAGACAAGGTCGCGATAATGTGCGTGAGGGAAAGAGAAAGTTTACAACTAAAAAAACTACCCTGAGCTCTCATTTCCCATAGACACTGCACACCACTGTGTTAATACTTGTAAACAGATGGACACAGATGAGCTTTCTTACATTCCACACCCGCACTAGGTGTTAGAAACAGGCGTGAGTGGGGTTACAGGAGCCCTGAAGTGTTTTAAGGAAGAGGTCTTCTTACTTAAACAACTTTGTCCTAACTTCTTTCTGAAGTCCGAAAATAAGAAGACAGTGAGGAAAGAAGAGGGCAAGTCAGCACGGTCCCTGCTCTGTGCTTTGCATCGAGAGGCAAGGAGGACTAAGGAGCTACAGAGAGAGCTGACTGAGTAAGCCCGCTCAGATCTCTTCAGTTGTCGCTTGCCATGACTTTGATTTCATGAAAACCTGAACATAAATTCACAGGGAAAGTTCACATGCATTGTAATGTGGACTTCAGATATGCAGAATGCAGCCCCAACCCTCTGAATGTCAGAAAGTTGCATTTACACTGTAATAAGTTTTAAACCATGAGAGTAATGCCGACTGTACTCCGCTGCATGTACCTTGAATTTTTATTTCCATAGATTTTATCATTCGTCACCTTTGCTTTATCTTAATGATAACTTCATTCAAAATAAAAGCCAGACAAGTTTTAGCACGTGAATTTCATCACTGGTAACTAGTACAGAAAAGAGGAGGCATACTACAATTATATCACACAAAAGTGATTTTTATTATTTCATTAAATTTTTTGTTTAAGAATTTTGCATGTACACGTTGAGTGTTTTGGTGAGATCTCCCTACCCCTCTCCTCCCGTTCCGCCCACTTTCCTCCGAACTTTATGTGCTTGTTAAAAGCACAGGCCAAGTCTGTCAGTACTGCCTGGGTGGGAGGGGTGTAGACCCGTCTAACTGGGGTAAGCCGGCCTTTCCAGGGCCACATCCCCAAATAAGACCCATTCTTCCTTCCCCAGCAGCCACTGTTTCCAATAACTCCTCACTCCAGGTGGGAGTTCCTAAGCCCCTGGTCTGGATAAGTTTGTGTCAACTTGCCACAGGCTGAAGTCATCTGAGAGGGCAGAACCTCAATAGAGAAAATGCCTCCATCAGATCAGGCAGTAGGCAAGCCTGTGGGGCATTGTCTTAGTGATTGATGGGGGAGGAGCACCCTGGGCTGGTGGTCCTGGGCTCTCTAAGAAGGCAGGCTGAGCAAGCCAGGAAGCAACCCTCTCCATGGCCTCAGCATCAGCTCCTGCCTTGAGGTTCCTGCCCTGACTTCCCTTGATGGACTGCAATTTAAGATACACATGCAAAGAAACCTGTTTGCTTCCCGGGTTGCTTTTGTTCATGGTGCACTATCACGGCAGTAGTAACCCCAGCTAAGACATCAATGTGATTTAATGATTTAATCCAAATGGTTTCAAGTTAAGTCATTTTGAGACAGGACTGTGACCACAGATGTTTTCTACATATGATAGAGCATAAAGTTTATTTAAACAATTGCTAGGTATTTACTCTTTAAAATAATAGCCCTCTCTCTTGTCCTTTGCCTCCTTGCAGAATAAAGAAGATCTTTAATATGTATCCAAAGGAAGGACATGGGTGTGAAGGCAGAGGACATAGTTTTCGAGAAGTTCCAAAAGTCAATCAAACTGAAATGAGCGTTCCAGTTGTCACGCTAAACCCTGAGGTAAGCTGTAACCCATTTGGGGATCAAAATCACTTAACCCTGGAGGAAAAAATGTCTGAAAACCAACAGCCAACAAGATTGGACTATAGTATTACACACATCAGGGAAACACACGTTTTTTTCACTAGAAGGGCACAGGATTGCTTTTCTCACCTTGAAACCGGCTGTGGCTAGCTCTACCACACGGAGAGACCACTAACATTCAAAAGCAGGACATCATGAGGTTAGAGTTAAGGTTGTAGTGAAATGTAGGTGCTCAAACCACAGACTTCAGTAGCTGCTGGTGTGGTTAGGCAGCCTCATCTTCCCTCTTTCCCATAGCCCCCAGTTTGAGGGGGCGTTCTGAGACACACTGGGCACCATAAGAGTTTGCAGCAGGAGGGCGCCCTGCAGAACCTCCTGTGTGGTCCTACTGTGCTCTCCCAGGTGCTGTGTCTTCTCACCAGCATTGCCTGATGGGGTTTGCTCAGCGCCCTGTTTCCTAGGTTCCTCCTCAAGGAGCCATAACTTCCGTGCTTGTGTGGCTGTCTTACTGAGTCTCTTTCAAACCCATCTTCCCCCTTTCCTGTGAAATTTCCCGATTTGGTGGCTCCAGGGATGTGTTTCCTTCCTGAATCTGTGGGTTGGGAAAACTTTGGGGAGCAGTTTGTCTCTATGCTGAGATTGGGGCACAGCTTGAGGCCAACGGGGCTGAGGTGACGTCTAGTTGTTTGAGATGGTGTTGTTGTCCCTGGCTACCACTTTGGTGGGGAAGGCAGCTGGAACTCCCCTACTGGAATGTCACTTGGGTAGCAGTGTCCCCGGCCCACACTGGAACACCAGGGCTAGTTCTGTGGCTTAGAGTCCTCAAGGGTAAGAAAGAGTCCCAGGGCTGAATTCTGAGAGAGTTTTCTAATTTGGTGTTGAAAGTTGCTTGGAATCCCTTTGTCATGCTATTAGCCCTTCTCTGAATGACTGAAAGGATGGCCTGTCCAAAGACAATATATACTGCTCTTTTTCTGCAATGGCTTACATCTCCCATATTGACAATTTTAGTACCTGCTGTTGCAGAATATTTCATCTCATTGTGAACCCTGAGACTGTGAACTGTAAACCTGTTTCTTGTTTGGTGTGGTTGAGCCCTAGCACACACCTTTAATTTCATTGCTTAGCTATCTCTTCCTCCCCACTGTGGGTAACGACCCTGCACTCACCATGTTAGAGGCTTCTGGGATTGCAGGAGCTCAAATCACAGCATTCAGCAGCAGAGCTCAGAGCATATAATTTGGAACCAGTCAAGCCTGTTCAGCTAAATCTAGTTCTCATGGGCACAGAGGACTAGCCATCAGCTTTTTTTTACCAGAGAAACTGAAAAGCTGTTGGTGACCCTTTAGGAGCAAGCGTGCATGGATCAGGCAGCCCTGAGCTTGCTGCCAGCCTGACCCACGCAGGAGACTCCCAGCTGCAAGTGCCAGGCTCCAAGGAAAGAGACAGCTTATTTATTTTTGCTGTCCCAATTTAGCTGCTTTTGTCTGAAAATCTTTGTAATGAACTAAAACAAGTTAAGAAGTAAACATCTTCCTTCTCCGACTAGAAAGAGCATGGCTGTGTCCATGCTCTTCCTGAGTTACCAAGGTCTAGACCGTACCAAAACCAAACCAAGAAACACACACACAAACAAAAAAACATCAAGAAGCCAAGAAAAGAAAGCTTACTTCCTTATGGAGGAGCGCCTGCTTTGCCGGCATTCATCCATCAAACTGAGGGGTGGTCTAGAGTAGCAGGCAATCTCAGTGGGCTCTCTCTCCGTGTGTTACAGTACAAGAATGGCTGCCCCAAACGCTCAGATGCCAGTCTGTCAGATATGGATGGTTTATTGAACACAACACCCCCAACCTGAAGACTGGCCATGACCAGAGACACAGAAAGGAACTCAGGTGCTTAACTGTGACTTTGACATTTTCCACAGTCAGTTTATAAACGCAAAAACCACAATTAGCTCATACAGAGGGCAGATGGTGAAACAGGGTGGTCAGCTCTGACTCAAGTTACTTTGTTAACAAGCAGTTCTAGCTAATCTTGAAAGTGTGTCTGGCAGTTGTGGAGCTGTGCTTATGGTTGGGGAATTTCTAGTAACAACTAGGCCAAAGAGTATGCTGAACATAAGCACAGTTTTTGGTCAATCAGACCTTGTACAGAGATTTTTTTTTTTTTTATGTCAGCAACATGTTGAGATGATGTGGCTGGTGGGCCTGAAACAAATATGGCTATACTTATTCCAAAAAAAGACCAGGTCTCAACAACAGACAAAATATATAAATGTTTTTATTTCCTTGGATGAGGGGATGAGATGAGAGCCTTTCCTAAGCCTTTCTTGCTCTTTCTGAACATTCTTTGGTTGGTTCAACTAAGCTGATCTGGCTTAAACGCTGACTGATTCAAGCTGGCTTCTCTTGACTCCTGACTGAATTGCCCTGCTTGGCTTCAAACTAATTCTGGCAATATATTTAAATCTTCTGGCTCCTTCTCATTCTCTGGCTCACTTTTGCCTTCACCTGTTTCTATCTCATTCTCTCTGCAACCTGTCTCTGTAAAACTGTCCCAGTTTAAAAACAAAAACAAAACTCTTAGTAAAAAATTCTCTTCTCCATGCATAGTCCTTGGTTTGAGTATCAGTCTTCTCAGCCTCCAAGTGGGTTCCCTAGTAAGAGGTACAGGGACTGTCTCTGACATGAACTCATTGGCCAGCTCTTTGACCACCTCCCCCCGATGGGGGAGCAGCCTTACCAGCTACAGAAAAAGACAAGCAGCCAGTCCTGATGAGATCTGATAAGCTAGGGTCAGGGATAGGAAGGGGAGAAGGTCCTCCCCTATCAGTGGACGGGGAAGGGGCATAGGAGGAGAAGAGGGAGGGAGGGAGGGTGAGATTGAGAGCGGACAAGGGAGGGGCCACAGCTGGGATACATAGTGAATAAACTGTAATAATAAAAATTCTCTTCTCTCTCCTGTGCTGCTCTTAAGTAGCTTCTGTTTCTGTCCTGTTCTCATGAGAGTTGGACATATCCTATCTCTGACTCATTCTGTCAGATCTTTCTCTGATTCATCACTGTGTCTTCCTCTCAATTAGAGGTCACATTCAAGCATGGCTACTTCTTTCTAGAACTAACCCTACCTTCATTGTTTGAGATTAGACGTGTGTACTAAGGGTGTGTCTGTATTCCAGCCAGATCATATTGTAGTCCGGCGGAGTGTGTCTGCATTCTAGCCAGATCACAGAGACCTAGAAGGTTTTTGGACATGATCCCTTGCCAGAGCAGCCATGTTGCTGAATTAAAATTCCTCTATGGAAAATGGGAGACACAAAGGCGGCTTCTGAGACTTCCATGAGATATCAGCCTTGAGTCTGGGGATGATTCTCCAGAGCTCTTTGCTGAATCCTCTTGGTGCTTTCTTCTCCTTTCACCTCTTCTTCCTTCTTTTTTTCCCCCAGAGAGAAAATTTTCCTATTTGTATCTGAGTACTTCCACAGAGAACTTTTAAGGTCCAGTGGCCTCACTCACGTTTACCTCTCTCTTTCTCCCTGTCTCTCTTATATAAATATGCATATAATGTAACTATAAATATAAATATGCATATACACACATGTATAAAATATGTATAATGTCTACATACACATATGAAAACTGTTTTGGTTACTATTAATCCAAGCAAAAGAGAAGTATTTTGTTTCTTCATTTCTCTTGAGTCTGAGTCTCCTGTGTTTCACTGGGATTTGTGAGCTGCCTGACCACGTGCTGGGATCTAAATGGTCCTCAAGAACAGCAGAAAGTGCTCTCCAGCCCCTGTAAACACAAACCCTGTGATAGTTGTTATCGATTCCAAATACTCAGAACTACGGAATGCTTTTTCACGCATTTAAATTGTCCTCTGAGGTACTGGTGTGACACAAGAGTGCCCTACACAGAACGGGTGGTCGGATTCTGATTTTTAAGTAACACAGCGCTTCCGCTTGCTTTAGGGAGAGGCAGCAGCTGAAGAACACCGGGTGTGGGTCCAGGAGACTCCCAGGGCCTCCTCCCTCGCCGCGATGGAACTCGAAATGAGAAGGATCCAATCTGCCATCGCCGAAGCCAACATCCGGGAACGCTCGGTTAAGAAGGAGCTGGCGGTGATGAAGCAGCTCTACCGAGGAGAGTTAGAGCGCATAGACAGCATGTGGCTGGACGTCGTCAAGAGTGGAAGGGAGCCAGCGAGCCGCGCTCATGCCTCGCCGCTGAGGCCCGCTCCGAGGACCTGCCTCAGGCCGCGTGTTGGCTGTGGAGGCGCACTGCACCCTGGGAGGCTGGAAGACATGTTGAGCGAGCCCAGACGCTAGGCCAGGACAATTTCTCTCCCTTCATTTTTCATTACATATGGCATTTCCTGCCTTGCTGTCCTCACGCAGTCGATTCAGTTGATGTGATGTTTGTATTGTTATAAGTTGTGTAATTATAGTTTAAATTTCAGAGTTCGCATAAATGTAAACAAGCGTTTAACTGTTTTTGGAGGATTATAACCCAAACCCAAGCCTTCAACGCTGACACCACTGTGGGCACATTCTGACACTGGTAATTTCACTTTCCCGTGATTTTCATTGTTGCCGCTAGAGGAAACCTGGAGAGTGGCTTCGGTTTGGAGTCTCTTTCCCAGAATGCATAGCTGGAATACAGGGAAAGGACCAATTACACAGCGAGGACCAATAGCGGAGCTGGAGTAACAGAAATCCCAGCGTGGCTAGGATAATTCCTCATTCCGTGTGGCTGGGAGGGTGTGGTGGACAGAGAGGGCAGCCCGCCTTGGTAAGGATGTGCGAACAGGCCGGAACCTGTCCCGTACTGTCCCTCAACTCCGTGCTGCTGTTCTGCAGGATTCCTGAGACCAAACGCTTCCCGCCTATGCAGGGATGAACACGTGAAGAAACGTGATACTGATCATTTTCCTTGGGGAGTTTTAAAAAATCTACAGACCGGTTTAATAACTACAAACCTTCTTGCCCATCTTCCCGGTTTAGCTCTAGCCATTGTATGTATTTAAGAAGCGATGCTTGATAAATTGATGCCTCCTGAGCTGCAGTGCCTGCTCTAAGCAAACCCACACATTCACCCTCTACAGCTGCAAGTACAAGCAACAAGTGTTTCTTTTTTATCTCATCTCCCTCTCACCCCTGTCAACTTTCCTCGTTCCCTACTTTCCTCTCTCCTAGAATTCCTAACTTCTGGGTTTGTTTTGTGACCAATTTAGTTGAAGCAGGGCCATCTGTGTGGCCGCTGGATTGCGATCCACTGGAGCCTGGTGTTGTCACACGTGGGCACACAACCGAAGGAAGGCAAGGAATCCTCTTTCCCTAAATCGACCCTCAGCAACTCGTTCAGCGAGGGTGCGAGGCCCCTGAGCCACCCCGCTTCCCTTCCGGGCTGTCGCTGGCCCTGGCCCTGTGCAAACCCGGGGAAGGCCTGTGCAGGTGGGAGCCGGTGGCTACGGTGGCTGTGCCGGCCAGAAGACACATTTGGGAGTCTCTCTCCTGCCTTCTGTTCGCGCTGTTCCCAGAGCCCTGGAGGGGAGTGGGGTGGTAGCCGTGCTGAGGGCTGAGCGGTAACCCCCCTTACTCAGCACTGTGGGGACAGGGTTTCCAGGGACGCCCTGAAGGGTGGTCTCTGCAGTGCCTCCAAGGGCCACAGGGTTCCCGGACAGCTTCCACTTCCTGTCATTCTGGGCCCACCTCAGAAAGCATGTGTGTTATTATATAGTACATGTGTTAATTATAGTATTTATAATTATATATAGTATCATAATTATATAGTATGTAAAGATACATAGCTATCTCTTTGGAATGGGTACAGGAGAGGCTCATGGGCCCCACAACTTACTGCTCAACTACCTGCTCTTGATAGATCCAGGGAAAGAAGGAGTCCTTGCCTTCATTTGTGTGCCCGTGACAATACCAGGCTCTGAATATACATAATCATCTAAATATGTATCTTTTTATTAAGGCATTCAAAAGCTTTCGTTTCCTCCTCAGGAAAGGGGTGTGGTGGCTCTCATTAGACACCAAGCAGCCTTGGCTAATCAAGTTGCCATAAAACAAGGCATGTCTTCTACTGAGGCTAGACACAGCAGCCCAGTTGGGGGAAAGGGATCCAAAGGCAGGGAGTGTAGCCAGAGCCCTGCTCCTGCTTTAGCGTCCCACAAGAAGCCCCAGCTGCACAGTCCATCCCCTGCAAGCTCTCTGCTTGGTGGTTCAGTCTCTGTGAGCCCCCACGGGCCCAGGATAGTTGATTTTGAAGGTTTCCTTGTGGTGTCCTTGACCCCTCTGCCCTTTCACTCCTTCATCCCCCTCTTCCACGGAGCTCCCAAGCTCCACTTAATGTTTGGCTGTGTGTCTCTGCCTCAGTTTTCATCAGCTGCTGGGTAAAGCCTCTGTAATGACAGTTCTGTCAGACTCCTGTCTGCAAGCAGAGAATATCATTAATACTGTCAGGGCTGGGCTCCCTCTCTTGGTACGGGACTCAAGCTGGGCCACTCATTGGCTGGCCCTTCCCTCAAATTCTGCTCCACCTCTACCCCTGCACATCTTGCAGGCAGAACCAGTTGTGGGTGTTAGGTCTTGTGTCTGGATTGGTGCTCCAATCCTCCACTGAAAGTCTTGCCTGGTTACAGGAGATGGCCAGTTGGCTCCATAGTCACCATTGCTTAAAGTCTTAGCTAGCGAGGGTCACCCTAATAGAGTCCTGGGAGTTTCCATTGTCATAGGTTTCTAGGCTGTCCAGATGTGGAACCCAAATCCAGTTGTCTGTCTCAGTCCTCTCTCCTCCACCCCCACCTCATTCCTCCTTGCTCCCATCTCCACCCCTTTCCCCACCCAGTCCCCTCCCTCCTCCCATTCCCTAATGTCTAATCTATTTCCATTTCTCAGTGACATTCAAGCATCCTCCCTCCTCCTCCTTGACTTCACTGGGTCCATAGATTGCAGCATGGTTATCCTGTACGTTATGGCTAACATCCACTTATAAGTGATATAAGTTTTATCTTTCTGGGTCTGGGTTACCTCACTCAGGATGACCTTTTCTAGTTCCATCCATTTGCCTGCAAATTTCATGACATCATTGTTTTTAATAGCTGAGTAGTATTCTGTTGTGTAAATGTGTCACATTTTCTGTATTCATTCTTCGGTTGAGGGACATCTAAGTTATTTTCAGATTCTGGCTATTATGAATAAAGCTGTTATTAACAAACAAGTGTCCTTGTATGGTTGAGTGTCTTTTGAATATATACCCAGGAGTGGTATAGTTGGGTCTTGAGGTAGCACTATTCCCAATTTTCTGAGAAAGTGCCAGATTGATTTCCAAAGTGGTTGTATAAGTTTGCATTCCCACCAGCAATGGAGGAGGGTTCCCCTTTCTCCACATCCTCTCCAGCATGTGCTGTCACTTCAGATTTTGATGTTAGCCATTCTGACAGATGTAAGATGGAATCTCAGAGTCAATTTGATTTGCATATCCCTGATGACTAAGGATGTTGAACATTTCTTTAAGTGCTTCTCAGCCATTAGAGATTCCTCTGTTGAGAATTCTGTTTAGCTCTGTACCTCATTTTTAATTGAGTTATTTTTTGATGTCTAATTTCTTGGGTTGTATATATTTTGGTGAAAATCATTTCCCATTCTAGGCTGCCTTTTTGTTGTTGTTGTTCTATTGATGATGTCCTTTGCTTTACAGAAGCTTTTCAGTTTCATAAGGTCCCATTTATTGATTGTTGCTCTTAGAGCCTGTGCTGTTGGTGTTCTGTTCAGAAAGTTGTCTCCTGTTCAAGGCTCTTCCCCAGTTTCTCTTCTATCACATTTAGTGTATCTAGTTTTATGTTGAGGTCTTTGATTCACTTGAAGGTAAGGTTTTTTTTCCATAGGGTGATAAATATGGGGCTATTTACATTTTTCTACATGTAGACATCCAGTTAGACCAGGACCATTTGTTGAAGATGCTATCTTTTTTCTATTATATGGTTTTGGCTTCTTTGTAAAAAATCAAGTGTCTGTAGGTGTGTGGTTTTATTTCTTGGTCTTCAATTTGATTGCATTGATCAATCAATCTATTTCTATGCCGGTACCATGCAGTTTTTGTTACTATTGCTCTGTAGTACAGCTTGAAGTTGGGGATGGAGATACCTCCAGAAGATCTGTTATTGTACAGTATTGTTTTAGCTATCCTGTGCCAGGTTGGTATCCGGCAGGTAGTGCTGAGAGGAGGGTGGCCAGTCCAGCTGGACGCCCTCTGTGGCTGAGTGGGACAGCGAGTGTCAACGCCCCAGACTTCCCCAGATGCCCCAGGGAATGAAACACCACTGAGCCGGGAAATCTGTCAAAGCGGGAACCCGGTTTATTGAATTAAGCAGCCCTTTTTATAGGTTTGGGTCAAGGGGCGGGGTTAAGGAAGTGAGGTAAGATGACGTAGAGAGCAAGGCGAGGTGGGCCAGTGACAAAACTCCACGTAACAGTTATCAGGCAAGGTTAACCTTTAAGGTGAATATGCTGAGTCACTTTTGCCCGGAAGCAGCGCCTCTTAAATCAGAAGCCAAAGACGGGTCTCCAAACTCGAGCCAGGCTCAGGTAGATGCAGCAGGCCTTATCAGGCCCAACAATCCTGGTTTTTTTTGTTTTTCCATATGAAGTTGATTTAAGTTTGAGAAGTGTATCCACCAAGAAAATCATCCATTTCTTTTAGATTTTCCAATTTTGTGGGATACAGGTTTTTTAATTAAGACCTAATGATTCTTTTGATTTCCCTGGTAACTGCTGTTATGTCCCTCTTTTTCATTTCTGTTAATTTGGATACTCTTTCTCTGACTTTTATTTAATTTGGCCTAAGGGGTTTTCTCAAAGAACCAATACTTTGTTTCATTGATTCTTTATATTGTTTTCTTTATTTCTATTTTATTGATTTCAGCACTGATTTTGATTATTTCCTGCCATCTACTCCTCTTGGGTGTGTTTATTTCTTTGTACTCTAGAACCTTCAGGTCTGCTCTTAATTTGCTAGCACGAGATCTCTCCAATTTCTTTATGAAGGCACTCAGCACTATGAACTTTCCCCTTTAGCACTGCTTTCATTGTGTTCCATAAGTTTGGATATTTTGTACTTTCATTTTCACTGAATTTTAGGAAGTCTTTAATTTCTTTATTTCCTCCCTGACCCAGTGGTCATTGAGTAGAGAGTTGTTCAGTTTCTATGAGTTTGTAGGCTTCCTGATGTTTCTGTTGTTGAGGTCCAGCTTTAATCCACGGTGGTCTGATAAGCTATAAGGTGTTATTTCAATTTTCTTGTATCTGTTTAGACTTGTTTTATAAGGTGATGAGAAGAAGGTATATTCTTTTGTGTTTGGGTTAAATATTCTGTAGATACCTGTTAGGTCCACTTTAGTAATAGAATCTGTTAGTTCCATTATTTCTCTGTTTAGTTTCTATTTGAATGACCTGTCCACTGGTGAGAGAGGTATGTTGAAGTCTCCCACTATCAATGTGTGGGGTTCAACATATGATTTAAGCTTTAGTGATGTTTCATTTACAAGTGTGGGTGCCCTTGCATTTGGGGCATAGATGTTCAGAACTGAGATGTCATCTTGGTTGATTTTTCCTTTGATGTGTTTGAAGTGTCCTTCACTGTGTCAGTCTATTTTGTTAGGTATTAGGATGGCTGTTCCCACTTGCTTCTTGGGTCTGTTTGCTTGGAAAATCTTTTTCCAGCCTTTTACTCTGAGGTAATGTTTATCTCTGATAGTGAGGTGTGTTTCTTGTATGCAGCAGAATGATGGATCCTCCTTTTGTATCCATTCTGATACTCTGATACTTTTTATTGGGGAGTTGAGTTCATTGGTGTTGAGAGATACTAAAGACCAATGATTGTTAGTTTCAGTTACTTTGATGTTGGTGGTAGTAGTGTGTGAGTGTGTGTGTGCTTGTGCGTGCACATGTGCACTTTCCTTCTTTGGGTTTTGCTGTTGTGAAATTATTTATTTCCTGTGTTTTCTTGGGTGTAGTTAGCCTCCTTGAGAGTTTTCCTTCTAGTATCTTCTGTAGGGCTAGATTTGTGATAGATATTATTTATATTTGGTTTTGTCATGGAAAATCTTGTTTTCTTCATCTACGGTGATTGAAAGTTTTGCTGGGTATAGTAGTCTGGGCTGACATCTGTGGTTTGTTAGAGACTGCAAGGCATCTGCCCAGGCTCTTCTGGCTTTTAGAGTCTCTGTTGAGAAGCTGCCTGTAATTCTGCTAGGTTTGCCTTTACTGTTTCTTGGCCTTTTTCTCCCTTGCAGCTTTTAATATTCTTTTTGTTTGTTTGTTTTATTCTGCACATTTAGAGTTTTGACTATTATATGACAGGAGGATTTTCCTTTTTGGTCCAATCTGTTTGGTGTTCTGTAAGAGTCTTATACATAAAGAAAGGCATCTCTTTCTTTAGGTTAGGGAAATTTTCTTCTCTGATTTTATTGAAAATATTTTCTGTGCCTTTGAGCTGGAAATCTTCTCCATTTCTATTTTTATTATTTTTAGCTTTGGTCTTTTCATGGTGTCTTAAATTTTCTGGATGTTTTGTGTCAGAAACTTCTTAGATTTAATATTTTCTTTGACAGTTGTATAAATTTCTTCTACCATATCTTCTGCACTTGAGATTCTTTCTTCCATCTTTTGTATTCTGTTGGTGATGCTTTTTCCAACTCAGGATTCTCTTAATTTGTGTTTTCTTTAGTGCTTCTATTTCCATTTTTGGGTCTGGACCATTTTATTCATTTCTTTTACCTGTTTGATTGTATTTTCCTGTATTTCTTTAAGGAATGTTCTCATTTCCTCTTTTAAGCCCTCTACCATCTTCATAAAGTTGAATTTAATGTCTTTTTGTGTGTGTGTGTGTGTGTGTGTGCTTCAGCTGTTAGGGTATTTTGGGCTTGCTGTAGAAATATATCTGGACTCTGGTGGTGCCACATTGTTCTCCCTGTTGTTTATTGTGTTATCTGGCTGACTTTTAGCCATCTGGGTTTTGAAGTTTTTAGAGGTTTAGATGCTGATTTCTGAGTTTATCTTTGTTGGATGTTTTTTGGGTTTTTTGTTTGTTTGTTTGTTTGTTTGTTTTCTTCGGTTGATCTTTCTTCTCTATCTACTGGCCTGGGTTGTCTGGGATTTGGAAGACTAGCAAGTCTTCAGGTCCAGTGGGATATCTCCCCTGGAGTCTTTTGTAGCCTGTGTGGCCTCTGGGGTTTTGGTTGCTAACCTCGCCCCTGGGGTCCCTAACACTAGTGTGGCCTGGGTGGGGTCACTGGTGCCAGAGTGGCCTTCAGCAAAGCAGGCAGAGCTGTGGGCTGGAAGTGGAGCTCAGGGGACAGGGTCGTATGTATATATGTGTGTATGTATGTATACATATGTATGCATGTATGTGTACATATACACACACATGTGTATAATCTTTAGAATAATTTAAACCTACAGTTGTTTACAGTATGTTCTGATAGGTTTTTGGTGTTGAAACATTACTCAGTGGGAAGCTTCACTTACAACAATAAAAAAAAAAACAAATGTTCCTTTAGGGAAAATTAGACACTTAGCTTTTGCCCTTTGCATCTTCCCAGCTCTATTCAAAGCAGAATGGAAGGCAATGCAAACCTCACAATATTTTATTGCTTCACACTTTCTCTTAAATACTTTGTAAGTACTTGAAATGTTAATTTTAGTTATAAAATTTATAAATGCTTTTCAAATGCTTTAGGCAAATATTTGAAGTTTCAAAATGAAGTGTGTGTGTGTGTCCATCTTCGCTTGAATGAGTGATGGCTCAGGGAGCGGTGACACTGCTAGGGTGAGGAGTCGCCACTGCTCTTCACTCAGAAAGTGAAGCCCCAGAGCCTGCACACAGTTCTTATTGTCCCCGGACCACACTGGAACCTCCCTGCCTAACCTTCCTTTCATTGTATGGCATTCATAATAAGCATCCATTCTAGGAACCTAAACAACGGTTCCAATAATGACCATGGAAAAGAAATTTTACTATGCTTGATTTATTTGAATATTGCTGTAGTGTTTGACTAATATTTTTTTTTTTTTTTACCTAGAGAACAATTTTATAAAATATGTCAGTAAAGTACAAAAAAATGCAGCAGATGCTTTCTCATCCTCTGTGGTTGTTACGTTGCCATCTGTGTCTGTGCACACTGGCTCAGCTTTGGTAGCGTTTTCTCCTAATTCCCAGAACACTTGCGTGGACAGACCTATGTTAAGCGAGGCCTTCTTTCCTAGCTCATGTCCTAGCAAATCTGCAGACTTTAGAAACGAAGTTTCCTTAGATGGCTCTACCTTCAAATAGCTGAAGTTAGAAACAGACAAATGCTGTTTTCACACATACACCATCAGAGCCCAGGGAACCTGTTTAACTACTGGTTTATGACATTAATAATGAGATCCTAGCTAGCAGGCAATTTTCATGATTTTGTTAACATAATTTCATATTTTCTGGTGTATAAAAGAGGATGAGGGTTTATGTGTTTCAACATTATAAACCTGGGCTGCTCTGTGCAAAAAGAGGAGGAAAAAACCCGATAACAACAGAAACCATCAGTTGATCATGCAGGGAAGTGAGTTAGGCAAAAATGTATAAAATGCCCTCCCTGGCTCATACCAGAGCAACCACAGACTGTTGGTTCTAACAATGCTCTCTTTATCATAAGCACAGCAAGATCCCCACCATAATCTGGACAGAGTCTAGAGGCAGAATGGGGAATCGAGGGAAAATGAATTCTGTAGTCAGAGGGTCTGCGTTCGGAGCCAGACACGCCCATTCTGGATGAGGAGGACAATGGGCCACACCTGTTCAGTTACTGTTACCATCCTGCACCAGCCAAGAGAACTGCAGGTGCAACTGTGAAAAACAAGTCTTCCCTTACAGAGGCTTGGCATGCTTGACATTTCCCACTGATTGAGAAAGGGTTACATGCTGTATCTAATTTGTGAATTTAAAGATGACCTAGAGAGTAGTAGGGCTGTAGAGATGGCTTATCAATGAAGAGCACTAGCTGCTCTTCCAGAGGATCCAGGTTGGACTCCAAGAAGAATGACAGCTCACAACCACCTGTAACTCCAGCCCCATGGGATCAGATACCCTCTTTCAGCCTCCTTGGGCTCTGCACACATGTGGTGTGCAGACATACAAGCAGAGAAATACCCATAAACATAATAATAGTACAAATTTGGAAAACAAAAATGTTTGTTGTGATCATTTGTTTCAAGCATTTTTCAATCCATGAATTTAAGCCTTTGTTCTTAAATGAAGCCAGTTTTTAAAATGTTCTGTTTACACTTTTGACAGAATATTCTTTTTTTTCTTTTAAGATTTTTTTTTTATTTAGTCCATGTATGAGTACTTTAGCTACATGTATGTCTGCATGCCAGATGAGGGCATCAGATTTCAATATGGGTGGTTGTGAGCCACCAAGTGGTTGCTGGGAATTGAACTCGGGAAGAGCAGACAGTGCTCTTATCCCCTGAGCCGTCTCTCCAGCCAGTGCTGTCCCTTTTTCTTGCTGATAATCTTTTTTAATTTTTTATTGTTTTTGTTTGTTTTTAACTTTTATTAGGTACACTTTATTCACTTTGTATCCCCCCATAACCCCCTCCCCCCTCCCCTCCTAATCTCACCTTCTCTCCCCCTTCTTCATGCATGCCCCTCCCCAAGTCCACTGTTAGGGGAGGTCCCCCTCTCCTTCCTTCTGATCTTAGTCTATCAGATCACATCAGGAGTGGCTGCATTGTCATCTTCTGTGGCCTGGTAAGGCTGCTCCTCCTTCAGGGGGAGGTGATCAAAGAGCAGCCAATCAGATTATGTCAGAGGCAGTCCCTCTTCCTATTACTATGGAACCCTCTTGGACACTGAACTGCCATGGGCTACATCTATGCCAGGGTTCTAGGTTATCTCCATGCATGGTACTTGGTTGGAGTATGAGTCTCTGGGAAGACCCCTGTGTTCAAATTTTCTGGTTCTGTTGCTCTCCTTGTGGAGCTCCTTGACAGAATATTCTTTATTCTCTCCTTCAGCCACCTATCATGCAAACACTAAAACAACTGCTGTCACTGGAAATATTTTTAGATGTAATACTCTTTTATAAGTGTACTTACATGAGCTTGCGCAAATGCTAAGTTTTTAAAGAGACAAGAGTTAGGCAAATGCAGCTGACGACACTCAAGCACCATGTTCTCGAATTTCCAAAGAACGAGCTCGGGAAAGTTGTGAAGCAAGCATTTGGAGAGGTGGTCGTTCAGTGGCAGCACAGAGAAACTTTAGGAAGCAGAACTGGTGGGATCACTTCCAGTCCCTCCTAGAGGAATCAGCAGAGGTGGAAGCTCCCTTCTCCCAGGGAGAGGGAGCCCTGAACCCAACGCAGGGCCTCAGGTAAGCAGTCACCTCCATTTCCACCTCGCTCCCGACAGCTGGGATGACAGAGCTTATCTTACTGCCTCTTTTTCTTTCTTTCTTTGTTTCTTTCTTCCCTTTTGTTTTGTTTTGTTCGTTTGTTTGGGGATAGGGTTTCTCTGTGTAGCCTTGACTCTCCTGGACTCAATTTGTAGACCAGACTGGCCTCGAACTCACAGAGCTCCACCTGCCTGTGAGTGCTGGGATCACAGGTGTGTGGCGTCATGCCCAGCTCGGATTTCATTATTCCTCAATTCTCTCTACATGTAACCCAGACTGACTCGTGCCCTCAGCACCATTACTACTTATTTTTCCTTTAGATTCAGTTTTTTTTCCTTTGCTTTTTTTCTATATCAACACAAAACCCATCACCAGCTTTACTGAGCTCCTTTCCGTCCACAGTAAATGCACAGCTACATATAGCGCAGTCGGTGTTCCTTTGCTTCTTGAGTGACTGGCATTTGAGAGATGATTTTTTTATTGACTATTACCACATTTTTATATTGCCCCCCCACAGTGATTGTTTTTACATGCTGTGTTCTCTGGAGGAGCCCTTAGAATCCAGCCTCCTGTCCCAAACAGCAGAGAGAACAAGGACAGCTCAACCCCACTGCAAACCAGTATCTCTTGAACAAGCACTTTAAAGAAAAGCCAACCTAACCCTAGGTGTATGAGTCCCATTGCACAAAACAAGAAAAGCCAAGACAACATTCCTCTAAAAGTTGTTAATCCACAAAAATGGACTTCATCAACAATAAATTATATGAAAGCCCAGAAAAAGAACTCAAAAGAATGACAGTAAGTACATTCAAAGAAATCAAAGAAAGTTCTGAATGATTCCAAGAACGTACTAACCAACAAGAAGGCCAAGCTAGGATATGTAAGTAAAGTCCACTAAGAGATAGAAATAGTGGAAAAAATTCTCTGAAATGCTAGAAATGAGAGTTTCTATGTTAAACAAAAAGTTCCTGGGAAGCCTTACCCAAAACCTGTATCAACAGGAAATTAGAATCTCAGGGCTTGAAGACAAGGTGGAGGAGCTGGAACACTCAGATAATGGCAAACATAAAATTAATAAAAACAACATCCTGGGTCTGCAGAGCACCGAAAACATGAATCTTAGAACCGTGGACATAGTGAAAAGACAAAGAGTTTCAAGTTATCATATTCAATTAATGTCACAGCAGAAAATTCCCCATACTTACAGAAGAGCCTGTCCGCATTCAGAAGGCATTTAGAACATTCATAACACAGAAGAAACATACAAAAAGAAAGTGTAATGAAAGTGCAAGACAGAACAAGTCATATGTAAAAGCAGAACCATCAGAATAACAACTAATTTTTAACATGTATCTCAAACCCTGAAAAACAGCAAATGCCAACCGAGAATATTATACCCAGAAAAACTATCTATCATAACTGAAGGACGAAAAAAGTCTGCTGTGATAGACATAGGTTAAGCTAGTGTTCCTTAGGCCTATGCTACAGATGCCGTTTAAATGAATCTTTAATATCCAAAATACTACAGAAAATAAGCCATATCTGAACTGTATTAAGCAAATGAGTAACAGGGAAAACACCAAACTGTACAAAAGCAAATGCCAAAAGTCAGTACATACCTTTCAGCACTAATATTGATGGCCGAAAGCCCTTAAGCAAAAGAAACAAGCAGCTTGGGTTAAAGACAGTGTCCACCTGCCCCTGGAGGCCTTGCGGGTGCGGCTTGTGTCATGTGTGTGGCAGTAGGTGGCAGAGTGGAGGGAGGCTGCGTCTACACCCAGCGTTCTGACCTGTGAACATCTGAATGATTAGTAGCCTAACACTCCCTGAAGACAGTGCAGACCACGCCCAAGATGACCCCTGCTGGCGCCATAATGCATGAGCAGGGCATAGCGCTCCTGAGATGACCCCAGGCACTCAGAGACCCTGGGCACCTCCAAGAGGAGCAGGTAAGTGGTGGAGAAAGAGAAGAGGAAGAGAAAACAGAAGGATGTGGGCACAATGAAGAGAGGCAGGCCTGGAGACCCAAGGGTGCCGAGGAACAGCGTGATGTGAGCTGATACCACTGGGAGCCACGCCCGGGACCGTGGCCCTGCAGCCGTGGGGTCTCTTGCCACCAAGAGCCAGGCAAACATTCCTGGCCTGGGCTGCCGCCTGGGCACACGCTGATGTTTGAGGGCTGTGCAGAACTGGCCCCACTCCTCCCCTGGGTACAGTGGGAGAGCGGGCCCTGGGAGCAGAGATGACTCTGCACTGACCAGCCGAAGCACTCAGGAGAGGGGCTCCCGAACATTGTGTGAGCTGTGGGTGAGCCAGCCTCAAGGGCGTGAGCATGGGAGACCTGGCCCCACCTTCGTCTTCACCCCTTGTCCCTCAGCATCTGTGGCAGGCAGGAGACCTGGCCCTGGGGTCGTGAGAGCGGGAGAGCTGGCCTTGTCCCTTACCTGTTGCAGCACTGGGGAGAGCAGGCCCTGCCCCTCACCAGGGCAGCAGGGTAGAGCTAGCCCTGGTACCGTGGGTTTCTGGTGAGCAGACACTGAGGGTGTGAGAGCAGGAAAGCTGGTTGGGTTGACCACCTCAGACACGTCTCATCCAGGGCCTGAGTTGGCCAAACCCAACTTCTACCCGATCCTGGAACTTCTGGAATGCGCAAATGGAGTCCTACAGATCAAAACTACAGGGTCTCCATGACACAGGGCAACAGCAGGGCCTCCGAGAGGAGTCCCAGTGAGGACCCAGGACGGAGAGTGCAGCACAAGCCAGAGGCCTCGCGCCAGACCAAGGAGTCACTGCAGTGCACATTTGCAAGGAAAGAAGTGTGGACAAAAGGGTATGCTATGGACACACTGTGACACTCTGCAGCTTCCACAACTCATTTTTTTCTCTGTTGGGGAGGAGGGTGCGAGAGTGCAGGGTGGGTCGGAGGGGAAGGTGAGGGGACTGGGGTGCATGACGTGACATTCACAACCAATGAAAAGTTGTTTGTTTGTTTTTAAGACACAGTATCCAGATACCTGTCGCCCTCATGAACTGCATCTTCCATGGGAGATGGCCCTGACCACTGAGGGGCAGCCTCAGGAGACCATCAAGTGTGAACCCTTTGCAAGGACAGGTTTAATGAATGGCACTACCTGTGCCTTGGGGGCACGCAAAACCGAGGTAGCATCTGGAGCCAGACACTTGGTGACAGAAGACAAGACGCTGTGTGTGTGCCCGCGCACGTGTGTCTGTGTTTGTGTGTGTGTGTTTTAAGTGAAACTCATCTGTGCCCTTGTGAATGTTCTTCGTCTTAAGGCGATGATGCCTCAGACACAACAGGAAGCTTCCATGTAAATGTTAGGGTGGAGAACATTCCGAGGCACGAGAATAGAAGCTGTGGTCCGAGTGTGGACACGTCAGGAGGGCTCCCCTAGAGCCGCGCCGAGACACGGGGGAAAAACAGCTCTTTAGTGAGATACTGCATTGTGCCAGAAGCACCCCTCCCCCATTGCCCATGGGCCTGTGTGTCGTGAGTGTGCCCTCTCCTCTGACCCACTTAGAGCACCTTTCCTTAACTGCTGGGGCTTGCTCGCCTTCATTTCCGGTTTCCTTGTTACGTCTCTGGTTCCATGCCCACCCCGCTGTCACACGCGCGTGTGACCCCCCAGGCTTCCTCCATCCTCCTCTGGGCAGCTGCTGGTGTTCACAGCTTGCTCGCCCTTTGCTTGGTTTTCTAGAGTTGTAACACAACTGTCCTTGAGTCCGTTTTTACATTCTTGTATTAATGGGACTGAGACTCCCAAAGGGAGACCCCGACTTCCCCGTGTGGTGAGACCGAAGGATTGGGCCCCCCCAGGACCTGCACACACCTTGCCCATCCCCCCTCAGCAAGTGCTGCCCCGGGGCCTGCAGCACCTCGGCCCTCCAGCCTTTCTGTTTCACGCCTGCTGGCTACACGGGGCCGAACTGTGGGGTGGGGGGTGCGCCCGGCTGTGAAGACACACCGGGAGCTGTGGGTGTGCCTGGTGGGTGCCGAGAGCAGCCGCGTGTGACACCTCACTCGCCGTGCTCTCCGTGCTTGGTGATTTGGGTGGGCAATTCGCCGGCGAGTGCACAGCGGCCGCGACCCGGAGGACCAGCTGCGGGAGGATGCTGGGAACCCGGGGGCGAGCCTCTCCCTGCTCACCACCAGAGGGCGCCGGCTTCCCGTTTGAAACACTGCATTTCCATTTCCCACAAGGTGATAATCCGCTGGGTGCTGGGCCCAGTCGCCCCTGGAGGACAGATGTGTGAATTACAGATTACGTAATGTCTATAGATCACAGCGAGTTTGTTCACAAATAAGAGCGTGACACCCGAAGCCAGAGACACACAGTGTCCGAGCCTTTTCCCGGTCAGGTTAGATTGATTTTCACGCCTGATGGCGGTTCCCGGCCAGAGAGCAAGCCCTCCTCCCAGGTTGTCGCCTGGGTGGTTCTGTTCATTCTGTGGCACTTCTGGATTATTCCGTGAACAGAATCCGGGGTTCTCAGAGTGTCTGCTGACCTCCCCCCTCCTCCCCCCTGCCCATCACACTGTGATGTCGGTTTTAAATCTCCAAGCCTGCTGCTTGCACCCTCGAACCCTTGCTGGGTTGTGATGGGGAACGGGGAGACGGCTTCCGATTGGCCACATCTGCTCCCCACCCCCATGTTAATTTACAAGCCTGAGGACGTCTGCTCACACCGCTTGGGCCCGAAAACGGGTGTGTCTTTTTCACCCCACTGCAAAGGTCCAGGCGTACCCCGCAAGGTGGGGCTCCCCGCGTCTCCTCACGGGCCTGGCCCTGTGCTCACCTTCCAGGACTTCAAAGCTCTTTCCTGGACTCTCCTGGGGACCAACCCCAAGCCCAGGCAGGAGGACGGCCACGCTTGTGCGGCTCCCACCGGCCTTTCAGTTCTGAAGTGGTTTGGGCTGGACATCCCCTGCTTAAGGGCAGAGGTGTGAGTTGGCTGAGCCGGTAGACGAGGAGCCCAGGAAGCCCAGAGCTGGGCAACAGCTGAGGTGAGGGAGGGAAGAGGTGAGCTGCGGGTCTCAGATGCTCAGGTGGGCGCTGAACACTTTCTGCCAGCTCAGCTCAGGGCTGGCTGGGTTTCCAGATTCTGGCTGGGCCGCTCTCTGGGGCCTTGAGGACAAGAGCAGAGATGGGGCAGGCTGTGGCTGCTGCCATGCCGTCCTGTGCTAACGGCGGGTGTCACGAGTCGTGCAAGCAAGCGTTCATCGTTCATGGTGCTGGTGCGCTCAACGGGTGTCCAGAGGAGTAAGAGGGAAGCTTTGAACCCTTCAACAAGGGCGTCTGCTGCCAAGCCTGAAGGGCCTTGAGTTCCATCCCTGAGACCTACATGGTAGGAGAGAACCAACTCCTGAGGGTTGACCTCTGACCTCCACAGGTACAACACACACAGACACACACACATGCCACATAAACGCTGTTCTAAAAACGTTTAAAAGAAAAAGAAAAAGGATGGAGTAGGATGTGCCGCTCAGCTTTTAAAGCCAAGATTCACAAAGAGAAACATGCAAAAAATGTGAAACATGAGGCATTCTGCGCCACTCCAGAAGCCGGCGTCATGGTCACATGACATGGTCACATGACATGGTTACTTAATGGTTACACACTTAGTTTTCGGTGACGGAACTCCTATTGACAGGAGTCCACATCTCTGTGAGAGTGCTTGAGAAAGACACCAGTGATTGACTTTCTTTCTCCGAGAACCGTTTCAGCAAAGATAGCGAACATCTGCATTTTTAAAGTTTATTTTATTAGTTCTCAGAGAAATCCACCCTCGGCTCACCCCGTCCCTACCTGCTCAAGTTTGTGTCCTTCATTTCTTTTCTTTTAATTTAACATTTTCTTGGTATAAGTCTGCAGAAAGGAAAGACTCTAATTGGTTGTTTGTTTTCTTGATGTTTAGTTTTGAGTTCTTGAATATTCAAGATGCTAACCCTTTGCCAAAAGGTGAAACACAAATGTTTGAGAAACTCTTAAAAAAGTTCAACATCCTTAGCCATCAGAGAAATGCAAATGAAAACTCCTTTGAGATTTCAACTTCCTCCTATCAGGGTGGGTAAGAATAAAAATAAGCCAAAACCCACAACCAAAACCAGTTCTAACAAATGCTGTCATGGTGGTGGCAGAGGGTGAAGGCTTATTCATAGCTGTAGGACCAGAGCATAAACAGGTGCCAGGGAGGGGAGGGGCACTAGAGAGGGGGAAGAAGGATAGGCATGGTGTGATGAGACAGATGGGGAAAGGGGCAGTGCGTCAACTGGGTAGAGGCAGGTAAAGGGGGAGGGAGAAGGAGGAAGGTGTTCAAAAAAGTGTGAAAAAGACATAAAAACATCACATTTTTATCTACCAAAAATTACATCACACACACACACACACACACACACATGAAGTTATGGCACTTAGGCTAACAGAGCTCCCTTTAGGAGCTAACAAAACCCCAGTACCAGGCGTAAACCCCTTTGAATTGTTGGCTGGGGGCCTCCAAAAGAATCTCAAAACAATGGCTGGTCCCTTCGTAGCCTCTCGGAGGCTGAACATCAGTCCCTGTTGCTGCAGACACCACAGTTAAACACCCAAGAGTTGGAGAATCCGAGAAGCATCTGTCCCCCGGACTAACCTTCGCAGCGCTGGAAGGAGCGAAGCGAGCTGCCCATGGAGAAGAGCAGCCAGCCATCTTCCCCCGCTCTGATGTCATGAACCACAACAGTGTAGGACAAGTCACTCTCGGGAGCGCAGCAGGGGCGCTTATATCTGGTGCTAACCAACAGCTGTCTAACTGAATGTACAGCTCTGTGCTGGTTACTTGAATGAGAACGGCTCCCGTAGGCTCATAGATTTGAATGTGCAGTCTCCAGTGTCATGCCTGCCGCTTTGCATGGTGGGGCTGTTCGGGAGGATGAGGGGGCATGGCCTTGCTCAAGGAGGTATCTGTCACTGGGGAGGAGCCCGGAGGTTTCAAATGCCCTCATCATTTCAAGTCGTCTCCGTGCCTCATGTTCTTGTGTGGCCATCCAAGCTCTCAGCCATGGCTCCAGGGCCAAACCCAGCCATGACAGTCACGGCTATGGACCCCCAAACCAGCATCCTTCCTGACGTCATTCTAAACACTTATCCTTATATCCAGCTCTCCCTTCCCATCAAAAGAGCCTCTCCTTGCACGAGATGGAGACAGCTGGAGAAAACCACAAGTAGTAAGAATGCAGGGAACCACTGGCCATGGTGTGCCCAGGCCAAAGTGATACACCTGTAATTCTCCTTTCCCTAATGCCCAGCCAACACTGAGAAAGAGGGCGTGGAAGATTGTCCAAAGAGCAGGAGATCTGCTGTGAGGTTGTGTCACCTAGAAATGACGGGGACGCTTCACCCATGATCCCTCAACAACATGGCTGCTTACACAAGACCTGGATAAGGACAGTATCAGCAGGAGGGGAACGCCACCAGGCTGTGTCCTAGACCAAGCACTGCGGGCAGCTGAGGTGGAGGGCAGTCTCCCCAAGGGTGATCCCCCTAGCTGGGAACCCAAACCAAGTGGGCACTCCTGAGGTAATACATGTACAAAAATGGCCCCAAGACTTCCCGATGTGTACCTTGGGACTTTTCTGAGTGGCTCATGGGGTTGGGCAGCTTTACTGGGTGGCTCGGGTTTCTAGGGGGATTTAAAGGGTAGCCAGCCCAACTTCCTTTAAAAGATGGACCCCTGGCATCTCTGTCACCATCCCTTCTCCCTGCTGTCGCTCATAGATTGTAGAGCCAAAGAAATCCAAGGCCGTGGAAACCGGGCAAGCACCGACAGGCCTTTCCTTGGTCCTGGGGGTTCTTTGCTTGTGCTTGCATCCTGGTACGCCTCATCATCTCATTCCCTTTTCCCTAGTGATCGAGAGAATCATTCTGCAGCTCACTGACCAGCTCTGATTTTGTTTCTTTTGTTTTCTCTAGCTGTGGATCAGTCCCAGGGCGTGGCAGATGTCAGGCTAGGGCTCTTCCGCTGAGCCTCATTCTAGTTCAGCCGGGACCCGGCATCATTTCCACACTCTTACAGACAATCTTCTAGATGTGGCTCTTTCATGTACTTTCTAGGCTAGTTTTATGTCAACTTAAAAAGTACCCACTGGATTAGTCCGTGGGACATTTTCTTGATTGATGTGACAGGGCCCAGCTCACTGTGGGGAGTGTCACCCCTGGACTGGTGGTCCTGGGTGCCCTAAGAAAGCAGGTTGAGCAAGCCATGCGGAGCGAGCCAGTCATCAATGCTCCTCCATGGCCTGTGTTTCAGTCCTGTCTCCAGGTTCCCACCCTGACTTTCCTCCATAACGGGCTGAGAAGGGAAATAAATCCTTTGCCCCCCCCCCCCCCCAGCTGCGTGAGTGGTTTTTACCTCAGCCTGGGAACCATAACGGAGACATGGACTCAGCGCTGTACCAGACATCCTGTCAGAAGCTTAGAGCAGCAGCAGTTTGCTGTCTTTCACTTGAGGACTCTGAAATCAGCCTCACCAGGAAAAAAAAATGAAGATTTTGGCTAGACCACATTCCTCCCATACCCTCCCTGGAATACAGGTTGGCTTAGCTTTTCCAGCTCCCAAAGGCTGGCTGCACTCAGGGGCTTTGGGCCCTTTTTTTTTTTTTTTTTTTTTTTTGTTCTCAAAGGCAGAGAATCTTCCCTAGGCCCATTTCTTTGGTACATCTCCCCTTCCTCCCTTCCCTGTTTGCACGGGACACTTCTGCCAAGACAAATAACTTCTCAGAAAGTAACATGAGAGAGAAAAGACTTTATCTTACAACTCCAGGTTATTATTGCATTAGTTCAGGGAAGGCAGAAATTTAAAACATCATTTCTGTCTTAGTCGCGGCTCTGCCACGGTGAGGAAACACCACGACCACAGCAACCCTTATAAAGGAAAGCACTGAACTGGGGCTGACAGTTTCAGAATTTAGTTCATCGTCAGCTTGGCGGCAAGATTGGTGGCACGCAGGCAGATGGTGATGGAGAAGAAGTTGAGAGTTCTTCATTGTGAACCTCAGGCAGCAGGACTATTTGGGGCTTTTGAAAGTCAAAAGCCAACAACCCCCCACCCCACCCCCAGGTGACACACTTCCTCATCCTGTCAGGCAGGGTCCACTCCCTAGCAACCCAGCATTCAGACCAAGTCTATGGCGGCCTTCCTATTCAAACCGCCTATTCCAACATCAGCAGTCAAGGGCAGGGAGAGAATGAACTCATGGATTCTTCTCGCTTGCTGCTCATGCTCAGAAGGTCTGATTCGCTCTGACAGAGATCAGGGCCAGCCTGTGGAAGGAATGGTGCCCATTCACGGAGAGGAGGAGTCTTCTCATGTCAATCAACTGTTGAGACAGTCCCGGAGAGACCCCCCACAGCCAACCTGTGGTAATTCCTCAGCAAGACTCTCTCTCCAGGTGGTTCCAGGTTTCCTCAGGTTGACAGTTAAATTGGCCAGCAGCCAATTTAACTTCTAGGAGGTCAGCTGATAATTAGCCTTATTTTATCTGCAGCTTTAGTTCTCCTGGATCGTGTACCGTAAGCCACAGGTGCCAGGAATGAAGCTGTGAACGTTACCATCACTCTGCCTTTTGCAGATATTCTCATGGTCTTCATGCTTTTTTGTTGACTTGCTTGTTTTGTTTGTTTGTTTTCTTTGAGACAGAGTTTCTCTGTGTAGCTTGACTGTCTTGGAACTCATTCTGTAGACCAGGCTGTCCTTGAACTTAGAAACCCACAGCCTCTGCCTCCCAAACATGGGGATAAGAGGTGAGCACCACCACCATCCAGCTGCTCTTCGTGCTTCTACTATACAACTTCATCTGAAATTTATTCAAGGATTTACCTACCCAGTAAATCTGAGGACTTGCCATGGAAATATAAGATGTGGCCTGCAATAAACTGATAATTCAAAAACACTTTTCATGGAATGCCGTAATTGCGGTGCTTAGCTCTAAGCCGTGAGCTAGTTCTGTACCTCAAGTGGAAATGCAGGGTTTCCAAGTCAGCTTCTCTATGTGGCTATGTGCATGCTCCACGCTGGTCCTGCTTTCATGTCTGTTGCTGTGATAAAGCACACTCACAGGAGAAGAGCTTGCATGGCTTACACATCCAAGTGACAGTCTATCAAAGGGGAGTCAGGACTTGCAGCAGCTGCCACATTCACAGCAGAGAGAAACCACGGATGCTGGCTGGTGGTCAGCCCCTATAGCTCAGGATCCCCTGCCTAGGGAACAGAGCCACCAACGACAGGGGAACCTTTCCAGATCAGTTAATGTGGTCAAGACAATCTCTCACAGGCTAACCTGATCTATGCAGTCCCTCACTGACACCTTCTCTCCGGGTGATTCTAGACTGTGACAAGTGACACAATTAAAAATGGCCACTACACTATCCAACTCCGTATCAAAGACAGACCTAACCGCTCAGACTATGGGAAAACCAGGCTATGTATGGCAAAGTCCGTGCAGGATAGAGACATTCCCACCAGCGTGGGTCTGACACACAATCACCCCAACCTGAAGATTTCTTTCTTTGGCTAGTTGAAGATGACTTGGCCAAATGAAAGCAAATATCCATTGTTGACAGGTACCTTTCAGAATTCACTCTTTTCCTCTAGCCAGTAACAACAAGGACAGAGTGAGAAAAACACATGTGAAGGCTGGGGCTTTGCCCAGGAAATGAGCTGCAAGAAAGGCTTTACTCTTAGCCATCACCCTGAGGATGACTTCATTGGAATTAGGACTTGGATACAGAAATCATGCAGCTCTTTCTGAAGAGAGGCAGGGTGCCTTTGGATGTTTCTTAAGCTCACCCGAAACTCTAATCCTGTTACCACATCACACCAAGAAAACAAGACAGAGGTGCTGAGCTGCAGCATGCTTCAAAATTACTTATATGTGGGGGTCTGTGAGGTGGAGGGACAGTAAAGGCCCTTGTCACCAGGCCTGATGAGCTGAGTTCAGTCCCTGGGACCCACATTGGGTGGAAGGAACCGACACCCAAAGTGGTCTTCTGGCCTCCATGTGTGCACCATGGCTTTGCACTATGCATGCACACTAAAGAGAGAAAGAGAGAGAGAAAAAGAGAGAAAGAAAGAAAGAAAGAAAGAAAAGAAAGAGGAGGAGAAAGAGAAAAAGAAATAAAAGAAAGAAAGAGAGAAAGAGAGGAGGAGAGAGAGAGAAAGAAAGAAAGAAAGAAAGAAAGAAAGAAAGAAAGAAAGAAAGAAAGGTAACAATCATACTTGCATGTAGAAGAAATAAGTCAACAATTAGGCAGAAAACTTGCAAAGATCATTGAACAGATTACTGAACTTATAGATGATACTTGTTACACCAGCAAAGAAATTATGTACTTCATTAGCGTTCTTGCTATCATTAGAAAAATTTTGGCAAGGGCCTCAATTGTGTGTTCCCCTTTAACTGTGCTGCAACAGGGTATGAAATAAGCCGTCATTTCTTATTTAAGCTGTTGTAATCCTATTTCAGAAATATGGTGACGTTCATCTCAAACGACATTGATAAAGAAGGAAAAGAACTATGTTTCTGGGTCAGTAATCTGAGAAATTCATGTAGCCTGTCCCCGCCTTGACTTTTTGAGCTGCACTTGGGGAGATGGCTCACACGTCATTCCAGTCAGCGCTGATGAAAGCTGCAGGTGTGCCTGTCCGGGGAGGGCCATTCGGAGCTCAGCATCTGAATAACAAACCTCCAGCAAGAGGCTTTGTAGACACAGCCAGTGTTGGCCGAGGACACGAGTGAGGGAAGAGAGTGCCGTGTGTGCTGATGTGGGCGTGTGTTTGGATTCCATTAGTTATCTGGCTCAGAGAAATAAAACACTGATAGATCACCATGTGAAAAAGCAACCAGTGGGAAGAGCAAGGTGGGGGAGATGTGTAAGTGAAATCTTACAGTGCTGGTAAATCTGGGGTCCCCAGGTTGGCAGGGCAGTGCCACTGGCTGTCACCTCTTGTGGTAATAGTTCATTGAAAATTATGCACACCTACTAAGAGCTTCCCAAGCTCATTCAATTTTACTCAAAAAGTCTGTTTCTTCCATAAACGATTTCAAACAACAACAAACCCGTCTCAATACCTTCATCAGAACAATTGATTCTTGGCTCGGCCTTTCTCTGGCTTTGGGTTTTTATTGACTCGCTGTGTTTTTCCTATTAACGTTTCTTTTACGGTTTCCATAGCAGTTTAACACCTGGCCTTCGGTCCTGGCTGTGGTGGAGGAAGGCTTGCTCATTATCTCATCTCTGGATGTCTTAAGATGGGGCCTTCCTCCTCCTCGCGTCCTGAGTGATTTGACAGTCTCGCTGGCTTCCTCCTGAAGCTGTGTGCAAGCGTTGCTCTGCTAGGCCAACACCACTGAGGAGGAATGAGTTGCACTCTCGGAATCCATAAGGGACATCTCAGCAAATCCGGCATTCCAGCACCGGACGTGGTCACCTGCTTTCCCTCAAATAGAATCCCAAGCTTTTTACTACAGTTCCCTGTTGCTAGATATTGCATTTTGCATATCCCCAAAGCCAGTCTATCTGCCAGTGACATGAAGCGTCTGGTATAATAATTCCTCAGGAGGGGACCAACGGTCGACCGAAGTTAAGAAAAATGTGCCTCTGGGTGGACTGTGGTGTCACAAAGCAGAATTCTTTCATTTTCCTCCTCTTTTTTTCTTTACAGAAAGAAAAAAAAACTTCCCTATAAAACAAGTTTAATGATGCCATATAAAAGCACCCTCCACCCTGCCCAGCGCTCCTGAGGCCTGGAGGGCTGGAGTGTCTGCCCGGGGAAGACTTGTCACCACACCTTAACGAGTGAGGGCTTCGTAGAAAGCTTCCCTCGGGATATCAGCTAGCTTGTATTATTTTGTACTTCCTAAAATAAAATAAAAAAAAAAATTAAAAATGCCCACAGTAAGCCCTTGGATGTAATAAATTCTGTTAAAGTAACTCAGTTTATAACTTTTCATTCAAAATCCATTTTGTTAACAAAGCTGAGGCTGGCCCCAACAGGTTTCAGAAAAGAGAATAAAATCCTAACGGAGGGCATTCCTAGGACAGTCTCTAGGCTGAAACACACTGCTATGATGTAGGAGTGAGTTTCCCTTCTCCCAGCTTGCTTGTACCATCATGATGGCAATGCCAACTTGCCATCAAGTTGTCTTCTGCCAACTTGCCCGATGCAGAGTACAGATGCCCGAGTTCTCATGCTTCTTTCCAGGACAGAGGTGCGCTGCTCTGTCCTGCTGGCTCCACGGTAATTGCTGCCGTATCCCACTAAGACTGTTATCACCCTGCAGCACTCTGGGTCTTTGCTTGCTTATCTTGGGCGTTTTCTTTACCGCTCTGCCACTACGCTGAAGCCTGGGAAATATCCATCAGATGTATAACCAGCACACTTCTAATGCTAGCCATTGAACGTCCCAATTTAGCCCCAGGACGGTCATACTACTGAGTCTAAAGAGAAAGGGTGGCTCCATGGTTAAGGGCGTGTACCGTTCCTGCAGGGGACCTGAGTTTGGTTCCTGGAACTCACATTGGAAGGCTCACAACCCACCTGTGACTCCAGCTCCAGGGGGACCCAGGGTCTCTGGCTAGTGTGGACACCTACGCGCACATACACATAATTATAAATAATAAATACAAGGAACAAAGAGCAGCATGTGTGAGCCACTTCCTCCTGATCCTCCTCTCCCATGTCCTGGCTGGAACGGAGTGCCTGGCAAGAGACGCAGCCTCCGCGACCCTTCCTGGACAGTCCCCGCCCTGCCCCTTGCAGATGGCCTCAGCAGAGGGTCATGCACACAGGCAAAGGATGCCACCTGTTGCACTGCCTGCTGGCGACGAGAGTTTTGTTCCTCCTCAGTTTGGTCATATCTGTGCTGGCAACATCCCCCCACAGTGTACAAGTGCTGAGAAAATCCTGAAATTCTGAGGCTTTTTATTTCCAGAGAAAAGAGGATAGTCTTTCAAATTAGCTGCTGAAGAGAAAATGGGCTCTGTTACTGTCTAGAAAAATAATAAGCAAAGTTGCTGTAAATCAACAAATGCCAGAAACATCAGCTTCCCTTCTGCACAGCAGCGGATGATAAGTCTACTTTTTATCCATAACATTTATAGAAACAACCAGGCATGTCAGCACGACAATTCCTGAATGCTGTGCTGTAAAGACAGCTAAGTCACCACCTGGGGCTCAAATGGCAGCAAAGGCTGACAGCTGGGAACGCATAACTGTGCTTTGACAAACATCATCCAACAAATGTAAGCTTACCTCATCCACCTGAAAGTGCTTCTCCAGAAGAAGGAAAAATAAACTGGTGTATGAGAGAGCGAGAGCGAGAGAGAGAGAGAGGAGAGAGAGAGATGGAGAAGACTCGCCATCCTCGCTTGCTTTCTCTGTTGAGATGACTACCATTATCAAAAACAACTCAGCAGAGAAGGCTTTGGCTGGCTTGTAGGCTATGGCCCGTCATCCAGGAAAGGCAGGGCAGGAACTCCAGGCAGGCACGGAAGCAGAGCCATGGAGTACACTGTCACTGATTTGTCCCCAAGACTTTCTCAGCCTGCATTGTTGTTAACTCAGGACCATCTCTCCAGGGTGACATCACTCACAGGGGACAGGGCCTTCTCATGTCAGTCAAGAAAACATCCCCACAGACTTCCCACAGGCCAATCTGATGGAGGCATTTTCTTAGCTGAGTTTCCCTCTCCCTGATGACTCTAGATTGAGCCAAGTTGACAAAACAAACAAACAAACAAACAAACAAATGAAAAGCCAGCACAGTCACCTTACCTTTCAGGCTCACAGCATGAAAGGACGTTACAGTGGTGGCTTTCTGTGAACATTTGAACAAAATGTTATTTAGAAAACTTTTTAAGACAATTGGTCCAGTAAATTCCAGCATATTCTGAAGTCGTTAACTGAGACTATTTACTGAAAAAATAAAAGTAAAGAAAAATTTTTAAAAGGCCTTTAAAAAAATCTAAAATGACTTCAGCCATTAAGCTCACATCAACAATAACTGGAGTACTAGCTAGACTAGTCTCCTAGCAGAGGGAGGGGAACACCAACCCACCCACAAAATCCTTACCCTGCCTACAAGATGTGCAGGGATAAAGATAGAGCAGATAGAGGAGAGATTGAGGGAATGCCCAGCTAATACCTGGCCCAACAAAAACCCACCCTACTGGAGAGTGCCAACCCTGACACTATAAATGATACTCTGCTAAGCCTGCGGACAGCAGCCTGTTAGAGTTGTCCTCTGAGAGGCCCTACCCAGCAGCCGAGACTCACAGCCAAACATCGGGTGATGTGTAAGGAGTCTTGTGGAAAAGCGGAGGGAAGGATAAAAGGACCTGGAGGTGACAGCAGCTCCACAAGAAGTCCAACAGAGCCAACTAACCAGGGTCCAGAGGGGTTTGCTGAGACTGAAGCCTCAACCAAGGACCATGCATGGCTGGACCTAGGCCCCCTACACAGATGTAGCCGATCGGCAGCTTCAAGTGGGTCCTCTAGTGAGGGAAGTGGGGACTGTTCCGGACATGGACTCATTTGCCAGCTTTCTAATCACTTCGCCCTGGCTGGGCTGCCTTGCCAAGCCACAGAGAAAGAGGATAAGCTCAGTATTGAGGAAACTTGATGAGCTGGGCTGGATGGGAAAGGGAGCACCTCTTTTTCTGAGGAAAGGGGGAGGGGGATGAAAGAAGGGTAGGACTGGGAGGGGAAGAGGGATAGGACTACAACAAGGATGTAAAATGAATAAAAAAAAATTAAGAAAGAATGACTGGATTATTATATTTGCTGAGTTATGAAGAGAAAAGAAAATTCACACACACACTTGGAGTCTGATATTTATTTTAAATCTTATTTTAAGGGGCTGGAGAGAGAGACACAGTTACAAACAAGAGCAATGGGTGTGGAAGTGGCTTCACTGCAGTTGTTAGTGAATTCACCTACAACCCGCAACTTAGATTGAATGGACTTTCCCCACAGTGGTAGGGATAGCATGTAGGGCCTTCCTTTGTAAGCCCGCACTGTGCCAGAGAGCTGCTCGTCCAGGCTGACAATAAAACAAACAAACAAACAAAAAACAAAACAAAAACAAAAAACCTGCTAAAGTTTCCTCAAGAAAGAACAGATAGCTAGGTATTAATAAATAGCTGGATAATTCAGTGGGTGTTAAAGAAATGGAAACATGACCAAAAGTGCTGTTTTAAGTATAGTTTTAAGGAGAAAAATAGTGTCAGTTCTCCACAGGTATTTCAGAGTCTAAAAGAAGAAAATCTCTCAGTTCAGCCTATGAGGCCAGAACCACTCTGACACTGAAAACATAGAGTGCAAGAAAGGAGTGGCCAGACTATCATCCCACAAGGACGCAGATACGGTACCTGAGGCAAAACAGTACAAGCTTTAAAAAGTGACAAGACTCCAACCACGGCCCACTGGCGGGACCTAGGAATGCCGCTTAATGCACCAGCATCCACCAGTGCAGTTCAGAAATACAGAATAACCCCGACCGAATCTGGTTTACAAGTAATATTAAAAAAACTCAACAGTCAGGGAAAGAAAGGAGTTTACAGAAATAAGAAGCAACAGCTCCACAAAACTGAAGAGCAACAGTGAGGGACTGAAGCCTCCTTGAGACCTCCGGAGAAGTCAGCACCACGCTAGAAATCCTGTCTGCAAGGATGCGTGCCTGGACAGTGAGAAGAAGACTCTCTGGGAAAGCAAGGGTTAACAGGCAGATTCAGTGGCCTTACAGGCTGTAAAGGTCAGCTGTCAGCACAGGGAGTCTTATGGAAGAAGGGAGTGGGGTTAGAGAGACATGGAGGGGACAGGAGCCCCACAGGATACAAACAAAGCTAACCGATCTGAGCCCAGGAGCTCTTGCAGAAACTGATGCACCAATGGAGGACCATGCATGGAGAGGACCTAGAGCGCCTGCTCAGATGTGGCTGCTTGGCAGCTCAGTCTCCATGTGGATCTCTGAGGGAGGGGAGCAGGGGCTGCCTCTACCATGAACTCAGCTGACTGCTCTCTGATCACTCACCCCTGATGATGCGGCCTTGCCAGGCCACAGAGGAAGAGGATCCAAGCAGTCCTGATGAGACTTAACAGGCTATGGACAGATGGCAATAGTGGAGAACTCCCCCTTTCAGTGGATTAGGGGAAGGAGATGAGGGGAAGAGGGAGGGAGGGGGGACCGGGAGGAGTTGAGGGAGGGGGCTTCATCAGGATTTATAATGAATAAATTGTGAAAAAATGCAAAAAGTCAGCTCTGTCCACTCATGATTAGTGATGACCAGTTAAAACTGAAGTTAAAGATATTCTACCATTTAGCCTTGTACCACAAACACTAAATACACATGTAAGAGCGAAAGGCAAGGAAATAAACAGCTCCTTGCAGCCTGGACTGTGTCTGCGGACTGAGACGCTCCGTGCATACAGAGACACCAGGTTTTCTCCACTACTTTGTAAACTCAGTGTAACTTCACCGTTACACCCCCGGGCATTCTGGTGGCCTCAGAAACTCTCTAAAAGATGAGGGGTGCAGAGGAGCGAGGATGCGTCCTGCTCTTGCAGAAGCGTTCAGTTCCCAGGGCCTGATTGAGGCAGGTCACTGCTGCCTGTCGCTCCGGGGAACTGGGTGGCTGTTCCGGCCTCTGCCGACAGCTACAGCCATGCTCTCATGCCCACCCATCCTCACAAGTACACACGACTAAAACATAGTAAAAACAATCTTTCAATTGTGTACAGAGAGGAAAAGGGGGTAGAAAGACGACCGGGAAATAAAAGAAAGTTAAATGACTCCAGTTAAACCGTTTCAGCTCATCACAAAGACACAACGCCGAGGTCGATAAGAGGGTGCACACGGACCAGTGACACGGGCTGGGGGGCACGAGTGTGGACATGACAGTCGGGCATATGCAGTTGAGTTTGGCTGAAGCAAACCCCTGGGGAAAAATGACCAGAAATCCACATTCCACAAACACAGCCAACGTTGATTCTCATCCTAAAAGGAGCCGGTGTTTACAGGTAAAATCTGAATTATAAAACTGTTTTAAAAGACTGCTATTAGCCCACTATACATAAGATGGGTGTCATTAAGATGCTTTTGTACAAGAACCTGAGGCACTCTGATAAAATTCACTCTTGTTCCCCTCTTGTCCTCCCCCGCTTTCTTTCTTTTTCTCTTTCTTTCCAATTCTCTTTCTTTTCCAACTAGCCACCTTTCTACTCTCGTATCTTCTTGTGTAAGTGATCACTAAGGGTTTTCTGTTTTTAGTTTTTGTTTCTTTTTTTCCCCCCTGCTTTTCAAGACAGGGTTTCTCTCTATGTAACCCTGGCTGTCCTGGAACTCATGCTGTAGACCAGGCTGGCCTTGAGCTCACAGAAATCCACCTGCCTCTGCCTCCCTGAGTGCTGGGACTAAAGCCATGTGCCACCACCGCTGGTGATCTAAGTTTATCTAGGGCTTGAGCAGGCGATCTGCCGCAGAGAGTTCTGGGGAGCAACGGAGGGCCTTCCACCCTTCCTCTGCCTGCTGTCTCTTTCTGCTCCCTCCTCCGAGGTGTCCTGTGGGCCATGAAGGTCCTGTGGGCCATGAAGGAGCTAGCCGAAACGGAAGCGCTGTTTAGCTCTGAGCTCTCAGCGGCCACTCGCTCTCTGACAGGATCACTGATCTAAGAGAAGAGTTGTAGGTATTTAGGAGGAAATTTGACAGGCCCATCTCCATGTAAGGGCAACAGCCGAGGCTTCCCAGCTCTCAGCCATGGGCTTCCGGAGGTCTACAGCTTCTTTCTGAACTTTTACCTGGATGGCAAGGGTAACCACTCTTATGCCTTGGGGGCATGAGCAAATCAGACAAGGGGAAACCGGGACACAGTGCTACAATGTAGCAGCTCCGGGAACACGGCAGGCGGCAGACACAGGCAGACACAGCGAGCGTGCCTGGACAAAGGCATGACTCACCAGAGCAGGGTGGACCGCTACGCTCAGGTTGTCTGGTCTTGGCTAAATGTCTTCCGTCATTACTTAGTTCTCGGAACTACACATACCATTAGTTTAATGTTGATTGAGTCTTATTTTTTAAATATTTATTTATTCATCTATCTATCTATCTATCTATCTATCTATCTATCTATCCAGCCATCCATTTATTATGTACACAGTGTTCTGCCTGCATGCCAGAAGAGGGCACCAGATCTCATTATAGATGGTTGTGAGCCACCATGTGGTTGCTGGGAATTGAACTCAGGACCTCTGGAAGAGCAGCCGGTGCTCTTAACCTCTGAGCCACCTCCTCAGCCACGTTAATTGTGTTTTCATGTGGGTGGATTGTAGAATGTTCATAAAGTCTCCAGATAATCTGAGCAGCAAGACTAAGGGCCTAGGAAAATACATTTACTGGACTTTAAAAGAAGACACTTCGCGTTGGTTATCCTAAAAGAAGTTGTCAATTCAGCCTCCAGATGGCAGCAGCGTTATGTGTTTAAAGCTGTTTAAGGCTCCAGTCCTGCTTTCTGCTGCCTCTGGGTTCATCCTTCCTGGCCCACTAGACTATGTCACAACTAAAATCTGTGAAGTAGCTGCTGCTCTAGGAGCTCAGCTGGCTGAACCGGATCTGCCTTAGAAAGAGAGAGGCTCTGCCTCCCGGGGATTGGCAGCAAAGAGTCAGAACCACAGTACGGCAACCCCCCCCCCGGCCGTCCAGCGCTGGTACCCGCATTATTTGTCACAGTGTCAGCTTCTTCTCAAAACACAGCTGTGAGATAGTTACAGCTGTTCACAACCCAGCAGTTGATGAGCATTCACTGCGGTGGAAAACTGTGTGTGTCCTCATTTGGCTCTGCCTGGTCCCTTCATCCGAGGTGATGTGACTTAGACCTTGACACTAGCGATCAAGCTATCCGAGCTCTGGAGAGCGGCTCCGCAGTCACCGGCACTCGCTACTATTGAAGCAGACTGAGCGCAGCTCCCAGGGCCCGCCTGAGAAGGCTCCCAGCCACCTGTAATCCAGCTTCCAGATCCTGGGCCCTCTTCTGGTCCTCGCTGGCATCCCTGTATGGGTCCATTTACACAGAAACAGGTAGTGAGCATGTATCCACACAGAAATGTATGCACACACTGATACTTTTGAAAAGATAACAAAGTTACCAATGCTGTGTGTCTCTTGGGTGTCAATAATTCTCCCCCCCCCCATTAATTTCTGCCCTTGTGACATTTTAAAGCAGAATTCGAATTTCTCACAATGTTTAGGAAATAAAATGAGGCCCAAAGCTTCACGCCTCCCTTATTATGCTAGAGCTGTGAGTCTGTCTCCCTGGCTGGTGTCAGGAAGGAGCTGCTGCACTAAATGCGATGTGACCAGGGAGAAGCGACTTCTGAGAGGAAGGGCTCTGCACAGCTCACGCCTGCGGAGGGAGGCGGAGTCGCTCTTTCCTAGGGCTGTCCAGGACCAAATGGTCAGCCCTAAACCCCTGCCCTAGGAGCAGCACTAGATGGACCTGGCTGGTTGTATTTACACAACTATATACACTGTAATAATAATAATCAAAACGGTAACGGTGGATGCACAAAAGTAGAAGGCTTGTGCGTAGAGAAGGAGGCAACAGTGAGAGAGGAGAGCAGGACAGAGAAACAGGTGGAAGATGAGCAAAATCTAGTATATGCTTTTAAAGGTGTTAATGACACCTGTTAGCCTGTGTAACTAGTAAATGCTAATAAAACGAGGAAAGACTGTTCTGATGTTATTCATAACTGGGGAGAAAGCAAAGGCAACGCTTTCAGCCACGCATCTTCTGCCTGTCCTTCTCTTCAGGCGTCCTGGCCTGTGTGCCCCAGTTCCTTAATTCCTATTGTTAAGACACGGCAGGCATGACGGCTGAAGCAGCATATGGGGACGGCAGAGGCCGCAGGCTCGGCTCAGCGCCTCGGTCCCAGCTGAGAGAGAACGCATCTCTCTGCCCTCCGGTGTCCTCGCCCTTCCGGGTAGGCTCTGAGACAGGCCAGGCAGGTCTCTTGACTGACACAGTGAGCTACCACGCAACACTGTGGACGCTTAAGAAGAAAAGGGGGCAGCCCAAGACTGGAAAGGAGCAGGGCAGACCCTGAGCAGAATCCAGGGATGGGGGCTTGGTGCTGAGACAGTGCTCCACAGTGCTCCACAGAGGTGCACAGTGCTCCGGGGACTCCCACAGCTGCAGGGCCCCTGCGTGCTACAGCAGGCACAGGCCACACTCATGACCCACTGATCACGGCTTCTCAGGTCCACGCTCTCCTGTGGCCCTGCCCCCTGGCGACTGTTTGGGCACAGGAGCGGAGTACGTGGGGTTGTCATGTGCTTTGGGGGAGCGCGAGCTGGCTGGTTCTTACTGACAGGACAGGGCGCTCCATGCTGAGAGCAGAACTCTCGAGCAGGGTGACAAAGTGAGCGTCTCATTTCCTGTAGCAAGTGAAGCCGAAGTGAGCCGGGCCAGGGAGCAGGAGGCAAACTCGGCCTAGGGCAGAGAAGGCACAGGCTTCCCGTTTAGATTGACAACAATCGGGTTGTCGTCTGAGGCAGAAAGCTAGAGAGCTTAAAGGCACCTTCAAAATGGAAAAGACAAGGGACAAACCAGGCCTGCTGAGGCAGGACTACAGAAAGTGTAAAGATCAACTCGACTGGACAGGATGGCTGCTGTGAAGAAGTCTCAAGGAAGAGCTTTGGGTCCAGCCTTCTGTCCGCGAGTCTGATTCCCGCAGGTTGCAAACCACAGTGCCTTCTTGGGTGCCTGTGTGGACTTCAAAACAAAAATACCTGGGTTCAGATCTCAGCTCTGCCTCTTAGCACTTGTGTGATTTAGAAAAAGCTTATTAACTTCTCTGGGTCACACTTTCCTCAGCTCTGAAATATATAAAGTAATTCCTAGTACATGGGATTCTTCTGCTGAGGAAATTATTATTAATTATGCATGGAACCCAATAAGGACAACGTGATCCGTAATTACGATTGCTTGAAACAATTTTACCATTAGGTTTTATTCCTTTATTATTTTAAGGGACATTTGCTGCAAATCCCCAACCCCAATACAATAAACATAGACATGTGTCCCAGGTTTGCCTTGAATTCATTATATATCTGAGTAGATGATGCTTTGGACTTCTGCCATGGAACTCCTACAGCTGAGAAACAGCTTCAGCAAAGTGGCAAAATTAACTCAAAAAAATCAGTAGCCCTCCTGTATACAAAAGACAATTGGTCTGAGAATGAAATTAGGGAAATAGCACACTTCACAACAGCCATAAAAAAACAAAATATGTTGGTGTAACTCTAACTAAGCAAGTGAAAGACCTGTATGACAAGAACTTCAAGTCTCTGAAGAAAGAAATAGAAGAAGATAACAGAAGATGGAAAGATCTCCCATGCTAGTGGATCAGTAGGATTAACATATAAAAATGGCCATCCTGCAAAAGCAATCTACAGATTCAATGCAATTCCCATCAAATTACCAACACAATCCTTTACAGACCTTGAAACAAAAATTCTCAACTTCATATGGAAAAACAAAAATAGCTAAAACAGTCCTGGACAATAAAAGATCTTCTGGATGTATCTCCATCCCTGATCTCAAGCTGCCCTACAGAGCAACAGTAATAAAAACTGCAGGGTACTGGCATAGAAACTGGCTGGTGGATCAATGGAATTGAACAGAAAACCAAGAAATAAACCCACACATGTATGGACACCTGATTTTTGACATAGATGCCAAAACTGTACAATGGGAAAGAAAGACAGCATCTTCAACAAATGGTGCTGGTCTAACTGGATGTCTACATGTAGAAAAATGCAAATAGATCCATACTTATCACCCTGCACAAAACTAAAGTCCAAGTAAAACCAGACACACTAAATCTTTTGGAAGAAAAAGTGGGGAGGAGCCTTGAACTCACTGGCTCATTTACCGGAGGTGTCTCGTGCTAATTTATGCACGCATTTACACATGGATGTATGTAGTTCACCTCCCTTCCCCCAGACTGACCACTCCCCATGCAGTAAATCCATCTTCTCCATGTTCCATCTTGCCACATGATTCAAGTTCTTTGTAGTCGACTCTCTGAATATTTGGCATTTTCAGCATGGAAATGCATGTCAATTGCTTTTTTAATTAAGGGTTTCTGATGACACTTTCATGTTATGAACTTGTAGCTGAGCTGTGTGAATCCTGTGCTGAGAAGACAGTCTTGGAGTCTTGGCTGAGGGGTGTGAGCCTCATAGAGACTAGGCTTACACAGAACCTAGCCAATTGCTTTTCCTCGGAGGGAGTGAAGGGAGGAATGATTTGTCGGGGCTTCTAGTGTGTGTAGCATTAACAATTAATTGTACATTTACATTAATTTTAATGTAGCCTCATACACAACGTAAAGCTTATTGCCAACATTCCCACCCAGTTTGCTTTTGAACCAATTACAATAGTAGTTAGTGTATTACTCTCTTAAGTTGTTTTGTCAGAGTATTTAATTATAGCATCAGGAAAAGAAACTGAGGCAGGGTGCAAACATGATGTCATAGTCATTGTTCTATTGCTGTGAAGGGACACCATGACCATGGCAACTCTCATAAAAGAAAACATTTAATTGGTGCTGGCTTACAGTTTCAAAGTGTTAGTTCATTATCCTCATGGCGGGAAGCATGGTAGCAGTCATGGCAGGCATGGTGCTGAAGAAGTAGGAGAGAGCTACATCCTGACCCACAGGCTGAAGGAGAGAGACAGAGAGACAGAGAGAAACAGGGAGAGAGAGGGAGAGAGAGAGAAAGAGAGAGACTGGGCCTGGCACAGTTTTTGAAACCTTCAAGCCCACCCCAAGAGATACACTTCCTCCTCCAACAAGGTCATGCCTCCTAATCCTTCTAATCTTATCAAAGAGTTCCACTCCCTGGTGACTAAGCATTCAAATAGATGAGCCTGTGGGGGTCATTTTTACTCAAACTACCACCAATAGAGGCATACATTCCCATACAATTACTCACGGAAAAGCCAGGGACACCCAAGGTATGCCTGCATGCTGTGTTTGAGTAAGAGACAGAAAGGTTGCTGGAGCTTGAGAGCTGCAGGGCCAGTGGGAAACCCTGACTCAGGAAGATAAGGCTGAGAAAAGGTAGAGCAGGGCACCTGACTTCCGCCTCTGCATCTATGTGTACATACCCCCACAAACATGCACAAATCTAACACACACACACACACACACACACACACACACACACACACACTAAAACATTCAAAATATTTAAAGAACTGCCATTGTGTCCTAGCACAGGCTGTCTGTCCGGGTGCTGTATTCACAGCCACGTCACCAGCGTCCTTGGCAGATAAGCGTGGGCACACTGACAGGGAGGGCTGAAGGCCCGTATCAGGACAGTAAGGGCTCCAAACACGAGTCATTGTTTTCCGAGCAGCCATCTTGTCAGTGTTGGTAATCTGTTGAATAGTGGCTCTAGTCTGGGAATCCTGTCACCTGCGCCCAGATGGTGATGACACATCTACAGAAGGAGTTCCAGGGCTTCTCTGTTCTGTCCTGTTCCTCTAGCACTTTTTTTCGGGGAGGACAGAAAAGGGTGGGGACACAGGGATCCAGGACACAGCTTTCGCCTCAGAGACAGTCTGTGGGGACCATTAGACAGCTTTCTTGGTTTTGGTTTTGTTAATTGGTTTTGATTCTTTTAGAGAACTAGCCTAGCAAACAAAACAATTTGCAGCAGCTCCATTAAAACTAATGAAAGATGGAGCCTTCAGAACTCCCAGCTTAATCTTAGAAATTAGGTATTTAGAAGGATGCTGTTAGCTAAGGCAGTAGTTTCAATTTCCCTGATGACAGTGTATTTTCTATAAATAAATTAAAATGATGACAGGCTTTGAAACAACCTTTCCAGAGTGAAGCTTTGGAAGTGACAACATCCAGGCACTAATTGTGATAATGGCAGTGTGGAAGCATATGGTAGCTTTTACGAAGACGTATAAGCAACGGGTCCAGATGAACTCATTAGACATTCGTGTCTCTGCCGAGCACACTTGAGGAGTTGCTGCCTTAGTTTGCGGAGCCAACGGTTCTTTTGGGGACAGACCATGTTGCAGATGGAAAACATTATCCGTTATTTTCTGTTCTTGTTGAAAATGTTTTGCAATCATACCCATATACATTATGAAACCATAGCAAGGAAAATATTCATAATAAAATGAACTATTGGTATGAAATGAGGTCGACATTAAAACAAAAATAAATAGCTGCTGGATCTTGACCCGAGTAGCAATTTTCAATTTTAAACTGTTCAGAAATGACGGGCAGATTCCATCTGCCTTCTTGGGTATTTACTAGACAATTTTTAGCTCTCTGAGTGTCTAACAAGGAGAGGCTCTCTCATCCTAATTAGTGCTGCTAATTAGTTTTTAGCAACACAAACTTGTTAAGTCAGCAACTGTGAATATTCTCAGCTGGTCAGGCTGAGTATGTGCTGGCGCTGTGTCAGCATTGAGGGCTCCGGTTGAGGTTCTTTGTGTGTGCATGTAACGTATTAACCACATTTAAAACTTTAAACCCCTTTCTCCTACTTCAATCTCTCCCTTTCCTTTCTGTTGTTATTGTGTTTTTTGTTTTTTGTTTTTTGTTTTTTTTTCCAGACAGGATTTCTCTGTGTAGCCTTGGCTCACTTACTCAGTAGACTAGGCTTAGAGATCCACCTGCTTCTGCCTCCAGAGTGCTGGGATTACAACCATGCTCAGCCACCACCTGCCTCCTTTCTTTGTTTCTTTCTTTGTTTCTTTTCTTTTCTTTTCTTTTCTTTTCTTTTCTTTCTTTCTTTCTTTCTTTCTTTCTTTCTTTCTCTCTCTCTCTTTTTCTCTCTTTCTTTCTTTCCTTTCTTTTCCTCCTTCCTTCCTTCCTTCCTTCCTTCCTTTCTTTCTTTCTTTCTTTCTTTCTTTCTCTCTTTCTTTCTTTCTTTCCTTTCTTTTCCTTCTTCCTTCCTTCCTTCCTTCCTTCCTTCCTTCCTTCCTTTCTTTCTTTCTTTCTTTCTTTCTTTCTTTCTTTCTTTCTTTCTTTCTTTCTCTCCTTTCTTTTCCTTCTGCTTCTTTTAAGCACTTCAGGCTGCCTGTATGTGCATGGCTGTGGGACCATCTGCCGCCACAAAGGTTTCCTGGGCAGCCTCTCTGGAGCTGCACCCGAAGCAAACCCACCCGGATTTGGGCTGCTTGATCTTTGGCAGGTTTAGACTTCTAGGTTTGAAAATAATCTTTGTCATAGTCACAGTTTTAGCACTTTCAAAATTACAGTTGGTTTTTGTTTGTTTCAGGAGGTTGGTAGAAACTTGTTTGTGAGGCTCTGATAAGCCTTTCAGAGCCTAAAGACACCGAGATGTCTTTAAAAATGTTTAAATAGCATTCCCTATTTATCTACTTCTGTGGGGATGAGTATCCATGCGGACCACAGTGGATATGCGGAGGTCAGGGACCTTTCAGGGAAGTGGGTTCTTGTTTTCCACCACTCCGGTTCCAGGGATTGAACTTGGGTCATCAGGCTTGGTGGCAAGCACCTTCGCCTGCTGAGCCATCTCTGCAGCCCTGGCCTATTGGGCTAGCTCAGGTTGAACAGCAGCAGCAGCAGCTGCAGCTTTGTTTTACACACGGCACCAACAGTGGAGCCGTAACAAGCTGAACATTTGGCGCTCCCTCCTCAACGCTGAATATAGGTTCCTAATTTAAAAATGAGCCTAAACGGAGAAAAATCACCCAGCACACAGTATGACATCACATGGTATGTTGTTTTCTGTGATCATATTTTCAAATTTTCCACAGAAAGTTTACAAGTTTTCTTTCTTGGAAAGGGCTATCCCATTTCTTCGAGGATCACAAACCTTCTGTTTGGACAGAAGAAATGCCCTTCCTCTCAGGCCATTATTTGAAAATGCCGTGAAGTGCAAGGAATTGTTCTTTGTCTTCACAAGTTAACATCTAGAGCTTCCAAACGCAGGGCAAATTCTAGAGAATGAAGGATGAGAACTAGATCTGCCCCCACTAGAGCTGGGAAGAGGTGTGCACGGAGCTGTGGGACCAACCATTAGCCCTCCGTTCTTTGGTGTTCAACATTGCACACACCTGAGGCGTAGTGTCACCTGGGAAGACTGTCACGGTACAGAGGAGAGTGTGGAATCTGTACATTCACACATCTGTGAGTGTGTGCGATGGCCGCTAGGCCTCAGGGTCTTTGGGTGAGAAACAGTAGGCCTTGTTTCGGTAGGTGGTAGGGGAGAGAGACTTTTTGAGTAGGTAACTCAGAGAGAGCCCACACGAAGGTGAATGTCAGGTAGGAACTTGCTGCTGGCAGTCCTGGCTGCTGGCAGTCCTGGCTGCTGGCGACCCAGGGGGAGGGAAGAGGGTGCCTTGGAGAGCTGGATGGCTAGAGAAGGTCCAGCCAAAGACTCCACTCTCACAGCAAACTCTGGGTATGTGAGAGAGAGAGAAAGAGAGGAGGAAAGGAGATGTGGGCGTGATTGCCGACGCTTCGGCCCGAGCGCATCTTTGGGTGAGTGGTGGGGCTGTGTGCTAGGTTGGCACAGAGCTTACACAAGCAGGAGGCGAGTGCTGTTTGGGGCGTGTTAACGTTTGGGGTGAAATTATGTTGGAATAATGATGTTTTTGGCTTTTTAGATATCCCGCTTGTCGAGCAGCACTGGTCTTTGAATTACTTTGCTTATTTGGTGCTGAGAATTGAACACAGGACTTCACACTTAGTTCACATGCTAAGCAGGAGTGTCACACGCTTCAGCCGCCTCAGGAAGGCCACTGCTTCCTGACGCAGGGCCCTTAGCACAGCAGCCCAGGGTTTCCTCAGCCCCATCTCGGACATCGTTCCTTCATCTCCCTTGAGAGTCATGTGTTTCCGTGTGCGTGTGCGTGGCCACGGAGGCCAGAAGCTGCAGGAACAGGATTTTGTGATCCCTCTCAGTGTGGGCGCTGGAATTCAAACCTTGGTCCTCTGACACAGCAAGTGCTCTAACCGCCCCCCCCCAGTGCCCCACCCCCTCCCGCTTTGCTCTGTTTGTTTGTTTGTTTACAGCTGGAGGCAGAGTAGGCTGTCCAGGTTGGACTTGAATTTACTCTGAAGCTCAGGACAGTTGAGATGTGTGCTCTTTTTTCTCAGGCTCTCTGGCACCTGGCATCAAAGGCCTCCAGCACAGGCCGCCCTCCTACGGCTGCTGTAGTGGAGCAGGCCTCCTGTGCCTGCCATGCAATGTGGCAGTCACACAGACGACTGTTTAAAGGGCCGGCAGACCCAGCTGCAAAGGTCCGGAACGCTCTTAAAGTGACTTCGTGCTGTCCAGTGTGGTCCGGAACTAACTCATGTTCACAAATGTCCCCTGGTAAGACTCCTAAAATCAGCCAGACTCTGACAGTTTTGAGCAACTAATGTCAGTCTTGGGAGGTGGCTCAGCCGATGAGGTTCTTGTCCCATGAGCACGAGGTCCTGAATCCATCCCCAGACCCCAGGTGAGCGCCAGGCCTGGTGGTGAGCGCTTGTAATCCTAGCTCTGGGGAAGCTCTGGAGACTGCAGGAGTCTCTGGGATTGCTGACCAGCCATCTTGCCAAACCGGTGGACTCCAGGCTCTGTGAGGGATCTTAGGTGGAGGGTGATATAAAAAGACCCTGACATCAGCCTCCAGTCTCCACAGGCTCACGCTTGCACACCATGTACACACGTACACACACACACACACACACACACACAGAAAATCAAAAGTCCCAAGAACCTGGACGTGCCTTAGGCTCATTTCCAATCTGCAGTGTTTCATTTGTGCGCAGCAGGCACGAAGCCTCACAGGGAAGTATGAGCCTGCCAACATCCACGCAGTGACAAAACCACCCAGCACAGACCACCTGCCGCAGTTTCCTTCATTGATAGTTTGTCTGAAGCTGAATTACGGAGTGTCATCCAGGTAACAGAGCGATCACAAACATTTTCGGTTGCGTCTGAGTGTTTTTTTCTTTTGCTGCTGTTGATCATTTTAGGTATTTCCGTAGACACACACGTTGGTGGCCGTGTGTAGTGGGATTCCCGTGATATTTTCAGGTTCCTTGTGCCTCTTCCTGTCCGTTTCTCTCAGTGGAGCCGCGGCCTGGGTCCCTCCAGCAGGCTGGCTGTGTGTGTTCAGGAACTTCGTTAAATCATGACAAGTCTGCCCTGCAGGTCTTCCTCGGGTCTAACAAAGCGGCTTTTGATGGCCACGGGCTCAGGGCGTCGGGAACAGTTCCGGGGCCGTCCTGTCCTGCCTGGCCTCCGTTATCAGATGGCCTCTCCCTCCTCTTCCTCCTCCATCTGCCCACAGCAATGCGGGCAGCTTTCCAGTGAGCACGTAAAACCTGGCTCTCACAGGACAGTGGGCCTCAGTGCCTTTACACGACTTGGCTTCCCAACCATGACAACCACCTGGACTCATCTCCAGACATACGGTTTAGTTCTACAAACAGCTTTCAGGGTGGACGTTGCGATCAGCCCCATTTCACAGGTGGAGAAACGGCCTTCCGGATGAATCGCTGCGCCCTCTCCCTCCAGAGTGGAACAGCGGCTTCTCCCTGATCCATCCCCAGCAAGCCGCCCGGCGCAGCCCATGTGGTCCCTGAGGTCCCCATGCCCTCACCCTGCCTTCAGGAAGGCCCACCACGTTCCGGGCCGTGTCTCAGAGAGCTGAGGAGCCATCGCCAGGGAGCCAGACACAGCCAGAATTCATTCACCCCGAAACATCTGACCCGTGAGACAGGAAATAAGGAGCCAATAACTCGGCCTCCCCTGCCGTCCTTTCCCTGGAGTCTGGCTTGAGTAAGGACGGAATATCTTCAAAGGAGTCTCTAAGAGCAGAGGGAGCTGCTTTGTGCGCGCAGTACAAACAACCATTGTCTCCCGGTTAACTTTGTGTGTGTGTGTGTGTGTGTGTGTGTGTGTGTGTGTGTGTGTTACAAAGTTGCACAGTAGCCAAGCAGAGCTGTTTTTTTAGGTTGTAAGCGTCTCCAGCAGGAACCAGCTTGTCCTGAAGGCATTTCTAGCTGAAAAGCATCTACAAGCTCTGGCAGGCGTCAGGACTCACAAACAACCCTGTTCCTTCTCAAACCGTTCCGTTCAAAATACATTTATTTCTCCTAATGCCTTGCCAAGGCTTCCCACAATTCCTCTCAGGCCCAGTTCTCCTTGTCAGCTCTCTGGATTAATCTTGGTTCTCTCACCTGAGCAGACACCTCGGAAGCTGAAATGCGCTCAGGCGGTCCTTTCCCTTTGGAGTGCCAATTCCAGGCAGACCCGGGTGCCCAGCGACGGAGGCGGAAATGAACCTTGGCTCTGTTGTAGCTTTTGGGTTGGATCTGCAGGAAAACTTCTTTGTAACGTGTGCCAGGGAAATACAATTTAAAAAATAATAATCAGATGCAGGGAATCGTGTAAGAGCCGGGCAGCTCCGCAGCCTCCGCTGGGATGTCTCAAAAGCAATATTACAGGGGAAAGGTAAAGCGGAGGGAGACGGCAAGCGCAGAAACACATGCTGGCTGAGACTGGAATGCAAGCACACCTTTTCGCGGCCTTGGGGATCATGCCTCCCCGCCCCCCACCCCGCCCCCCACCAAGAAGCAGATGGACTTGGAGGTACCGGTTCAGCTGTGGTGACTTCGTCCAGACCATAAAACACCGGCAATGATGTCACCAAAGACAGAGTGGGGGCTTCCAGTTTCTGTCATCCAGCAGGACATTACGGCATTAGGTAATTTCTTTAAAACTTAGGTACAGGCCTGGAGAGATGGTTCAGTGGTTAAGAGCACTGGCTATTCTTCCAGAGGGCCAGAGTTTAAATCCTAGCACCTACATGACAGTTCACAATTGTCTGTAACTCCAGAATCTGACACCCTCACACAGACACAGATGCAGGCAAAACACCAATGCACATAAAAGTAATAATAATAATAATACTAATCATGACAACAATGTCTACAAGAGGACTGGGTGTCCAGCTCAGTTGTAGAGATTTTCTGAGGGATGTGTGAGGACCTGGGGTTGATCCCTGATGCAGGGTCAGTGGGACACCCAGGCAGGTACCAGCACTTGCCATACTGATGATCTGAGTTCCATCCTGGAACTCACACAACAGCCTGATGTACAGAGATCAAAGAATTGTCCACGTTTGTCAGCCTCAGGCACTCACGACAGCAGAAATGAAAAGAGGAAGAGAGAGAAGTGACTTCCCAACTGTGTCCTTTCATCTCCATATGTGCTCAATGGCACCAAACTCACACACCACACCACACACACACACACACACACACACAACGATATAACAATACTTCTAAAGTCTATACAGGATGGTCCTTTGAATTCTAAAATTAAATGCTGTTTTATAGAATTCAATACAGGCCTAGTTAAAACCCAGTTCACTTTCTCTCTTTTTAATTCATATGGCCATTTGTTTTTGTTTTTGTTGTTGTTTGGTTTTTTTAGATTTATTTTTATTATTAGTTACATTTTATTAACTCAGTATCCCAGCTGTATTCCTCATTCCCTCCCAATCCCTCCCTCACTCCCTCATCTCCTTCCTGGCCCTTTCCAAGTCCACTGATAGGGGAGGACCTCCTCCCCTTTCATCTGACCCTGTTTTATCAGATATCTTCAGGACTGGCTGCAAAGTCCTCCTCCATATGACCAATTTTTGTCTACAAAATGAAGTGAGTAATCCGAAATTCAAGTAACTGTAGCCAGCTGTAAAAAATAAAAATCACATATACTCCTGTTTTTATTTCTCTGGTTATTCTGATCATTGCTATTTTAGAACGCATATAATCCTCAGAGCCTGAGGGTGTCCATAACGATTTATTTGAACTAAGCTCAAATACATTGTAGCGAGGAATTAAAATTAACATTAGTAAGTAAACTCAGTACTTTGGGAGAATCTAGATGGTGAGATACATATAGACTTTGCCTCCAAAATTCTTTGGACTTTCCTGCCTGAACGAAACTGTGAGTAATGAGACACTAGACAAAGATAAGAAGAATGTGAGAGCAGATAATGCGTGATGTGACCTCTTCAGTAAACCCCGTTAAATAGCAGAGAAGACACACAGATCAACCCACAGTAGCAGAGACTGTACAATTAAACACCAGTCTCACAGCCCTGCCACTGGGGAAGGCCCGCCTGTGCTCGGAATGCTAAACCTTCATAACAAAGGCCTGGCTCACCTCTATGCAGGAAAGGTCCTCTCCTGGGCATGGCAGAAGGAGGCAGTGACCTCCAAAGGCTGAGTATGCTTCACAAAGACCACATGAGGCCGCTGAGTGAAACCAAGAGTGAAAAGAACTTGTACCTGACCCAGAGAGGAGCAGAGAGCCTCAGAAACAGGGGGAAAGCTATGGCGTATGAAACAATCTATCCAGGATAAGAGGAGTGAGAATACTAAGGCCCATGGCCTGCAGTCAGTGAGACTTCCTGTAGTGTTTGCATAGGTTTGGCCCTCACAGAGCCGCAAATCTGAATGCTTGGCCCATACAGAGTGCCACTATTAGGAGGCATGGCCTTGCTGGAGGAAGTGTGTCACTATGGGGGCGGGCTTTGAGCTCTCTAGTGCTCAAGCTCCAGCCAGTGTGACACACAGTTGCAGGACGCTCAGCTCCTTCTCCAGCACCCTGTCTGTCTGCTCAGCACCATGCAAATGTTTTCCTCTGTAAGACTTGCCGTGGTCCTGCTGCCTCTGCCCAGCAATAAAAGCCCAGCTAACACACCTCTTCACAGAAACCTAACACGGATGATACAGGAAGAAAAAAATCACTAGCAAACCAACTCAAGTACTGTGTAAACAGGATAAACTATCACCTCTGAGGATTGGGATGAAAATGCAGCTCAGATGTGGAGAAATCAATTAGAAAAATCTATTGGCAAAGGCTGTAGGTTACTATGTAACTAAAACTTCAGAAAGGTCCTGAAGATGGAATTCATCGGCTTTGCTACCATTTCCAACACAAAACTCTCGGCAATTGTGGAATGAATGCAAGAAAACTTATTTGTAGCCTTCCAAAAACACCACCCAAAAGCTTCCTGGGCAGCTTGCAACCATTGCAGATGTCTCCTGGGCTTCAAGAGAAAAAAAAAGAAAATCAGTGTGCAGCATCAGTTCTTCAGCCGCTTCGTACCAGTGGTCTCCAGCAGAGCAGCGCAGCAGGAGGGACATGATAAGGGAGATGGTAAAGACAGAAGCAAAGCCGCCAGGATGTGGCTGGGTTTGCAGATGAATTGAAATATAGATCAAATATCAGAGCTAAGGGACTACAGACAAGTAACGGATGAAGTTCATTTGTGTGTCTGAAATCAGGAAGGAGCTAGAAAAATAAAGCCTTTAAAAAATGTGATCTACGACAGCATTGAGCTTAATTACCTATGACTAATTCCTACTAATTAGGATATGGAATCGTTATGAGGAAAACTGCAAAGCTTAACTGAGGACAAAAAAAACCCAAACCAAACAAACAAACAAAACCAATGGAAATAAATTACCACTGTTCATGGTAATTTATGGTAAGACTCAATAACACAAAGGTTAATTTTCTCAAAATCTAGTTTGTGGGCTCCAGGCAATATCAAAACCTATGGTCAGTGAAATCTCAAGGACACATCTAATACATGCGCTTGTGGACCATGAAAATTTGTTCCCAAAATTTGTGCAAAAGGACAAACTATAAAATTAACATTTGTATGCAAAATACGAAGGCTGCGGTTAGCCAAGCTATTCTGAAGTAACTGCAGGATGGGTCGTTTCTTCAAACGCATTGGTAGGTGCTTCCCAAAGCTCTGGGGTCATGGTGGAAGGGTGGTGCCGGAGCCAATAGTGAAGGGCAAGTGGATCGGGGCAGAAATCTCATAAACGTTTGCCTCTCTACACGGATCTTACTGTATAACACAAGTGACAGGATGGTGGGAGACAGAAGCTTCCCAGTCAGCGTGTGGGAGTGGATGCCCACAGCAAGAGAGTCAAGTGAAACTGGTGCACAGAAATGAAATCTAGTCAGATACAGGTAGAAATAGGACTACCAAAGCGATTGCATTTTATAAGACACTAGAGGTGACTCCCCTCTTTTTGTTTTGTAAAGGAAGGGTTTCTAATACATTAAAATCTCCAAATCTCATAACAGAAAATGTACAAAAATTCAACAAATTGCAACTGAGTTTCATTTAAAAAATAAAAACAGTGAAAATATGTAATTATGGAGAGAGTGGTTTTTTTATAGAACTGACAGGGAACTGGTGCTCAGAAAGTTTAGAATTTCTGAGAAAAGAGATACCAATGTTTTTTTAAAAAAAAAATGGCAAGAGAGAGCCTGGCGTGGTGGCACCAGCTTTTGGGAGGTAGAGGCAGGCAGATCCCTGTGACTTTGGAGCAGCCTTGCTCCATATCAAGTTCCAGGACAGCCGGGCTCCTTGGTGACACCCATCTCCACGACAGAGAAAGGAGAAGAAGAAAAGTGATAGATTCTCCCTTCTTTAGCGACTCTTTTTGTCACATTGACTAAAAGCTAGCTACCAGGATGGTTAACAGGATAATCTAAGAGCTGGCAAGGTGGCAGAACTGCAAGAACCAACGTGCATATTGGAGAAGACTTAAACTGGTGTGAGGCTTCGGGGGCTGTCTCAGCTTTATGTAATGTTCAGGATTCGCTCACTCCATGACTCAGAAGAAGTTTCACTTTATTTTTCTTCATAAGTACCTTTTTTCTTTCTTTCTTCCTTTCTTTTTGCTCTTTCTTTTCTTCCTTCCTTCCTCCCTCCCTCCTTCCCTCCTCCCCCTCTCTCTTCCTTTCTTTCTTTTACACCCAGATTGCAGTTTCTCCTCCCTCCTCTCCTCCCAGTCCCTCCCTCCACCTCCCCTTTTTCCCACCCTCACCCACTCCTCCTCCATTTCTATTTAGAAAAGTACAGGCCTCTCATGGATGGCATGTGAGAGCCATGGCATAACAAGTTGCAGTAAGACTAGGTGCCTCCTCTCCTATTGAGGCAAGACAAGGCAACCCAGTAGGAAAAAAAAAGGGTCCCAAAGGCAGGCAACAGAGTCAGAGACAGCCCCTGCTCCCACTGTTAGAAGTCCCACAAGAAGACCAAGCCATACAACTCTTTCACTTTGAGGCATACACTAGACACACACACACACACACACACACACACACACACACACTGAAATCCTCTCTGCAAATTCACTGATAAGATTGACCAAAACTAGAAACAAAATGGCAAGAAAAGAGGAAGAGAGGAAAGAAAAAGGAGAAGAGGAGGAGGGGGAGGAAGAAAGTTGAGTTTCACACAGGAATGAAATGAGATGAATAAAAGTCACCTGCTATCTAGATGTGTCTTATGGAAAAGTTATGAAACTAGTACAAATAGTAAAACTGTGAAGAAAAGCCAGAAATTATTGCCGTGGAAGCTGGAAGAACAGTGACCTCTAATGGAGAGGTGGATGGGTGAAGACCAGTGCTCACGAGGATGCCACAAGTAAACAAGTTTTTATCTTTTGACCTTCCTAACACATGGGTGTGCATTTTTAGCTACTGGATAAGCATGCATGTACATTTTATGCATGGATAACATTTTCAATTAAAAGGTATATTTGTGTGACGGGAGAGACAAAGATGGAAAGATGAAGAGACTGGTTGTTTGCTGGTCCCCCTCTCACGGGTCCTGCCCATGGGTGAGGACAGGGGTCCAGGTCCGGGGGGCGGGGTGAGAGTTGTTGGCTGAGTTCATTTGGTACCAATAAACTTACTTACCAAACAAGAATTTGCCTAGAAAAACAGGTTAAAGATGAGAAACTATGCCTCAGTTACAAGAGGAGTCTTTACTGTGTAGTTCAACCCTAGACAAGGTTTTGATGCTACAGCACAATTGATCTGCAGCATCTTCACCCAGTAGCCACCCTGTTCGTCTGTGTTCTTGCTGAGCTCTCCTGGGTCTGAGACAGCAACCTCCCTGCTTTCTCTGCGAAGCTGAAGATTCCAGAAGAAAACGTTTCTGAAATTTTCTCCTAGCTGAACCTTCCTGGGTTACAGAGAATACTAGATAAGAGAATGACTCTTTGCTACTCCCGTGGCATTTTTCTGTGTCTTGAAGTCAAGAACTTCTGAAGTACAGCAGGGAGAGGGAATGGTAGTCTGACTCTGAGTTTCGTTGGTAGATGTTAGAGATATGTATTTGCTGTTCACCGCGACGGGCACACTCGCTTGGTTTTCCCCTGCATACTTATAAGACAAGTGGCAATTTTACAGCTATATATAATCTGACTGTAAATAGTACTGAGTTATCTGAGGAACTTTTAAACTCCTCCAAAGACAAGTGAAAACAAAACTTGAGATTACTGCTGAGAACACACACACACACACAGACAGAGAGACAGAGACAGACAGAAACAGAGAGACTTTACTAGAATTATTTCCTTTAACAGAAATGAACACATCTCTACAATTCTAGTCAAACAAAAAGACCTGTATGTTCCTGGAGTACAATTACAGTGAATAGTCAGGTAAAAGGAAGTTAAAGGAACTGGAACTTTTCTGGGAAGAGTATGTAGCTGTCCGTACAGGGAGGTCATGACACAGCAAATCTGAAACAATCTTCAATTCTCCAATCACCCTGAAGACAGCGCATTAGCTGGCAGCAGTGGGTTTAAATATGACTAACAGGCAGAATGAGGCAAGAGGAAATAGCCTGTGAAGAGATCACCTGAGCTGATAGGTATGTGATAATGTTTTAGGAGGGGAACAGTTCCACAAAGGCATGTAAAGCTTTTGTGAAGTGTGTCCTTGGACAGTTTCATGAATACCTAGTGTGCATCCTGATTCTGATGAACACCTCTAATCGCAATGCCCCCTCTAATCCCTCTACCTGTCTGAGCCCCCTCCTGCCTCCCCTCCCCCCCCCAACAAGTCTTCCTGCATTCATGGGTTTTCTTGGCGCTCTGTTGTTATTGTTGTTTTTAGGCTCACTGAGTGAAATCAAGATCACCTGTGTGGCCTCAGGCTTGTCGCTGTTTGCAGGAGCCCAGCTCCTCCCCAGTAGGCACACAGCTGAAAACAATGACCGCCTCCCCTCCATGTCAACCAGGAGCCCACGTTTCAGCAGAAAGTAGACAGGGCACTAAGACACTGTGCTCCGTGCTCCGTGCTCTGGTAAGGGGTGCTGGGCCTCCTCTCAGGTGTGAGGGCCATGCCGGATCAGCAGCCTCAGTTCTATTTATGTTCCTGAATGGAGGCAAGTGAACCAAAGTCAGAGAGCAGGAGGGAAAGTGGCAACACCGTTCTTGATTTTCTCGTACTGTAGCACAGAGAACTCTTAGAATGTTGTAGTCCTTTTTCTTGTTGTCATTGTTACGGGGCATAGAATGAGACTCTCACACCTCATAGGTCTGGAGGGGCTGGTTCTTTCTCATCTGTAGACTAAGGGCTGGTGATATATATATATGTATATATATTCTCTGTGGGTTGTTGGAAAGATCAAAAAAAGTAACAAGCTGTGAAAATACACAGTAGATCACAGACAAACTATGAGTCGGCTGTTGATTGCACCCTGTTTTCCCAGCATCCTTTGTTGTGGACAGAGCTCTGACCTTGTTGGTGGAGCCTATAATCAGCAGTGGTGGGAGGCCAGCAGGAGAGGGAGAGGCTGAACAGGAACATACCAGTGGCTCGGTTCACACAGCTCCTAACCACACCCTCCGTTAGATTAGAAACTGCGCTGTTCTGGGCCTCGAGGTGTGGGAACAGAAACGCTTCTAAGCAGCCCTGCCATGGCCCTGAGTCTCTCGTCGTGACTTTGAAAGTAAAGGTTTGGGCAGTGGGAAGGAGGCCTCTTACTCTTCTTTATGGTATTGTATCCACCCAGGTCCCAAGTCGTGGCTGGGCTGGGGACTGTGCAATTTGGTTCACTTAGTGCTCCTAGAGACCAGCCAGACTGAACAGGTCTTCCCAATAGTAAGCACTATTTTCTGAAATGTGATGTATCTTGGAACGCAGTGTGGATACGATTGTCCAGGGAGAGACAGTCTCTAGACCCTTCCAGGGCAGAAAACACACCTTTCGTCCGTATAAAAAGCTCGTGATCTGAGCAGGTGAACACAGGGTCATGGTTAGAGGGAATTTTCTCATTTCCCTTTCTGAGGCTTCCTGGGCTGAGGAAGGGACTCTCTGCGGAGGAGAAATGTTGATATGTGCGTGGGCACTCTGCAGAACGGCACCCAAGCTGACCCGACCAACCTGCCTTACCACCAAAGGGTTCCAAGGAAACGCTTGAGTTAGGGTACCTCTTTGTTGTGGGAAACTGTCCTGCTCATTGTAGGATGCTTAGCAGCATCCTGACCTCTGCCAGACTTTTTCCACAAGTTGTGATAACACAAAGGGTCTGTAGACTTTACTGAACAATGCTTGTAAGACAAAATTGCTCTGGATTTAAAAGTACTGCATGAAAGCCACCCATTAAATTTTATGTTCAACAGTGTTCTCTGTCTGCTCCTTAGAAGGTGTGGCTATGAAAGAACGTGGTTTTCCATATAATCAGCTGGCAAACTTGAAACATCAGTAGTATTTGGTGACACTCGATAATTTAGAACATATTTCTGTATTCAATCCTGTGGAAGAGAAGGAAGAAACATATATTTGTTGGGCATTTACTACCTGTTATCTGCTGAAAGATTTGCTTCAAATATGTTCTCATTTCCCACCACAGCCGACGTGTTCATGGAGCACCTTTCTTCCTCTTCACAGAAGAAACGGGTTTGGAGAGTTTATGTAGCTTCCCGAGGGAGGGAGCTCTGCTTCTCTGTCCTGGAGATTTGCTGTCTCACACCACTAGTGCCCAGGACACACGGATCTGTTATACTGAAGGTGAGAACAGCAGTCAACTGTCCCCGTGTCAGAATCAGGCATATTGTAACACCCAAAGTCATTTTTATAGCAAAATTGTACTTTTCTGGTTTGTTGTTTAAGAGTCTATCTGTAAATCACCAACATGCAGTGGATGCTATTATTGTCTGAGTGCATCCTGAAGGTCCACACGGGGCTAGGTCCTCAGTGTGGGGCAGTACACCGGAAGTGCATTGACCTCCCTGTGTGACTTTAAGAGGCGGGAACTGGGGTGTGTTCCTGTCAGCCATCGCAGACACAGAACGAAGAAGAAACTGATTTAGTTCCCGTGGAAGGAACCTCAGTTAACTTCTGGAAGAAAGTTGTGATAAATGAACAAGCTTGGGGCTGATGAATGACGGGACCTCACTGTTTTCGGCATGAAACCCCAGCGTAAACACTCATTTTCTTAAAAGTCCCATGGCCAGGACATCTTCCCAAGGCACTCTCAATTCTAAGCATCTTGCTCCTGGGCTCAAATCCACCCCAGCAGCGTCATCCACTGCCTCTTGGTGACACGTCTTCCCTTATCCCCGTGTCCTTCCCCCTGTAGGGCTTAGAGAACTGGGAGTAGCTGCCACTTTCTCATGGAGGAGCGACGCCTGCTCATTTGGAGGCCTGCTCATCTCTTTGTCAAACAAAGTGCTCACTCTCACAGCTCTGAAGAGCTGCCCAAGACTGGATAATCTCTCTCTCTCTTTTTAAGCCGCTGTTTGTTGTCCTGATTCCCCCAAAGCTCTGTAAGTAGAATTCAGCATGGACAGTTGTTTTTCCTCTGATAAGACTCTACAAGCAACTTCTACAAGTATCTTGAAATAAAGAAAAAAAAATAAATGTTTTAATTTTTCAAGTGCTGAAACACAAAATACATGCTGAAAAGCACATAATCCGCAAGTGTGTGTGGCTATTAACTTTTACAAGCTGGGTGTACTTGTGTAACCAGCATCCAGAACAAGAAATAGAATCTTACAAGCGTTTCAGGAGGCTCTGTTCCTTTACCATCGGTGTAATATTTTCAATGACAAAGAGCTCTGCACTGAGTAATACAGTTTTATGACTGTTGCACCCAGTCTCAAGCTCCAGCCAGCCAGGGCGACGTAGCGAGATCCGTGTCCAGACAAAAAAAGCTTATCTGAGTGTTGAAAATGCAGCTGCTGTATTAATATTGTTGAGTAGGGGGTCAAGGGGGACAGAACCCTGTTCTGGGCTGTCTTATTAGATGGCCCTCCATATCAGTCTCAGGTGGGGTTCTCTCCCCAGCACCAAAGACCCTTCAATTGTTTTCAGGTTCTGTTGGCCAGTTTCCTATCACCGTGACAAAAACCCTGAAATCAAGCCAGGAGGGAAGGTTTATTGTGGCTTACGGTTTCAGAGCTGTCAGCTAATATCATCTGGCTGGCCTTGAACTCACAGAGATCTGCCTGCCTCTGCCTTCCCAAGCACTGGGATTGCAGGCGTGTGCCACCTGCCACCGTGCTGGGAGTTTTTGTTTGTTTTAATCTTGCCCTCGTCCTAATCATTTGTCCTAAAAGGAGCCCTCCCTAGGTTCCAGTTAACCAGCCACAAAAGTAAAAGTGCACCTCAGTGTCCCTGCCTAGACAGAGCAAGCCCCTCTGAATGAGGACCCTCTCCTTGCACTGATGTCCTCCTCACTTCTTTCCTCCTAGCACACACTTTCTACCCGGAAAGCCCTGAAGGTGGAGATTTTCAAGGAAAAGTATCTTCTGTTTTCCCCCACGGCTGCCTTTAATAATTGATTTCCTTCCACCAGCTTCAGTATGCCAGGTTTTTGGTTGAGCAGGGAGCCATGCAAATCTTAAGCTCCCGTAACAGAACTATGACTTTGGGGACTGTGATGAGTGAGGCAGGGCATCCTGGTGAGGATGTCAACTCATGGAAACCAAGAGATGAGGAGGAGGAGGCTGGGGCCCCACTACCACCTTTAAGTGTGCTCTCTGGGGTCCCCGTCACTGGGGCTTAGTTCTTTAGTATTTCCCTTGCTAACTGTTGCTAGTTCTTGCATGAGGAGTGTTTTAAAAGCAGCCACCCCGCCCTTCCGGGTTCTCTCCACGGTTAGTCCCAGAGGTAACACTCTTGTTCTTGCCCCAGAGTTCCACTGTTGCCACCCACACCTCGAGATCATACTGCCACGGGAAAGCCCCTGCAGTGAAGCTTTGCTATGATGCTTGGACTTTGAGCCTCCTGTCCCCCAAACTGGAAGCTAAACAGTAGCCCCTGGGAGGTATTTCATGACAGTAAAGTGTTTGTAACTTCCGCTTTTCCTTCCGATCCCTTCTCTTTAGGCTACTTTAATTTTTTTCTTCTATTTTAGTTGGCCTTCATGTTCATTTTAACTGTATATTTGTCTGTGTTGAGGACAGAATGGATATCACACTAGGCGATTTACTCCCACTTCAGACTTTGAAGAAATACCTTTGCTAGAAAAAGCACGCTCCCTGAAGAACTTTTCCCAAGATAGTCTCAAAGCAAACAGCGCTCAAGTCTCCGAGGTAGAACCTAAGCAGAATGGCCGATATTGGTGGCTATCATGACTGGTGGGGCTGACTACACAAGAAAAACAGCCAGCGCGTCCTGGGGACTCCACTGCGCATGCTCCTTAGTCTTCTCGCAGGGCGCATCGACTGTGCTGACTCGTTTCACGTCGCAAAAGAACAAACCGAGGCTCGAGAACTGAGATGGCTTGCCTCCGATCACCCGGTGAGTGAGTGGAGCTTTGAAGTCAGGCCTGTTTGCTTGCTACCGCCTCTAAGTCGTCACTGCTTGTTTTGAATTGAGGCAAAGCTTCTCAGGGGCCTGGTGCTCTTATGCCAGCCCTGGACTTCCACGACTCCTCTAGTCATATCCAGCTGAGTGTCCGCATGAAGTCACTTCCTGTTCTCCCGGGGCCTAGAAGGCAGCTTTTCCTGCCTTCTAGGAAAAGCTACCCAGAGTGACAACAATGCAGTAAAAACAATCTCCCCGTGCAGACTGGTGAATTTATCTCCGGCCCTTCCTGGATAACACAGTCATTTTACGACTGCCATCCAGAGACCATCCTTTGCCAAGAAAGACAATGATGCTGGGTTTTAAGCAGCCAGGAGGGAAGAGATACATGAGGGCTTTTAGAGATTTCTTGGATGGACTGATCAAGAATCTTTGGTTGAAGAGTAAGGAGAAGCCAGACAAAATATATCTCAAGGGTCATTAACAAAGCATCAGAAATAGGAGAGATAAAACCCTTCTTTCTCATTCCTAGGCTGAGTCCCTGTATACTGGACCAAAGGATTGTATTATTAAGAAGGAAACAGTTTATTCATGTATGTAGTAGGCTTACACACGTGACATAGGGGTGGTTTGAGGTTTTTATATCATTGACAAAGAATATTAAATTAGTGGAAGTGTGTTAGGATAAAGAGGCTTTTTCGGTTTTTGAGGGATGAAATTATCCGAAGGTAAATATGGAGAGAAGACAAATGGGGTTTTGTGGCCGTGGTTATTTGGTTGGTTACTAAAACTCTGCTTCTGACTAAGTAGCCATTTTTTTTTAGCCATAAGACTTCTTCAGGAAAGGGTATTTATAGCAGCCTTTGTTTCTGCTTCTAACCATAGAAGAGCAGTTCTGGGAAGGACTTCTGCCTCTGTCGAATTTCAAATGTTCTCAGATCAAAATAACCATCATGTCAAAGTGCCGTATTTTAGGGTAGAAAACTGTGATTGCCTACAAAAATAGCAAAGAAAAGACCAGATGAATATGTAGATTCATGGGGCACAAAATACAGCACTTTAAATGAACAAAGAGCAGAATCTGTCAACGACAAGCCCCCAAACCTAACATTGGATAAGAGAAAAACTGTAGAAAGAGCTATGCAATTTGACAACACGATGACATGTAAAAATTCTGTGGAACAAATTTAAGGATACATAAATAGGAAACAAAAGATAACAGTGTATGGGCACAGTAAGCGCTGAAATTGTGATAGTAACAGTCACAGCTGGACGACAGGACGAGAGACAGGACCAGTCACCAAGCGCCTCCAACCTGTGTCCGATATCAAATGCCTCGCAGTAGCACACTGGTGTAACTGAGTGTTCATCACAGTCACCATCTGTTCAGACATGCACTGTAAAATGTTTCATGGATTTCACTTAAAAGGGAACAGTGTGTTGATTGCTCTCCTGTAAGGATCTGTGGGAATCTGACTGTATGTCTGGCTCTATGCTGACGGCTGTTAGGGGCTGTCAGGAGCTTGCTGTCTGCACCTCCTACCCTGACTTTCTTCTCTCTGGAGTCTGCACACACTTAGGTCTTTACTAGTGATAACACCAAGGTTTCGCTTACCTCCAGGCCTGTCTTAACCTGCCAGTATGTCTTGGAGAGGAACTCCCTTTTTTAACAACTCCAGTGAGAGTTTGAGAATTACATGCCATGAGACTGAGCTGTATGCCCTTCCTTACAGTGAGGCAGTATTTACTAGGGGAGTGAGGTATCATCTAAGCCTTGGTGATAGAGCGCTATATTGTCCCTCATTGGTGAAATAGCTGATGAGCTTCCCTCCGGTGACACTAACAGAGAGGTTTCGCAAGAAAAACAGGTCCTATTTGCAGAAGAGCTATACTTCAGGTAGTAAGAAACAACTGATATCTATCACAAGAAAAGAACAAGAAAAATGGTTTGTTTTTATCACCATTATCTAATACATTGTTCCCAAATGCTATTTCATGCTTAAAGGAGAAAGCAGATATATAACAAATATGAGGCATGAGAGAATTGTCCTATCAACAGAACATACAACTAGATTCAGACCAGTGTACTGACAAGGAGGACCTGATCTAGAAGAAGGACACAAGCTTCTTTGGAACAGGGAAGTGTGAGTGCTTGGAACAAGGACACGTCTTTCTAAGAATTGTCTCAGAATGAAGAAAGCACTGGACACAGCCCCAGGGCAACAAGGTTGGTAAGAGTGGACCAGGAGGGAGGTTCAGCCTCCTGGCTTGACCTTCAGGGCCCTGGCACACAGATAAAGAAAGCTCAGACAACTGAGCAGAACAGAGGCTGGCAGAGCCCCAGAGCTATTTCAGTGTGTCTCTGCTGACGCTTCCCAGAATTCTGGGGATACAGGCATGTGCTGTAACCCTCAGGAGAGCGCAGTGGAGCAAGAGATTTGATGTGATACTAAGCTGGCTGGCTATTGGTCTGTGGAGAGAAAGGACACAAAGCTAGTTGTGACAGCTAATTCCTTGACAACGTCACTGGGTTGAGGCTAACATGGGCTAGTCCTGCCATTGTCCTCCATGGGAATCAAAGATTATGAATGGAGGCTGGAGAGATAGCTCAGTGGTTATTTCCACCTACTAGATGCCTGTTTTCAACACAGCCACACAATACAGAAAAATAATAGCAATCACATGTCAGTGTAGAGAGAGAACCAAGATGATCACGGTGTCTCTCCAACCTGTCTTCAGAGTTAAATGCCTTACTTACATGAGCACACCTAAGGTCAGATGCTTAATCCACTGATAAACAGATTGATCAATGCAATCGAATTGAAGACCCAGAAGTAAACCCACACACCTATGAGTACTTGATTTTTGACAATGAAGCCAAAACTATACAATGGAAGAAAAGACAGCATTTTCAAAAAATGGTGCTGGTCTAACTGGATGTCTGCATGTAGAAGAATGCAAATAGATTTCATATTTATCACCCTACACAAAACTCAAGTCCAGGTGGATCAAAGACCTCAACATAAAACTGGATACACTAAATCTGCTAGAGGAGAAAGTGGGGAAGAACCTTGAACGCATTGGTACAGGAAACAACTTCCTGAACAGGACACCAACAGCACAGGCTCTAAGATTAACAATTAATAAATGGGACCTCATGAAACTGAAAAGCGTCTGTAAAGCAAAGGACACTGTCAAAAGGACAAAACAAGGGAGGATGCTTGAATCTCACTGAGAAGGGGAAATAGAATAGACAAGAGGTGGGGGAGATGGATGGAGGAGGGAGTCAGGTGGGGGAGGGGTGGGGAGAAGAGCAGAAGGGATCAAGTTGGGGAGACAGAACTGGAATCATTGTGTGAGTGTGGGGGGGTATATTTGGAACAAGCTAGAAACCTAGGAAAATGGAAACTCCCAGGAATCTATGAGGGTGACCCTAGCTGAGACTCCTAGCAATGGTGAATATGGATCCTGAACCGGCCATCTCCTGTAACCAGGCAAGTCTTTCAGTGGAGGATTAGGACACCAACGCAGACATAAAACCTGACGCCCACAACTTGTTCTGCCTGCAAGATGTGCAGGGGTAGAGGTGGAGCAGGAATTGAGGGAGTGGTCAATAAATGAGGGACACAGCTTGAGTCCCGTGCCACGAGAGGAAGCCCACCCCTGACACTATTAATGATGCTCTGCTATCCTTGCAGACGGGAAGCTAGCACAACTGTCATCTGGGTAGCTTCACCCAGCAGCTGATGGGAACAGATGCAGAGACCCACAGCCAAACATTAGGTGGAGCATGGGGAGGTCTCTGGAAGAGGGCGATGAAGGACTGAAGGATCCAGGGAGGTCAAGGACACCACAAGAAAAGATACAGAACCAAGGAACCTGGGCCCAGAGACACTGAGCCACCAACCAGGAAGCATGCATGGGACAAACTAGGCCCTCTGCACAAATTTTACAGCGGGGAAGCTCAGTCCTCATGTGGGGCTCTAACAGCAGAATCGGGAGCTGTATCTGCCTTTGTTGCCTGCCTTTGAATCCCTCTCCCCTACCCTGCTACAACTTGCTTTGTCCAGGAGGGTTAATATCCATGGGAGGTAGTCTTTTCTGAGGAGAGAGGGAGATGAGAGGGCGTGATGGGAGGGGGGAAGAGGAGGGAGAGGAAACTTTGATCTCAATGTAAAATTAATTAGTTAATTAAAAAAAAGATTGCAGGGACAAAAAAATACTTGCAAAGAAATAAGATCATCAGACAACAAAATTTTCTAAACCCAAAGTCTATACAACTTAATGAACCTAAACACAATCAGAATTTCTGTGTAGTTTTCTGCATGCATGGAGGTTATATTTGCCTTTTAAATATTATGCTGTTTATTTTCTTTTGTTAAAAGGCAAATATAACCTGCATAGTTGAAGAAAGTGTCTGCAACTGGGGTCAAAACCCGAAAAGCAATGTTAAGGCGCACACCAGATGAAACAAATTAACCTCTGTTAAATAAAAATTTATAATCAGAAAAAAAACACTGGGTGTTCATCATGTTCATCTGCTGATCAGATATGTATTTAAAAATATTTAACAATATTGTTGATATTATCAATTTTATCTAATATATATACTATACCATAATAATGGATAACATGATTATAAACAATACTAGTCATAATAAACTTAAAAGAGATTTTAATAACTATGGTTCATATAGCCATCGAACAGAAAAAGCACTAAGAACAAAGAGGAGTACTACATAATGACAAAAGGGTCACTTAATCAAGAATACAAAATACGTTTACCTGTGATTAACAGCGGAACTTCAAATATGTGAAGCAAAAACTGACAAAGTTCAAAGGAGAAGGAGATCCTCACACTTGTGTATTTTAATACTCCTTTTTAAAAGCAGGCACAACAATGGAAAAGCTATGAAAGAGCTGAATAGTATCCACCCACTGGGTTGGATAGACATTTATAGAACTTCAAAACCAGGTATCCGCTGCTTTCAAGTACTTGCCCACCCTGGTGGCACACTAACCCAGAAAAGGGATCCCATATGTTTAAAGTAGATGCAAATTCTAGAAGTAGAATCAAAGTAGAAGCCAAAATCTCCAAAAGCAGAAAATCTCCAAATGCTTGGAAGTTAAAGTGTTTTTATAAAATACAAGTCACAGGTCAAAAATGAAATCCTAGAAGAAAAAAAGAAAAGGTTTGAAATAAGCATAGTGAAAATATACCAGCTTTGAGTTTCTGGGATGTAGCTGTTTTAGCAAGTAGTGAGAATTTTTCTGGCCTTCAGGATTATACTGGAAGAAACCTGCCAAACTGGCGCCAACAGTTTTCTTATATGAAACTAGAAAAACAAGAATAAAATAATCTCAAAGCAAACAGAAGCCAAGAAATAATAAAAGATAAGTATCAGTGTGACTGAAAAATTGAAAACCCAAAGACAGCCAGTAACGCAGAAGATAACTTTTTGAAAAAATCAATAAATTTGATAAACCTCCAGCAAATAAAAAGACAGGGAGTAAGAGAAAGAAGGGAGGAGGAGAGGGAGGGAGGAAGGGAGAGGAGCTTGTTGGAAGGGGAAGAAGGGAAGAAGGGAAGGGGGAGGAGCTTTTGGGGAGGGGGAGGAGGAGAGGCCTGCAATTCCTGTACGAAGCTGGGGGAGGAAGACTGCAAATTCTTCATCAAAGTGAAAAAGGTTAAATTCACAGTTTGCTAATACCAGGAAAGGTAGAGGAGACAGTGAAGGACTCTGTCTACATAAACAGCAGTTTGCATGAATTGGACCAATTTGCAAAAAAAGAGCAACTAACAAACCGATTCAAGTAGGTAACCCAAAGAGTCACGGACCAAAACTATAATCCACTGTTTAGTTGCTGGCAACCGGTGTACAACTTTCCAGGAGCGCCCAGCTTGAAATGGGACTTCCGGATCACACCCCTCCCTCAAGGCCCAGAGGTCATCTTACAAAGGACAGGGAGACTGTAAGAGCCAGGGGCAGCGGGGAGAAAGCGTTTGCTGGACACACTGCCACCGTCGCGCAGACGGACAGCGTTTGAGACTGTAAGCACAAGACCAAGCAAAAGCCTCAGCACGAACAGGGGAAGGGCTCAGAAAGTCTACCCCTCCTCAAGAAGAGACTGGCAACTGATGGCTGCTGGGTGCGGAAGAATAAATTGTTTTTCAGGGATGCAGCTCCTGAATGGCTCCCGGTGTTCCACTAAATGGTCCTATACCCACGCACATGCAAGCACTAAATGAACTCAGTTTTGTTTTGTTTTGTTTTTTAATCTTTCTAGGAGAGATCACATAAAACTGGGAGGTAAAGAGGGGATGGGGAAAAGTTAGGGAGAAAAGAGGGACTCATTTGATCAAAACATTGTATAAAAATGGTGCACGCCTGGAATCCCAGCACTAGGGGAGGCAGGGGCAGGCAGATCTCTGTGAGTTCAAGGCCAGCCTGGTGTACAGAGTATACAGAGTTTGAGACACTCTGGTGTACAGAGTGAGTCAAGGATAGCCAGGGCTACACGGAGAAACCCTGTATCGAAAACACCAAGCCAAACCAAACAAAAAACCCCACATTGTATATATGTATGGAAGTCTCAATTTCAAGAGAATTTCAGGCTGAAATAGTTTTACTGATAAATTCTCTGAAGCCTATCAGGGTGAAATAACTATAAGTCAACTAAATTTCTAAAAAAAAAAAAAAAACAAACAGCAACAAAAAAACCACACGAATAACAACCTCACTCAAATTTATAGATACACTGGTGAATTTTATGAATGTTTAGGAGAGAATTAAATACACTGTGTGTAGGCCATTTTTTTTTTTTTTTAGTTCCTTTCAGAAAAATAGAAGAGAGAACATTCTGCAGTTTGGTTTTTTTAGTTCATCATTCACCTGATACTAAAACTAAACAAAAATAAAGAAAGTTAGAATCAACATCCAGTAAAAATGTATATGAAATTATCAAGAATATGTTAGTAAATTGAACCCAACTTACAGAGAATAAATAAGAATGGAAACCGGAGCTAGCTGTGCCTTTTCTAGGCAGGAGGAGGGGACCCCTGGTGAAAATCAGCCAGCGGCTCCCACTGCATTAGCAGGGACATGTCATATGAGCTGAAGCACTTGACAAGTGCCACAGCCTTTCAGCATGAACACGGCACTTGGAAAGTGTGGGAACGCCTAGATTTTATCAAAGTCATGTAAAACATATCCCCTTCAATCTCAACTGTGTGACAATATATCATTCTTGCGCTGTTCTCGGTTTCTGTTTCTAAGCTCCATAGTTGTCCTACAAATTGAAGGCTGAAGCTTAGCAAACACGTTTTTCAATGCACAGCTTATAGATATGATCAGGTTGTAGTACCATCATTTTCCAGCGTATACATAAAACATAAAATTGGATTTTTACTGTGGAAATGGTGAAGTCTTTACAGGTCTCCAAGCTTGGAGACCTGAGCTTTATCACAAGAATCCACACGGTGGATGGAGAGAACCAATTCCTGCAAGTGGTCCTGTGACCCCAGTATGTGCTCCCCCACAAAATAAATAAATACACTGACAAATAGAAATATTGACACAATAGAAGCTTAGGGGATGAAGGGATCCAAAAATATTTTTTCACATTGAACGGCAGTGTAAAAGTGTAAGTACTCCTGACTGTATTTACACTGTGTTATAAAAATAGCCAAGCAGTCCAGGAACTTAAGAGAAATACAGATCTCCTGTAAATGTTAAGGTGCGCACGTTTACTGTCCTATTATCTACAAATTACTTTCTATTAATGTCTGAGAGACCAACATATCATTACAACAGACAACAAAAATGTTTTAAAGTATTTGTCTTTATAACTACTCTGGGACTAGAGCCTCCATGCCACAATCCACAAAGCTTTATCCTCACTCAGAGTGCCATTGTTCGCCCACAAAGAAGGGTTGCTGGATATTTCAAAACAGAACCCATAAAACACAAACTAGGACCCCAAATCTTCATGCTCTCTAGGTCCCGCCTGTAATTAGAGTTTCTGTCCTTAAGTTTTTCTCACAGTTACTTTTTGTCCTTCCTTAATAGTGTGTCTTGCTGACAACTGTTATTAATAACAGGTTATTTTTTTTTTTTTTGTTCACAGAAAACTTGAAAGGTACAGAGATTTTTCCATATGTCCCCCTCCCCACACAGACTCTGTTATCAACATCTCTTGACCAATTGGTACATTTGTTACAATTGATCTTCCATATGCACACCGTTACCATTCAAAGTCGATAGTTTACTTTAGGGTTCACTCATGTACAGTCTAAGGGGTTGGAGGGATTAAGAGCCAAGTGTCACTGTTTTAGTAATATGCAAAAGGGTTTCACTGTCCTAAAATCCTCTGCCCTAAACTTGGTGCCCTCCCTCCTCATCTCCTCCCTCCTCCCTCCCAATCTTTAAAAACAATGTTTCTTTTTTATGTTTATGTGTGTACATCGGTGCTTATTTTTTTCAGAGAGAGGACAGGAGGGAGGGAGAGGAGGGATGGGGAATGGCAAAGGGGAAGAGAAGGAGAATGTGCATGCCCACAGAGGCCAAAAAAGGGCTTTGGATCACTTGGAGCTTTGGTTGTAGAAGTTTTGAAAAACTGGGTGTGGGGCTGGATCTGAACTCTAATCCTGGTGGTTGAGCATTCTTTAAGTGCTGAGCCAACTTTCTGGCCCCTCCCAGTCTTTTTGCTGACTTGTTTGTCATCTGACGGGAGTCACACATTACAGTTATAATCATATGGTGTGAAAAATTTTTATTGTTCTAGTGTTTGGTTAGTGTCCATGAGGCTCTGGATTTAGGAGTAGGAGGCAGGGAAAAGAGAAAAAAGGAGGGAAGAGGAGAGGGGAGGAGAGGAGAGAAGGGGAGAAGAGGGGAGGAGAGGAAATGGGGAGGAGGGGAGGAGAGGAGGAGGGGAGAGGGAGACAGAGCAAATTGAGAAGGAAAGGAAAGGGACATTAGTAAGGATGTTGCCTTGTCAGCAGATGATGGCTTTGGTGTGTAGTGGGAAGCATTGATGCTAGTGTGTAGATCAGTCTTGTTCAAAGTATGTGAATGGATCTGACTGTTTCCCAGTCCCTCAGAGACAACAGAGTGTCACGGAGAAGGAAGCCATCAAGGGCAAATTATCCCTCAGCACATCCTCTCCTTGGCTGCCTTTCTTTGGTATCTTGTGCTCTGCCTGGAAAGAACAATTATAGCTACTTTGTCTAAACTTTTAACTGGGCTTATTTTCAGTGTTAGAGTAGATAAGGCTTGCCTCCACAGAGTAAGTGTGTGGATGGGCTAAGCAGAGGAGTTCGGTGTGGGCTGTAAGGGAGCCGAACAAAGGACAAGAGGCAACTACTGACTTCAGGGTCATCTTCCCTGTGAAGTGAGAACAGAGACAATGGAAAAACAGCAAACACTGGGGCACTCTGGATGACGTTAACCGTTAACCTTGGATCTTGCTGAGTCAAGCTGGGCTGCTGGGGAAGTTGGCTGTTCTTGAATCCAGACTCCTTCCACTGTCAATCTTAGCTTCTGTTTGGGGTGTTGTAAGACCTGGGGTCTCACAGCTCAGGAGTTCAAGATCACACCCTTCCCAGAAACTCCCCCAGACCAAGACTCGTTGCAAAAGCAAGAGGTTTATTAACCATTGCACAATGGGGTCACCCCTGCCGGTCAGCAAAGAGTGGCACCAGGAGACAAAAGGCCTTTAGGTTTTTAAAAGAAAAATTGTGGGAAATTTGAAGTTGCAGTTTTGGCAACTTAGGATTGGATGAGGAAGCTATAAAGTAAGATAATTGGTTAGTCTTAGGTACTCAAGCTTGGCCAGTCCTGCCAAGTGTGGATGCAGCTGCAATTGAAGGTGGGGGTGGTTAGCTCATCCTTGAAGATTAGGGGCTACAGACTTTTGGCTGGAGGTCAAAAGCTACTCAGAAGAAGTCTAGGTTCGTTGCTAAGAAACGCTATCTCAAGGACAAGGGTCTAGTCCTTTTTTTGCTGAGTGAAAGTCATTGCTTGCTTGCCTTTTTTTAATACCTATCCTCACAGATAGGGTCACATTCCTTCACTCTCTGGAAAGGTACTAAGAGGCTTTAGCTTAACCTGGACCTAAAACTCAAAACTATAGGCTTTAGAAGACATATAGGTTACAAAGTTAGCCTAACCCTTTCAGTGTGTAGTTTCAGCAGCAGTGACTCCATCTTGGATTTTAGGTGGTCCATTGGGATCTAGTGCAGGTTCTCAGTTTGTAACACTACCCTGTCACCTTAGGAGGATATATTGGCTGTTGGCCTGTTAGCAGTTGATGGCAACTGGGTCAGGAAAGGTCGCTTTTATTCAGGGTTGTCACTGGCACCTTGCCCATGCCCCACACCTGTGCACACATGAGCTATGCTAACTGGACTCAGTTGGTTATGAAAGAAGAGAGACATGAAGGTGAGAGCGAGAAGCCATGGGGTGCCTGGGGGAGCTAGATGAAGGAGGAGTAGATATGATCAAGAGACACTGTATTCATATGTAAAAATTCCAAAGAATACACAGTGTTATTTCTTTAAAATGCTGCCCCAGATTTCAGAACTGTAGCTCTGCAAAGGCTCCGAAGAATTTGCCTCCAAGGTCAACGCTCACAGATAATTTGGTGATGTCAACCTTACATACTTCCCTCTCACTTCTTTCTGGGATCTTCTTTCTCATCAGTGGTGGAAAACATCGGAGAAGCATTTGGTACCTCTGTCTCCCCTTTTCCCGTGTTTTTGTAAGCATCTCTTTATTGCCAGCAGCCCTCCCCCCCCACCATCCCTACAACTTCAGGGTTTTAGATAATTTCCTGTGAGGCCCCTATGTCTTTATTCCTCTATTTCCTTACTACACACACACACACACACACACACACACATACGAGAGAGAGAGAGACTCTTTCCATAAAAGATTAAATTTTACATGTTGCCCTGATCTGTAAAACCTTTTGATACAAACACTATCCTTAAAATAAAGCATCAGCCCCTTCGATAAGGCACCAACAGTACTCAGCCAACCTCTCACTCCTTGTTTCCATTTCTTGATTATACACTGCCCACGGGCGGGTCTTTTCATGCTGCTGTTTCTTATCCATAGCAGGACGAGAGATCCTGTCCACCATTCTTATCGAAACTGAACTGCCCCACCCCTTTTCTTTCTTGAAGCTCTTTCTGGTTGCTGCAGGCTTCAGGGACCAAGTGTCAGTCCTCTGCTTTCTTCGGGTTTCAGAGCCTCAGATTAAAAAAATAATAATAATAAAGATTGAAAATGTAATATGTGTGTGTGTGTTCACATGTTTATGCATGCAGGGGTCAGAGGTCACCATGGATGTTTTCCTGAGGTCCTCCATTAGTTATGTATTTTTTGAGGCAGGGTTTCCACTGATCCCAGAGCTTACTGAATGGCCAGGCTGGATGGCCTATGAGCTCCAGGGCTGACTGTATGTCTCCCTGACCCATCTAGAGCTTCCTGAGTCAGTGTTGCCATGCCTGGCTCTCAGGTTGTTAGTCTCCAGAAGGTTCTTCACCACCTGAGCCATCTCACTAGCCCCTGAAAGAATGTATTTAAACTCTACGTTGAGCACATGTAGACATTTCCTAAGATTATTTCCTCAAAGGCCCCCTTGACTTATCAGCACACAGCTGCTTATTTCTGTCCAGCAGACCTAATGAGTGTGTGCCAGATGATACTGAGGGGCCTTCCCCCAACTGAAATGTTCAGGATAGAGTTTTAAAAGCTATCCTGATCTATTGTAACAAGTGAGAAAAGATTTTTCCAAATTCCTCAAGTTGGTTTGTGATTTTTTTTTTTTTTTAATCATCAAATAGTTTTGGACACAAATGAGCTCCTAGGTCCCATCCCAAGAACTGCAAAAGAAGAAAGAAAAAAAAAAAAAAAAAAAGGAAAGAAAAAAGAAAAGGAAGAATATTTTTAAAAGCAAGTTCTCCAGGCCTAGGATTGCATAAAGTGCTCGAGATTATGTAATTCTGCTTTTAAGAAGCAAGTGTTGTGGGGCTGAAGAGACGGCTCAGTGTAAAAAACGCTCCTCTGCAGCACCTGGGGTCAGTCCCCAGTACTCATGTTCAGTGGTTCACCGCTGTGGGCTGCAACTCTAGCTTTAGGGGATCTGAATCCTCTTCTGCCCTCTATGGCCAAGTGCACTCCTGTACACACACATTCTGTCTCACACATGCCCCTCATGTAAACATAAAGAAGCACAGACAGACACAATTGTGATACTGTAGGATGCACACTGCCGTACGAGCGCTGGACACTAGCAGGGTTTCTGGGAGCAGCAGGTAACCCAGGCCTGGGGTGTGGAGAAAGAAGTCCAGGGGAAGAGACTGAAGACCTGGAGCCTGGACAAGTTGTCTTGGCAAAGGTGTGCAACTATGTGGAGGGGAAAGGGCCAGGCTGCACACCCCCTAGGCAGAACTGTGCCTGGTTCCTGATCACTGAAAATACGTTTTGAGTGGAATGGAAAATTCCAGGCACAGAGCAGCAAGAGGTGAAGCTGGGGTAACAGCGGTATGTCTCCAGCCAGCGTTTAAAACACTTCATTCTGGCTGCGGTATCGCAACAGGAAGAGAGAAGAAACAAGTCCAAGGATGCGTGTTGCACAGCTGAAGATGGCTGTGGTAATGCTGATAAGCAGGAACAAGTAACTTCAGGCATGCTGGCACTGCGAGGGCTAGGAGGATGTGGGCGTGTGGGAAAGGAAAGGTGTTACTTGTTATGAAGGAAGTCGAGATAATGAAGGACAAGGAGTTCAGTGTCGACCTCGGTCCGTGGCACTTTTTCTTGGGAAACATCCAGGAAGGAGATACCTTGGCAGTTGTGTGTTGGCCCGAGCTTGTGGAGAAATGGCTAAACCAGAAATATAACTGTAAGATTCATCCAAGTAAGTGGAAGACGCAGCGTTGATCCAGGAGCTATCTAGGGGCAGCGCGCGCGCGCACACACACACACACTCATTCTTCACTCTGTTATTTTAAGAAACCTTGCTCTAAGGAGACATCTCTGAAGGGACTATCTGGTTATCTTAGGAACTTTACAAGGCATTTGTTAAAAGAATAATAATTTTGTTTTGTTTTGCTTCTGAGATAAGGTCTGGAACTCCATGTGTAAACTAGGCTGGCCTTGACCTAAAAAAAAAAAAAAAAAATTCTGTTTCTGCCTCCTGAGTGCTGGGACTAAAGGCTTGTGCCTTTAGTCCATGCCTGGCTAGGAAATTATTTCTTAACTGATCCTAACTTTTACTTGCACTTTTTCTTTAACCAAATGCCCGTCACACGTTGACATTAGCTACACCCACAAGGGAGACACACGCTTTGCTAGTTAATTTATAGAGTTGTGGCAACTTCAATTTACCGCTTAGTGGAGGAGGTGACGTATGCGTAGAATTCTCACAGTAGTGAAAGTCGCTTTTATTAGAGATAAATAAATAATGCGCCGATGATTTGCGCGTACTGGATCTACCTCAAGTTCCTTACAACATCAACTAACATGCGGATTATAAACAGGAAGCCAAGAGTTTACTGCCTGCTCACACTGCCCGGAGCACTTTTTCGGACTCAGACTACCAACAATTCTAAAAGCTGTGACTCTCAAAATGTTGTCCCTGATGTAAGGAGGCAGTGGGGGTCAGCAAGGGGACAAGGAAGCTGCTGGGTCCTACTGTGCCGGTGTCTACGCCAGTTTACCGTACAGACGGCCCACCGCAAGGCCCGTCGGGAGCCTGCTGACGTAACGTCAATCGTCCGAGCACGTGGCCGGAAGTGGGCGGAGTGGCGGCTGGGCGTGGAAGGAGCTGGGTGCACCTGCCGCTGCGCAGCCCAAGAGCCACCCGGAAAAACGCCCGCGCTCCGGGGAGTGCGCAGACGCAGAACCGCCTCTGGGCGGAGCCCTGGAGTGCGCAGACGCAGAACCGCCTCTGGGCGGAGCCGGGCGCTTGCTCTGTTGCCTCCGCTGCACAGTGGGAGAGGAGGCCGTGGTCACGGAGGTGCGCATGCGCAGGCCGCCTTCGCCGACACCGGGGATCGCAGACGGGGCCCGGGGCTGGGTCGGAGTAGAGCGGGCGCAGGATGGACGAGGACGTGCTGACTACTCTGAAGATCCTCATCATCGGAGAGAGCGGGGTGGGCAAGTCCAGGTGAGGCTGTGCGCGGCGGGCCTTCGGCCTGGGGGCTGCGGGCTGCTGTCCCGGAACGGTCGCCGCGGCCCTGCTGGCTCCGCCCCGGCCGGGCGCGCCCGACTGAGGCCTCGCAGGCTGGGTTCCTCCCAGCTCGGCGGCCGGGCTCGGGCCTGCCCCGCCGAGGCGACCCGAGCCCAGCCGGCCGGTCACCCCTAGAGTCCGGCCGACCTGTCACTTCTACAGTCCAGCCGGCCTGTCACTCCTGGAGTCCGCTGGGCCTGTCACCCCTAAAGTCTAGCTTGTCTGTCAACCCTAGAATCCGGCCGGCCTGTCACCTCTGCAGGCCAGCAACTTTATCACATTGCGATTTCCACAGAACCGTCCTTCAGTTGATGTTCTACACAGAAACTTTTGTGGCTTCTTAGATCACATTCCTGGTCTTTTTCCGCGCTGCCTGTTGTTGCATCTTTTATTTGTTTGAGTGGTTGGCAGCGAAAGATCTGCTTGAAAATGTCTTTTTAAAGTACAGGGTACGTGAGTGATGGACCACCTTTAATTGAGATTGCTCTTGCTTTGGGAATCATACACACAGAAAGGAGAAACACTACATTGTCTTTTTGGCCTTGACTCAGTCTTTGGGGGAGGATAGCATTGACGGTGGAGTTGTGCATTGGGTCAGAGGTGGACCTAGGTAGGCGTTGCCAGAGGGCTGTGATCTCATCCAGGTCTGGGCAGAGTTCTTCAGGTGAAGTCAGCCTTGCCCTCCGATTATGAATAAATGTCATTTGAGTTTCTCTTGATCTTTAAACAGTAGTAAGTCCCAGGAAGCTTTTTAACAGTTTCATATTTGACTTTTCCTTGTGAGAGCTTTCAAATAACATACAAAGCACTTTATAAAGATGTAGATTTTTAGGTACTTAAAGGGTTTGCAAACTTACTGAATAAGCCCAATTATTTCTGAATTTTTAAAAGCGTGACAATCTATTTTCATAGTTAGTTTGCCTTTAATGTTTACTTTTTGTGTCCTGTAAGTGACATGCTTTTGCATACCAAGGAACAAACTAAAGGAACTTTCTATGAAAACAGAATGGCGTGTGTGAAAGTAACAAATAAAATCTTTGTGATGACTCTTTATACACATGTGAATGTTAAAACTTTTTAGTGTGCTTGGAACACCTTTATGATTTTCCTTTATCAGATTTGTTTTGCTGCCTTCTCCCTTTTGAAGTAGAGCGTGACTGAGGCTGGCCTGGAAGTTTTCATGCCGCTTAGCTGACCTCACGCTAAGAGTCCTCCTCGTCAGCCTCCAGAGCATCGAGAGTACAGGCATGTGTCACCATGCCTGCCTAGACCTTGTTTTTGAAATCAAGAAGAACAGGTTGTCAGCTCAACCTAGTATGCGGTTGGTTGAGACAGTGTATTGAAAGGGTGAAACTGAGGTATGTTGGAATTTTCTAGAAGGCAAATCAGGTACAGTTGACTACATAACTGGCGTTCCCCCTGTATTATTGGTGTAATTTTATTTAGTTTCTCGAGACAGGTTCTCGTTGCATAGTCTGGCTGGCCTGGGACTTGCCATATATGTATGCTTTGGCCTGGCATTCACAGTCCTCCTGTCTCAGCCTCTCAAGTGTTAGGATTACAGGCTTTATACCAGGCCTGGTTCTGATTACCCCTTTAAAGTGTGTTGAGTGGATCTCTCTCCTACTTACTCCCCTAGACAATTTATTTGAGTCAAATGCACTTTAAATTTTTTTCTTTTAGTATCTAATGATGAATTATGAATTGCTCACTGAAAAAAAAATTAACATTTTAGCCCACTTAAAACAATATTGGGCTAAATGTGTGGCACATGCCTTTAATCCCAGCATTTGGGAGGCAGAGGCAGGGAGATCTCTGAGTTCAAGGCCAGCTTGGTCTGTGGATCCAGTTCTAGGACAGCCAGGGCTACACAGAGGAACCCTGCCTCTAAAAACCAAACAACAACAAACCAGTACTGAACTTAGGGAGCTAGAATATTGGTCTGTGATATACTGTGGAAAACAGCCTTGACCACTGACCTTTGTGGATATGACAAGAATAAAAGACTCTAACAGAAACCTCTGCCTTTTAAGGCAGATAATACAGAAACATTTGTCACAGACTTTATCTTGAAGGGTTGTTCTAACTGGTAGAGGTTTGTGTTTCTTTACGGAGTTAGATCACTGCAGAGGGCAGTGGGTCATTGAGTTGTAAGCACAGGATAACCTTCATCTGAACAAGTGGATTTTTTTTTTAAGTTTATCTTAGGGTATCAGAAAGTTCCAGTAGGCATGAGGTGAGGATTGTGAAGGAAGCGTGCTCTGTTTGTAACCTGTGTTTGATAACTGAACAGTGTGGTCTAATTCTCCATCGGAGAGCCTGGCTGGAATAGAAACCCCTCAAATAGGGTTAAATGTAAAGTTCAAGGCTATGATTCTATGGCTTCACTTGGTGAAGTCAGAGTGTAGCAAAATATATCAAGTACTGGAATAAAACACAGAAATCTATTATGTAAAATGCTATCCATTCCACATTTCTTTTCCTTCCATTTTTAAGTGGATTTTATTTTTACAAAGTGAGAAATATAGATGAGCTATAATTACAGTATTTCTTTATTGATTTTTAAATACTTATTTTATTTTTATTTATGTGTCTGTGAGTGCAGGTCCCCTCAGAGGCCAGAAGAGGGTATCTGTTCCCCTGGAGCTGGAGTTACCAGGGTAGTGACGTCCCGGATGTGGGTGTTGGGAATGGTGTGGGTGCTCTGTAAGAACAGCAAATGCTCTTAACCACTGAGCCATCTCTTCAGTCCTCTTGTCCCCCTTTTACTTTTGAATGTTTTAGACAATCTTAGCTCAGGCTGACCTAGAACTCACTGTGTAACTCAGGCTGGGCTCAAACTTGGAACAATTCTTTGTTTTGTTTTTGTTTTTGCTTCAGCCTTCCAAGTCTGACATTTCAGGCATCCCCCCCCAAAAAAAATCTGACTTTTTCTCAGTTTATAGTAAATTTAATATTGTCTGTGTGGTATACTTTTCCATCTGTTGTTCTACATGAAGAATATTTTTCTCTTTTAACTTTGAAAATAGGAATGTTTTATGTAAATATACTGTGTAAGAACAGTGAATTCTTAGTCATTTGGGAGGGAGGTTGTAGATTTCTTTCATAATCTAATAGAGAAATAGATTGTGCTTATACAGATGCCTACATAGAGTTTAGAATACATTTGGGGCTGCTGCTATACCTTTCTTTGGCTATATTCACAGTTTTCATTAAAGTGTTGATTGCTTCACACCAATTTTCTGTCTTTGCTGACAAAATACCTTTAGTGACAAGATCTTTTGTAAGGACCAGTAAGTACAGAAGAAACATTTCTGGACCAGTGTCTAACATATTGTTCATTTAAAATCCTCAGTACCGTTCTAATTGCCTGCAGTTTTTATGGTATTGCTATGGCTACTATTACACAAGATCACGTTAGCGCTCTCTCTCTCTCGTGTGTGTGTGTGTGTGTGTGTGTGTGTGTGTATGTGAGAGAGAGAGAAGTTTCTCTGTGTAGCCCTGGCTATCCTAGATTCACTGTGTAGATCAGGCTAGCCTGTAGACACCTGCCTACCTGTGTCTCCCGAGAGCTGGAAATAAAGATGTGCACCATCACACCTAGCTAGCCTGCATTTTTGTGGCAGTTTTCTGTGATGATCTAAGTATTGAGGTATTTCTTTTCTGTTCTTAAATTCTAGGTAGTTGGGTGCATTGGGATAAGGTATTTTGTATAAGTAGCTATTAAGTTTGTTACCTATTTATATATATATATATTTTTTTTAAGACAGGGTTTCTCTGTGTAGCCTAGACTGCCCTGGAGCAAGCTCTGTAGACCAGGCTGGCTTCAAACTCAGAGATCCACCTGCCTCTACCTTCAAGTGCTGGGATTAAAGGTATGCCAACCATGCCCAGCAATATTTTTTTTAAAATATTTTTTAACATATTCTGCTCATGCTTTTTCCTCCCCTGTCTTCTCCCAGATCCTCCCTACCTCCCCATCTGTCCAATCCAACTCAGTGCTTTCTTTCTCTCTTTAGTAACAGGCCAATAAACACAGATTAAAAAAAAAAAAACATAAGAAATATATGTACACACACACACACATACACACACACTACAAGCACAAAATCAGAAACCCTAAAATATAAGCAAAAGACCAGTAAAATGAAAAATATCCAAAAGAAGCAATCTGGGACCAAATCTCCCCAAATGCCATTGAGTTCATTTAGTGTTGGCCGTCCACTGCGGCCTAGCCTTAAGTGTGGTACATATAGCCAGTGTCACTTACCTTACGCTGGAAGTGAATAAAAAGTTATGTCCAGATGTGAAGTAGAAATTGCAGAATTCTGACTGTATTGTTCCTGTTTTGTAGGAGGTAAAACAGCAGAACCAGGAAGAAGAGTTAGTGCATTTGGCACCTAGCAGGAAGCTGCTGTGTTCTGTGCTCACCTCCCTAGGGGCTGTTCCTGGGCTCCCTCACAGGCAAGCTGGTGGACTGTGCTGCAGGAGGCCATCAGCTGTGTGAATGGGGGGTTAGTGAAAGCCTCACTTAGGGAGTGTATGCTTCAAAAGCCTGGAGTAAGTCCTCACTGCGGGACAGTGAGGAGAGCAGGGCTGGAGCTGCAGACCTGTGGACTTTCTAGTCAGCTGAGTTCCCTTTTCTCCGTTCTTTGCTACTTTGTTTACCACCGCTTCCCAGGCTAGTTCTTCCTCAGTGTGTGGCAGTTATCTCCTTGGTAATTTGCCTCCAGTTGGCTGAGGTGAACTTTCAAACTGTAGAGCAGTCCTTTCATACTCTCCCTTGGTAATCCAGTGGTGACTGGTTTCTGGGCCTTCCCCAGCCTGGCCACCCTCATCTTTCTCCCTGTTGTTTGGTCCACACCTTGCTGTCTTATTCTTTGTTACAGTGTGCTGTGCTTTTATACCTCTCTTTTTATTTAACGCAGAGTGAAATAGTGATTTTTTTTTTCCCATGAGACGATTCAGCATTGGAAGCTGCAGTGTTATTTTCTCAGAAGAGTGTGCCAACACAGATTTCAGCAACAGGCAGACAGCTGACTCTTCAGGCGCTGTGTAGGAGAGCCTTGGACATATATAAGGTATGATTAGAAAGAAGAAGTTACGGTCCTAACTGTCTTTAACTCTCTTTTAGCCTGCTCCTGAGGTTCACAGATGACACCTTTGATCCAGAACTTGCAGCAACAATAGGTGAGCTGGTGGAAATGCCACATTTTTATTCCTTTGGGCTCTGTGTCTTCACCTGCCCCTCTTCTCAGTACCTTGTTCTGTCTGTGGAGATGTTGTCTGTAACACTCAGCATTGGTGCCCATACAGCCTTGTGTCTTGTCACTTCGCTAGCACGACTAATGTGAGGGTTTGCACACACATCTCATTGCTGTACTGCGGGTGGTTTCATTTATTTATTTTTATTTTGCAGCAGGTAGTAGAGATTGGAATATTTACTGAGTGCCAGCCACTATCATTATAGTGACGAGTGATACACACTTGGCCTTTGTTACCAGCCACTATCATTATAGTGACGAGTGATACAGACTTGACCTCTGTTACCAGGGACCCAGCAGCAGAGTCTCTTAACATCATACTTTGAACATTTGCTACAGTATTTAGTGTGCACATTTAGCTTATGTACTTAAAGACAGTTATTAACCTTAGGAGCAATGACTCAAATTGTGTGCCTTTCACATGTGTGTGTAGATAGATGCTGGGTGGGCAAGAAGTTGACCCTGGGTCCTCTCCTCCAGCACCCTCCGCCTTACTCTTTGGGTTAGGGCTTCTCTCTGAACCTGGAACTCTGATCTTGCTGGACTGACTGGCCATCAAGTCCTCGGATCCTCTCTATCTTCCCAAAGCTCAGGTAGCAGACGCAAGCCACCGTGCCCAGCTTTTCCATGGTGCTCAAGATGTCTTCATACTTAGGCAGCAAGCGTGTTACTAGATGAATCCTTTCCCCAGAGCCCCCAAACCATTTTAGCAATAAAAGTTAGAGTGTCTGAAGGTGACTTGGCATCTAGACTATTAAAGAGTCTTAATGTCATTATTAGTGAAAGCAGGAAGTTCCTTTTAACTGGCTGTGGTTTTATTGTGGAATAATTTCAGGTTTAGAGGGAAAACAGGGAAGTCTATATAGTCTACTCACATTCTCTAAATGTTAATATTTATCACTTTTGCTTTATTATTTTTTGTGTATGAGCAGATTCGTATATGTGTGTACTAGTGAAAGTCAGACTTTAACCCTCATTCCTCAGGCACTTGATTTTTAAGACATAGTCTCTCCGTCCCCATGAACTTGTCAAAGAGCCTAGGCTAGTTGACCAGCGAGCATCTCCGCTTTAGTTAGGGTTTCTGTTGCTGTGATGAAATGCCATGACCAAATACAACCTGGGGAGGAGAGGGTTTGTTTGCTTATACTTCTTTATCATAGTCATGATCTGGCAAAGTTGGAGCAGGAACTCAAATAGAGCAAGAATTTGGAGGCAGGAGCTGACTCGGAGGCCAAGGAGGGGTGCTGCTTGCTGGCGTGTTTCTCCTGCATGCTCAGCCTGCTTTCTTCTACACCCCAGTGTCACCTACCCAGGGATAGCGCTGTTCTCAGTGAGCTCTCTCACACCAACCATTAATCAAGAAAACACCCCACAGGCCAGCCTGGCTCAGGTATCTTCTCAGTGAAGGTTCCCACTTCCCGAACAACTCTAACATGTCAAGTTGACGTAAAACTAGTCAGCACAACCTTCCAAATGCTAGGATGGCAGGTGTGTGCTGCCATGCCTGGCTTTTCTTACCCGTTTTTTGGGGATGGATCAGGTCCTGATGTTTGTGGAGCAGGATCTTTACTGAGTTAACCCGTCCCCCTACCCTGCTTCTTCATTCTTATGCTGCATTGCCATCTGAGTATTTTAAATGAATTGCTTAAGAATACGTTGCAGGCTCGTCTTTACTATCTAAGCGTTTTAATGTATGTTTCCTCGATAAAGGAGCTAAAATTGTGGTTTGTTGACAGATTTCATCAGCTGCCTAGGAATACCCTATTCAGTAAAAGGAAAGTTAGGCCTAAATTCTGACTCGAGTCGAGCAAATTTGGTTATCTCTAGTTCTTTACTCTTCGCCCCCTTTAGGCAGGCTCTGCCTTGCTGTGGGATTCAGATTGCTGTGGGACTCAGCCTCTAGCCCAGGCGGACTTCACACTGCTGGCATCCTCTTGCCCCAGCCTCCCAGTTGTTGGGATGTAAGCTTGAGCTGCCGTGGCCGCATCAGTCTCTTAATCTTAACACTTCTCCCGCTGGTCTTTGGTTGTCTGTCCATGTTGCAGTTTTGAACTGTCCAGGCCAGTGCTGTGTAGACTGTGCCTCATTTTACTTATCTCGTGTTTAAGGTAGAGTCTAGTTATGTGCGTTGTTGTTGTTTGTTTGTTGGAAGAAATTCCACAGACAGGCTTCTTAGAGTGTTATAGCAAGAGGTATGTGGTGTGTGTTCTGGTGCTGGTGGTGGCTTTAGTCACACAAGGTGCTGGCTTCTCACCTGTGGTGTTTTTATTTTTCCCTTTGTAGCTCTCCTGCAGAAAGATACTTTTGAGATTGTGTTTATGTGTTTCTTCTCAGGATTTTGTGCTCTTGTTTTTACCTGCAATGGATAGGAGAACATTCTGTCTGTGGTTCTGTCACCCCAGCTGTGGTTGTCAAGCAGCGTTTCAAATGCTCTGCTGCTACCTATATTTAATACTTAAATTTCTGTAAGGAAGCACTCACCTTTCTTTGTTTCTATCAATACAGACTCAAAATGCTTCTAAAATTTTAATTGACTCTCTCAAGCATTACTTAGCATCTTTGCGTCACAAGTGTTACAGATTTATTCCTGTGTGTGCCGTAAGAAAGAGGACCATTTCAAATACTAGCAAGTCTAACTCCATTTTGTTCTGGTTTTGATGTACTTGCTTATTTCAAACTTTGTGGTAAAACTTACTTGTTCCAAGCATGGGTTTTTCTGCTCAATAACACTGAGGCATAGTTGAGTAGCAGCTGACAAGGGCAAACTTGACTGAAGTGGAATTTTTCCTGAAGAAGTAACTTGTGCATCATATGAAAGTGTCATTTTAAACTGAAGTGTCATAAGGACACAGAGAAGGTAGTCATCGTGAACTGTCTATATTATTAAAAAAACTCTTTGTCTTTTACTAAAACAAACACTAAAACACTTGCACGCTGATGAAAATATCTATAATTTGTTCCCCTAATAGGCTCTGAGATTTTGAAAATCTTTACATGTGGGCATTAGATTACTTTTTGATTTCAGTTATAACCATCACTCATGTGGGTTTCACAGATAAAAACAACTAGTTGTTAAAGGAATCGTAAAAAGTAGTGTTTTATACAAAGTCAGTATTTTGCCTCATAGTAGACTAGTTATGAACAGACATCCTGTGTTTCCATAGAACAGCTACAGATTAAAATGTCTATCAAGAAACTGGGAAGATAATTGTTACATGGAGAGTTTCACAGGGGTGCTGTAAGTTATGTTGGCATTTCCTTTTATTCCATGGTACTTAGCAAAAATGACAGAGGGAAATACTAAAGCTCAGCCCCAGTGTCCCACTAATTCAGACAGCTAAACACTTGAAGCCACACGGCAGGTGACTCAGTACCTGAGTAGAATCAAGCTGCTACAGATGGGAGGACAGAGAGGATGCCACCCAAGGAATTCAGAGCCAGAACAAAAGACTTCCCAAGACAATGCTCCGCAAGCTCCAAAAGCCAAACCTTTTGTTTGTGAACACGGAAGCTGAGGCGTCACGCTAACAAGCTGTGTCTGCAGGGAGTGTCTCCCGCCTAAAGATGCCCTCAGCTCTTCAGGCACAGTGGCTGCTGAGAAGTGACAAGCCTAGCTCCCTCTCAGACTGTGGCCGTTTGGGTAGGTGTGGTGGTGGGCTGGTAACTGCTGATGCTGTGCACAGTAAGCTCTTGTCTGTGCCATGGATTTGTATGTGCAAAGTAGTTGAGTTTTTGTTTGTTAATTTTTTAACTTGTTGAGTTGTTTTCTTTCTTTCCTTTTAAATTTATTTTTATTTTATGAGTATAGGTGTTTTGTCTGTTCACCATTTGTGCATAGTGCTGGTGGAGGTCAGAAGGACCTTCAGTCCTCTGGACCCGGAGTTTCCAACAGTTGTTGGTTGACATGAGGATGCCAAGAAAGAACCCAGCTCTCTTCAGAGAACAAGTGCTCTGAACCATGGAGCCATCTCTCCACCCTGTATTGTTTTCTTATTGGGACTTGAGAGCTCTTTCTATATTTGGCATGGAATTTTTTTTGTCTGTGTTGTGGGTTTTATTTTTTTGTAGGTATTTTCAGTTCACTTTTTTACTCATCATTTTTCTAATAGTACATTTCTAAGTGTGCAAGTTTATTACTGCAATGAAATTCAGTTTATCAACTTTTACATTTATATGTAATTATTTCAGTATTGTTTTTGCCTAGCAGAAGGCCACGAGTTTCTTTTCATATATGCATATATGTATACATATATGTGTGTGTGTATATATATATATATATATATATCTTAAGATCATCAAAAGGTTACATCTCAGAATGTTTTGCGATTTTTGTTGTATAGATCTCTCCCTTCCCCCTCCCCCCATCTATCTATCTATCTATCTATCTATCTATCTATCTATCTTTTTTTTTTGCTGTGATAAAATACCCTGACAAAAGTCTCTTAGGGAAAAAAGCTGTATTTTGGCTTATGACTCTATAGGGATACAGTTCATAGTGGTGGGAAGACATGGCAGTAGGAACAGGAAAGGGTGGGGGAGAGAGAGAGAAGGAGACAGAGAGAGGAGACACAGAGACAGATTACCAGCTCACATTTCATCGGCACCCAGGAAGACAGAATAGGCAGTGGTGAGCTACCGCCAGTGCTGTCCTTCCTGCAGCAGGGCTCTACCTCCGAAAGGTTCCGTCACCCACTAGACGGTTGCGCCAGCTGGAGTCCCTTCCCAGCAGTGGTGCACCTCCTAAAGGTTCTGGAAGCTTCCAGATAATACACCAGCTATGTTGCAAGTGTTTAAATAAGTGATGCTCTGGGGCGTTCTCATTCACAGCACAAGATCTCTCAGAGCTCTCTGGGTCAGCCATCTTACTTGGCTGTTTTGTGGTGACAGGGCTCAGGGTTCGCATTTATGTTGTGATGGAGCATGTAGGACACAAACCATTTTACCATTTACACATATATTCACTTACCATTCACTGTTATAACACTGTTAATTTCCGGAGTGTTTACATAACTCTTCACTACATCTTCCCTGCAACTCTTGGTGACCTTTAGTCTACTTTCTGTCTTTGTGAAGTTTGCCTATCTGGCTGCTTTGTGCAAGTGGAATTGTGTAGCATTTGTCTTACTATATCTGGTTTATTTCACTTAGCGAATGCTTGCAAGGCTAGTCCATGTTTGGCACATGCCAGTACCCGATTCTGTTCTTACGTTCCAGCATTGTGTCAGTGACTGTGTGCGCCATGTTTTGTTGATCAGGTGGTCCACTGCTGAAGACTTGAGTTGCTTCTACATTGTGGCAGCTGTTGATGACACCACTGCTGCCTTTATGCATAAGCAGCTGTTCTTTTAATATTGGCGGACATGCTGATCTCCTTTCATAGCAGCAGCTGTGTACAGTTCTTGTTTCTTTACGTCTTTGTCTATACTTACTACTTTCCGTTTTTACAAATACATGAAATAGTCATGGAAATAGGTATGAAGTTCTAGCTCATTGTGGTTTTGAATAATTGTTCTCCTAATGGCCAGAGGAAGCTGAGAATGTCTTTAATATGCTTATTAGCCATTTATGTTCTTTATAGAAAAGTCTGTTTCTATTGTACTGAGTTTTGAGTTAAATATTTTTGTTGTTTTCTTGTAGAGGTTCTAAGACATGTGCTGGCTTTTTATTTCTTACCAGATAACATGATTTGCAAATGCTTTCTCCTACTGTGAGGATTGTCTTTTACATTTTGGGAATATCCTTTGATGATATTCTTTTGTGGAATTACTTTAAACAGTTGTGTGTATTTTTGCAGATATCAGGGCTTTCCACAATTATATTTAACAAATATATTTGCATATATTATATATCCAAATCTCCAATTTGATACCTTTTTCTATATTCTTTCTAAGGGGCTCTTGCAATAATGTTTTACACTTTGTATAATGAAAGCGATAAAAGTGGGTGTCCTCATGGTTTTATCTTTGGAGAAAAATGCTCAGTATTTTCCCATTGAGTAAGTTAGTAGCTGTGAATTTGCTGTTTTGTTTGGATCTAAGAATGCCCCTGAAAGTCATGTGGGTAAGACATGGTTTCAGCTGATGAGCTTTGGGGGGTATGTAGATGAAAAGGATTCTGACCCATTCAGTGGATCTGTGTACTGATAGAGTCACGCTTTGGTATGTTAGAGGGGCGACAGGAACTTGCCAAAGCAGGGAAGAGGTCACCAGTAGAGTGTAGCTCGCCTTCCGCTGCTCGCCTGCCTCAGCCCTTTGCTCTCTGATTGTCGTGAGTGAGCTGAGGAGCTTGTTCCACTCCATGCTCCCTGGCAGGATGTTCTGCCTCTACAGTGGCTGACACCTGTGAAGCTAAGTAACCACTGACCCCCAGAACTGTGAGCCAGATGAAGCACTGACCCCCAGAACTGTGAGCCAGATGAAGCGGGTTTTTCCCCTTTTAGTTGTTATTGCAGGTATTTTATCATAGCAACAGGAATCTACAAACACAAACATCTTTATCATTTTGAGGAAATTTTCTTCTCTTCCTCGTTTGTTCAGTCTTTTATCATGAAAGTGTCTTGACTTTTGTTCAGTGCCTTTTCTGCCAATTAAAATGGTCATGGGTTCCCCCCCCTTCATTTTACTAATGTATTATTTATATTCAGCCCTTTGCACTCTGTAAGTAAACTTGATAAATGATGGATTGAGTAACTATTAGTTTTTTCATTTGTTCGGATTTTCTTTTTCTTTGAGTCGATTTTAGCAAATTGTGTTTCTAGGAATTTGTTTATTTATCTACATTATCCTGTTTGCTGTCCATTTTTTATTCAATTGTCTTTTCCTTCTGTAAAATTAGCAGCAGCAGTTGATCATCACTGATGCAGAAGTGAGAAATCCAAAGGGCTCAGAAGTCTATAGCTCAACAGCACTGAGTTGTTAGTGGCGTTGCCCTGCATAGTCCCATGCCCAGGAGTCCCACAGCTGCAGACACTTCTGTCTTTCAGATGAGGGTTGCCCAGCCTGTGTCACTCACACCCTTCGTACTGTTTGTTGTCCTTGCTGCTAGTCTGGTTTTATTAAGGCTTGTTGGTCTTTTTTTAAGATCAAGGGCGGCTTTATCAGCTTTATTAGAGTTTAAAAGAAAACTCCCAGGGCAAGCAGTGAAGCTCAGCAGCCTCTTTGAGGAAAGTAGTCAGAAGAGCTTGCCATGTCAGTCACTGGTGGCAGGCAGCCACGTGGGAGGGAGGATACTTCAGGAAAAGAGTAAGGCAGCCCCAGTGATAGGGTAGGCCAAGTTTGTTTAGGAAAGCAAGGAACAAGACAGGAGTCCACCCACAGAGGGCCTCTGAAAGACTTACCCAGCAGGGCATTAAAGTAGATGCTGAGACTCATGGCCAAACTTTGGGCAGAGTGCAGGGAATCTTATGAAAGAAGGGGGAGATAGAAAGACCTGGAGGGGACAGGAGCTCCACATGGAGATCAACAGAACCAAAAAATCTGGGCATAGGAGTATTTTCTGAGACTGATACTTCAATCAAGGACCATTCATGGAGATGGCCTAGAACCCCTGCTCAGATGTAGCCCATGGCAGCTGAGTGCCCAAGAGGGTTCCTTAGTAATGGGACAAGGAATGTCTCTGACATGAACTCAGTGGCTGGCTCTCTGATCACCTCCCCCTGATGAGGGAGCAGCCTTACCAGGCCACAGAGAAAGACAGTGCAGCCAGTCCTGATGAGACCTGATAGGCTAGGGTCAGATGGAAGGGGAGGAGGACCTCCCCTATCAGTGGACTTGGGGAGGGGCATGGGAGTAGATGAGGGAGGGAGAGTGAGATTGGGAGGAGAGGAGGGAGGGAGGGAGCTACAGGGGGGATACAAAGTAAATAAAAATTGTAATAAATAAAAAAATTAAAAGAAGAAATAAAAAGAGATAGAAGAAAAGGAGAGGTTATACCTTACTGGTAATTCAGAAAACTGGGCCAAGTTACAGAACTTCCATAACCCTGACTGCTATAATGGAGGCAGGAATTCTGGGAGAGAGAAGCACATTATCTTATTAAAGGAATAATTCCTCTGCTTATCTTTTCAGTGGCTTAAGGCGACTCTGCCTTTCCAGGAGTGGTCCTTGGTCCCTTGGTCAGGACACAGCCAGCTAAAGTATTATAATATTAGGTCTCCACCCAGACCAGGGTTTCCATTGCCTTGGCCATAGGTGCTTTCCCTAAATGGGTTTTTACTGCCAAACTACCATTCTCACTCCCTTAAGAGGTAACTAAAATTATTTAAGGAGCAGATCAGTTGTAGGAAGGACCTCTTTAGGATTGGGAAGCTGGCCAGGTTTCCAGTTCCAAGCATGATTTTCCTCCTTTTCAGAAGCACAGGTAGGTGTCTTGAATCCTGAAGCTCTTCTTCCCATTTACACCATCAATCTTTATTGATTGTGAGCTGTCCTTATTGATACCTTTAGCTTTCATGTCTAGAACTTTCAGAATTTAGCATTTGATAAAGTATTTTGCCTTTTTTCTGGTTTTCTTTATAATGGAATTTAAAAATCATATTTTACTGATGACTTACCAAAATTCTTATTTCTTCAAGGTGTTGACTTTAAAGTGAAAACTATTTCAGTGGATGGAAATAAGGCTAAACTTGCAATATGGGTAAGAATTTTTAAAATGTACTTTTTAAAATTTCTTTTTATTTCATTTATGTGTGTGTCAGTATGCCATGTTACACAGGAGTTACAGGAGTTGTGGTTGCTAGCTGTGGTTGTTGGGAGCCCAACTCAGGTCCTCTGGAGAAGCTGAGGCTTTGTTAGGGGGTCATTGCTGTGAAGAGACACCATGATCACACAGAAAGGAAACGTGTAATTAGGACTGGCTTACAGTTTCAGAGGTTTAGTCCATTGTCATCATGGCAGGAAGCACGGTGCTGGAGAAGGAGCTGAGAGTTGTACATCTGGATTGGCAGGCAGCAGGAAGAGAGCGTGACACTGGGCATGGCTTGACCTGAATCCTCAAAGCCCACCCCCAGTGACACACTTCCTCCACCAAGGCCACACCTCCTAGTGCCACTCCTTATGAGCCTGTAGGGGTCATTTAAGCCACCACGAGCTGCTTAGTGCTGTTATCAGCTGAGCCATCTTTCAGCCCACTAGCATGTATTTGTTTGTTTTAAATTTAATTTTAATTTTATGTGTATGGGTGTTTTGCCTACATGTATGTCTGTGTACCATGTATGTGCCTGGTGCCAGGAGGCTAGAAGAAGGTGTTAGATCCCCAGAACTGTAGTTATGGACAGTTGTGAGGTTCATTCTCTCCAGCTAGAACTTTGATTTTGTTTAGTGTTGTAGAGGTGAGTGGACAATTTGTATTAAATGACCTTTCTTGGGAGATCTGATACTCCTGACAGGATATACAACGATGATAACTGCATCTTATAACTGTAATTGGGCAAGGCTTTTAAAAAGTTTTTGAAATGTATAATACCTTTAGAATATTTCAAAATAGAACAGAGTGTTAACATTTCCTGTAGGGTACCAGGAAGGTTGTTGTCAATGGGCCAGTTGTGTGTAAGAGAGAACTGCTGTCTCAGTTGACGGGAACAGACTGAGCAGCAGGTGTTTCATCTTCCTGAGGTTTTCTGAAATGTTAGCCTACTGCCCCTCCCCCAAGTGTATTTAATGTCAATAAGAACAGTAATGTCGAACAGAAAACATTCTGGAAAGTGTTGCTTTGACATCATAAAGTATTTTGAATAGTTGACACATCCTGGCTTCTGTATTAAGCCGTGCCTTTGCATGTGTTCATAGTTTGTTCGCTAGCTCCCCTCTGCCCTTTTACTTCTGCTTTGTGAGGCGAACACTGGGGTAGGCTCTGACCCTTAGCTGCAGGGAGATTGTTCTCTCCTGGAGGGTGTTTTTATTTTGTTCCGCATTTGCTTTCTACTTTGTGCTTCACTAAAAGGCTAATGATATTGTTGAAGACGCAGCATTGCCATGGGCTTATCCTTATTTTTAACACTGGTTTTCCTGTGACCAGAATATAGTACTGATCCATTCTGAAGTGATGATTAATACAGTAGGAAATCAGTGGAGAAAAAGGTTATCTTTAATTCCTGTGTTCTTACTAAGAAGCATATTTTAAAATGCCAAGGCTTGATTATACATATGCTCATGTGCCATTTTGCACATGGAAGGAAGGAGCCTCTTGTGTTTTCAAGTGTTTGTTTTTTCCCTACCATTTGCAGGTGAACACATTTCTGTGTTAGTAGATGTGCAGGGACAGCAGTCTGGCTGCCCGTCTAGTGCGCATTCTGTGCTCTATTCTAATTTACCGGTCCTCAGCCCAAGGCATTTGACTTGATGCCAGTTGCTCACAAAGTGCCTCCACAAGCACCCTGTTTTCCGCATGTCTGTGTGCACGTCTAGTTACGTTAGGGACGGGAGGCAGCAGGCGTGGTGGCTGAGAGCGCAGCCCCGGCACCGGTCACTCCCACTGTTCCTATTTCCATATTCACCCTTCCGCCCCCTCAATTGGTGTTAAGCATTGTCATCTTTTTTATTTATGTCTTTCTAAAACTTTATTTCTATTTGAGGTTTTGCTGATATTGATCATACTTGGAAATGAATTTATGAATTCTATTCATAGTCCGTTTTGTATTAACATTTGTTGTTTCCATGCTTTAACATTGTTATTGTAACCATTTTCCGACATGGAAACACTGGTGGATACCGCCATGCTGCTGCTTCTGTATCTTTATAATGTTAGCAGTCACCTCAGACAGATGAATTCTCAAGCTTCCTAGCAATGAAGGGATTTTTATGACTTGTTTATTTTTGAAGCTTACACAGTTTATTGTCTATTCTGTTTACTCTGAACTGGATTCTCAGTATAATAAAGCACTCTTCCAGTTGAAAAAAATAAGATCTTTTACATAATAAAAATGTTTGCGCTTTGCTTGTTATATTCGTTGCTCTGTCATTTAGCTCTAAAATGCTGCTTAAGGAAAACATGCTCCTGTTGTGATGCATGTGTGCGGCCCTCACTCTCTGACCCTGTAGGGTCTCTCCAGCTGGCCTCACCATGAGCGCTGGTGAGGATAAGGTGGAATGGGAAGGATGCTTGTGGGTACTCTTGCCGTATCAAAGCTTTTTAATATTTATTTGCCCAGGTCATTGGTTTTCTTATAGCGTGTGAGTAGCATAGCTGGGGGAGGGGCTTCCAGACGGTGTAGGAATATCTGAGCTCATAGTTTCCTCTACTTGTGCTGCAGTGTGTGTGGGAGGACAGTGAGTGAGTGCCTCTTGTTGGTAGCCCTGCCCCCATTGCCTGCAAAGTGCACATTCACTGTGATCATGTGGCCTCTGGAGCGTCTTTCCCTTTCTGCACACTTGCCTCACTTGGACACTCTGAAGTCTCTTATTTAGCCTTTCTAGGGCTTTCTCAGCCCTTGGGTTTAATCTGTATCTGTCTTTAGTAATCTCTAATTTCCTTCTCATTAGAAAATAAAACTATAGCATACAAAAGGATCGGCCTCTTTAGTCTGAACAAGTATGTCACTGTACGCAATACTTATTTCTGGTTTTGAAGACAAACATAAGCAAAAGTTTTATGTCTGAGTATTTAGTACACAGATATTATAAATTCTGGTCTAATGCGTTGATGCAAAATTTTGGATTTTACTCTCAATAATTATACGAAAACATTTGTAAAAATGAATTTTAAAATGCCAAGGTTTTAACATCTGGTCATGGTTAAATTTTTACATACAAATTGTCAAAATTACATGATGTATGTGTGTGTATGAGACTGAATGAGTGAGGACACACAGTACCACACACAGCATGCTTGTAGGTCAGGAACAGCGTCTGTTTTCTCCTACTCTCGTGGGATCCTGTGCTTAAGCAGGCAGCTTTTACCTGCTGAACCATCTTAGCCCGAAGGCAGGTTTTGAAGTTCTCAGAGTTTATGCTAGATTGCCCTGTACTAAGTCTAGAAATTAATCTATTAAAGTTTTCTGTTCCACCGCTGCTCTTGTGAAACATTTTCAATTGTGAAATAGTTTTGCTCTCAGTAGCGTTTTCTTTCATTCTCCCTTCTCTTTCAAAACAAAGACAAAAACAACAAGAAAGAAAGAAACCATAACCTGGAGCATGTAAATGCTTCTATGATGGAGTTCTGAGACTCCAGTACTGTAGATACTGAATGCTGCTAATTAATTGTTTTCTTTGTATGTAAGGAAATTGCTAAAATATGTTTCTCACGATAACTTTTTTACAGTATATTTTTTATTTTGTGTGTATGGGTGGTTGCCTTCGTGTATTTCTGTGTACTGTGTGCATATTTGATGTTCCTGGAGGCCATAAAAGGGCATTGGATTCCCCTGCAACTGGAGTCATAGACTGTTGTGATTGATGATATGGGTGTTGGGAACAGAGCCCTGATCTTCTGCAAGAGTGGCAAGTGTTCTTAACTGCTGAGCCAACTCTCTAGCCTGTTACATTTTACTGAAATGGATTGTCTTAAATAGATGCAGATTTAAGTCTGTGACCACACGAGAATATGTGTTTCATGGCTTTCATTGAAGTAGGTTGTATGTGTGATTAAAGATCTTAAGTCGAACACAGCAAAAAAAAAAAAAAAAAAAGAAATATATATATATATATATTTGTTTGCATTCTGTATGGGTGGATTGAAACCAGTTGCATTCTGTTATAGAGGCAGAATTAGACACTTAACTTGTATCATGGTTTCCAGTTGACTTCTTTTACAGATTTGAGTCTTGACCGCTATCGTAGCTGTGTCCTGATTGTTAAAGTTGCCTCTATCATCATCAGTCGAAGTCCGCCTTAGATGATGATAATTTTGCTTGATGAAGTTTTAAAACATAAGCCTTATGCAGATCGAGTGAGTTAAGGGAGACCAGGGGTTTTGCAAGAAACTCTGAAGTCTGAGGACTTGGAAGAGAGAAATTGGGTTTCCCCTACAAGTTTCTGTTCAGAAAGTTTAACTGTGTTACGTTTTCATCTGAACAAATGTGGCAGAGCTAGGGGTAGTGTTCTTGCTGCTGTGAATCTGGGAGCAGGGAATTTATGTCTAAAAGAGAATGGCTTATGTTCAAAGCTCTTTATGCTGGGAGTGATTTTTCTCTTAAGTCCCCTGTGAGACTATGCATTTCCTCAAATACTCTCTGTTTCACAGCACTCTTTCTTAGGCCAAACAGAGAAATTCCATATTGCTCGTATCTCGTTGCTTTTTGAAAATTCCTCGCCAGTCTCACAGGCTTCTCAGAGGTCACGGACACTGTTCTGTCAAAGGAGCTTGTGCTTGCTGCATAGCTTCTGCACAGCGATCCTGGCCGCTGAGATGAGGACTGGTGTGGGCCTTTGCTCTCCAGCTCTCCTCCCGTCGGTGGCCAGGCAGTCATCAGTGGATACTCAGTCCTCCTTAAACTGGGGAGTGCAGTGATACGGAGATGAATGTGCCCAGCTGTTTGTAAAACTTCACTAAGAAGACCTTTCATAATAATGCAGGTTCTAATAGGCTGACGCTGCAGCCCTGAAAGATCCTGACACCTTGACACAGAAGCAAAGGGTGCTGGGAAGAAGACCAGGAAGGACAATGGCCTGGAAGGAGATGAAATTAGTGACTCCCCTCTTCTCCCTTCCTCCTTCTCTTCTTTCTTCCTTTTTCCCTTTTTCTTCCTTGCCCTGCTGTAATGTTTTGTTTTATATATTTTACAAAGAGAAAACAGCATTTTTTAAAGGATAACTTTAAAATCTCTCCTAGGAAATTAGATGTTCCTGTGTTTCTTCTTAAACCAGCGTCCCTCAGCCTCACTTCTTCGGCAGAGGGATCAAGGAAGGCTGCTGTTCATTTGTTTTATTCTTCTCTTGTATATCCTTACCACTGTCTTTCCTCCCTCCACTCCTCAAGTGCACCCCCACACCTCCATTTCCCTCCCAAATAAGTGATCCTTTGCTTCTTCACCAGAACAACCTAGGAAGACTTCATTCCTGTCCTTAACTAGATTGGTTTTATCAGAATCTTCAGGGATATAACATAGATGTTCCCGGATCATTGCACAGTTGAAGTTAAGAATCCTATGACTTTCAAAGAAATGTGTTTCATGTGTGATAAAAATGTTAAGACTGTAATGGCAGAAAACCTTCACTTGTATGTTTTTACAGATGAATCAGTAATATAATGTAACACTTACTATTAAACACACATTGTACTTAAGTTTTGAGTGTTTTTAGTAGTTATTTGACTTGTTTAAATAGGTTCAATAGCATTTGCAGACATGCTGTTTATACTTTGCTTTACTTAGTACTAATTGGTTGTCTTTCTCAGGATACGGCCGGTCAAGAGAGGTTCAGAACCCTAACTCCCAGCTATTACAGAGGTGCGCAGGGAGTTATACTAGGTAAGGACCTTACTGTCTGCATGCTTAGAATAATGTCCATTGGGGTTTCTAATCTAGGGCTACTTTTTTATGTGTGTGAGTTCATATATATATATGTACTTTTAAGTTGTAGAGACTTTTCTTGATATATCCAACATTAAGCTTAACTTTTTTCAACTCTTTGTGTGGAAATTTACAAAGGAGAAGACTATTATCTTTTGTTTTAAATCCCATGTTGATGAGGATATAAATTGAAAATTGATCCACATCTGTCCTAAAGCATGACCCAAACTTGTTTTCACTTGTCAGTAAATTAACACTTGCTTCAATAAACAGAGTGTAATAAACAGAGTGTATTACTAAGTAGAACCTATTTTTATCAAAAAGTTGCACTCACCACCATTAAGGATTCGTAATAAAAAAAATTTTGATTTTCAAAGTTCCTAGTCTTCCTCCATTTGACTGTGCTAGTTTTTAAGAATAGCAACGGTTTGAATACCAAGCTCTTTCTGATGCATCATGACACAAGGCAGAAGAAACAACAGAGGGGGCCAGACAGGATCGCTCTCACTCTAGTTCTGTTGTAGTTAGGACCTCTGTTGCTGGGAGGAAACACCATGACCAAAAGCAAGTCGGGGAGGAAATGGTTTATTTGGCTTACTCTCCACATCATAGTCCATCATTGAAAGGAGTCAGGGCAGGAACCTGGAGGGCCACCAGCCCAGGGATGACACCACCCATAATAGGCTGAGCCCTCCCCCATCAATCACTATTTAAGAAAATGCCTTATGGGCTGGAGAAACGGCTCAGAGTTTAAGAGCACTGGGTACTCTTCCAAAGGTCCTGAGTCCAATTCCCAGCAACCACCTGGTAGCTCACAACTTTTTAAAATGAGATCTGGCGCCTTCTTCTGGCCTGCAGGCACAACATTGTGTGCAATGTAAATAAATAAATCTTAAAAAAAAAAAAAATGCCTTCCAGGCTTGCCTGCAGCCTGATCTTATGGAGGCATTTTCTTAATTGAGGTTCCCTCCTTTCAGGTCATTGTAGCTTGTGTTTCATTGACATAAAACTAGCCAGCACAACAACTACACATACATTTAAAAGTTGCAAATTCTGATTGTTGCTATTAAAACATAAGAGTAATAAATGTTTGAAGTCATGTAATATTTGGTATCTTATTAAGATTCAGATTACGATATTTTGTGCTTGGAGAGACCTCTCCGTGTTGAGTGCAGTTTTGTTGTAACTGATTGTCATTTGCCACACAAGGTATCATTTCCTTTCTGTCGCTGTGTGTGTTGATTAAATTTGTTTTAAGCAGTAAAGGATTAACAAAAACCAGACTTGCTTATACAGTAATGGTAGCTTTCAGTGAACATCAGAAATAAGTCATTGCTCTTATTTTGTGTGACTTTTAAAGTAGTGGCTCTGCTTTTATTTCAGTTTATGATGTCACAAGAAGAGACACCTTTGTTAAACTGGATAATTGGTTAAACGAATTGGAAACATACTGTACAAGAAATGACATAGTAAACATGCTAGTTGGAAATAAAATTGATAAGGTAAAAAACCAGATACTTGACATTTGCATAGCTCTTTTGTGGGATGGGAGAGGAGGAGAAATGAGATTTGAACCCAGCACTTCCTGCATGTTAAATACATGTGGAGCTACATCCCAACCTTTTAATTTTTGTCTTGCCAACTTGCCCAAGCTGGTTCCCAAATTTAAATTTTCTCGGTTGGGAATGCAGTCATGCCCCACCACTCATGAAAATGACAGCTTTTGAAAGTCACTGCTTTTGTCTTTTAGGAAAATCGTGAAGTTGATAGAAATGAAGGCCTGAAATTTGCACGCAAGCATTCTATGTTGTTTATAGGTAAGTGTGTAAGCGAATCTTTCTAATCTTACGGAAGAATTTTTGAATAGTGGTTTTGTTGAACTATTTCCTTGAGGAACCACAAAATACAGCAGTTTATTGCCATCTCATCGTTATAAAATCTGAGTGTAGAACGAGGTCCCTTTTCTATTGTCCCCACTATACACAGGGCATCAACTCCGCCTAGGAGTTGGTACTGACAAGAATGCTTCATCCCAGGCCCCGCTCCAGGTTTTGAATTAGAACCTGAATTTTAGTGGTATCTTTGTATAGTTTCTATGCATATTAATATTTGAGGCACAAGGTTGGCAAACCAAAACATGGATCACTCCCCCCTGTATGAAATACAGGCATGCTCATGAATTTACTCACTACCTTTGGCTGCTTTTGTACTACGTGAATGTTTGGTAGTTCCTATTAAGCCATATGACTCATAAGCCAAAAATATTTAAGTCTCTGGCCCTTTGAAGAAGTTTCTCAACCCCCTCTCTACAAGAGTGGCCAAGCCATACCTGAATCACTTGTGAACTTTTTTCTGCTGTCATGGGACTAAAAGTTCCCTAAAGGCCCAAACTCAGGCTGGAGAGGTGGCTGAATACCTAAGAGTACTTATCACTCTTGCTCAAGACCCAGGTTTGATAACCCAGCACCTCTGTAGATGATTCACAGGTCCAGGGAGATCCTTTGGTTTCTGCAGGCACCAGTGCTCAAGTTTGCATGTATGAAAACACATTGTCTCTCTCTCTCAACACACACACACACACACACACACACACACACACACACACACACACACACACACAGAGTCTTGTTGGCACCTGGCATCAAAGGCCTCCAGCACAGGCCGCCCTCCTACGGCTGCTGTAGTGGAGCAGGCCTCCTGTGCCTGCCATGCAGTGTGACTGTTTAAAGGGCCGGCAGACCCAGCTGCAAAGGTCCAGAACGCTCTTAAAGTGACTCTGTGCTGTCCAGTGTGGTCAGGAACTAACTCATGTTCACAAATGTCCCCTGGTAAGACTCCTAAAATCAGCCAGACTCTGACAGTTTTGAGCAACTAATGCCAGTCTTGGGAGGTAGCTCAGCCGATGAAGTTCTTGTCCCATGAGCACGAGGCTCTGAATCCATCCCCAGGCCCCAGGTGAGTGCCAGGCCTGGTGAGCGCTTGTAATCCCAGCTCTGGGGAAGCTCTGGAGACTGCAGGAGTCTCTGGGATTGCTGACCAGCCATCTTGCCAAACCAGTGGACTCCAGGCTCTGTGAGGGATCTTAGGTGGAGGGTGATATAAAAAGACCCTGACATCAGCCTCCAGTCTCCACAGGCTCACGCCTGCACGCCATGTACACACACACACACAGTATTGTTGAGAAAAGTTACCCAGGCTGGTTCAGATGTGGTGGCTAGTTTAGGCATTTCTGACGTGTTGTCCTGCTCTTCAGACACTGGGAAGCTGAAGGTGGGCTTGAGACGTTGCCCATGGAGAGAGGGGCAGCACGGTGTCAGTGGCTGTGTGCTGCTGTTCTGAGCAGAGTTGGAAGCTTCCTTTAATGTTGAGTGGCTGCAGGTCCCATATTCCATGTGTTACCTTTCCTGCTTTTCCTGAACATGGAGGATAGAACACTGACTAGACAGAACATTGACCAGACAGACACGTGCTCTGCCTGTCTGGAGCTTGCAGTGTAGGAAGCAGGTCTAGCAGGTAAGCAGTGTCATGAAGGCAAGAAAGGAGCGCAGACTGACCGGCACGGTACCATACAGGGAACGCTGTTGGCACAGTGTGCTGCTGAGCAGAAAGGTCAGTGCACACGTGTCAACACTGTGGGGTCAGCATAGTGTTTAAGAGCAGGAAGGAAGCTCGTAGTTGATGCGTGGGAAGCGTGGTCTGTGAGGTGAGAGTGGGAAGCTGGTTCGTCTCTTGCTGTGACTGGAACAAAGCTGCTGTTCTCCCTACCAGGGAGTGGGCCACAGAGAGTTGATGGCTCTGGGAAAAACTTGACTGTCAGACAGGCTATGTGGGAAACTTGTGTGAGGAGGCCAGTGAGAGAGAACAGTTCAAGACAGCTCCAGGTTTTTAGCTTGGCCAAGTAGGAGGTAGGCTGTGCCCCATTACTTGGAGCAGAGGGCTGAGGTGAAACAGAGGTGGCGTGGGTTAGTGGGAAGCAGAGTGAGACACGGTTCAGCTGTCCAGTAGGGATGCTGGTTGTTTCAACGGCATTTAAGAAGCTGTGACTGGCTCAGTTGTTTTAAGAATGACCTCTAGGATACTCCAAGGAGGCCAGCAGGAAGCCATGAGTGACATGACACTGACACAGGAGAATTCCTGGGAATGTCGACTGTGCTGGGCGTCACAGGAGCAAGAGGGACATGGTTAGTACTACCAAATGACAGGACATCAGGGAGGTTAGTGTGTTCAGCTTGGCTAGAACCAGTGCTCACGGTTGTGACGATTGTGCTAGCGGAGCTGGGGAGCAGAAGCCAGCTTACATTGCCTGCCCTCCACACAGCACACCTTCTCAGTGTCACTGTGGCCAGTCTTGGTCTGCAAACATGAAGAACAAGGTTTTAGTATAGCGTGTTGTTGTAAGTGTTTAATTTTGCTATTAGTTAGTATGGGTAGCTTAGTCTTGTGCCTAGTTTAAGAGCCAAAGTATATCATAGGAATGTACATACAGTAGATGTAGGAATGCCATCAGACATGTGCCCCTGGGATGGGATTTGACTGCTCCAGTTGAGGAGAGCTTGTGAAGGGAGACAGTGGGAGCAGCGCGTTCAAGTAACCCTCTGAAGTGATTGCCACTGGGTGGCTCCATGAAAGGTATGTGGACTCAAGGACAAATCCATCTTATTAAGAAGATGGAAAGTTTCAGCAGACATTTGGATTGATGACAGTGTTAGAAAAGAGAGTGCATGAACCTTGAGTAAAAATGTGCAGGAGTGGGCTCTGGGGGCTGCAGAAGGTGTTTCGGCCCGCAGGGGGGCAGCTCACCGTCCCACGGGAACGGGACAAGTAGGCAGCGGGTCCACTCAACAGTGCATGAGCAGAGAATCCTTGCCAAATTGCTTCTGTGGCCCTGCTCCCAAACATCGTCTTTACTCCAGATCAGGGACTGAAGGTTTAGCTCAGGGCTAGAGTACACACATGCCTGTCAGGCACAGAGCCCCAGACTCCATCCTCAGCAGTACAGACTGAGAGGCCAGAGCATCGGCTGAGATAGCGGGAAAGAAGGAATACGAGCAGTCTCTGTAGAGAGTAAGGCAGACAGCCGAGTGCTTGGCTTGGGAGGCGTGTGAGCACACAGGGAACAGGCCAGTGTGCTCGCCTGTCCGCGTTTCCTCTAGCTGTGTCACTCCTCAGCTGCACGTTCAGAAGAATCACTTATGTTGGAATATGGGCTTGCTTATTTTATAATAGGAATGCCATCTGTTTGGGGGCTCATTTGAAGAACTGAGAACGTAAGGAAAAAAACTGAAGACACAGTAGAGCCTTTTAAGGTGCAATCACATCACAGCCCTTAGGGTGAAGCTGATACACTGGTGGGAAGAGTTTAGGTCGCTCTGTGCGGGGAGGGGAGGAAATTTGTTAATTCTAAACCCCTAGCAAGAAATTGCTACATGACACGGTGGCACACACCTATAATCCCAGCACTCGGGGAGGGCGAGGCAGGCAGTTCTCTGAGTTCGAGGCCAGCCTGGTCTACAAAGTGAGTCCAGGACAGCCAAGGCTACACAGGGAAACCCTGTCTTGGGAAAAAAAGAAAAAAGAAAAAGAAATTGCTGGTTAGATTGTCAGCATCTTGTAGGCTTCTATTTATGCCATAATAATTCTCTAGAAACACATGAAACTGTGTCCAACAAAAAATACACTGTGGTCCTTTTCCTTGACTTTCAGAGGCAAGTGCAAAAACTTGTGATGGTGTTCAGTGTGCTTTTGAGGAGCTTGTTGAAAAGATCATTCAGACACCTGGACTGTGGGAAAGTGAAAACCAGAACAAAGGAGTCAAGCTGGCACACAGGGAAGAGAGCCACGGAGGAGGAGCCTGCGGTGGTTATTGCTCTGTGCTATAAACTCTGGGAAGTCCGTCTCTTGCATATTTGATCAGATAGTGACATCTTTCTGTATATAAACTCTTAACTGCTATTAGGGACCTTGCAGTTTGCACATAATTGTTTTTATCATGGCAGTGAGTATTTGCAAGAACTCCCCTCACCGGCTTTCCCAGGTGAAATGTTATGGTAAGCATGCACAGTTTGCAGTCTATAGTTTGTTTTTTTTTAATGTAACGTAAAATAGGTGTACCTTCATGAGTACATTTGGTTTTATGATTTACATTTATCATGTCATTTTTAAAAACATCCGTCTAGTCTGTGTTGCTGCAAGTCTGCTTTTTTTCTCCCTTTTGCTTAATTACTGAATTACTTGGTATGTAGAGCCGGGACGGTGGGGAGGTGTAGAGGTATCATCAGCCTACCCAGGTTCCCGTGAGGAGTGACAAAGCACTATGCACAGCTCTTCTCGCGTGTTGAAGATGCTTAGTACTAAGTCAAATTCTCAGTCCAGTATAGAGCCCAGGGCAATTCACAATTAAATCCCTATGTTCTGATGATGCTTCCAAAATAGTATTGATAAGTTAAAGCAGTTTGGTATTTTAATTTCCTCCAGTCTTCGCTCGGTCACCTGGAGCTTTAACCCTGTGTGCACACATTGGTTCCTGATCCTTGGTGTGATAGTTACATGGCATCTGGCAGGGTACCAGTAAGACTGGCCCTCACGTGGGTCTCAGAAGGCCGTGAGCAGTACATTCTAACTCCTGTAGTACTTCCACTTTAAAAACCAACAGCTTTCTTCACAAGTGTTGGCAGTGTTAGTCCAGGTGCTCAGGTGTAGTTTGTTGTGTAATGACTGTCTGTATCTTACGGCTTCCATAAATGGCTAGTTGCTATTCAAAAACCTATTTCTGTGTTTTGAAGGTGGGGGAGAAAAACACTAAATGATAATTTGAAAAAGGCAAATTGCTTCCAGATTCTGACTGCTGGGGAAATGCTATTGCAATGAGATCTTTGATAATTGACTGTAACAAATAGCGAGTAGCTTATTAAAAACCAACCTGTACAGAATAATAAACCTTTTCCACAATATTCAGTTTTCTAACTCCTTGTTATGGTATATTGTATGTTTTTTCACTCATACATTATTTAATTCTTTTGACCCCTGCTATTTATGCTCCATAAGTGAAATGCACTTAGGTTGCTCACTGTTAAACCCTCATGAAGATACTAATTTTTGCAGTTTATTCTCTATGTACTACAATGGTAAATGATAAACATTTTTGTGTACCTTTGCAATATGTGTGTTTATGGGTTTACTTCTGATTAGCTTCTTTCTGAACAGGGTGTCTCCACATATGGAAATCTCACACTACTTCATTTATACATGGTAGTCTGCATGTGATTAGAGCTTTTATACATTGTTATTAAATGTAAGACTTTTGGTTCTATTCTGTTAGAGGACAGTAGCTCACACATGCACTCTTATACTTTGGTCACATTACATTAAATTTTAGATTTATGTACGTTTTGAGTCTGTCTTAACAAGATTTCTGCTCATTCTTGCTCTATGAGTTATGTCATCTTTATTAGCATTAGATTATCACCTTGATTTGATCAGAACTTAAGTATGTGAGTCACTTGAATGTAACCTTTAAAAATTGATTGTGATGTCTGGAGAGAGATGGTTCCTTGGACAGAGAGCTTGTTGCCCAAGCTTGAAGACTGGAGCTTGCATTCCTAGAACGCACCTAAAATGCCAGTGAGTGTGGCAGCCGACTCTACCTCCCCGTAGGAAGTTGGAGACAGAGGCTTCAGAACCAGGCTGGCAAACTTTGCATTCAAGTGAGAGAGACTCTGCTTCAAAGAATAAAGTGGAGAGCAGGTGAAGCCTGTGTGTCAACTGTGGTCTCTGTCACATACGGACACACGTGTACACCCCCATACACTTCAACATACACGCAAGTAAGTTAGTTTTGATAGGTTTATTTTGTAACCTTCTGTTTGCTGTCTCTAGATGTATGTGTACAGGAAGTATACATCTCCCATTGCTATCATCAGCTAGTGGATGTGTGAATACAGTACTCAGATTCTTTAATGTAGCTTTCATTTCACTGTGTGGTTGAAAAGATGAAATGCACTTAGGTTGAAGTGAAGGTTTTCTAAGTGATCACTCTAACTCCTGAAGTCAGGCACCTTTGTAACAGCTCTGCTAATTCGTCTCAGAATTATTTGAGTTAATCTCAAGCTCTTTGCAGATGCTGTTAGAACATGGAGAACCAGCATGGACCGAAACTAGGTTATCTTTTAGTTACTGACTGGCAGTGAGCATTTATTGAAGCGTCCTTGGTACTCAGTGCCCTAAGTATTAAATTATCACTCAAAGCCTTACGGTAACTATGATAATTTGTACTACTGTTGTGCCCATTTCATTATTTTTAAAGTTTGTTTTGTTGTAGTTTTTTTTTTTTTTTTTTTTTTTTTGAGACCATCTCAGTGTGTCCCAGACTGGCTTCAACCTCCCAGTCCCCTTGCTGCATCCTCTGGAGGATTGGATTGTGTGTGTGTGTCCACCATGTCATTTTCATGAGGAAGGTTATCAAACAGGTATGGAATACAGTTTCTCCAAGGTCATGTGCTCAGCGACACAGCTGGGTTCCTGTCACGGAGACTTCCCTCCTGCATCTGAACTCTCAGTCTCCTCATTGGTTAGTTACTGGCAGCGTAACACAGCTGCTCTGAGGTTGCCCCTTCTTCACAATCTGTTTGGCTATGTGTAGTAGTTCAGCTCTGTTGCTTGTGGAATGCGGAATGAATCCCATAGATGGAATTCTGTCCCGGGAATCGTTGACCTAGATCCAGGCACAGCAGGTGAATGAAGGTCTGAGACTTCGGGAAGCTGCAGACTTCCGGCCCAGCACAGACTTCTGGTCCAGTGCTCCCTGTGTGTTATTAGGCATAAAAAAGAAACGAAGTCTGGAAATGGTCTTTTCTTAAAATCAAAACTGGGAGTGGGGTGGGGATTTTATCCTTAGAATTGAGTTGCCACGCGTAGATCCATCCTAGTGAAATGCAGGGTTAGTCCTGGTTGTGGTCTGTAGCCTCCACAGTTGTCTCCTCACTGTGACATGGAGGTGTTGCCTTGCACCAGCGCTTGGCTGTCTGGGGACAGCCTAGATTCAGCTAGATCCACTGTATCTTTGAAGTACACTTTGGGTGTGTGTGTGTGTGTGTTTGTGTTTTCCTGAGTATTTTCTGGGCATCAGGAAAAAAAGTAGATATTATTGCTTAGAAATCTTACTACTCAGGTATAAGGCTTCTGTAATATTTCTTGAGTCTACTAGTAACACTTAGCAAGGGTTTTTGTTTGTTTTGGTTTTTCGTTGTGTTTTGGTTGATTTTGTCCACAGTTTTTCACTGCTCCATTGTTGCGATGAGGCCCTCTGACCAAGGTGATGCTTACCAGAAGAGAGCATTTAGTTGTGTGCTGTTTCAGAGGGTTAGTCTGTGACTGTCCTGGAGGGCATCAGTCAGGCATAGCACTGGAACAGTAACTCAGAGCCTTGCATCCTGATCCACAGGCAGAGAAAGTGACACTGGGCCTTCAAAGCCCGCTCCATGACACAGCTCCTCCAAACAAGGTCACACCTAACCCTTCCTCGGACAGTTGCCCCAGCAGGGACCCAAGCATTCAAATACATGAGCTTATTGGGGGGGCTCCAACAACTTTCTCTCTTAGTCAGCCTGATAAACAATGACATTTTGTTTGTATTTCTTGGATTACTAGGGGTTGAATAGTATACTCTTTAAGTGGGTATTTATGCAATTAAACGCCTATCCATGTATGTTGTGGTTACTAAGCAATGTACTTCCTTCTCTCACCAAAGTACACCACCGGCCACTTTCTCCCTGGCTAACTCACCTTGCAGATACTCACGCCTGCTTATGCTTGGGAGGTACTGCCGCGCCCTTGGCTGTCTGGCTTGGGCCTGTTACTTGTAAGCATCCTTCTCAAGGAGTACATAGCAGGGTGGATCTGAACCTCTGAGTTTGCTGAGATATAGGAGATATGTAGACCAGGCTGACCTCAAACCTATATATACCTACGTCTGCCTCCACCTCCCCAGTGCTAGGGTTAAAAGTGTGTCTCCCCCCCTCACATCACCCCCCCCCCCCGCCCCAGAATACTACAGTGAAATTTTAAACCAAAAATGTGATCATTTTAGTACATTTTAAAGACTGGACTTCTAGTTGGTATGTGTATCCCGACATTAATGGTGAGGAAACGTGTAACTTTTGTGTGTGCAGGTGTGCATAGAGGCCTGAGTTTGAAACCGGAGGTCTTTCCTTAGTTGCCCTCCACCTTGTTTTCTGAGGCAGCAGCTCTCGTTGAGTCTGAAGGTCATTGACTCAGCTAGGCTAGCTGGCTAAAGCGCTCTAGGTAACCCTCCGCTTTGAATGAGTGTGAGCTCTCTTGGCTTTGTACCTGAGCTGAACTCAGCTCCTCAGAGGTGTCAGCACTCTTACCAGTGAGGCTGTCTTCCCAGTCCTACATACGTGTGAAAAATACACTAGGGGGGACTGCGGAAATGCCAGTTGGTAAAGCCCTTTGCAAATGCGAGAGCCCCAGTTCAGCTCTCAGAACCCACGCAGAAAGCTTGTAATCCCATTGGTCAATGGGACAGCCTGTCTCCAACGAAGAGGAGGAAGGCAGCTGAGGACTGACAGTGACGCTGTCTGACCTCCACACGCACGTGCACTCATGAGCAGCCACGTGAGGAAATTATCAAATAGAGTTCTTCTGCATCCTGTGTGTGTGTGTGTTACAAACTCTGCATTCCACATTACATTGCAAAGTGTTGGGTTTATCCAGCTACTTAAGCATGAATATTACCACTGCTTTTCAGAGGTAAATAAAGGGGCAGAGAGTATCTTGTGTCTACAGAGGATAAGTTTTTAAGGTAACTAAAGAATCTTATTGAGACATCGTAAAGACACTGGGGTGTGTTTTAGTGTGTGATGTGGAAGGTCAGGGCATGTGACGCTCCTGGTATCAGATGGTGCATGTCTATTTTTTTCTCTTTCCTCCTGCCTCCACTGCATTTGAGGTGAGCAGACTGTGGGTTTTGTCTTTATGGAGCTGTGGTGTGTTTAGTCTTTGAGACAGGTCTGGCCTGAAGAGGGGGAGCCCACAGTGGCCCTCTTGCCTGAGAGCCCCAGTGTGCTGGCATTCCAGGAATGTGACACTTTACCCAGCCACTTTCAGAAGTTTTCGCTTATGGATTCTTAGCTCCCTTTTTTTCTTTCCTTCATCTCTTTTCCAGTTTGCATAGTGTGTATGGATATTGCAGTATACTGATGTTCTTCATGGACTTCACTAGTATAATTTGTTCTGTAAGCCCTTCGACATAGTTTGGTGTGTTTATGTATGTAGCTGCTCGTGTGTACACATGCCAGCCCTCACTGGCAGTCCTCAGCTGCCTTCCTCCTCTTTATTGGGGACAGGGTCTCCCGTTGACCACAGCACTGGGATTACAAGCTTCCTGCGTGGGTCTGGAGAGCTGACCTTGGACCCTGATGCTTGCAAAGGACTTCACCAGCTGGCATCTCTGCAGTCTCCTCTCGTTTATTTTGACATGTGTGTAGTCTAAGAGCCAACATGAGCTCTTAAAATCTATTTTATTTTGGGGGGGGACAAAGCTGGTTCTATTTCCTTTATAGTTTTTGGATTTCTCTTAAGAAAGGAACTCTGGTAAGACTGCTTCCTCTTCAGGGGAAGGTGATCAAAGAGCCAGCCACTGAGTTCATGTCAGAGACAGCCCCTGTTCCCCTTACTAGGGAACTGTCTCGGACACTGAGCTGCCATGGGCTACATCTGTGCAGGGATTCTAGGTTATCTCCATGAATGGTCCATGTTTGGTGAATCAGTCTCTAAAAAGACCCCTGTTCCCAGAATTTTTGGTTCTGTTGCTCTCCTTGTGGAGCTCCTGTCCCCTCCAGGTCTTTCTATCTCCCCCTTCTTTCTTAAGATTCCCTGCACTCTGTCCAAAGGTTGGCTATGAGTCTCAGCATCTGCTTTGATACACTACTAAGTAGAGTCTTTCAGAGGCCCTCTGTGGTAGGCTCCTGTCCTGTTCCCTGTTTTTTCCCTCTTCTGATGTCCGTCCCATTTGCCTTTCTGAATGAAGATTGAGTATCTTACCAGGCCACAGAGGAAGACAATACAGCCAGTCCTGATGAGACCTGATAGACTAAGGTCAGATGGAAGGGGAGGAGGACCTCCTCTATCAGTGGACTGGGATTGGGAGGGAGTAAGGGAGGGACCTACAGCTGGGATACAAAGTGAATAAACTGTAATTAATAAAAAAATAAATTTTAAAAAATAATAAAAAAAAACCAATTCTGGCTAGAGAGACTAGGCTCAGGGTTAAAAGTGCTTGCCACTAAGCATGGCAACCTGAGTTTCCAGGATCCATCCACACAGTGGGAGAGCAACAACTTCCCCAACTTCCCCTTGACTCTGCACAGGCTCCACTGCACGCATATACCCATACACCCACACAGAAATAACATTTTAAAAGGGCAATCCCGTTCCAAGAGTATACAAATAAATACCTATAAATGTGATCCTGTTGTTTCCTAGGTGTTTATTGGTTTTGTATCTATATTTCAAGGTTTGTAATGTACCTGGAATTTGTGTTTTTTTAATGTTTTCTTCCAAGCTAACAACAAAGCATGCCACAAAATATATTATCTTGAAATGCCATAATGCATTGATTTATTCAGCAGAGGTTTATTTCGTCCTTCTGTTTGCCTGACACTACTCTGGGTCCTCTGCATACAGTAGTGAATAAAGCAGAGCTGGTGCCACAGTTTAGTGTAGTGGAGGGCTTAGAGGAAAGCACTCGTGTTGTCTGGAAACAGGAGTAATGGGTGGAAAAACGCCACACGGAGAGTGTCCAGCAAGCTGTCTCTGAGCAAACGGCATTTGAGCTGAGGCTGTAGCAGTAGGAAAGGCCTGCTCTGTGTAAATCTGGGAGAAGAGCATTCAGGGAAGAGGGACTGAAGTAAGGAAGGGTCAGGGCAGGTCCAGCCTGGGATCCTGGCGAATCCAAAGGCTGTGTTTCAGGGTGTGGGAGTGACTAGGAATTAGACCATACGGATTCTGCGAACAGGTAGGGTCTGGCTCTCAGGCAGAAGGGCTTTGTCACGAAGGATTAGGTTCTGCTGTCTGTGACGATGTTTAAGATGATCGAGTGAACATGCGAGTTATCCTGTAAGAGAAGTCCAGAAACTGGTTCAGTGATGTGCGTCGACCAGCTCCATCCATCGACCAGCTCCGTCCATCCGCTTTCATCCTCAAGAAGACCCGTCCTGCTGCCGGGTGATGGAGCTGCTTCTCATCTTCGTGTTCAGCATAGCAGGAGGGAGGGCCAGCACACGGCCTCACAGGGCTCTCTCCTGTTGGAGAAGTGAGACTCCCCCAGCATGTCGGTACCCAGCCACACCTAAGTATAGACAAAGTTTGGACATTCAGGTTGGGCACATGGCTATCTCCAGTGGCAAAAGGTTCTAAAGGAGACCAGTAAGACGGGTCAGCAGGTAAAGCACTTGCTGCCAGGCTTGGTGACCTGAGTTCAGTGCCAGCACTCAAGGTAGAAGGAGAATTGACTACTGCAGCTTGTCTCTGACTTCTCCCTGGCTGTGGTGATGTGCACACACAGAAAATGTGGAAATGGAGCTCTGTAAGAATAAGGTGCTCAGGAAGACGACAAAGCAACTGTGGCAGAGAATTAATGGGATCTGTTACTTGTTTCAAAAACTGCTTATTTGGACGTAAGAGCGGAAACAAAGGCCTCAAAGTGTCTCAAGGGTAATGGAGAAGGAGTGGCTCCTGCAGCCCAATAGTGTTTGACTGGCAACCAGTGGTGACAGTGGCCAACTGTGGGTGAAGGTTGATAGCTTGGCATTCACTTTCCAATTGCTGTCCACAAGAAACCATGGAAGCCTTCCAGAGCCCTCTGGCACTGCATTAGAACAGTGTTCTCTTCCTGCTTGTTAAAAGGAACCCTGGCACCAGGAACTCTAACCCACCCATGTCTTTCACAGGTGACTCAGCCAGCACTGCCACTTCAGGGCCTGCGGATCCCTGGCTGCCCAGGGAGGACGCAGAACGCAACGTGTAGGCCTGGATTTGGGAATATTGAAGCCATTAGTGGGAGGCGATCTGGGCGTTGTAGATGGAAGGGTACTTGATGTCTAGGAAGATGCTAAGATGGGTGGGTTACAGAATGTGTGCTGAGAGGGAGGGGCTGCTAGAGTGAGAAAGGCAGGCAGAAGTAGCCGCTAGTCCAGTGCTGAGGCTCCCTAATGGAGCAGAACGCCGTGGCAGAAAGTGTGTGGTGAGGCAAAACACCTCAAACCATGGCCAGGGAACAGGGCTGAGCCAGGGGCGAGCTACCCACGAGCATCTGTCCTGAGTTCCACTTTAATTTAGGCCCCACCCTGTAAAATTTTAGCCCCTCTAAAGTGGTGCCTGCAGCTGGGAACTGAGCCTCTAACAGACCAGACTGAGGTTTCTTTAGGGTATGAGATGGCAAAGGATGCAGACGTTATTTAAAAGAAATATAAGGAGCGGATGCGAAGCAGTAAGGGGAAGCAAAGCCGGAAGATAGGGCGTGATCAAAGGATGGTATTCCTGTTTGGTGAGATCTCCCGGTGTGGATTTGCCAAGTTGGGTGAACTGGAAAGACAGAATGTCACATAGATGTACAACACTGAGGTGTGGGAGACAGGCCAAATGTATGTGCCTGAGATGAGCCATGGGAAAGATATTAAAGGTCAGAAGTCCCAGGTACTGTAAGGGTCAAAGGGCAAGTTCCTGCTTACAGTTGGCTTTCTGCAGTGCTCCTATCCATCAATGTAGTTCTTCGCTAAAATGTAACCATTCTGATTTAAAGTATATTTAAGAAGTCAGTTCATTTTTTTTTAAAGCTCCCTTGGCAACCTTTTTGCTGTTCCATAACGAAGACCCAGGGAATTCTGACAGGAGCGTTATTAAATTTCTGTATCACTTTATTAAGGTGACGTCTCAGAAGTCATTTTATCCAGAAACATGATGTATCTTTCCATTTAGCTTTTATGTCCTTTAATAAAAATTTGGGGCTTCAGATTTGTTAGTGTGTTTTGTCATTTTTGTTGTAGATCAACCTTTTTGTTCACTCCTATTTCTCATTTTTTCTTGTAATAAAATTTGCCATTCTCATATTTCTTACAAACCTTTTACTAGTTTGCTATAAATGCTAAGCCCTTTTTAATGTATTCTAGATTTATTTATTTTTCTGAGACAGGATCTCTCTAAGTTGTTCATGTTGGCCTCCAGTCACTGTAGCCCAGGCTGGCCTCAAGTTGCTATAGTCCAGGCTGGCCTTGAACTGCAATTCTCCTCCTCTCCCATCCCTGAGTTTTGGATTTAGAGGTGTGAACCACAACAGCCCACTTGTCTTCTATGCTTGTACCGTATGAGAGGGAGTTACTTTATCTATACTGTTCATTTTATGACAACAGCTTTAGTATTTTACATTTTGTATACTGTCTGCTTTTTGTTTTACTTCAAGAAAGAAAAAATAAACTTATCCTTATTTTAATATATTCAGTCTTTGGGGGAATGACAGCTAATTTTTTGCCATCAATTGATATGATCAGATGGTTTTGCTGCTTGGTTTAATGTGACAAATTATTTTACCAACTTCCATTCACAAACCATCTTCACACTCCTGAGGTGCACCATGGTCCTTGGTGCCTGGTGGGCCAGCTTGCCCTTTTGCTTTCGTAGGGAGGTCAGGAACACATACCCCGTGTTAGCCCAGTGCCTGAGCCAGCGCTTTTGCTTTGTACGGCCTCTATCTCTGTATGCTCCGTGGAGGTTGAGGCTTACAAAGGGCAGCACAGGCTCACAGCTCTGTCCTCCCTGAGGACTTGTGGCAGTTCCCGGGCTCTGTGGGAGTGCTGTCAGCTTGCCACAGTTGGCAGAACCTTGGCCATCCGGAGACAGCCACTCTCTTGAGAGTCTAGCCAGTCCTGTTGCAGCTTACTTCAATTTAAACTTCATTGCCATTTTCTTACGTGTCTGAATTTCTCTTGGAACTGGGATTCTGTCATGTTTTTGTTTATAATTGTGTGTTTTTATCTGTTTTTCCACTTGGCCAGGCTTTGAGGTTTTAATACATTTTATTTTTATTTTCAGAGGACGGCTTATTTTTACACCCTAACTTAAAATTCTGTGGTTTTCATTTTGAAATAGCGACAGGTTTGCAGGGAGTTTCATGGACACTGTGGAGCGCTGAGTAATGCAAGAATGTCAGGGTGTCTCAGTGTGTGCTTTTTCATCATGTGGATTGGCCTTCCTGCCACCTCCATGCAGAGCAGTGCCCTCCTCACTGAGGTCTCTCTATCCCTTTCTAGTGACGCTTCCCCACTGCCGCCTTCACCTCACAGCACTCACCGTTTGGACAATGTTAATAAAAAGTCTGGCACAGTGGCGCAGGCCTGCCATCTTAACTGCTCTGGAGGCCAAGGCCAGAAGATGTTAAGATCAATGCCAGCCCAGGCAACTTAGGGAGACCCTGTCTTTAAAAGGGAGAAGGGCTGGAGCCCTTACCTGTCCTTGCAGAGGGCCCTAGTTCACGCCCCAGCACCCACACTGGGCAGCTTGTAACTGCCTAGAACTTGAGCTCCAGTGGATCTGATGCCCTCTTCTGCCTAGAGGACCCTCCTGTCTTCTCCCCCTTCCCTCTCCTTCCCTGTCTCCCTTCTCTTCCTCTCTTGTGTGTGTGTGCATGCACACAATGTGTGCACACAATAAAATGGATATACAATGGCTATAAATGTTTAGGAAGTTAAAAGCAGGCTGGAGAGATTGGTGTGTGGTGGGCAAGGAGCCTGCACTGAGAGCTAGCTTCAGCCACCAGTGCTGGAACGGGATTAGAGTCGCACCATATGGTTGCTGAGGCATGTCGTGAAATGCTCCCACAAGCTCATGCATTTGTACGCATGGTTGGTCCCCGGCAGCTGGCACAGTTGGAGAAGTTACCTAATTTTCTTGGGTTAGGGTCTGCCATGAAGCTGGGTTAGTGGGCTTGGCCTTTGGGGTCACTCCAGCACTGCCTTAGTCTAGGATCCGTTCATCACGATACGAAAACCTGCTGCCACACAGTTGTCAACAGAGCTGCTCTGTCACATTGTCCCTGCCCTCCAACCCCCGGTCATAGTTCATCCTGCTGCCCTTACGTTGCGTCTCTCATGGGACTTTGTTGCAGTGACAAGAAAAGCAATGAACACAATGGCAGGCATTTTAAGATGAACTCTTGGTTAGCACAAGCTCTTGAGAGCCGTCCACGGTCTGTGTAGAAGCAGAGCTGCTCGAATCCCAGCAGCGAGCTTTTATGATGATGCTGTGCCACAGTTGGGTTAGCCATTACTGGAAGGCATGGTCAGTGGCTTGTTAAGAGAAAGAGAGATGCTGTGAGAACATTTTATAGAGATGTCGCGTGGCTCAAGCACCCGATGGCAGTTTTGGAGCCATCACCTGGGGTTCTCCATGACTTTCTTCTGACATTCGTTTAAGTTCTTCAGTTACTCGTACAACTTCGTTTATTGTTTAGCATACCCTTTAAATAAAAGAAGTGGTTAAGCAGTATTTTCTTTCATGTGTAGTTTACCTCTGGCTTGGGTCTTGTAATGGCCCAGAGTACCCTTGAACTCCTGTTCTAAGTCTCCCAAGGACTGTGTCCCCGTACACCCTGTGCACCCAGTTCTAAACGTTTTAGTGTCTAGTATCGCTGCAACCATGTATCAGCTTTAATTGTGTTTATGAGTGAAACTGTTTTGAAGAGTGAATCTAATTTCATGTTGTATGAACTTATTTCTCCCAGAGTTGTTTCTTCATACTGTAAATTTACAGTTTATAATTGTTATAGGAGTGGATTATGAAACATGAGACCTCTGAACTTTTTGGTAACTATTAAGGATTGCTTGGCTAAGAACTCAATTTGGTTTCTGTTTCGGCGAATGTATTTATTTATTTGTTTAATCACTTATTTTGCATAGGACGGCCAAGACGAAGCGCACAAGCATGCTTGTGTGGGCGTGTCTCAACTAGGGTTTTTATTGCTATGATAAACCCCGTGACCAAAAGCAAGTTAGGGAGGAGAGGCCTCATGTAAGCACACAGCTGATGGCTTTGTGACGCTGAACTCCTGGAAAACACCCTTAATTATTCACCTTTCATCTTTGTCTACTTTAGTTACCTAAGGCTTCTCCGTGCAATCTAACGGTGATTCTGAAACTGCTCTGCCATTTTATTGCTTTTTTAGTATGTTTTCATCTGTATAAAAGGGTTAGCTAACGAATATGTTATAAAGTGCAGCATGAAGACCAAGTCCTGCCTGGGGCGTGGGAACGTGCACACGTGTGGCCTGACTCCCTTTTGAAGCCTTCTTAAGTTTCTGTGTAAACTAGCCTTGATAATAAATTTTTGAATAAATGTTGACCTTTCTCTTCCATTTTTTGAAACGTTTGTGAAAGAGAAGCAAAATACGAATCCAGGCATTTAGATTTGTTTTCAAACTCTGCTGGGTTTCTTGTGTGCTAAGTAGCAAAGGCAGAGAAGAAACAACTCAGATTTATAATGGAGCTGACAGGGGAGAGGACCCAGTTGCGCTATTCAGAGAGAAGACAGAGAGCATCTGTTAAGGGCCCCACTGGGATCTCCGCTGAAAAATGTCCTCCGTGGAGAGCGCTCCGCGTTGGCTGTTGCTGCTGCCGATCCCACCCCGCTGTGGCATTTCTGCAGAGAAAGACTGTGCTTTGCTGCCAGGATGTTGCAGGGATGATGGTCGGGAAACCTCGGAATCGGTTTTCATTTGCTCTCCAGCAGCGAACTTAGCTAAGAGCATTGTGAAGTGCATGTTAAGGGCAAACTGCAGCGGTCCTATCACGATTTTTTCTGTTCGGTCAGGAGCAGGATTTTGCTGATGCTATGTCTGAACCCACGTAATGATCACCTACGTCAGTTAGCCAAGAAAAACTATGTTTTATTCCTTTCCTGTGCATGCGCTGTGTGGCTATCAAGAGTGGAATGAATGTTTTAATTTATTAGCTGTATGCAGAAACGAAAGGCTACTGCTATTTGCTGAGGAGCCATGCAATGCTTGGCTTTGGTTTTTGTTGTTGTTTGGTAGATAGGGTTTCTCTGTGTAGTACTGGCTGTCCAGGAACTCATTCTGTAGACTAGGCTGGCCTTGAACTCAGAGTTTCGCCTGCTTCTGCCTCTCGAGTGCTGGGATCAAAGGCGCCAACACCACCAGATGTGGCTTTGTTACTTTAAAGGGGAATCACGTATCAGGAAGAGCTGGTCTTCCCTTAAAAATCTATGTCGAGGTCATGAACTCTATTTTCCCAATAGACGTGAAAGGGCAGGGACTGGGGATGTCACTGGGTAGATATGGGCTCACCAGAGGACCATGGAGGCCTGAGTGTGGCACCCAGCACCTACTTTAATAAGTTGGGCATGGTGGCTCATGCTTATAACCCCAGCACTGAGATAGCTGGCATCTCTGGGGCTCACTGGCCAGCCAGCCTAGCCTGATTGCCATGTTCCAGGACAGTGAGAAACACTGTATCAAAAAATAAGGATGGTTAAAAAAAAAATAAGGGTGGTTGACCTCTGCCCTCCAAATGCACACACAGGCCCAGGTACATATACCACCAGGCACCCACACATACACACAGAAGGAAAAAAATAAAGGAACAACGGCCAGCATGAGGCAGGACATCTTTCTGTTGTCCAGGAGGTGGCGGCAGCTGTTCATAACCCAAGTGAGTCCGCGGTGAAGGCCAAGTTCAAGGCAGCCCAACACACTGCCCAACTGAGACTTTTTACAAGTGCATGCTCCCTTGGGCCAGATTTCTTGTGTGGGTTTGTTGTTTTTCTTTCTGGCGCAGTGCATCTGTGACTCACCTTTCTGTACGCAGTGGGCCTTTCTGTTCTGTGGCTTGTCTACGCTGAAGTCAGGAGACAGGCTTCTGAAGAGACTGTCTTAACTTGAGGAGGCATAGCCTGGCTTCCATTTTGGAAGAGGATGGCTTGCTTGCTGTGTGATTGGTGTTTGTTTGTGGTTTCTGTTTGTTTAGGGTTCGGGCTTTTCGTTGGCGAGCCGCTGAGTTTATTTAGGATTGCTTGCAGAAGCATGGACTACTCATAAAGAGAGTTTTGGAGGACTTAGTAGAGGCCTCACTAGGGAGTAAGGGTTCCACCAGTGTCTTGTAAAACTGAATCACTTTGGGGGTTTAAATTATTCACTGTCTATTAACTCCATTTTTGGAGATTAAAAATGAGATTATACTAGGCTTCTTTTTGTGAGGAAAGAATTTTTCTGGAAACACTTAAAGCATTTTTAAAATTGTGTTTCATATTCCACCAAACTTTTAAAGTGAATTGTTGGGTGATTTTGAGTCCAGTTTGTTGAGTATGTTTCATTCTAGCAGACTTCCTTCTCCAAATGTTTCCGATTAGGAGACAATTCTGTCCTTGTGCTCCTCATCAGAGTTTGGCAACCCCCCCACCCCCTTCCGCCTTCCGTTCTTTGCTAATGACGGTTTCTGGCCAGTGACAGGATCCTTGGTGTGAGCATGTTTCTGTGTTAGAATCTGTTCAGAAAGCTCAGAAGTCTTTGCAGCTAACATTCTGCTCCAACCCTTCCTTCCTTTCCTTCCTTCCTTCCTTCCTTCCTTCCTTCCTTCCTTCCTTCCTTCCTTCCTTCCTTCCTTCCTTCTTTTCTTCCTTCCTTCCTTCCTTTTTTCTTTCTTTCTCTTTCTTTCTTTCTTTCTTTCCTTCTTTCTTTCTTTCTTTCTTTCTTTCTTTCTTTCTTTCTTTCTTTCTTTCCTCCCTCCTTCCCACTCTTCCTCCCTCCCCCTCTCTCTTTTCCTCTCTGTCTCTCTCTAAACAGTCTCACTATGCAGCTCTCACTAGCCTGGAGCTCATGCTATAGGCCAGGCTGACCTAAGGAGCGCAGATAAGTAGCCTCTGTGGGGATTAAAGGCTCCACCTTGCCTGGCCCGCCACTAGCGTTCTTTATTATAAGTGCCAAAGAATGTGATTCAAATGTATTGTATGAGAAAAGCATTTTTAAAAATAGAAAAACCTCTTGGTTTTGTTGACAGAGTTTATATGGTATTGCTTATACTTCCAGTTCTTTAATCTTTCTTCAACAGGGACTGGTAGTCCCTGCCCCCACCACACACACACACACACACACACAGCAGTGTGATACATCTGTTATGATTAGTGAAGGGTACAGTGCCCATTCTTCCCTGTGTTCCTTAGGCTTTTCTCTTGGTGCTGCTCCTCTGTGGGCTCTGAAAAGTGTGCAGTGACACCTGTCTGTCACTGTGGAACAGTTGCACCATCCCAACACGTCTCCATCCCGCTCTGCCTTCACACCTGGCAGCCACAGCGTTGTTACTGGGCCCCGAAATAGTGGCAGTGTACTGGCCTCTTGCTCTCTGTGTCTTTTCCCAGTCTGTTCCCGTGGTGCTTTTCAAGCACGGGAGTGCATCTATCCTCAGGCTATCCCACACTCTGTGTATCTGCTTACCTGCGAAGGACATCCTGGTGCTTCCGGATTCCAAAAAGCATGAAGGAGGCTTTTTGTTTGTTTGTTTGTTTGTTTGTTTTCAGTTGTGTTTTCTGTTTATTATTGAGTTGTAACAGTTCTTTGCAGATTTTGGAATAACAGTTCTTTATCTGAGTACTTTTTAATGTGATTTTTTTTTTCCTACTGGAACTTGTCTTTCCATATTCTTGACTGTTTTCTTTGCAGGAAGAAAATTTAATGAAGTTTAGAATGTTCCTTTTTTCCATGAAAGCTATCATTTGTGTTCTATCAGAAGTCATCATGTCTTTAGACATTTCATATCTTTCTTGTAGGCTGCAATTTATTTTCAGTTAACTTTTCTTAGGTATTATCAGGTTTGTGTCTACAACCACCTTTTCATGTGGATGTCCAATTGTTGCCATTACTTGAGATTATCTTTTTTTAAATTGCATACCATTCACCTAAAACCAGTCAGCCATGTTTTTTCTTCTCTCTCTTCCTTCCTTCCTTCCTTCCTTCCTTCCTTCCTTCCTTCCTTCCTTCCTTCCTTTGTTTTCCTTTTTCACTTTTTGACATAGGATCTTTCTGCATAGCCCTGGCTATCCTGGAACTTAACAGCCTTTAAACTCAGAGATTTGACTGCTGGGATCAAAGACATGCACCACCATGCTTACCCTGGGCTTATTGCCAGCATCTTCATTCTGCTCCATTGATGTAGTCTTATACTGATTTTGCATTGTCTTCATTTTTGTAGCTTTATAATAAGTTTTCTTAAGTATTTAGTGTGTGTATGTGTGTGTGTGTGTGTGTGTGTGTGTTAGAGCAAATATGTGGAAGCCAGAGGAACACCTGTGTGAGTCAGTTTTCTCCTTCCACCTTTGTGTGGATTTGGGGGGTTGAACTCCCATCACCAGGCTTGCACATTCTGTCCCATTATCCATTGAGACATCTTGCCCACTCTGTAAAGTGAGGTAGTGAGTCCTCTGACTCTGGTCTCTTGAATAGGTTCCTCTATTATTGTTTTGTTTTGCCACACAAACTCTCCACACAAACATTACTTGAAAAATGTTTGGAATGATTAAAACTTAAAGTCAAGCTGGGAGAGACTGATAACCAAGTGATAGCGGTTTATGTTCACAAAAATGGGGTGTCTCTCGCTTGATTTAGTCCTTTGCTTTCCTTTATCATAGTTTTGTAGCTCTCCTCATATGGATATTAGGTACATTTTTTACATTTATGTCTAAGGTTTTTTTTTAAGGGTCCCAAATATAAATGATGACATTTTAATTTAAAGTTTGGTGGCTTCATTGCTGGCCACATTGACATTTGTATGTAAATCTTTTTTTCTTAACTTTTTTTAATTTAACTTTTTATTGATTCTTTGTGAATTTCACATCATCCTCCCCAATCCCACTCATCTTCCTTCCCTTCTTATCTACCCTCTGTCCTTGCAACCTCCCCCCTAAAAGAAAAACAATCTTGCAGTTTGTGGAAGCTGCAGTCTGTCACAGTGTGTCCCACAGTGAACCCCTCTGTCCACATCTTCACTTGCAAATGTTCACTGCAGTGAGTCATTGGTCTGGATCAAGGCCTCTGGCTTCTGCACCATCCACACCGGAGCCCACTGGGACTCTTCTAGAATCTCCTGTTGTTGCCCCCTGTCATGGAGATCCTGCAGCATTGGATCTGCAGGACCAGCCCCTTCATGTACTCCAGCAGCTCATCGATGGATGGGCTGGATGTTGGGGTGGGCCAACTCAAAGCCCTGGATCTGGGCCTGGGTGGTAGCTGAGCTGGTCAGCTTGCCCACTCTGCCATGGAGGCTTTTTTTTTTTTTTCACCAAACCTACTTTATTTAGGGTTCTTAAACACCTTTACCTCTCCCACCACCACCTTAGGTAGGAGATTTTAATAGGGAAAAGGGCTGTAGACCTCTTTTATCTACTTCCTGCTGATTAGGGTTGATGGGTCTTTAGGGGATTAGCAGAGTCATTCGAAAGACTCTGTTGGATTGCCCTGAGAAGTTCTCTGGAATGTTTCTCTCTGCGACTGTTGAATCACATAGATCAGTGCAGTGATGTCAATCCAAAAGCCATGCTATGAGTGGGCTTCTATATATCTCCTCAAAGCCCGCCCACAGATCTTCTCAGCTGGCCAAAGTCACGCCCCTCGCATGAGAGAGCTCACAGCAAAGCATCACGTGCCCTCTCATAAGCCAACCTCCAGCAAAACATCACATGACAAAACTGAGCCTTCAAGGAAACCAGAAACTTCTCCCACATCCAACACTACCCCAGCTAGCTCACCCAGTGCCACATCCGGCAAGGGACAAGGCCATCCCATTCTCATACCCTGAGGGCCAGCTCACCTACCTCTAGGCTGGCAAGGCTAGCTTTACTTGTGCAGGGGCCACTCATGACCTTGGCCCAGCTCTCCAACCTGCTGTAGGTGGCAAGGATCAAGGGGCTGGGAGGGCATCTCTCTCTCACCCATGCCTCCTGTTACATGGCAGATAGTGGCAAAGCCAGTTCACTCAACCCCTGCAGTCAGAGCCAGCTCTCCTGTGCTCCTTGGACAAGATTTGGAACCACTCTCCAGAGTGCTGCAGCTGGCCAAATATGAGCCAGCTCTCCTGTTCTCTCACCTCTGGGGCCACCTTTCCCATGATGCATACGCAAGGGGTGGGGCCAGCTGTGCACAGCCCCAGACATCAGCATGGCTCCAGGCAACAAGTCAGGCCTTGGATGTCTACCTGGCCTCTGGTAATAAGACCCTAATCCTTCAGGGACATGGACCCAGACATTGCCCTCTGCAGCAACATGGGCCAGGAACTCACTTGTCCTCAGGTGTCATTTCCAGTCACTCACGTCAGACTGTTCCCTCCATTTCCACCTCTCTTCACTGTGTATACATCCTTTTCTTTCTCGTCCATCGCTCCACCACTTACTTGTTCATCTTAGTGGTTTTCGGTTCCTCTGGCATGGTCTACCCACCTTGTATGCAAGTCTAAGATTTCTCATCACTTCTAGGAGTTGGATTTCATTCATCAGTTCCATCAGGTTTTCTGTGTGGACAATCATATCATCTGTCTGTGTACATCTATGTCTATCATCTATCTTTCTATCCTTTTACCCACTGTCACCTCATTTCTCCTTCTGTTCTTACTGAGTTTCCTGGGACTTCCAGGCTGATGTTGAGTGTTTTGAGACTATGTCTTTGCATAGTTCCTGCTCTCAGGGGAAAGCTGTTTTCTTGCCACTGAGGGTCGTATTAATTGTATGTTTTTGGAGATGGTTTTTATTGAGTCAAAGTATTTTCTTTATAATCCTAATTGCAGAAAAGTTGGTGGTGAATGAATGTTGGATTTCTGTAAAATGTTTTCCTGAACCTATTAATGTAATCATGCGATTTTTTTCTTCTTGACCCTCCTAACGTGGTGAGTTACATCTATTTATTTTATAATCCACCTTTATGGATTAACTGCTGGCATACCTGGGATAAATTCCACTTGGTAATAATATCTAATGTATAATAGAATGCTACAGTTTGAATAATTTAGAGTAAATAGAAATTTCTTAGTTCTGGAGGCTGGGAGGTCCAGTAAACTGGAAAGAGCCTTCTTATTACCTTATAACATGGAGTGGGGGTGAGAGGGGAAAGACAGAGAAAGACAAGGAGTCACTCACAGGCAGAGCCCCAGATCTTCCTTTTATAAGGAACCCATGCCTGTGGGAACAGTGTCTCTTATGAGATGGCCCTTTGTCACTCCTGGGTGCTCAGCCCATGTGACCTAAACACCTTGAAAGCCTCACCTTTCAACATCTCCTTTATATAATTAAAATTTACTAGAAAAATGAACATTCAAGGACCTGTATTTGTAGCCACGGGAATCCTACCTTAGAGGACTATAGAGTTAGCAGATCATAACTCAAAAGCGACTGCTGTAAATACACTCAAAGACTTACAGGGAAAATGTCCTTAATGAGTATACAGACAATCACTAACTTCTTCAGAGACTGATGATGATGAAAGGGCTCAGACTGGGCCTTAGAAATGAGAAGAGTGTGAAACGGTGGTTTCTTGAACAGGCATCCCGTGGAGAAGCAGTGCCGCACTGAAGATAAGCCAGCAGGAAGGACTCACCCAAGAAACAGCAAGAACAAAATCCTATAATGAGCAACACGGCAAGGGCCCGCAGGATAAGTCACACGTGATGGATGTGGGCTCTGAGTCCTCCCTGAGGAGGAGGAGGGTGAGAGAAAGGCAGGAGTGAGTCCAGAGACAGTGTAAACATCACTTTAGTGTCAATAAACAAAACCTCAAGATGAGCGTTCAGGGAATTTTACTAAGGCAAAGCAAAGAAAGCCACACACAGATCTGTCACAAACTCTAACACCGAAATCTGAGGAGAAAATCTTGAAAAAACACATAAGGACTAAGATCTTATTTCTCATCAAAAGGATAAACGCCAGAGCTAGTGAAGGAGCTACTAAACAAAAGTGGGAAAGTACATCTGGCCCACATCGTATCTCTACCTAGAGTGACACTCGAAGTGGGCTGAAAGGGAGCCGTGCTGTAAAGGAAGGTAAGGATGTTTTTGGTTAGTCCACTTACACGGCGCCCCTGAGGGAAGTCCCTAAGGCCGGAGATGACAGGGGGGAACCTGGGGTAGGGAAGGAATGAAGAACACTCAAGTGCTGTGTGGGATGCACAGACGACCATCTTCCTCCCCACCTGAGAAATGAGGCAGTTATTTTTAATTTGTAATTATATGCCTTGTATTCACCAAAACAATTACATTAATATATTTCTATAAAGAAAACTTAGTCCCATATAATTTCAGTGATATGTATTACATATTAGATTTTTTTTCTTTTTTTCTTTATTCATTTTACATACCCATGACAGCCCCTCCTTCCTCTCTTCCAGTCCCACTTTCCCACTGTCTTCCCCCATTCCACCTTCCTCTTCTCCTCAGAGAAGGATGCCTCCCACCCCCCGGCCAGACAAGTCTGCCCAGCTAGGGGAAAGTGATCCAAGAGCAGGGAACTGCATCCATGTCAGTGCCTCGCTCCAGTTGCTAGGAGACCTCCATGAAGACTGAGCTATCTGTCTATCAGCTCCACAAGTGTAGGGGGCCTTGGTCCAGTCGGTGCATGCTCTTAGGTTGGTGGTTCAGTCTCTGTGCCCCCATGGCCCTTGGCTAGTTGACTCTGTCTTCTTGGGGAGTTGGGGTCCTTCTGTCCTTCCCCCAAGTCTGCACAAGATTCCCAGATCTCTGTCTAATGTTTGGCTGTGGGTCTCAGCATCTGTTTCAATCCACTGATTGAGCCTCTCAGAGGTCAGCTTAGCTCATGTCTGCAAGCAGAGCAGAGCAATAGTGACTGGGGTTGGCTCTCTCTCATGAGGTGGGTCTCAGGTTGGGCCAGTCATTGGTTGGCCATCCCCTCAATCTTCGCTCCATCTTTATCCCTGCCCGTCTTGTAGGCAGGACAAATTTTGGGTTGAAATTTTGTGGGTGGGTTGGTGTCCCCCTCCCTCCACTGGAAGTCCTTCCAGGCTAGGAGGTGGCCATTTCAGTCTCCATGTCTCCCACTGCTGGGCGTCTCAGTTGGACTCAACCCACATCCTCCCAGGAGCCTATGCTGTCACAGGTCTCCGGCTTGTCCCAGAGATGCCTACCCATCCACTTCCCATCTCTCTCCCATCCTTGCTGCCCTCCACCCTCCCCAACCCCAGCTTCCCCGCACCTGGCCCCACCCCCTCTCCTGCCTAGTTCCCTCTCTTCACCCATTTCTGATGTCATTCTGTTTCCCCTCTGAGAGTGTTGTAGTAAATAGAAGAGTGTTTGGATATAGAATGTTTCTTATATGCCCTATGATTATCACAGCAGTATCACCCAACCCGCTATCACAAATAATAAGATACAGACACCTGTTAGATTTATAATTGCCTTATTTACCTTGGGCCGGGAAGATATTCCTACGCTGTCTCAGTAACCTCACCATCCATCTCCCAGCCCCAACCAATGCCATCCTCCTTAACCATCCCATCTTCCATCCATAATCTTATAAACACTTGCTTGTATTCTTCATCTGGGCCTTTTCATGCCATTATTGGAGTGCTTCCTCCCAGCCCACATGGTTTCTTCTTCAGGCTAACCTTTTGTGGCATCCCCCTTCTTCCTCTCTTCCTGTCCTGTTTTCTGTGATTCTCTCAGAAGCCCGGGAACCTTAGCCATGCCCATCCCATTTTGCCCTGTCCAGGTATAGACCATTTAATAATCAGATAGAATGACTTAGGCAGGTTTACAAAGTGAGGATAGGTATAACAGATCTTAAGAGTTAGCATTAGAACAAGCCCCAACAGGAGTGAGATACAAGCTCCCTCCCTTGGGTCCTCCTTGTTACTTAGTTTCTTTGGGTCTGTGGATTGTGGTATGGTTATCATGTACTATATGACTAACATCCACTTATCAGTGAGTATATACCATTTGTGTCCTTCTGTGTCTAGGTTACCTAACTCAGGATGATCATTTCTAGTTCCTTCCATTTGCCTGCAAATTTCATGACTTCCTTGTTTTAAAAGCTGAGTAGTCTTCCATTGTGTAAATGTATCACAATTTCTTTATCCATTCTTCAGCAAGGGACATCTGGGTTGTTTTCAGATTCTGGCTATTACGAATAAAGCTGCTTTAAACATATGTCCTTGTGGTTTGGTGGAGCATCTTTTGGGTATATGCCCAGGAGTGGTATAGCTGGGTTTTGAGGTGGAACTATTTCCAATTTTCTGAGAAAGCACCAGGTTGATTTCCACAGTGGTTGTACAAGCATGCACTCTCACCAGCAGTGGAGGAGAGTTCCCCTTTCTCCACATTCTTGCCAGCATGTGCTGTCACTTGAGTTTTTTATCTTCTGACAGGTGTAAGATGGAATCTCAGAGTCCTTTTGATTTCCATTTCCCTGTTGACTAAGGATGTTGAGCATTTGTTTAAGTGCTTCTCAGCCATTAGAAGGTCCTCTATCGGGAATTCTTGGTTTAGTTCTGTACCCCATATTTAAAGAATAATTTCTTAAACTAAACTTAATGAAATGACTTTAGAAGGTTGAGAACAGTCCATTGCTTCCCAGGAACTTTCATTTTATTCTGTACAATTTTGATCTCAAAAACTGAGAAAGATGAGATTATAGATCAGTCACTTTTGTGTCAGGGGAGGCGCTAGCTTCTTGCCTCTGCCTCCCTCAGTGATGGACCGTAACCTGTAAGCTGAAACCAAATATTACCTCCCCACGTTGCTTTGGGTTGTAGGGTTAATCACAGCACTGTAAGGACAGCAAACTAGGGCATATGAAAACGTATGGTTTTTGTTCAGCTTGAGACAGGGTCACACCGTGTAGCTTTTGCTGGCCTAGAATTCGCTGTGTAGACCAGGCTGACATAGAGCTCAAAGAGATCCCCCTGCCTCTGCCTCCTGAGTTCTGACAAATGGGAACTTTGAAATTTTCTGAAACTCACATCATAGTGTGGGTAGCTGGGGGTGAGGCGCACACTTGTGATCCCGGCTCTGAAGAGGTCAAGACAGGAAGGAAAGGTCAAGAGAAATGTCACACAGGTCTTAATAACACCCTGTGTCACTCTCTCCTAAAATCAGTGGTTGGGTAGCGTGCTCTCCTTTATACTCCTCCCCATACTGGGCATTTTGATGGGGAAAGGGCACAAAAATTGTGTGGGAAGAAATAAAGCTGCTTATATCAATAGATAGCATTTCTGTAGATTATCCACAGAGCTGGGACCCAATACAAGATCTCACCAGTGCGTAGAAATGAGATTTATTTCTGTTTAGAAGCAGCAAGCAGTGAACTGATGATCACCTTCCGATAGACCTGGACCATAGACATTAGTGGTAAATGTTCCGGAAGGTGTGTAAGTGCTTTGCGCTGAGCACAGTAGGGTGTTCCTGAGGAGACCGGAAATCAGCCTCATGAACGGAGCAAAAGGCAACTGTGGGACGCTCAGGATTGCCCAAGATGCCCGTTCTCCCCAGCTGGTGCGCACAGCTCCAGGTACAGCCACCCAAACAGAAGTCCCAGCTGGCCTTCTCCCTCTCTAACATCTTCAGGCTGATACGAATTTTCTGTGAAACACCCTGAATACAGAGCAAAGGGGAAAATGCCTGGATTTGTTAAAACAAAACAAACCAACAAAGCTAAAGCCGTAGCAGGCATCTCAGGACAAGAGAATGCGGTGCTTTCCTGTGGAAGGCCGGGAGAGGCCACTGAGCCGGCCTGTGGAGACCCTCCAAGACCATCTGCTGAGCAGAGGAAGGCCTTCCACAGTTGCTTGTAAATACGCTTTCATTGCTACCTCAAAACAGATTAATCAGAAACAGAAGAGCAAAGAGTGCAGCTTTCAGGAAAATGTGCGATACTGCTGTAACCTGTGGGTTATCCAAGACTTCTGAGGAGGGAGCCAAAGAGCACTCACCAGAGCTTGGGAGAGACCTCAGCTGGTAGCACACTTGCAGCCCCACTGTTCACCCCCAGAACCCACATTAAAAAAATAAAAATAAAAATAAAAGCCAGGCCTAGGGCTGGACACACTTATAGTCACAGTGCTAGGGAAGCTGGGACAGGCAGAGGCCTGACTCTCATGGGCCAGCCAGTGTCACCTAATGGTCACGCTCAGGACAATGAGAGACTGTCTCAAAGTGAAGTGGACAACTGAGGCCCAAGGCAAACACTTGCCTGTGCCTGTGCACACGCATACCCACACAACGAGACAAATAACACGACTGTCCAAATGAGAATGGTTACTAAAACAGACGTGCTATGCAAACGTGAGGCTGGAGAGCGGCTTAGTCAGATTCGAGGCTGGACCCAGCACCTGCTCACTGAATAGCCAGGAACCTGGACAGAGAGAGACAGCCAGAGGCCTGGGGCTCGCTGGCCAAGAATATCCTAGCTGATTAGTAAGTTCAAGGTTCACTGAGAGACCCTGTCTCAAAAAGTAAGGAGTGTGAGGAACACTCGCACACACACACACACACACACACACACACACACACACACACACACACAGGAATACAAGCCAAAAACTGAGACCATTCATAGTACATAGATCTCACAAAAGACTTATTCTCCTATCTTAAAACTCTAAAATTAGCAATTAAGGACTGCCCATGGGATGGGGGAGAGAGCTGAAGAGACACAGAATGGATGGTGTTTGATAAGCACGTGGAAAGATGCTTGGTTTCATTTAGTTAACACAGGAGAAAATCAACACTGCAATAAAATACTGTTTCCAACTCACTGCCAGGCCTAAAGCTACTGAACGCACAAAGCTGTGGGGAAATAAACTAACGCTTAGCTTTGAGGTGGGAGCTGAGGAATCCTTGCGTGAGCGTGTAAAGAGTGTGTGCTGTGACACCGGCATGTCGAAGAACGAATGCTTGCTGCGGGTGCAGAGGACAGGGGCCCTAGCACTGGTCCCTCCAGCTCAGGGGACTTGATGTCCTGTTACGGCTTCTTAAGGAACACTTACGTACACATACACACGGACCCTCTCAATCGCTTTCTCCTTCTCTCTCTCACACACACCTGAAAATGGGACCATTAAAGCCAGCCTGTGTTTTCCTACCTAGGCCCACTCAGTCTAAGCTCCTTAGTGGGGCACAGTCACCATGATTTTTCCTCACCCCCACTCAGCACGTCAGCTTAGGCAGCTGTCCCGGCGCTCTACCCTGGCTTTATGACTTCTCCTTTTTGATTTTAAGGAATGGCATCTTTTTTCTTGGAGCTCCCTGCACTGAGGGGAGTGTCTTTCCCTACCATAAAGAAAGCAGCTCTTTCGTATTTTTCCAACAAGATCCCCCCTGCTTTAATTATATCGTGCGTGACATTAATAGTCCCCAAGCGCTCACATCTCTCAGGTTTATCAGTTTCCACTTTACCGCTCTGAGTTCTTGTGTCATTTTGATTTATACGTTCTCTAAACCACATAGAACGGAATTTCACTTCTGTTTCTGTTTAGCTGCATCTGAGACCCTGTCTTTCACTTTCTGGGTCTAAGCTGCTTGTCCCTCTTGTGACAGCTGACTGTGCGGCCTGCTGCCTGTTGCTCCGCCGTGCTCTCTTGTCCGTCTGTGGGGTGTTTTCACCTTCTCTTTTTTTTTCTTTTCCCTTCCTCGTGATTCTGGTCCTTTTAAAATGATTTTTGTATACATCTTATTCCTCACCTTGGAGTGGTAGACTTCTATTTTGCATGAGCATTGGAAGCCTGAGTCTGTTGCATCTGAGGCTCCCTGAGTTCCATCCCCAAAACTCACTTGGTGGAAGGGGAGATCTCTTCCTGCAAGTTGTCCTCAGCCATGTACACACCCATATGTCAACACTCACAGCACAAATGTTTTAGAGTAACAGTGGACACAGTGGTGCGCTTCTGTATTTGACTTCTTTTAAAAACTCGTGTGTCTGGGTGTTTCGCCTGCGTGTCTGCGTGTCTGCGTGTGTACCACATGCGTGGCTGTGCCTCTGGAGGCCAGGAGAGGGTGCTGGATCCCCCAGGACTGGAGTTACAGATGGCTGTGAGCTGCGACGGGGTGATGGATGGAAAATGAACCTGGGTTCTCCGGAAGAGCGGCCAGTGCTCTTCCCTATTGAGCCATCTCTCCAGCCCTCTTCCTCTTGCTTTGAGAGAGGACACTGCTGCACGCCAGCTTCTTGCTGGCTCATAGTCACATGCTAGTCTGCTTTGATAGTTTTGCTGGTTGGTTTTATGTCGGCTTGATGTGAGCTAGAGTTAGCTGGAATGGGGGGGCATACTGAGAAAAATGCTCTCTTAAGAGCTGGCTGTGGGACAGTCTCCTAGTTAGCAGTTGATGGGGGCGATGTGGGGGTGCCATCCCTGGGCTGGTGGTCCTGGGTTCTATGAGAAAGCAGGCTGAGGAGCAAGCCAGTGAGCAACCCCCTCGATGGCCTCTGCATCAGCTCCTGCCTCCAGGCTCCCGCCCTGCCTGGGTTCCTGTCCTGACTTCAGCTATGGACCGTGAGGTGGAGATGTAACTCGGTGGGTTACCTACTTCATCGGCTTCATGCTTTGCTCTTCTTACCTTTGAACTTCTCTTTTTCCTTTATTCCTCCCTTTTTTCCTCCCTCTGTATTCCCTCCCTTTAATTTCTCTTTTTCATTCCCTCTCTGACACTTGATATTCATCAGAAATGTTAGTGAAATGCATCTTCCGGCTGTCAGTGTATACTTGCACCTGCTTTCTTTACCTTTTTTTCTCATGATTTCATTATGTTTTGTTTCAAACTCTGGGAACCCCCCCCCCCCACACACACACACACTTACCCTCCTGGGCTACTGCTTCAGCCTTCATTCATCTCCTTCCTGTAGCTCCTGTATGGAAGGGGGGCCTTGGTGTGAGGTGAGCTCCTCTCAGGGCTCTGAGGTTGTCTGAGGCACTCACCGTGTCACGTCAGTTTCCTTTGCAGGCTGTTTCCTTGACACTTCTTTCCCGAGTTGATTGTCCTCTGATTCCCGGTGGTTCCTGGCTGTGTTTTATAGGGATGTCCAAACTTTTGGGCGAAGCTTGCTGAAGAGAAGGTAGGTCTCCAGGAAGTTCAGGAAAGACAAGGAAGGCCCCAGGCATGGTGGCTCACACCTGTGATCCAGCTCTGGAGAGGTGGAAACAGAACGTCATCATAGGTCTCAAAATTCGTTTAGAGATGTGTGTTCAGCCTAGCAAAGCCTGACGCGGTTTCCCGGGAGTCCTAGGAGCTCCTTGCTCTTTGTTGGAGGGCTCTACCCTCAAAGCTGGGAGCTTACCCTACAGCTAGCCCTCTCCTCCCCACCCCTCCCTCCTCTGTTCCTGTCTTCCTTCCCTGAGCAAGAGCCTTCTGCCCCCGAATCTCTTTGGCTCGTGAAGCTAATCTAGGGGGGTGAGCCCTCAGCCCAGTCAGTCTGAAAGGTCCGCTTTGCCATGCAAGGAAGCGTGTGTCTGTCCCTGGGGCTGCGATAGGCCGTTTCTCAGGAGCTCTCTTTGGGGTGCTGAGGCAAGGCAGTGGGTGATCTCCAGCAGTGAGGGTGGGGTTTCCTAGGCTGGGATGGATGGTGTGAGGGAGCGTGACCTTGGTACCTCCTGGCACAGCGCTGTCAGATATCACGGCAGCCCGTCCACACAACACAAGGGGGAAATGGCAGCTCTCATACACAGTCTTGCCAGGAAGGGAATAAAGAGAGGGCTGGGTCCTTTGTGGATTCTGTACAGGCCTGTAAAAATCCAGTTTATGTACCAGAAACGACCACACGTGTTGTACAATCGAAGTGCGTCTCCAGCATCTTGAACCGCCCGTGTGTGGAGCCTGCACCCAATCTCGGCTCGTCTCTTCAGATTACGGCGCAGAGCACCCTCCTGAGGGCCTTGATGAGAGCACACGGTTGAGCTGTGCTGCCGTTGAGGGGCAGACCCCGGCCCCACAGCTGCCTGCTCCTCCGTGTTAGCAGAGCGCGTCTCCGGCCCGCAAGCTGACATAGGGCCTGTGCTGAACGCACTTAGCCCAACCTGTTGCTAGACTCAAAAGCCAGTCCGCCAAAGACGCTGCTCTCCCTCCGCAGCCGAAAAGCGCTTGCTCTTGTCAGGCTTGCCAATGTTTGCTCCACACTGCGCTTTGAGGAAAGGAGGCCTGGCTAGCCACTGACCGCATGCCCCGGGTAGCAGCAGGGGCAGCAAGCTCGTTAACCACACCTTCGGAGTTCCGTCGTACTTTCTTGTGCTTCCTTTGTTCTGCTCGTGGCTGAACCCAGAGCCTCACGCAGAAGCTTCTGAGCCCCTCTCTCAGTTCATTCACACATTTCAGGTGAGGTCAGCCAAGGAAAGACAGGGCCGGTGACTCAGCCCTGCAATCCCAGAGGGCCAGTGGCTGAGGAAGGAGGACCGGGAGTGCAAGGGCCACAAATTACAAAATACAGACAATGTATTTTACGACATATTCTTTCTCCTTATAAAATATATGGCACGCAGAAAATACTAAGCGAGATGTGTGCTAACAAGGACCCGATTCAGCAAACCTCAACACTTGCCTCCTTGTTTCCTTGAGATATTAAAAGAAAGCTCTGACAGAAACTCTTCCAGCATTCTCTCTGTCTGTCTCTGTCTCTGTCTCTCTAGGCCTGCCAACCCTCCCACCTTCAAATCTTTCTCATCCACACCTTCTGCTCTTGAGAAGTTCAACCGTAAAGACGAGCAGAATGCCATGGTGTTGAAATGCTCTACAGATGATCATCTCCTGTAGCGGTCACTTTGTGCTATGGTCTGTGCCCTCACTGGCACAGACGTTTCCCTAACATTCACCTGTTCTCCAGGTCAGTCGCCAGAGCGGCCTCAGTTGCATGACAACATGCCTGTGTTGCCTTTGTGTGTTAATGGCATATATGCACTGAAGTTGTTTGCAGTGTTTGCCTGTGGTTTTTCAAAGCTGAAAGAAAAAATTACTATGTGTTTTTATTGTTTGTGCTGTGTGTGTTGGTTTCCAAGCCTATGGACTTCCAGAAAGATTTATACCTTTGGACTTTTAAAACGGACTCCCTCAGCTTCTTCCTAGCTCTTTGAATTAAACCGCTAATGCAGTTGAAGCAAAATATCTAATTATTAAATAACATCTGAGCACATTCCCTGGGTTTCAAAATGCTGCTTGTTCCCTGCCATTACGTTTAACATTCAGACTTGACTTCCTGATTTTTATCTTACAATTATTAGTTCCCTTAATTTTTACTTTTCCAACTCAGGCTGTTAATTTGTTTTTGTTGTTGTTGTTTTTAGAAATGGACACACACTTTTCATTACTAATTTGTACTTTAATGACACTGTGGTGAAGAGCATGGCACAGGATGAAGGGTGTTTGCATGCTGTGCAGGTGGTAAGTAATTACTCGTGTGTCTTTGACCTACCAAAGAGGGAAGTGTCTTAAAATCTCTTTTAATTTTAATTGATTTTCAAAATAGTCTCTCCCTCTCACCTTGAACCCAAGACTCCTGTGGTGTGCTATCTACATTAACTCTTCAGAGAACCAAGTGATAATGCTCAAATGCAGCCTTGGAGTGGGTGCTTCCCCACCTCACCCTCTTCTGTCGACTCCGGTCCTATGGCTGTGTCTCCACAGGTGGACGTGTCCCCACAGATGGACGTGTCCCCACAGATGGCTGTGTCCCCATCGTAAGAGGACCATCCGCTGTGTCCCTTCCCTGCCGGTCACTGTGTGGCCATTAAAATAGAACCACTGTGTAGTTATATTTCACACAGGGGCTGCCTTTCTTTCCTTCTTACATCCTGACTTACCTACATATGCAATTAAAGAAGGCATAATTTTTAATCAAGAAAACCTTGTGGATAATTTTGAAATAGTTTGAAGCTTCCCACCTTCTTTGCTTTTCTCTACCAGAACTTTATATCCCAGATTTGTGCTTCCAACAATTTTTATTGGCACGGACCAGGCTGATCTAGGGTGGTTAACGTGTCCTTAACCGGAGAGAATATCAGATACATATATAATTAAATATTTAGACAGCATGAGCATATTATACTTAACAAGCAATAAAACAGGAAATCAGTAAGACCAGGTATTTAACTGAAGTAAACATGTTTCCCATTGACGGAAACCTATTTACCTTCATAATTACAGGTTACCCTAATGCACATACCTCCGGCAGTTAACCATTGGCTCCAAAAATACTGACTGCAATAGTACTAGCCGACAGCATCTTTTTTGGGGGATAAAATTGGCAATATTTTACATATCAGGGACTTAAAACAACTCACTTTTGTTGACAGAATATTCCCGCAGGAAGGAGAGAACATTCCAGAAACAAGGGCAAGATTAATTCTGGAGTTTTGCCTTCGACTTTTTTTTTTTCTACCTGTAATGAAGGCTGACTCAAATTTAGAATTTTCATTGCAAGCTAAATCAGAACATCAAAAAGCAACGTTCTGCAAGCTGGCGTGGTGGTGCACACCTATAATCACAGCACAGGCTGAGGTGCGAGCTAGCTGCCAGTCTAGATTACCGAGCAAAACCCCGCCTAGAGGGTAAAAATGCATGCATACTTGCAGTGCCAGCATTCTTACGGGTCTGGGGAAGAAGAGTGGCAGAGGTGAGGTCAGTGGGCATCTCAGATACAGTTCCCACATTGGGTTGTGTGCCTACAGCTCTGTGTTAGCATGCCCAGGGCACCACGCACCCTTCTGCATAGCATGGTTGCGGTGAGTCGAGCTGTAAATGTAAGTAGTTCTGGCAGGTGTCCAGGAAGAGCCTTCCAACCTTCCCGCTGTAGGACATTCCCAGTCTCAGGTGGCAAAGGCGCTCTCCGTGGTCGGGTGCTTTGGGTTGGAACACAAATAGTGTTTTGCGGGGTCTGAGGCCTGAGAGCTTGCTGCTCTTTCAGAGGACTGGACTTTGGTTCCTAGCATCCATGTCAGGTGATTCAACAGCTGGAGCTCCAGCTGTAGGGGTCCGGTGCTCTCTTCCGGCCTCCGTGGGTACCTGAGCACACAGAATACACACACACAGATAAATTAAAAATAATTAATTTAAAAGAAAGTGAATTGTTTGGAAGTTTCAAACACATTTTGAAATGCAACCACACTTTGGCTCCAGAATTTCCATTCTTACTAGTAGCAAAACACACAGTCATCGGTGGGACATTAGTTATGTGGTTCAGCTGTGCAATTGCAGTGAAAGCATCACTAAGCAAATGGAATTATGTGAAGAATTGAATGAATGAAGCAGGTTGTAGCCATTTGCTTGCATTTACACAAGAGCGGATATGCACATATCTTAAAATACATAGAAGATCTACAAAGAATGCATGAGAAAGTGGAAAATTATTTTCTCGAGGTACTGGCAAGACAGAGGACCAAAAGAAACATTCATTTTGGCCCATTAGTAATTTAAGTGTGTGTTAATTTCCGAATATGTAGAGACTTTACATTTTTCTTATTAACCCAGTCTCCCGAAGCTTACTGAACTTGGTCTAACATCCTAACGCTTTGGTTGATGGCTCTCCTGTGTACTGAGTAATTATGTTCTAAAAACGTAGACTTAAATAAAGTCAGTTAACACTGTGCTTCATAACTATTCTATTCCATAACAGATTTTTTTTTTCACTCAGCCATTGTATCAGTTACTAAGACCGGGGATCCATTTTCCAGCTACAGTTACGGTTCTTGATTTCACCCTCTAGTCCTACATTTCTTGCTTCATGCATTTTGAAGTTACTTGTATAACCATTGAAGATTTTTGTCTTCATGAATAGTTGGTTACTTTAAGGTTATAGTGTTCTCCTTATTTCTAGTGGCTATATCTTCCTTTCTGAAGTCTACTTCATACTGTAGGTCTTTAGTGCATAGAATGTTTTCCACCCTTTCTTTTAAAGCTCTTGGTATCTTCACTCCTTGCTGTATCTTTTGTGCCCTGGTCCAGTATATAATTAGGTTTCAGTTTATTTAATTTACTCTGGCGATCTTTGTATTTTAACTCAAATATAGTTTGGTATTTTTACATTTAGTACAGTTACTGATATGATTGCATTCAGGTATGTCATTAGCAATTTGTTTTTCATTTCTTCTGTTGTTTTTTTTGTTTTGTTTTGTTTTGTTTTTTTCTTTTTCCATCCTTCTCTGAGAAAGAACCTCAGTTTCAAAACACATCTTGAGATTTAGGAGCACAGGTTGTGTAGGCGATACTCTCTCTCTCTCTCTCTCTCTCTCTCTCTCTCTCCAGCATTTTACTAAAGTGTGTAGATGGGCCTTTATTGCCCGAACAGTCCAGCGGATGCACAGACCACTTCTTTTCTATTCTGTCTTACTAGTGGCTTTTAATGTTAATATTACACTTTTGTTTTTTAATGTTTTTCTTGTATGTGAGTCAAAATGGAAAGATCCAGGATTCTTTCTGAGTCTCTGCAGTTTGAAGGTTTTAGCCCGAGTCATGTGTAGAATCTTAACCACAACAGTGAAATATCATCTCTGCTCTCTGTGATGGCTACAGATGCAGAGAAATGAGAGGACATGGACGAGCCTGGGTCCCCAGCTTTCATCCTCTGTGGGTATTTTGAAAGCACAGGAGGGAAAGAATCCACTGACACACTCCCTTGCTTCTAAGTCTCACCCCCAGGATTCAGCGGGCTTCTTCCGGTTTGGGCAATGTGTCCATCAGTAGATAGTGATTTCACTTTTTTCTGGGACCTCTCTCTAAAGAGTTCCTGCCTGGGCACAGAGCTGGGGAAGCTCCCACTCTCGACAGCACTGAGTCCCAGGAGCGCAAGAGACTGCAGCACAAGACACGGAAGGGATTCTCTCCAGTGGCAACAACAAAAATGGCTCAAAGTGCAGAGAAATATGAAATATGAAATATAGTCTAACTGAAGAAAGGCTGTAAAGAGAGCCCAGCTGTGGAGCTGAGTGGCTTCAGAAGAAGATGGTGCCCCTGAGGAGAGAGCGGGATCTCTTTCCAGCTCGGTTCTCCTGAGCAGGAGTGCCTTCCAGGGGCTTACGGGAGGCCAGGCCGAGGGTGAGGCGAAGGAACAAAGCTGTTTAAACACGAGGTGTCAAGCTTGCCTGATCTGCGCAAGGCCAACTTCACAAACAAATAGGCAGACAGTGGCAGCTTGGCTAATCCTGGCTAATCCTAAACAAGTATGGATGTTTTCTAATTGATTGATCAGAAAGCACTAGAGAGAGCAAACGGCATCTGGGCTAGGGATGTAGCTGTGTGGGTTTGCACTGCACACACAAAGCCCTCTAGCCCTTCACACACCGGCTCCGAACCAATTAGCAATATCCACTCTTAACTAAATTTAGGCACGAATTATCTTTAAATTGCACAAATGAAGCTGGAGGGCTGGCTCAGTGGTTAAGGGCACGGGCTATCCTTCCAGAGGACCCAGGTTCAATTCCTAGCACCTGCATAGCACCTGCGTGTACCTCCAGTTCTAGGTGGTCCAATACCGCCTTCTGGCCTCATAGGTACCAGGGATGCATGTGATGCACAGACATGCACACAGACAAAACACGTTATTTTGTAACGTGTATGTTAAAAACTTACAAACAAAAAGGCCATCCGAATGAAAATCAATCTGGTGTCTTCCATTACTTTTTATTACAAAAACTAATAATGCTTGGAGCCTGGAGAGATGGCTGTTCTGGAGGACCCAGGGTTCAGGTCCTGGAACCCAAATTCTCAAATTGCAGCCCTTTGTAACCCCAGTTCCAGGGACTCTGAGACCTTCTTCTGGCCTCCGTGGGCATCCGGCACACAGCGGTGCACAGAGAGGCATGTGAGCAAACCACCCTGACACAGAGAATAAGACACATTTTAAAAGCTCAAATGTATTTCTTTTGAGAAGCAGAACCACACAGGAGTAACCAGCGTTCAGAGTTCGTGTGGCATCCATTCCAGATGCTGCAGGGAGGGGTTAGCAGAGATCGATGGCTTGCAACACTGCACTCTCATTTTCTGAGCTGAGGAGGCCAGAGTCCTACATTCATTTCACTGGCCCAAATCACAGTGTCCGCCTCACAGTGCTTCCTCACAGTTCCACAGAATCCCCTCCCACCCACTGCATGTGCACGCATGCATGTGCGCGCGTGTGTGTGGTGTGTGTATGTGTGTGTGTGTGTGTGTGTGTGTGTGTGTGTGTGTGTTTAAAGTGTGTTTATTATATTGTAAGGACCCACCCGTAGCACTTTGGAGACCGGAAACGTCTCAAGTCAGCAGAACCAAGGTCCCAGGTTCAGTGCACGGCCAGCGGTCAGGTGAGGTCAGCCTTTGGTTGTGTTCACACCTTCAGCTTACCGGAGGAGGCCCGCCTCCCTTGTGCCGGGCCGTGTTTTCCCCAGTCTACCTGTGTAAAAGACGTTTGTACTCAGAAAAGTCTCTTTCCTCGTGTACCTGTGACCATGTGCCTGAACACCCCGTGTCCCAGCCAAGTTAACACGTAGGATTAATTTGCACAAGAGAAATGAAGTTGATGAAGCAAATAGTTTGACTTTTGGGTTATAGAGGAAATAAAAGCCGGTGATCTTAATTTCGTGGAGGAATGAGGGGAGTAGCTGGGAAAGAGACATCCAGGCGTGCCTGAGAACTGCACCAGTGTCACACTGGGAAAACGTCTGTATCCAAGTGCCACCCCCCGGCCTTTTCACTTAGGTCTCATTGCTGTTAGTCATCCCACATCTGCTGTGATGCTTCTGGAGTCAGTGGAGTGGCCTTGTTACGGCTCCAGGGCTGGACGTCTGTTTCACGGCCATCAGCAGCAGTAATTTCTTGCCCGGTGGATTCAGGATATTGACAGCTCTGCCAAGTTCAATTGCCTTCTTTGATTGTAAAGGATTTAATTCAGGAATGCCATAAAATGAAACATTCGTGGTCAGGGTGCCTCAGGACTCTGTAAGAGAAACATTTACACGTTGAAAACAGCAGTCGCTTTACAACCTCCGTGCTGAGCATGATAATAACATCGTCCACACAGTAAACAGTCGTGAACTATGTCCCCAGACCCGGGCCATCACAAGATGGAGTCCCCGCTCTTGAAGCAAGGTTGTCGTCTTCGTTGAGCAGCCTTGCGCAATTGAATAAATACTCATAATGAGGGTCTCAGGCTGGCCATAACTGAGGTGCCTTTAAATCACACTTCTGGGTTTGGTGGGTCAATGCTTCCTATTCGTTCCCGGCATCCACCTCCGCCCTGTCTTTACACTTGGAGTCTTTAGAAGTCTCAGTCTATGATCCTCACCCACCTCCCACCTCCCCTGCACCCCAGCCTGGCATCCCTCGGCTCTCAGCATTTACCAGCTCACTGGCACAGAAGAAGAAGAGTGTTCACATAGCGTGTGCCTCTGTGCCTGCTTCACTCATGATAGCATGCTTTCTGCTCCCATCCTGTGGTGGACTGTATCAGGTTTCCTTTGATTTAACGACCAAATAGTATTCCACCATGGTGCGTGTGTGCTGTTTTTGTTATTCATGGTTTCGTCTGTGGATTTCGGGATTACCTCGATACCTCCACTGTTGTGACTGACACTGCAGTGAGTGAGGATGTGCCCACATGGGCATGCTGGCTCCCGGGCAGTTCCACTTTTAATGTTTTGAGGGTATCACCTACTACTTTCCACAATGGCTGAACCAGTTTTTTAAGCCCACTGGGGCCTGCAGGGCGCCCCTCCCTCAGCAGACTGGTGGCTTTCGCATCTTGTTCTGGGGGAGTGGTCTCAGGTGTAAGCTGATACCGCTTCATGATTTTGGTTTGCATTTCTTGATGGAGGTGATGTCGGTTACATTTTCATTTATCCGTTGGCTCTCTCTATCCATTTAAAAAATATATATATATCTGTTCAGGTCATTTTCCCATTGTAACTCAGATGCTTCTCCTCTTGCTACTGATATATACCGTTTTAGTTTGTGGATATTTCTTCCATTCTGCTGCTCTCTTTCCACATTTATTACTATTATTTTCTATGCAGTAGTGTATCATTTTTTTGTGGTCTCATTTACTTTTGCTACTTTTAATACCACATTTTTAAAAAATCAATTACAAGACCAGAATCAAAGAACTTCCCCCATTGCTTTCTTCTAGGAGTTTTATGGCTTTAGGGCTTATTGTTAAGTTCTCAATCTTTTTTGAGTGGTTCTTTGTGTGAGTTATAAGGGTCTAATTTCCAACTTGAACACACGGTAATCCAGTTTCCCACACCGGTGACTGATGAGGCTGCCTTCTGCTGTGTGTCCTCTTGGAGCCTTTGTCGGAGGTCAGTGTCTGTCCACCGTTGGTTTGTTTTTGTGGAACAAGGTTCCGAAGCTATTCTGGCCCCTTCTTACTTAACATTTACACCGATGGCTCACAGCCCTTGTCTTCTTGGGATGTTAGGAGTTCAAGAGATACTTCTGCAAAAATTGCCTTTTGGGATTGATGCTGAATCTTAATCATCAGCTTCACTAGGCCCGGGGTCACGACCCTTGTGTGGGTCTGTGAGGGTGTTTCTGGGGAGGATTAACTGAAGCAGATCGGAAACACATCTGCTGGGGTGTGCCACTGAGAAGCCCAAACAGCTCCTGCTACCGGACACGGTGTGCATGTTAAGGTCACACTTGGACGGTGGTGCAAACTTGATCTCCTATGCTTGATGCCTCCCAGTGGACTTTACATCCCTGGACTGTATTCCCAGGACCACTGACAGGAAAGACCCAGCATCCTGGGGAAGGGGGTTAAATTTCTTCTGTTCTCCCTCTCTTGGACAGCAATGTGTTTTAGCTTTGGACTTTGGCTATAGCACCCCTGGCTTCTGGGACCTTGATTTTATATGACAGTTGCCCTGAGTGTCTTCCTATTTGATCACCTCCTGAGCTGACAAAAAGTCAGTGTTGTGATGATTTATATTCTGTTGAATGTGTGAACTGTTTTGTTGTTGTTGTTGTTTTGTTTAAAAACAAGGCACCAAGAAGTCTAACTCAGCATCTGGTCCAGAGGAACCAGGGCCATCTACAGGTGATAGCCCAGCCTATGGTTACTGAATAACAATACTTACGGCAACCAAGGACCTGTTAATGGCTAAACTTCCAGACAGCATGGGAAAGCATGAATAGTAAACTTTCATTTTCCGACCCATTAGCACAAAGGTTTCATATTGTAGCTTTTAGACGTTGAGAAATTTAGATCTTGTTGCCTTCGTTATTTAATCTTCAGGTTTTAATTTCTCAGGAGGAATTCATAAGGCGAGAGGATTTGTGTCAAAATTTGAGACAACCTTCTTTTACCATTTTCTGTCTACCTAATAAAATATCCAATGTGACACATTCTTAGGGGTGTTCCATCGCTGAGTAGACTCTGACAATATGGCTGTGTGTGGTTGAGTTGGAAAATAAAAAAGGAAGGTGAAAATTTCATTCTGTAGCTCTGGTGTAATATACTGTTAAATGAACTGTTTTAGAACACAGTGAAGGGTGCAGGCAGGTGGAGGATGCAGGCAGATGAAGATGTAGGCAGATGAAGGATGCAGGTGGGTGAAGGATGCAGGCAGATGAAGATGCAGGCAGGTGGAGGATGCAGGCAGATGAAGGATGCAGGTGGGTGAAGGATGCAGGCAGATGAAGATGCAGGCAGGTGAAGGATGCAGGCAGGTGGAGGATGCAGGCAGATGAAGGATGCAGGCAGATGAAGGATGCAGGCAGATGAAGATGCAGGCAGGTGGAGGATGCAGGCAGATGAAGGATGCAGGTGGGTGAAGGATGCAGGCAGATGAAGATGCAGGCAGGTGAAGGATGCAGGCAAATGAAAGATGCAGGCAGATGAAGGATGCAGGCAGATGAAGATGCAGGCAGGTGAAGGATGCAGGCAGGTGGAGGATGCAGGCAGATGAAGATGCAGGCAGATAAAGGATGCAGGCAGATGAAGGATGCAGGTGGGTGAAGGATGCAGGCAGATGAAGATGCAGGCAGGTGAAGGATGCAGGCAGGTGGAGGATGCAGGCAGATGAAGGATGCAGGTGGGTGAAGGATGCAGGCAGATGAAGATGCAGGCAGGTGAAGGATGCAGGCAGGTGGAGGATGCAGGCAGATGAAGGATGCAGGCGGGTGAAGGATGCAGGCAGGTGAAGGATGCAGGCAGATGAAGGATGCAGGCGGGTGAAGGATGCAGGCAGATGAAGGATGCAGGCGGGTGAAGGATGCAGGCGGGTGAAGGATGCAGGCAGATGAAGGATGCAGGCGGGTGAAGGATGCAGGTGGGTGAAGGATGCAGGTGGGTGAAGGATGCAGGCAGATGAAGATGCAGGCAGGTGAAGGATGCAGGCAGATGAAGGATGCAGGCGGGTGAAGGATGCAGGCAGGTGAAGGATGCAGGCAGATGAAGGATGCAGGCGGGTGAAGGATGCAGGCAGATGAAGATGCAGGCAGGTGAAGGATGCAGGCAGGTGGAGGATGCAGGCAGATGAAGATGTAGGCAGGTGAAGGATGCAGGCAGATGAAGGATGCAGGTGGGTGAAGGATGCAGGTGGGTGAAGGATGCAGGCAGATGAAGGATGCAGGCAGGTGAAGGATGCAGGCAGATGAAGATGCAGGCAGATGAAGATGCAGGCAGGTGAAGGATGCAGGCGGGTGGAGGATGCAGGCAGATGAAGATGCAGGCAGATGAAGGATGCAGGCAGGTGGAGGATGCAGGCAGGTGGAGGATGTAGGCAGGTGAAGGATGCAGACACTCTTGTGCTCTTTTTTTAAACTATTTTATTTGGTGTTCCTTAAAGCCTCCCCTTTCAATCCCCCAACTCTAGGTAGGAGAGAGAAGGTTAGTGGGGGAGGGGTCACAGACTAGTTTACTTCTCTGGGCTATTTAGGGACTGATGGGATTGGGGGGGGGGGCTTTACCAGTTCTTCATCAACAGCAAATGCAACAAGCCACCACATTAAAATGTTTCTCTCTGTCTGTCTCCAAGCCCCCACATTGTCCATCTCTGGTCTCTCTGAACTGCCACCACCTCTTTCTGAGCTCTCGTATTTACATCCCTCAGAGTCCTAGACCACACCCCTCTCTGTGCTGCAGGAGGCAGGCCTTTAGCAGCTGGCAAAGACCATGCCCCGCAGAAGGCAGTTATCAACTTTCTCTAGTTCTCATGCCTGTACAGTAGGCACTGTTGCCACTGAGACACTTCTAGCCCGTGAGAAGCTTATGATGGCAAAATGCTTTATTATTGTTTCAGTGTGGAAGTGGATAAGCACAAATTGCTCATGATGTTTTAGGACATAACCCATTCGATTCTATTACAAAAATATTATAAGCAAAGTGATGTGGCGAAGACACCAGAATGAAAGAGAGAGAGCTTTAAAACCTAGCTCTTGGTTTTTGCCAGGGAGCCACAGCAGCATTTCAGTTCTCTAGACCAGGCAGGTCAATGCCTGCAAGACACCGCCCCAACCTGACATCATACATACCGAAACCTCAGCAAGACAGACGGCAAAAGCTTTGACCTTTTAAACTGCAAATATTTTGAAAAATCCTTAAGATTCGTGTTTTATGACTGCGGGTAGTGAATGCCTGTAGGAAACCCAGAATCCGTTAGAAGCTGACTGTCTAGAAACCTAATCCGTCTTTAAGCTTGGCCACGCTTAAAGAAGATCAAATCTGGGAATAACTTCCGGGCACGTGTCAGATCACATGTTAGTTTTCTTCAGCGTCTGCGGATCCGAGTGGAGGAGCGGGGTGACTGGGAATCCACAGAGAAATGCAGAGAAACAAAGAAATGAGGGCTGGGGAGGCACAGCATCCATGAAGCTCACACATAGAGGTACAGGTGGAAAGGGCAACAGGGTGATTTTATGCTGTCGGAGGGAAGGACACCGGGGCGCGAGGGCTGCTGGGGAGCCTCTCAGCCTCCTCAGCACAATGCAGAATAACACAGCGTCCTCAGCAGTAGGGCTTCATCTCTCACTTCCTGTGTGCGGGGACCAAGGGCCACGGTAATGGACTGTAATGTTTGGGGAGTCTTCTTGGACAACCCTGACCAGAGGCTTTTGGAGGGAGCATTGCCAGCGCAGATGGGAAAATCTCATTTCGACTGTTTGTTTACTGTACACTGACTTCATGTATTGTAGGTCTTTAGATAGTTATGAATGTTTCAGACAATCCTACTGTTATTTTAACTTTTCCCTCCTTCTTTAGTTCCCTTCCCCTCCTTGAGACAGGGGGCCCAGAGGCCCCTGAGCTGGAAGGCACTTGAATGCCTCCTCCCTGAGGACTAGCTTTTGTGGTGCCAGAAAGCTCTATGCAGACTTCCACAGGAGAGAAGCAACCAGCAGTCCCACCTCGCTATGGCTCCCATGACTACAGCAGTGACCAGCATGGCTCCAGGACCTTGTCTTTCTCACAGCCAACTGCCCTCTATTCAGACTTTTAGGCTGACTTAACACGAGGGGGATCGTGCCTGGTGCTGGAGACTTAGCCAGCCACCCAGAACTAGTGAAGTCATGGATCTTGGAGGAGAACCTGCCACCACCACCTTGCTAAGCCAGCACAACCCCTAACTACGTCTTAAACATTTGTCCTTATGCACACAGGTAAGTGTGATCCTCCCCTAACAAAGGAGGCTTCTCCTGGAAACAGATGGAGACCATTACGGAAAAACACAACCAACCAAAATGCGGAGTGTGGGGCCCAATCCAACGGATGCATCTACAATACAACCTCAAACCCGGGGTTCGGGGGTCACTGTGGATTAGGGGTGGAATAGAGGTAGAGCATCAAGGGCTTTGCTGTGAGACTGTGTCTCCTAGTAAAGAGAAGCCACACCAATAAAGCCTCGCCAACACGACTGACCAAAGGTAACAACAATAGACATGTCAAAGCAGGTGTGAGCAAGATCATGACGCCTCAACCCTACACAAAGGAACCAGGCAGAGGAATGGTGAGAATAGTTTTCTCCTGGGAGAACGCTCCAATGTCAAATGGTCAGCCCTGAAAGTATGCACAGAAGTAGCATTACACAGAGTGAGCATGTCATATTACATACTTAGAAAAAGATGTATGGTGTATGCATAAATGTATGTATGCATGTACATATGTTTATATGTAGCACAGTGTCCGAGCGCCGCCTTGTCCCTGGTGCACAGAGCGCATGGCAGCGGCTGTGGCAATGGTGGGCTGCTTGAATCCGAGTGGCGGCAAGCAGAGGGACAGGTGCTCATGGCCGAAGAAGCAGGCAGGGACAGATTCGAGCAATCATTAAAGGCTCAGGAGACAGCGTGCAAGAGAAAGATTTGTTCTGGACGGGCATGTAAAGAAGGGTTCTAGCATGTTTAAACACTAACAGAGAAGCCCACCCCATATGGGCCAAGATAATAAACACCACCAATGTTAGTGTTTATTTTAAAATGTCACACATATACACCAGATCTGGTACAAAAGAGGTTTATTCTGGGGAAGGGAAGCGGAAGAGAGTTAGGGCCTTAGTGAGCCATGAGGGTGGAGAGACAGAGAGAGACAGAGGGACAGAGATGGTGGAGGGGCACCTGACTGGGAGACAAAAGCAGAGAGAGAGCTGGTGGGCGTGGCAGACCCGTTATATCTGAAGCACCTGGCCCAGGTGATGTCATAGGACACTAGGTGGTGACATGGGCTGGTGTCAGGACCCTGAAGGCCCCTAAGGGCAGGCCAGTTGAATTGCCCGAACAACATAACAACCAGCACAATACCCCTCTCCCTTTCTCTCTCTCTCTCTCTCACCTATGAAATCCTACCGAGGTAACCCTGTCTGCTACAGGCAGCTGTGCCCTTGGTCTCTGATGAGTGCTGATGAGTGCTGGGACAGATTTTACCATTTTGCGGAGTCAAACCTTGCTCTCGGGATGGACGCCTTGACAGGTCACTGACCCCTACCTGCCCAATGGGAATAGTACATTTGTCCATTCCTCCAGATTCTCCTCTGGGATGCCTTCTGGAGAATCTCAGATTTCTACACCTGGCGCCCACTTTAAGGGCTTCTAAGCTTACACACTTGGTAATTTCCTCAATTTCCCTTAGATGACAGAACCAGTGATTAATTACTGCCAGTGATCAGGTAAATGGAGGTTCCTATGTTCAAGTCTCTTCTTCCATCTTTGTTTGCTCTCCCAAAAGTTTCAAATGTACACCTAATTGCCAGTACCCTGCCAGACCCAGGTATTCCTACCTCCACGACATCACCAAAGCAGCTACCCACAGTGCTCCAGTCTAACCTTGCAGACTATGTCAGGCTGGACCTGTGCTTTCCCTCTCAGCCACGGATGTTCTCACAGACCCTGGACAGCATCAGGACAGCCTGCTCTTCCTGGACCTGGCCGGCACTTCAGCCTTTTGGCCTCCTTATCGCTGCCCCAGTGTAAGAAGGAAGTAGCCAGAGATGACTGATTTCTTCACCGGTTATCCACTTATTATCAACAAAGGGCTAAAATGGCGTGCTTCAGGCCCAGGACAGGCAGCTCCAGGCTCTCCCAGCATTCCTCAGTCCCTATCTGCTGCTGGGCATGGCTGGCCAACCCACCCTCTACCCTGAACTTTCCAGGGCAGGGAATGCCCCTCCTCCTCACCATGTAATCTGGACATTTCCATGCTTTTCCTTCCCACACTCTCTCCCTCTCTCTCTCATCCCCTTGCATGGCAGCCAAAAGCTGCCTCCAGTGAACCTGCATTTATATCCTTTAACTTGCCTTGCATGTGAAGTGGTCCAATGTCCTCTTTCCCACTTTGCCATCCCTCCCAAGCTCCCATCACTCCCTCGCTCTCTTTTTTATTGTAGGAAAAGGGAGGAATGTTAGTTCACAAGTCGATGCACTAGCCCACTCCCAGGTTGCTAAGCCACTGGTGATGTCATCATTGCTCACTGTCACCAAGGCCCGGGATAAAAGGACCCCTGCCTCTTCCTTCTCTCTTTCCTTTCTGGCACTCTCTCTGCCTGGCTTTCTTTCCTGGGGTCCACCCACCATCTCTCTCTCTCTCTCCATCTTCATCGAATAACACTCTTTCTCTTCAGATGTGTTGTGTGCATGGCATCATGCTCTAACTATATCACAACAGTGCCAACCTCCCTCACAAAGCTGGGATCATGCAAGACGGAGGTGGGGAGTAATGTGACAACCGGAAGATGAGAAGGAGAGCTGTGACACGCTGCCACATGAAGGACACTCGTGAACCGGCGGCTGTGGTGGACCCCACAAGACCTGGACAATGCCAAGCCAAACACCCAACCTCAGTGGGTAACAAACAATAAACAAAAAAGGAGGTGGGAGGGGCCATGTACAGTCAAGATGCAATATGTGCATGTATGAAGATGTCAAATAACAGTAAAAAACAGTTTCGGTCAAATGAACGTAGTAAATCCACCAGCAGTAACTGCAGGATCATTCTTCAGAAATAAAAGTGTGTGCGCACACGTATGCACATTCTGATGTGCACCCTCACGCAGACATGGGCACCACATGTCTTCCGTTGTGACTTTATGAGTAGGGCTATGCCATTGCAGAATAGTCAGCACCCGTGAAAAAGAGTGTCCCCCCGACATTCTCCTTTAGTGGGGAGGCTTTACCAAGCCCCCTGGGAGGGGTCACCCTAAAGGTCTCCAGAAAGCCTTGGTGCCCCGGCACCGGCTGACCTGGGATAATGTTCCAGAACGCTGTGTTTGTCATCCCGAATTTAGTAGCAAAACAGGTGTCCCCCTTGGGGCCCACCCACATGGCCCTGCTTACACACTTAGCAAGGTCACAGCTTTTCCTTCTGTCCCCAGGAGAGGCAGAGGAAATGGCATCTTTTACCAAACCAGCGTGGGTTTCGCTGGCCCTGGCGTGTGCGACCCCAGACACTTAGAAATATGACCGCCTGGATGGAACCAGGTTAGAGGTTTTCCATTTGTTCCTTAAAGACTTAAGAAATCCTTTGGGGAAGGAAATAGGTGGAAGTTAAACACGAACACCAAACTGTGGGCTTTCCAGTGGTAGCTGTGAAATACTGCCCTTGAGTCCTGGGTGAAAATGGCGCTGCGCCCGCGGCTTTGTCCCTTTGTGCCGGGACAGCTGCATCCTCCCCGCTCTGCTCTGCAGCCCCGATCACATCCTCGGCTCTGCCCCTGAGCCAGTTCCCCCTGCGGAGAACCGCCTTAGCGGCCCCAGATGTGGCCAGCACCTGCGCAGCAACAATCCTCACGTGGCCGCTGGCTCACCGCAGGTCCAGCCCGTGATGGTTCCTCTAGGACGGCAGCCCACTGAAACAGCAGCCGTGCAAAACGGAGCAGAGGCGGCAGGGCCCAGAGGAAGTCAGAGCTCTTGGAAATGGCTGGTTTCTAGGCGCGTGCGTGCGTGCGTGCGTGCGTGCGTGCGTGCGTGCGTGCGTGCGTGCGTGTGTGGTCATTCTCTGCCCACATCCATACACTTTACAGATGGAAAGGGAAAAACTTCAAGGGAGTAGCAGGTACTTTAAGCTCCTCCCGGCTGTGACAGACCAGGGGAGGCCTCAGGGGAGGCCTCACAAGGTGTTGGACAAGTATCACAAGTCGAACCTGGAAGCTCGTTTTAAAGTTCAGATTTCCCGGAGGCTCCGCTGAGTTCTCCGGGGACCACGCAGGCTGGGTCTTAAAGCCTTCCGGGCCATGTCTATACTTCCTGAAGCGTGAGGGTCTCTGAAGCGGCGTGAGGCGTCTTCCTCAAGCGGATGTTCATGGTGACACTGAGGCCAAGCTGGTGCCCACAGCCCAGACCGCAGGCAGCCGTCCGAGAGGGGCTCCCCGGAGGGCAGAGCTGCTCATACTGTCACGTTGCCGTGGCATCCGGTGCTCCAGGTGAAGCTCCAGGCAGGCCCTGGGCACCGACGTTGCACACAGGCCTTAGTTTTGCTCTCTGAAAGGCTGGGTGATGTAGCAAAAGGCTGGCAGTTTCCTCCCCAGATAATCAAGTGGGAGTAACGTGGGAAGATTCTGACTTCCGACAACGAATGAGAATTCTTTGGAGGAGTGGGAGAGGAAAGAGGACAGAACTCTCTCTCCTGCCGTGAACTAGTTTGTGTAACTCAGAAATGCTTGGCATGTTCGAACCAAACACCAGCAAAGGAAATAAATGTTTTGAAAAAGAAAAGAAAAGAAAGTCTGATTTACAGGAGGCTGCTGGACCCACCTGAAGAGGACTTAGAGAGGACAGAGACCATCTCAAATGTGCTGATACTTTACCAGGACGGAGATGAGATGTGTGTGTTACACACACACACACACACACACACACACACACACACACACACACACATATATCCCTCCACTTCTCTCACTATCTCCACTGGGAAAGACGTCTGGATCTGACAAGGAAGGTGACGAGTCTGTCACAACAGGCTTTCCCTCGGCTTCGTCTGCGGAGAAGAGCGTGGCAGGGCTTGCTCAAGTCCAGCCATCAGGACACACAGCTCAGCCCTGCACACACCACCTGTGCCCCAGACTGTCCCTGGCAGCTGGGGAAGGCTGACTGTGCCCCGGGACAGGGTGACGGCCTGCTCCCGGCCCTCCCATTGCGCAGGCGCCCAGAAGACCCTGGTTGTGCCCCGCATGCACACCTGAGGCACTCCCCGTGCTTCTGAAGCTCTTCGGCTTCATCCTCGCTCTCTTCTCTGTTGCTGTGATAGAACAGTGAGCAAACACAACGTGGGAGACGGGGGAGGGGGTTGTGGGTGGGGGAGGTTTCACTGGACTTAGCCTTCCTCTCCACAGTCCTTCATCAGAATAAACTGGGAAAGGAGCGCAGGGCGGGAGCAGAGACCCCGAGGGAGCGCTGCTTACTGGCCTGCTTCCTTACACATCCCACAGTGAGCGGCCCTCCATCATCACTAAAGCCACCCCAACACAGGCCCAGGGGCTAACCTCAGGAAGACACCCTGCAGCCGATGCTCTCTCTTCCTAAGCAACTCTTGCTGAGTCATGTCGACAAACAACACCCAGTACAATCACCCTACATCATTTTGTGTTAAACAACAGCCAGCAGGAAGAGAATGTCACTCCGTAGACATAGACAGTAAATCCAGCCTCCAAGGTGACCGCAGAAGTAGCTTCCTGCGTGGCTCAATGGGCCAGCAGGCTGTGCACCAACCTAAGGGCGCCCTGCCTCTCTGTTATTTCCTTGAGCAGGAAGATGGGTGCAGAGCACACCTCAGCCCCAGCGTCTTCCTGGGGTAGCGAGGTCCCTCCACTGATGTGAGGCTCGCGGCCTTCCACCGAGGGAAAAGAGGGAGTCAGTGTACGTTAAACACTGCTGGACCTAAGGACAGGGTCAGGCCCACAGGCTCTCACTCGCCTGCTTCCAGTGGCGCTGTTCAGGCATGCCGGTCCTACTGTGCTCCTCCACAGTTGGTGCTGCAGTGACACTCTTCCCGCCCACAGGGGCGGGGGCCACGCTCTCCAGCGCCTGCACTCCGAATCATGTCAATAATGTTGAGCACATTTATACGCATCTCTGTCCTGGTAAAGTATCAGCACACTTGCGATGGGCTCTGATTCTCTAAGTCCTCTTTGGGTGGACTTAGCCTCCTGTAAGTCAGACTTTCTTTTTTTTTTTTTTTTTAATTATTTCTTTTGCTGGTGTTCGCTTTGAATGTGCCAAGCATTTTTGAATTACGTAAACTAGATCGCAGTAGGAGAGGTCTCTTCTCCTTTCCACTCTTCCAGAGAACTCTCATTCATTGCAGGAAGTCAAAGTTTTCCTGCGCGATTTCTTGGCTTGTCCGCCCGGTGCTCAGAGCATCGTCTGGCCAGAAGAAGGGTGAGGAGGCTCCCCTCAGAGTGGCAGCCAGCTCTTAGTCTCCTCTTCCCAGTGCAGAGATACATTAGAGTTGACATTTGGAGTGTGTGTTTCTGCTGCCTGTTGGTTTGTGCTTGTGTGGTCTTCTGCGTCGTCATCCAATGCAGAAAAGACCAATGAGTCTGGATTAGGAATTCTGACACTCTTGTGCTGGGTGGACACCCTCAGATTTTTCTTTTTACTCCAACACTCCTGCATAGACACCCTTAGATCATTCTTTTCACACCAGCACTCCTGTGTGGACGCCACTAAATTGTTCTTTCACCCTGAGGCCTTTTGTACGTTTTGTTTTTGAACCCTAAGTCCTCATGGCAACAAGAGTCCCTTCTTAAAGAGGGCCTGAGCCTCAACAAGGGCTGTGCCTATGTCGTCAGCTTCAGTCTGGGCTGGGGGCTGTTGGGTAGATGTTTACCTCAGCCACTGCCATATGTATTCTTCCTTGGCCCATTTCTCTTGCAGAAGACTGAAATGGATATAAGAATATGTTTTAAGTAAAAGCTAGCAAGCAAAATGTCATCTCAACAGTAAGATTTTTTGAGACATTTCAAAAACCGGAGTTCTTCCTTATTAAGGGTTCTGCAAAGGTCAGTGGTGGGGTGAGAGGCCTGTGATCATGGCATTGAATGCTTCAGGAGGCAAGAAGGAACATTAATTTCGTAAAACATTAGAGCTTGAATTTCCCTCACAACTCACCTGAACAGGCTTTGCAAGTCGTGTAACCGAGTGGTTCTCTGCTGCCGATTTTCACGATTAAACCAGAATCAAAGGTGGTCCAGTCCAGCGGACGCAGTCACGGAACCTGGCAGCGATGCTGTGGCGGAACGCAGAACTTGCTTCCCTAGGGAGCAGGTGTCTAAGTTAGACAACACTGTGTGCCAGGCAAGCTGTGCCCTCCTGGAGAGGGAGAATGTGGGTGTGCATATGGACATATACAAATATGTGGGTAGGTAGACAGAGGCTTTCTCTCGTGATTATCAGTAAAAACCAGCTAGTTATCATGAAATTTCAAAACTCTCTAATTATTAAAATATTTAAAACGTTATGGTTTCTAAACTCTGGAAGACCGAGATGAGGCTCAGCACTTAAGTGTGCTCGCTGTTCTTCCAGAAAGCCAAAGTTGAGGTCTCAACCCCCAATAGGGCCGGTAACAACCACCTTTAACCCCAGGGGATTTGATACCCTCTTCCGCCCCTCCCCCCACATATACATGCCTACACCTCTCTCTCTCTCTCTCTCTCTCTCTCACACACACACACACACTACACAATATAACAAATGTTTAAAAACTTTTACACCAGGTAGTAGTTTTAAAACATCCCTACGTATATCAGGCAGGTTGGATACCCCCAAATGCTGGACCCATGTCAAGTCTGCATTCCAGATTTTGGAAGGACAGCTCTAAACACCAGCTCTAAACTTCCTCCACATTCATCTCCTCGTGAACGAGCTGCCATGAAGGATTATTTAGGAGCCCCGCTGCTCGGGCCAGACGCTGAGCTGCTGTGGGTTTTCAGTTCATAAACTAGCCTGTCACCGATTCTCATGACGGGGCTCACGTTAAGTCACACCGCTGCGCTGGCTGCCTCGTCGTCACTCACGATTACCCACGACCTAGCGAGGTCCAGGCATGGCATGGCCTATACCATGGTCTGCCTCGCCATTCTCTCCGGCCTCCTCTGCTGCCTCGGCTACCACCCCCACCACCCCCACCAGCCCCAGTGAGCTCCCCTCACAGACTCCGGACTCGTCCTCAGCGAGTGTTCCTGTCAGCAGTGTCTGACTGCTGTCCTCTTGGCTTGTGGAGCCTGAGCTTCAGGCAGCCGCTCCCATCGCTGTCTTGCGTCTCTCTTCAGGGGGGCTTCTCTGAAGATACCGTCCTATGATTTCCTAGCAACTCTCCTACCCCACGGCTGTACTCAGAAACATGTTAACCTGTTTACTTTCTTCACAGAACTTAGAAGTGTCTTAAGTTGTCTAGCTCACTAACCGATGATAGGAAATTTCTTCCCCCCAGCCCCTTCCTGCACCCAGAATTTATATATCCCGGGAAGCAGAAAGAGCCCTTTCTGTGCAGCCTACTGTGTTGCACAGAAGTAGTACAGCTGTGCTAGCACTTCACAGAGCAAAAGAACACCTAAAGGCTTCAGAGGTTGTATTCCACGATTGACCAGCCCTGCCTCTGTTGAGGCAGAGTATGATGACGACCAGAGCATGTGGACGAATTTCTCATCCAGGAGGCAGAGCAAGACAAAAGGCAGGGGCCAGGGGCAAGGCATGTCTTCCAAGAACAAGTGCTCATGATTACCATCACCGCAAGTCCCCAGCTCCCAAAATAGCACCAGCAGCTGGGGACCAAGACAACACCACACAAGCATTTCTTACTCAGGCTTTGCAACCGTTAGCTTTGTCAGCTTGACAGAACTGGGAGTCAACTGGGGGGTGGGTCCCCAAGCACGTCTGAAGAAAATTCTCTTGATTATCCTCATTGAGGTGGTAAAACGTGCCCACTGTGGGCGGTGGCATCCCCTGGGCGGATCTTGAGCTGTGTATACAGGGAAAGAGAGTTGAACAGTGGGTGCATTCTTCACTCCTTGCTTCTTGGTTGTGAATGTGTGTGACCAGGGACTTTACCCTTTAATTTGCTTTTATAAGATTATTTTACCACAGCAACAGGAGAGGAAAGTAAGACAAACTTTAGCCTGGGGGACCTGGATGAAAGGAGATGGGCATGAAGTACTAAAAAAGTGAGCCAGGCTTTCCACTGTGGACTGGGTATGACAGAGAAAAGCAGTGACCCTCACTAAACTGATACCCACCGAGCTTCATGCAGAGTGTAAGCCAATAGAGGCGGCAGAGGGGAAATGTCCACTCTACAAACTGTTTCGGTGCCTGGGAGACAAGTCTCAGGGTCTGTGGTCCAGTCAGATGGAGCCATGGATGCTATGACGATTGATTGATTGATTGATCACAAGATTGACTCTCACTCCTTCCAGTGTTTAAACGCCAGGGTCTTACGACAACTCCTTGAAAGAAAGTTGATATTAACCTGAAAAACACAAATTTGATACATAAAGTTCAATCACATAGACAAGAATTGTCCCAGCCAAAAGGCTTGCACTGTGTATGTGAATGACCTTGGGCCTCGGCGAGAGGAAATCTGCTAGGAGGAAAAGTCTTCCCAAGGATGTCTTATGAACCAGGTTTGGTTCTTACTTTAAATGAAAACTGAAATGGGAAGAAAAACAAGAGTCGTGGAAATGGTTCTTGCAGAGGGTGGATGGAGGTTTGGAATTCTTGTCTGTAACTTTCTCTTTAACCCTGACCTGTGTATTTAACATTTAGTAGAGTATAGACTGCCCTGTAAAGAACTCAGGCTTTATGTCACAAAGACAAAAAATGTGCATATTCCCTTCCTCTTCCAGTTTCTTTAATCCAAAGGAACAAGATTTCTCTGTGAGAAGACAGCCCTTCCTTTCTGCCGAAGGCAGCGCATTTAGCAATGACATCCTAAATCAAGATGAAGTCACGGTCGAGGGGCTGGGGTTAGCCCTCCACGGCCCATTGTGGAAATTTATAACGTATTGTAAATCGGGAATTTTAAATGGGCTCTAAAATTTCCACTGATGATCTCCCACACACTAGGGCTCTCAGGACATGCTACTTGTCAGAGAATCTCCGTATGTTTCTGCTTTTCCTTGTTAAACTTATTTACGTGGCCAAGGTCAAACGGCGGTGTTTGGAGTTTGGGTTACAAGAATGTCACCGGCCGTCTTTGTTTTGACAGAGAAAGTGCATTTCACTGAGGCCAGAGAACCTCACTTCTGTTGGGTCTGCTCAGAACAGTTCTCCAGGCGTTCAAATCTGCCGGCGAGGACGTGAGTGCCCTGGAGTTCCCCTGATGGTTGCTGCCCCGAGCCAGGCTCTTTTTCATAGAGCTGTGTTCGCACAGGAGCGAGGGAGAAGAAGGTCAAGTGTGGCATTCCTTCCTACAGAGGCGAAGCCAAGGCTGGGCTTGCCTGGGGATTATGCAAGGGCTTGAGCTGTCTGGAGGTCACTGATGGTAATCGGAGGAGAAAATTGGACGGAACAGGCTGCTTCCACTTAGGGAGGCTCCTGTCGGAGATCATTTACAGGCCGCGCCGTCCAGCTCTGGCGGAGCTCAGTTTTACAGAGTTGGAGCAAGGCTGTAAAATAAGCCGAATCCAGCCATCCAGCCTCTGAAAGGGAGAGCGGGGAGCAGAGGAAGAGGAGAGGGAGGAGGACGGGGTCACATTCCAAAACTCGGTGAATATATTCCTTCCCTCTCTGTCTGTGTCCTCTTGGCTCTCATCTCTTCTGCAGTTGGCCAAAATGGTAGCCACGTCTGCTGTTCTAAAATTAAAGCCATGGCTTAGGCAGCCATCTTCCCCTGGATCGGGAGGCCCAGCGTCACATTCTATTAGCCAGGCAACACACGCACAAGAATAACCATACGCCCAGCAATGTGCAGAGGAATCCTCTCCAGCTCTCTAAACGAGCTCTGCAAAGCTCTTCTGTCAAGGAGAGTGGGGGAATGTATAATTTCAAACACATTTTTAATAGTTGCTCTTGGCTCTCGCTGAAGAAGAGGGAGGCATGCTGACGCGGCTGGAGGAGAGGCTGCAACTTTACAAGAGGAATGTTAAACAAATCGCCCAGGTGCTCGGAGAGACGGGGCACTGCCTGGGAAGCCGCAGCATGTGGCGGACAGGAGTAGGAGTGCCAAGGGCTGTGCGTGGCTCCCGTCAGTGGCCCCAGCCCCCGTGCCCAGCATCATCACCCTCTTTCCAAAGATTCTTGCCCTCTTAGAAGCAGGAAAGGTCTAGGAGGAAGGAGAGCCGAAGACCACTGCAGCAGGTGCTGGGGTTACAGGTGTGGCTCTGAGTCCCAAGGCGCCTGCTCAAGCTTCCAGGCCCTTGAGTCCCAGGCAAAGAACCGAACCAGAGACACGTGGTCAAAAATAGAATTTGAGATACTTGATTAAGAATGAGAAAGCACTCCGGAGAATGGAGTGGGCTAGGAAAAGCATATACTCCAAATTCCCCCGGCCAAAGGCTCATGTCCATTTCCAGGTTGTTTGCTTAGCACCAGCCTGGCCTACTCTTGTATAGCGGGACTTTCCTTGAGCATGTGCAGTTTGATGCTCGCAGCCCAGATAAGGAAGGGCTTCTAGTCTCCTCCTGCCAAGTAGCGTTTTTTCATTCACGTCCCCCCACACCCACTCCCTGGCCCCAGGTGCCATCTCGAGTCCCTAATCTCCAGCCTGTAGTTAGGTTCAATCAGTTAGAAAGCCTCACACTCTCGATGCTGGCTATAGCTGCTGAGATTCTGGGTATCTCTGTGTCTTAGGCACTATGTAGAGGACACAAAAGGTCTAGAGACCAGCAGTAGGAGGCGTATGACTTCCGGGCTGTTCTTGTGCAAGCACCTCAACAAACACTGGTCCTGAAAGACACAAAGGACTGACAAAAAGCTTCCACTTCAAATGAAACATCATGTGGAAATAGAAACTCTACTATTTGACCTCTCATCACCCACCAATTATAAGTCCTTGATCATATTTTCTTAATTAATAGTTAGACTCACAGTAAGACAGTGTAATGGAATTTTTGGAATTGTGACTGTTTTGAAAGATGTGCGTCCGAGTGTTAGCCAAGGCCACACCATTTTGCAAAGCTCCCCCATTTTGGTAAAACAGTGACAATTCCTGAAACTGAAGTAATTTGGTTTCCAGAGCTTTTCTGTATTCTTGCCCTCCCTACTCCAGGAATGCCCGACCCCCATTTTTATGGCCCATTTGGCATTTCTTTTCTTTTTTTTTAATTCTTTATTAATTACACTTTATTCACTTTGTATCCCCCCTGTGGTTCCCCCCTCCTCCTGTCCCAATCACCCCCTTCCTCCCCCCTCTGAATGCATGTCTTTCCCCAAGTCCATTGATAGGGGAGGTCTTCTTTTCCTTCCTTCTGACCCTAGTCAATTAGGTCTCACCAGGAGTGGCTGCATTGTCTTCTTCTGTGGCCTGGTAAGGCTGCTCCCCCCTCAGGGGGAGGTGATTAAAGAGCAGGCCAATCAGTTCATGTCAGAGACAGTCCCTGTTCCTATTACTGTGGAACCCACTTGGATACTGAACTGCCATGGGCTATATCTGTGCAGGGGTCCTAGGTTATCTCCATGCATGGTCCTTGGTTGGAGTATCAATCTCAGGAAAGACCCCTGTGCTCAGATTTTTTGGTTCTGTTGCTCTCCTTGTGGAGTTCCTGTCCTCTCCAGATCTTACTGTTTCCCACTTCTTTTCATAAGATTCCCTGCACTCTGCCCAAAGGTTGGCCATCCACTTGACATTTCTTAACTCAGCACTCACCTTATTCCCTAGCAACCCTAGCGACCAGCTCCCAAAAGACCGCCATCCCCACCCTGCTGTTCTCCTTTTCTGCCCTGTAACTACCTCCAGGATGTAACTACTACCCTGATTATTAGGCCAGCACCCCCTTTGCAGGCTTTCCCAGAGTAAAGCCTGTGAGGTCATTGAGAAGCCCATTCTCTGTGTCTCTCCTTCTGGCTGAGCTTATGCTGGTCAATGTAATAAACAGTTCAGGTGGAATTCAATGAATCAAACAGAGCAATTTTGATATTTCAAATCAGTAAATGACATTTTTATTAGGAAAAAGTCTTAAATTTTTTCCCCCAAATCTGATCAGCTCAGCATACCATACACTTGTAAGAAGAGTGGAAGAGGAGTCATGAGGCAGGGCCTACAAAAGTATGGTGTCCCCCATCCCCGGGAAGGGACTATGGCCCTCAGGGTGAGCCAGCATCATTTCCCTGCAACCTGTGGCCAGCTCAACATGCTGCCCGAAGGCCAGCTCTGCTAAAAGGAGCAACCGCCCAGCCAGGGGCTCTCTTCCATGCCAAAGCTTCCAGCAGGAGTGAGCGGGCCGCTTCTCCACTCTGAACCTTTAGCCTCCTTGCAGCAGAGAGGAATCTTTGGGACGGAAAAATCGTTTAAGTCGAGCCTGGCTTCCAGACAAGCAGGCTGAGGGTGGTGAGAGGTCGGTTGGCGCTGTGAGGTGAGGCCTCTCTGTAGGGCTGTCTCCCCCAGCCCCGGGGCTTGTCTTCCCAGCTCCTTTGGGCCGTGTATTTCTTTCCTGACAAGACATCTGCTTGTTTCAAAACTGAAGTTGTCATGAGCTTCAGCTCCGGCAGGAATGTGGGAAGCTGCGCTGAGGAGCAGGCCCCTGCTGCTGCCAAGCTGCTCGGGCTGGAACGAACATCGGTTGTTATAAATCTCCACTCTGCCTTCTTCAGCAGCCCCAGAAGGTACAAAATAGAATATTTCACGAGGCCAGCCAGACGGATGGAATCAGACCTACCCAGAGGAGCCTGTGCTGCAGACTTTGAGAACACACCCCTTTCCTTCCTCCCTTCCCCAGGTTTTTCTCCGAGTGACCATTTCTGGGACTTTTGACAAGAGGGAAGATCAGGATCTCCGTGTTCACAACCAACCCCTCTACATCTTTAAGGGGAGAGATATTTTTTGACATGGCTGAGCAAACGCCTGTTCTGAGTGATTCACACAGAAAATAGCGGTCTAATGGTCTGTGTCCTGGCCAAGACCTAGGGAGAAAAGGGGAGTTTTTAAAGAGTGACCCAAGGCCTAGGAAGAGAAAAAGACTTTAAAAACATTACAATAAAGTGATCCAAGATCTACTGAGAGAAAAGGATTTTTTTTTCTTCAAGTCATCCAGGAGTGAGGAATAGGAAAGCAGTAAGAAAGGAGTGACCTGGGGTCACAATGCTGGGAAGGAACACGGAAGTCATTTGGGATGCCAGTCCCCTGGAGAACTCTTGGCAAGAGAGCAAAGGGATTTCCTTGTTTGCTGCTCAGTATCTCAAACCCACTATGTCATTATTCTAGTCCAAGAGCGCCTCCCCCCCACACCCACGTTCAGAATGCCGTGGCCACCCGGATTGTCTTGTATTCTGTGGGTTGGTACGAAGGCTGTCTGGGCTCCGAGAGCTCACGCTGTTGGATGATTCTGCAGTGTGTCAGCAGGCGTCTCGGCACTTGCCGCTCCCTAAGGCTTCCTGTGTCACCGGGAGACAGCCACTTTCTGACCAAACCCTGTCTTCCCACTCGTCCCTCCCAAGACAGCTTTCGTGCCAACACAAGAGCGTAACAGCTCTCACCTCAAAGGGAGAAAAACAATGCTTTATTCTAGGGCCAGGCATGAGTGGAACACAGACTCGGGTTGCTTCACATACCATGCTCCAGTGGCGTAACAATTCCACCATGTTTTCATAGTGACAGAAAAAGAAAGACACCGATCAGCACATGTTTCAAATGCATCAGTGGGCCCATTGGGCCCACACAGGTCACAGCAAAGGGGGCAGTCTCTGGGGTAGGCCTCGGGTGTCTCTGTTGTGTCTGTTAATCCAATACATTCCCAAGGGTTTCCTGTGATAGCCCAAGGATGTTAGGTTGGGCCCAGAGGTGGGCAAGGACTATCTAGCCCAAGATAAGTCGCAGTTAGCTCTGAACCAGCAGCATTTAAACCTCTCCACAGTCACTGTGGTTCTAATCAGTCAGTCAACCAGACTTTCTAGAAGGTTCCGTTTATACACAGCTTCTTTTCCAAGAACTTTAGTTCATGTTCTTGATAGATCTGGTTGTCCTCAGTCTTTTCTTGAGTTTTTCTGAGCCTTTTCCATTCAGTGTGTCTCCTGAACCTGTCCCACGTGTGTCCTGGGTATTCCTGATCTGAAGACCACCTGCTCATTTCTGACTTCCCTTGGGAATATGAGCAGAGAGGCTGCATTTCTTTTCCACTCAGGCTCCTTCTGTGCACTGTAGCCAGTACACAGCACTGGGGTTTGAGAGTTAGACCCTTAACCTGCATTCTGGAGAACTGGCTGTCTGTTGGCTTCTTTCTCCTCAAGGCACAGTTTATGTTTTCAGTCTTTGGAAATCGGTTGAACGTCACACGCCACTCCTATCCTGAGACCGCTAATCACTTCTCAGTCTTGAGTTCTCACCAGCTCCAAAGGCAGCCGCACTGCCGTGTGCTCTTTGTGGTTTGAGGGTAAGCGCTCTCCCTCAGGCTTCTGTGGTTGGTCCTGCCCTAGGGGTGAGACTTTGGAACATTTTAACAGTTGGGGCTTAGCTGGAGGAAGTGGGTAGTCTTTAAACATCCCTAGCCCAGCTCCGGGCTTCTTGAGTGTTGTAGGAACTTGACCTTGAGCTGCTACCTCTGGCTCATGCCACAGTGAACTACATAGCGGCTTCAGTTGCTCCAAAAATAAACAGCTCCCTAGGTTGCTCTGTCGGTGATCTTGTCGAAGCTGAGGTACTTTCTATGAAGATGTGGTTAGATGTTTTGTCATGAGCTTTGCTGATTAGTGCACACTGTGTCTGCTGTGGCTTCCTCTACCTGGAGCCGACTCTGGTGTCTACAGTAAAGGATCATAGCCCACAGGTAACAGCTTTCCAAGTAGAAAGAAGCCTCTTGAACTTTTGTTCAGGCATCTCCCTGGTTGACCCTTCTGCAAACCATCAAAGAGTTTCTCTGAACTCACTTCCTCAGTTCTGTTCTCAGAGAAAACCCCTTCCTTTTCTTTTCTTTTCTTTTTTTCTTTCTTTCTTCCTTCCTTTTTTTTTTTGCCTTGAGATCAACCCCAAGGTCTCATGTGCAGCAGGCAAATCCTTCATCCCTGCTCTGCCTGTGGCCTGCTCCACATTTAACACAGTACCTCTGAGCTCTACAGCTATGGCCATCTCTCCCTACCCCACCGTTCAACACCAGCAAATATGAGCACACCCCCAACAGGATGGGGTTAGCTGGTGTTGAAAATCACCTCAAAAAGATCAGGGAGAGAAGGAAACCAAGGAGAGATGGGGAGAGGTTTGTCAATGGTGCCAAGACAGCTACCATAGATAGGCAAAAATCTTCACACACATCTGGTGTGAGCTTTGTGTGTGTGTGTTACCACACCAAATGTATCTAGTTCAAACTAGTTCTAAACAAAATAGCAGAGAGCTCTAAATGTCTTTGCCACAAGACATTGTAAATATTTGGGTTGATATGTTTATTCTGATTCAATAAGTTCTCATGTATTGAAACATCATGTTATTTCACAATTTTTAAATAGAAAGGGAGGGAGAGGAGAGGGATGGCTTCGAGGAACTTCTGCCTTTAAAGCTATTTATTTACTTATTTTTAAATTATGCTAATCCAATTTAGGAGAGTTTGGTCATGAAAGCCACACCTCTTCTCTCTCTGTCTCTCTCCCTCTGTGTGTATGTGTGTGTGTGTGTAAGAGAGAGAGAGAGAGACTGGTTAAATAAGCTTGACCAACTCCATGACAGGCTTCATTTTTTTTGCTAGCCAGAACAGGCCTAAGAGTTACAGGAAAAAAAAAAAAACCCACACACACAGAAAAGGGGAAAACAATCAGAAACAGCCAAGACATCTGGCCTGGGGAAGATACTGGTTTGAAAAGCACCTAAGTCCTGACCAGGGTCACTCAGCTTCCATGGGCACCGGCCCATTTAGGTCACATAGCCACAGTAGGAATTCCCCTCTCTGGCTTTAAAAGGGGCCTTCAGCTCCCCTTGAGGTCACCGCCATATTGTAAAGGTGGTGGCCCCACATGCTAGAGTTCTGCAGAAGAAACGCCCTTTGTTGCTTGCATGCTACTCAAGTCCGGGGTTGCTCTTTCAACCTATTTCAGACCCTAATGTGTGTGTGTGTGTGTGTGTGTGTGTGTGTGTGTAAGAAAGACAGAGAGGTGTATTTGTGCATGCAGGCCAGAGGATAATCATTCCTCAGGTGCCTCTCAGCCTCACTTTGTTGTTTTTTGTGTTTTTGAGGCAGGGTCGCTCACATCCAGGGTCCTGGAACTCACTGAGTAGGCTAGAAGGCCAAGGCTAAGTCCCAAGAGTCGAGCTGTGTCTCTCTCCCCTGTGTTGGACTTACAAGCATGGTCCAGCACGTTGCCTTTTGTATGCGGACTGTGGAGATCCAGCCCTTCAGGGACTGAGCCATCTTCCCAACATACTCCTCTTCCTTCCCCTCACTTTGCTCAGTCCTTCTCCTTAGCAGCAGTGGGCCAGAGTTCATTCAACAGTCTCTACGCACCTACTGTGTAGCCGGCTGAGGCAGCCACATGGAACTCTGAGGCCAGCAACACAATCAGGAGCCTTGTCCTCCGTGAGCACAGAAGATGGCATAGGAAGGGTGGTCCCCTAGCTCACCTGCTGCTGAGGACCACAGTGAGGTCCCAGGAAGTTCTTCTGGATGTTCCCAAGGTTGAGGGTTTGTCTGTGTTGGGAGAGAGGAAGCAGATCCATTTCAGACCCCGGCTCCACTCGGAGACTCTGCTTACCTAACTGCAGGGTCATTTGTGCCCTGAGGGGAACATGTTTGCGCTGCTTCCATCCTCTTGCTGCCGCTGCCAGCCCTACCCACGGGGTTCCCCTTCCTCTTCAAAACACCAGCTCTGCCCAGAAAGGCCGAAGCTGCGGTTATAATTAGAAGTTCTTTCTCTCCCAAGGGCACCGGAAGTGTGTTTTTGGTGACCTCGCAGGCGCCCCATTTATGCAGCTGGTAGATCAATGCGGGGCACTGTAGTCACCCTCTTCTGGAGGGACAAGGTGGCCTGGCTGGCATGGCCTACCTCTGCCCACAGAGGCCCAGGGCTCTCAGAACTGCAGTAGCCAGGGGAAGGAAGGTTAAAGTGACTCCATGGAAGGAATTTGCCCAGGCTTGTCCTTCCCTGCTCCCTGCAGCTTGGGAAGAGGTGCTGAGCCTCCCTGCTGCTGCCCAGGCTAGATAAAGGGCCTTGTCTCCACTCCTTTCCTTTTCTCCTTTTTTTCCCCCCACTTCCCTTCCAATCTCTCTCCCCCTCTCTTTTGAGATGGGCTCTCACTGTGCAGTCCGGGCTGGACTAAAAGTTCTGATGTTTTGGGAGACTTTAGTTTTCCAACCTACTTGGGCTAAGAATGTGGCTTTCGATAATTTCATGATGGCTACCGTTATTCAGTTGTTGAGATAGAGGCTCCTCCTGTAGCCCAGGCTGGCCCAGAACTCAGTCTCCACACCTTAGCCTTGCAGTATTGGGCTTACAGGCATGAGCCGCCCTGCAGGGCTCACAGACAGGGAAGGCACCTTGCTGTCTGTGGCTGGATGACCATCTGTCGTCCTGCCAGGGCTGGTGGTTTCCTCCTGCTGGGCCAAGCCTCCAGAAGCACCTCACTGACAGCGAGGCACTGTGCGCAGACTGAGGCAGAGCGCCGAGGGAAACATCTGCAGGCTGGAAACGTTCCCGTTTGCATTCTCCCTAAACATTTGACAAGAATTAAAATTTCCCCCAGGGGCACCAATTTCACATATTGAAACCAAACTTTTTTCCTTCTTCTAGTCTCTCTCTGTCCCGGTCTCGGATTCAAAGGCATGCCTTCCTCTGAAGTGAAGCCACGTGTGCTCCGGAGCGTGGTAAACACGGCCTGTGCTGCCGGGCCCCCGGTTTAAATTAGGGGGCGGCGGCTGGCCCCGTGTTTACTGTTCTGAATGCGTTTCAGGCCTGTCACAAGTCATATCCTACCATGGCACCAAGGCCGGCGAGGCAGCAAAGCCTGTTTTCTCTGGAAAAATAATAAAAGGGGGAGCCGGGTGCTTTTAAAACGGCTCCTGCTTCATAATTTAAGCATCCTGTGAGGAAGTGATCAGCCATTCAAGGTGGCAGAGGGGAGGCCAAGGCAGAGGACAGGAAGGAGGATGATGAGGAGGGACACAGAGAACCTCAGGAGGTTGGGTGGGGAAGGTTGCTGCGTCTTAATCCCACTGTCCCTCGCTGATGGGGTCACCAGGCCTTCAACTTATTCCTCGGAGCCCGACAGCATGGAAAACCCTTGGACATGGCAGAACTTTGCGGTCCACAAAGCAACAGCCTTCATGCTCCACCCTCCTGTCACTTCTGGGGCCGCTAAAGCAGTTCAGAGCAGGCCTCCCTGAAAACAGGCACTCAAGAGCCAGCGTTAGCAGACTGAACACACATCTGCTGGAAAGACAAGCAGCCACTGGCTGTAAGCAGTGAGTGTCATTTCAGAGCCAGCACGGGGCGTGGGCCCCGAGACAGCCCCAGGCATCGCCAGACAAGTCAGCCTATGGTCGGCGGGGCGTGGGGTGGGGTTGGGGGGGGTGACAAAATTGGAAATGAGGGGCCAGGAGCTGGGAGAGCAGGGTCAAGGGTGCGCTGAGAGGAGAGGCACGACCATGAATATGCATGCTGCCTGCTGCATGCTAATGCGTGTGCACACAGGGAGCACCGTGGCCTGTCTGTAACCATCCCCAAAAGGGTGGCGAGCCCCAATAAACACACGTTTGAAACGTCCACTGCAAACACACGCACAGCAAACACACATGAAAGTGTCTCTCAGAGTAGTTAGACTTGCGCCTCGGCAGCAAACAAGCTGGCGCTGGTGCCCGGTGCACCGGCGAGATTCTGAAGGTTTTCAGACACGGTTGCTCGGTGGGGCCCTCCAGACTCGAGCCATGGCTGGGAGGGACAGGCTTTCTGGAGTTAACGCCTCGTGAGACCTGAGTCACCCACTGTGGGAAGAGGATCTGCCGCTTTATTGTTTCACTTATTCTAATACACACGCAGAGAATTTCTCAGACCGAACACATCTGTGGATCCAGCGTCCATAAGAAAACAATCACAGCGTCTTGGGAGCGCCACCCATGATTCTTGTCCCACGGTTCACTGTACTTGAAGTTCTGTTTTACTGGTCAATCAATGAAACTGAAGGGTTTTTTTGTTTGTTTTTTTTCTCATCTGGGAACTCCAGGACAAAGTGAACCCAAGTCCTCAATGCTGGACTCAGGCAACCAGCACCGTGTCTAGGTAAAGTTCTCATGCTGCCCCGGAACCCCAAACCTCCAAACTTACTGATATCACCCCATCTCTTCCAAACCCCTCTCATGTGCTTTCTCTCCTTGTCCCATGGGCATCTGGGAAGCATTGATTCACTGTATGTGTTGAGAGTGAACTAGCGCCAGAATCCCAGCCCTCAAAGGATTTATTAGTCCACCTGTTGGGGGGGCAAGGGAGAATCAGACAAGCAAACAGCCCGGTAGGCAGGTATAGCCTCCAAGGGAAGCGCTAAGCTTTGTCTGAAAAAGTCGGGCACAGCTTCCCACACCACGCTGAGTGGAAGCAGAGAGGAAGAGAGCTGTCCAGTGTGGGCAGAAAGAAATGGAGTTCAAGGCAGTGAGCAAAACAAAGGGAGGGCCTTGTGTTAGGTTTTGGGGTGGTAGCAAAGGCCCGGAGGGACCAACCTACTTATGATGAAGGGAGGTTTCTTTTCAGAGCATAGTTTGGGTATCTCACCCCATGCTACCTGTTTTGGCCTGTCATGGAGCAAAACGTCAAGGCATGGAGCATTTGGCAGAGTAGAGCTTCCTCATGATTTGACCAAGGAAAGAGGTGTGTGTGTGTGTGGGGGGTGAAATAGAAAAGAAAGGGGAAGGGAGGGAGGGATCCCAGTATCTCTTCTGTGGGCGTAACTTCCTTCCTCCTCAAGTGTCCGCCATTTCCCAATTGCACTATGGAAATTCCAAATGGCCATTGGTAAGGCAGGGAGACTGGTGGACTCGATGGGGTCAGCCCGAGGAGTAACGGTCCGCTTATGCCCCGGGTGACCTGTGCCCCACACAGCTTGGGATCATCTGTGTTCATGCCTCGGTATTTGTCCTTCATTCAGTCTTGATTACTGTGGGGCATGCATGCCACCCTAGCCACTCTTGACCAACAATCCTGAACTTTATCCCAACAATCTAAGGGGCCAGGGGAGGCTCTGAAAAGGGAACACACGGTCATATTTGCCTTTTAGAAAGGTCGCTCTGACCACAGTAGAAGACACCAGGGGATTGGATCCCTGCCAGGTGAAGAAGGACGGAAGATGCGGGCAATGATCCTGAGGTTCCATGTGCACAAGAGACTCTGTGCTGAGGTCTAAACACAGGCCTCTGACGGCAGCCTGCCTGGTACCAGTAGAAAGAGCTGAGCAGTGGCTGAGTGAAGAAGATGAGAGCAGGGCCGACCTGGGTGTCGCTCCAGTCCACAGAGCTGGGCAGGGTCCCGGGAAACCACCAGGTTGAAGCCAGGGTCAGGGCTGGGCGGGGAGTGCTAGCTTGAGTAGTGGGAGCGTGTTGGTGGCAGTCAGGCTCTGAGCCAAGGCAGCGCCCTTTGACTGGGAGGAGGGTTTTCATCTAGTCGGCTTGAGGAATGTTACAGGCTTGTGAATTACATTTTCAAAAATGTTTTATCAACACCCCTGAAGGAGAAAAGCTCCAGCGGAGGCCACATGTGCCTCCCATGTGTGCTGCAACTCCAGAGAGAGGCAAACAGCTCCGCACTGAACTTGTCAGAGCATAATCAAAAACTGCGCTAATGGCTCCGGCATGAGGCCACCGGGCCCTTCTCCAGCCTCCAGAAGCAGCTCCAGCCCAAGCGCCACCCACAGCAGCCCCTTCCGACCGAGGCAAACACGTGCCCTTCACTGCAAGGTTTCCTACGTTTCAGGCCATCAAGGCTGTCCTTAGAAACGACGCAGGGGCCACTGCTGGGGAAAGCACTCCCGGAATCCAGCACACCGGCCTCAACTCCAAGAATGAGGAAAGAGCAGTGGCAAGAGCATGCTCAATGTGTCCCAGCAAGAATTAAGAAGTTTAGAACATACACAAAGAAAGCTATTTAAAAAACAATGATAACTTCTACTGTCTGATCTTCCTCACATCTCCTTTCAGTTCCTTCATGCATCACTGTAGTCTGAGGGAACATACGGGGAAAAAAAAAATAAAGCCAAAGTATTGAAAAAGAAACAGCAAGTTCTGAAACGGAGAGAAAGGGTGATTGTTTATATAGAAAGAAGAGAACCAAGGTGCAGAATGTGTGATGCTTGTATTTACTTTTTAAACAAAATATGGTAATCCCCACTTACTATTCAGGAATCCAAATTTATAAAACAGAATTTTTAGGGTCATTGTAGTTAGTGGGAAGAGGAGGTGGAAATGGGTTGGGATAATAGTGTTTTATTATTGCCAAAAAAGAAAAAAAAAACTTTTTGTTTGTAAAATGAATTTGCTCTAAGTATCCTTTAAATAACATCCTGATGGTGCATTTAATTACACACACAAAAACATTCACACACACACACACACACTCATACACACATACACACATACACTCATACACATACACACACACACACACACACACACACACTCAAACACTCACACACACTCAACTTTAAACAGATTTTTAAGAATCATGTCTGAGCAGCATACATAAATGTAGCCCATGGCAGCTCAGTCTCCATGTAGGTTTCCGAGTAAGGGGAGCAGGAGCTGTCTCTGTCGTGAACTCAGTTGACTGCTCTTTCATCACCCACCCTGATGATGAAGCCTTACCAGGCCACAGAGGAAGAGGATCCAAGCAGTCCTGATGAGACTTAACAAGTTATGGGCAGATGGCAGAGGAGAATTCCCCCTTTCAGTAAATTAGGGGAAGAGGATGAGGGGACGAGGGAGGGAGGGTGGGACTGGAGGAGTTGAGGGAAGGGGCTTCAATAGGAATGTATAATGAATAACTTGTAAAAAGAAAATAAAAAAAAAACAATGTAAAAAAATAATGTCTGTGTTATATGGCAGAAATGTTTTAGCATTTTAAAATAAAAACAGATTGGATGAATATTCAAATAATCTTTCATTCCTTTAATAAGCTTTTAGTATGCAAAGAGCACAGTGGCTGACCCTGATGAGATGGTCAGGAACAAAGAGAGGACAGATGGGGGAAGAGAGGGACACTTGCCTTTAAACTGTAGGTGCTGAGGAGAGCTGGGCAGAAGGTGACCACATAGGACTGTCTTTCATTATATATACGTACAAAGTTCTCAAGAGTGAAAAAACTTTAATAAATTAACACGAGCTAAATCCAGAACGATAGGTCACATTAACAGAAGTTGGGAGTTGCTGGAGGGGGGTGAATGGCCATTCGCTGTCTTGGTTTGCAGGATGGAGGGGCTGCGGGGAGGACAGCGAACCAGCACAACTTTTACTTGTTGGTTATCAGGGACCTTTTTGCCGTGTTGGGAACCAAACTCATGATCTTGACTACTGCTGAGATGCAGTGTTTTTGTGACAAGGTATTTTTATGTAGCTCAGGCTGGCCTCCTGAGTGTAGGAGCTACAGGCGTGTGCCGCCACCTATGTGCTGGTGAAGCGTGCGATTATAGTGTGTATAAGTGTGGGTACATGTTCATGTGGGTGTACATGTCTGTGGGTGCATGTGAAGGCCAGAGCCAGTTTCCAGTGTCATTTGGACACTGTCCACCTTGTTTTCTGAACAGGGTCTTTCACTGGTGGAGTAGATGAGGCTGGCCGGTCAGTGAGTCTCTGGAACCTTCCTGTTTCTACCTCCATAGTGTTGAGATTACAAGCATGCTGCCATTTATGGCTTTTCTGAAGGTGTGTTCCGGTGGGGGAGTCGAACTCAAGTCCTCATGCTCCTGTGGTGAGCACTTTACAGATCCCCAAATGTTGTTGAAGGGCAGCCTAATGTAGAACACACTAGAAAACAAATTGAGTGTAAGTCATGTTAGCAAAAGTAAAATGTCTCCGTTCTTTTCACTCTCTAGAGATGAGTGAGGAAAATCCTGAAACTGAGTCACAGGTCCTGATGAGCAGCAGAAGATCTAGAAAACACTTGTGCCTTTCCTGGAAGATTTGGGTAGATTCTGGCAGAGGTGGGTAGCGTTAGGCAGCAGGAGAGAGAGAAAATGAGTTCTATGAGAAAGTTGAGGTCCACTGATAAAAAGGAAGCAAATCAGCACTAAAATAAATAGTTTATTAAGTACCTGAGGATCACCAGGGAGCACTCGAGGGAGAGATTCACCGCCCTTGATCCTACCTCTCTTGTGTTTTCTGTTCATGGTTGCTCAAGATGACAGGCCTTCACTCTTAACTGTGAAGAAGGCTTGGGGACAAGGAAGAGCTTGGCGTGGGGCTCGGGGTGATGTAGATGCTACAGATGGTTGTTTTTTTTAAGAAAAGAATTGTGCACACGTGTGGCCTGGTATGACATCGTGGGCACACAGGACTTCAGAAGCAAAACTCCCATGAAAGCTTACGACCCCCAAACTTGCTGGGAGCTTGGAGAAGGGTTCCCCACTGAGTATGGCTAGCAGAGTTAATGGTTTTGCTGTTTTAGTGACACCAGAGAACTGCGTAACACCTAGTGTACTGAACCATTATACCATCTCAGCTAAAAGACAAATCTATTCAAACGCAAGACAAAAAAACATCCGGAAAGTGTTAAACAAGTTTTTATTTTTTTTTTCCAGTTAGATTAAACAGGAGGTGTGGGGAATCGCAGACTGGAAATTACTTGCCATGTAAGCCTGAGGACCTGAGATTAGTCCTCAGAACCTGAAGAAAAAGGCAAGCATGGCAGTGCGTGCTTGTAATTCCAGGAGAGGGAGGCGGGAAGATCATGGGGCTTCCTGGTCTACCTGAATCAGGGAGATGCAGGTTTGGACTGAACAGCAGAGAGAGCCATACTCTCTGAGAGGCAAGCCACATCCCACTGCTGATCTTGGTCAGGTAGAAGGGCACAGGAGCCCAGGTGAGCTTACAAGGACAGCAGGGATGCATCCTTCCCGGTCCCAAGCTTCCTGTGGGTTTGGTGAGGTTATAAGCCCCAAGGTACCTCTATGACACCTTCCCTTTATGCACGGGCACTGATCCTGGAAGGCTAGGCTTCTCCTCTCTATCGAGGCCTCTTCAGCGCCCCCTCTGGGTTCTGTCCAGGTTCACGTGGGGCCACTTTGAGCAGAGGTGGGGGCAGCTGTTGTTTGTCTTTTCCAAAGCTCAACTGCGCAGTGGCATTTGCTAAATCAAAGCATCAATACATACACAAAAATAAACACATGTGCCTTTCTGTCTTGAAAGAAGATGAAAGCTGGTTGTGATGGGTCCGTCCTGTACCCCCAGGGCCCAGGGGATGCCTCAAGCTGTTTGACATGCACCGTTTGTTTTCAATGGGAAATGTAATAAGGAAATATTTTGCTGAGTAAATAGATTCATTTACATTTTGCGGCCTGGATGGCTAAAAAGAATCCCAGCCTTCAGCTCCCTGGGCTCCTGTCCCTTCTGGAAGAGAAGGATTTCTCTCTTCATCAGTATTTCTGTATTTCCAAGGGTTTTCTCTCTTTTCCTTTTGAAATTAGATATTTTAAGACACTTGGAATGCAGAGGGGGGAAAGAGACTTTACTGTGTTCGGGGGAAACCATGAATGCCCCAGCCCTTCCTGCATCTTTCTACCTCTCTGAAGAGAATTCTGCTGTCTGGGACCCTGGGGTTTTATAATGGAGACTTGGGGTAATGGTGCCCCAAGATGTCACTGGGGATGTGAGGACAAAATGTTTGCTTTGGAGAGGACAAGGGTTTTTCTTGAGAACACAGAGTGGAGAGGGCTAAGCCCGGTGTGGGAGGGTGGAGAGGAGTGACAGAGGAGGAGGAGGATGCAGTGGACACTGAGGGAGGCCAGCTGGGCTTTCTACGGTCAGTCTGGGTTGAAGGAGCCTCCAAGAGGATTTGAGATGGTTGGCTGCGCTCTGGAAGGGTAGTTCCCTCCGCACTTTCTGGCAGTGTATCAGTAAACGGAACGGATTTCATTTATGTTTTTCAGCACTGTGGTTCTTTGAATCGAAACGTATGTGCTGAGGCCAGGCCGGGCACGCTCTAGTCATCTTTGCTTGCACCACAAGCGCTAAAGGTTGGCCCACGCTTGGCCCTTCTCTCCTGGCTCTTGCCTTGCAATGACAGTTTGGCCTCATGGGAGAACGAGAGCTGCTCTGTGCTAACAGCTCTGTTCTCGGCAATGCAATTACCTTGGCTGATTCCCTGAATTGCAGCATAGGTGAGAAGGCATTTTTAGGACATGTGTTTAGGGGCAGGGCATACAGCTCAGCAGTTAAGGGAGATTGCTGCTCTCCTAGAGAACTGTTGTTTGGTCCCCCCCCCCGTAACTCCAGCACCAGGCGATCCCCTGACCTCTGTACTCTGCTCCTACCCTACTTGGTGTGGGCACAAGCGTACATGTAAAATAAAGATAAATCTTTACTATACCCATTTAATTTCCTCGTTCCCTAACTTTCCATCATCATCATTATTGCTATTATTATTTTAATGCATAGTCTTGCTAAATATCCCAGGCTGACCTTGAATTCACCATCCCCTTGAGTCAGTCAGCCTTGAGTGCTGGGACACAGGAGTGTACTACCAAGCATGACAAAATACCCATTTCAAAATGTTCTAACAAAGCCACCTCCTCTTGGTCCTCACCTGTGGAGTCCTTTCAAGAGACCAGGGAATCCCTTCTTAGCAATCTGCCTAAAGACTTCCCCGCTTCCCAAGCCCAAGAATCATTTGACAGGGGTACTGGTTTCCTTGTGTGCATTTTTTTTTTTTCTGGCCTCCAAACAGCTTGTCCAGTGGCACAGAGGAAAGCAGAGAGAAAGGAAATCCTGTTGCCAGGCTATTCTCACAATAATTCCTAGCATGCTAGTAAAGTGGCTGGCCTCAGGCAGATGAATTAGTGAAAACCCAGAAACCAGAGAGGCTTTGCAGATGGGTGTGGTGGTTGTGGAAGACTCCTGTGGTTGCTTCTGTTTTCTGGGGAATAATGAAGGCCGTTCATTGTGCAGGAGGAGGAAAAGGAGGCCCGGTTGGGTTTCTGGAGCAGCCAGGAAGTAAACAGACGAAAGAAAATGCAGTGTCGCGGCAGAGAGCGGAGTGCCCACTGGAGCTCTGGGATCTGGAGTGAAAACAAAGTCCTTGAATGTGGGTGTGCCTTTACAGCCTGAAGGCTACCCCTGGGGCAGTGTGCTTGCTCGCCTCCACCCCCCCATCCCCAGTGCACAGCTTCTATCTTTGTGTTAACTGCTTTCTTACTTATTCTGAAACAAAGTCTCTCTGTCTGCAAAGCTCAGGGTGGCCTTGAACTCCCGATTCTTCCACCTCACCATCCTGAAGCCGGCCTTACAGGCCTGTTGGCTCCTCTCTCCCTCCCTCCTCTCCTCCTCTTCCCCTTTTTCTCCCCCCCCCAAAAAAAAAACCACAAAAAACTTCTTTGTTCTCCTCTTCTACTCTGTTAAAGTTTCAAACCCAGGACAGTGGTTGAGGTGTGTATTTAACATATCAAAGTGGACCTGGCCGCTACATTTTCCCAGCATTCCTCAGGTCCCTATCTGTTACAGGCAGTGGTTGGCCTGCCCTAACCCATAGCCTGAACTTCTCCAGCCCAGGGGCTGGGCGGGGCTTCTCCCAGAGGCTCGTCCCTGCATAATCTAGACATGCTGGTTGGGCCCCTTTTGCACCTTTGTCCTCCTGGCTGTTGCAGACGGTTCCCTTCTCTCCCTGCTCCTTTCCCCTCCCCCTCTCCCACACGCTCAGGGTCACGACCACTCTGGACTCTCCCCGATGTCCCTGCCTCTGTGTATGGTCTCTGACATTTTCTACAATAAACTTTCTCCTCCGCCATACCTAGGAGCACTCATGTCCTTTCCTTTCAACTTTTAATTTATTCATTCATTCAACTTTTTATTTTTCATGCCTTCTCCTTCATCTCCCTTTTTCCTCCTCCTTCCCTCTTGTCTTCGTCAGTGTTGCTGTGAAGAGACACCATGAGTATGACGACTCTTATAAAGGAAAACATGTAACTGGGGCTGGCTTACAGTTCAAAGGTTTAGTCCCTTGTCATCATGGCGGGAAGCACGGCAGTGTGCAGGCAGACCTGGTGCTGGAGATGTTGCTGAGAGTTCTCCATCAGCATCAGCAGGCAGCAGGAGGAGAGTATGCCACGCTGGGCTTAACTTGAGCTTGTGAGACCTCAAAGCCCGCCCCCACAATGACACACTTCCTTCAGCAAGGCCACACCCCCTAATAGTGCCACTCCCTATGGGCCTATGGGGGGGCCATTTTATTCAAACCATCTCACCTTTCTTGTCCCCCGCTCCCGTCTCTTCTTGCCTCCCCTGTCACTTCTTGCTGCTCTCCCGGAGAACATCACACTGCAATGTACGGATGTGCTTGATAGTGTTCTGTCATTTCCTTGTGTCTGTTTCTTTTTCCTTTGTGTGTTTTACACTAGCCTTCTCAGTTGGCTTGTGAATTCACTGATTATTTCGCTTGCTCCATCTGCCTCTGACTCCTCAGTTGAACGTCTTGTTCCCACCACTCCAACCCCCGATTCCAGAGTGCTTTTTGTTTGTGATTAAGCTTTCTGTCTCTTTGCTGCACTCTGTCCCTAACTTTATCTATACCTTACTTTGCTCTTTGAAGACAGATGCTTTCGGATGTTTGCTGAGCGAGCCCACTGTCTGCTGGTCCTCGCAGACAGTCACTTTCTGTTTTTTCCCTTCAGAGGGGCTGTACTCACCTGTTACTGGACATTTGGGCCTGATGGTATGGCAAACCTGGGAATCAGAGTTCACGCACGCTTCAGAGTTTGCAGAGTTTCTAGCTGTTCGATTTATTCAGTTTTTACTATTAGCACATGGCTGTTCTGCAGATCAGCAAGGGGGGCTATTTTGGGTCTCCCCTTGTGCGCCTTGGACTAGCCCTAAGTATACAACTTAAATATGCAGGGAAAGTGGGAAAGAAAAGGGAGCAACTGTTTCCTCCCATTCTCTGGAAGTCCTTGCATTGGCAGGAACTTTCAACAGGCTCAGCCTCCGTGCCTTCTCCTTTGCAAGCAGACATAGCCACTACTCATCTTACCCCAGACGCAGACCTTCAAGGAACGGATTTCTCTTGGCTACCCGAGAAACACAAGCAAAGCTGAGTGCCACAGGGCTGGAGGCAGAGGCCGGGGGCCTGGAGCTGTGATGCTGCTAGCTGCTGCAATGGCCTCAGATCAAACAGGAGTTGCCAGACAAATCTCTTGGGGGGTAGTAATAGATTCCAGAATTCCAAAGAAGTCTACCAGGGAGATCCCAGGAGTAGTCTGGGGAGATGGGGTCTGGCCACTGCTCTCTGCTACCTGCTCTGTGGTCTTTTCCACACTATTGCTTTCACACAGCCATTGCTGGCACCAGTGTTGTCAATATAACGGTTCTGAAGAAACACTTGTGTACTGTCTGAGAACAGCGCATTCATGTTGAAAGACTCAGTTGACATTTTCATTTGTCTTGATAAAAAAAAAAAAAAAAAGTGAAGCCATGGAAAGCTGTGAGAACCGCACTGACTTGTCAGTAGTGGGAGGGCTTTCTTTGGTGACTTGGGTAAAAGTCCTTGGGTTCTCCCCGGAGTCTGTCTGCTATTCATAATCTAACACTACAAGACACAGCACTCCTTTAATTTCACGTTAGGAATCTTCTCATTCTTAGCATTTCTTTCTCATTCTCGTAAATCTAGACCAGATCAGAAAAACTATTTTTGTCTTACAGAACCACACAGTAAATATTTTGGCTTTGCAGGCCATATGGTCTCTGTTTGCAACTACTTAACGCTGCTGTTGTAGCATAATTAGTAGCGTAATATGTCAGAATGGCCTTGTTCCAAGAAGGCTTCATTTGAGGGCTGGGAAGATGGCTCAATAGATAAAGACACTTGCCACACAGCCTGAATATCTAAGTTCCATCCTCAGAACACATGTAAAGATAGAAGGAGAGGATGGACTATGTAAGGTTGACCTCTGACCTCTAAACTTGAGCAGTGGCTTGTGTTCCCAAAGACATACCATGTATGAACATACAGAGATACACACACACACACACACACACACACACACACACACACACACACACAGAGTCAGGCACATACACCACATACTAATTATAACAATACACAAGTGTTTAAGACTTAACAAAGACTCTATTTGGGGATGCTGAAAATGCAAATGTCGTATAATTTTTACATGCCGAGCACTAGCATCCCCCCACCCCCGCCCTGCAATTCTGTCTCCTGCTGCCACTTGCTCACGGTGATGGGCCCGAGCCCTCTGGAAGTATAAGCCACAACGGACTCTTTCTTTTATAAGTTGCTTTTGCTCAGAATATTGTATCTCAGCAACAGAAAAGTAACGGATCCACAGTCTTTAGGGGAAGTATATGCACCATTTGCAACAATTTTCGACACACAGGAATTTCCTATTATGCCAGTGGTCAAAGACTTTCACAGTCTGAACCGTTTTGGATTTCAGATTCCAGGTGCCCCACTCCCGTTGCTATCTCTTGATGGAAAGATGAAGGAGCTCCTCAGCTTTGAAGGTGTGCAGGGCCGGCATTGGCTGAGTATGTGGGATGGTCATAAGCCCTGGGGGTGTGAATTCCCACCCTTACCCACCATGCACTAGGGAACAGGTAGAGTACGGCGTGTGGATGGATGGGGATGCTGGAAGATGGCCCACATCAGGTTCATAAAACGACCCATCAAATCAGGCCAGAACCGCCTTCCACGCTGACACAGCCCTCCCAGCCCTTTCCAGGACACCCGGAAGAGCCCCTGTACACTTACAATATTTTTCTGACCTATTTTAATGACATTATTTATATATAATGGAGATCTAGATCAATTTTAGAGACCACCAATTGTCACAGAAAGCCGAACATTTATTTTCAAGAAAAACAAGAACAAAAACAAAAACCCCAAAAATACCACTCTTTGTAACCCAAGTGTAAGCTTGTGGGCCTCACTACACTTCTTACCCAGGGGCCTTGGGTATTTATTTGGTTGGAAACAGACAAAATGGGTGTCAGCAAACATTTCCCCTGCGGCCTGTTACTGTTTGTATTGCCGTTATATGGAGACATTTGCACCAAGTCACCTTCCCTCCCACACAGCCTCCAAATCGCATCCTGGCCTCGATGCAGACTTCCTCTGTTACGGCTAAGGACCATGGGAGACACTGCAATTCGGCTTCCCTCCGTGATGTGGCCTCCCTCTGTTCTGGCTTCTGTTTTGGTTCATGTAAGGAAGGCCCTGGTAGGAGCTGAGAGAGCGGGGGACAGAGTGACGACATAGTGACCGTCACCTCCTCCCTCCTCAGGGTAAGCTGTGGCTTGCATCCACAGTGACCCGTCTATGAGTGGTTTCTCTTCATGCTTCCTTTACTGGCCATCTCTGGCCTTTCTTCATAAGACTGTTCATATTCTTGCTTTTCAAAGATTCTGAACCCGGAACCATCCTGGCTGGTTCTCTTAACCTTGCTTTTTCACCAATTACCCTATCACATTCTTTTTCAGAAGGGACCTTGTCTCCTGTGAGACTGCGGCCGCCACAGTTGTAATCACCAAACACTGTTTTCTAGGTCTCGATGCAGCTGTCCTTACCATGGCCTGACAACACATATGTGCTCTGGTCTTGTGTCCTTACCATGGCCTGACAACACATATGTGCTCTGGTTTGTGTCCTTACCATGGCCATGATGACACATGTGTTCCAGTCTTGTGCATCCCTGCCGCCTCACACCTCACCTGTCTGTGCTTAAGCATGGCGTGTAGTTACAACTCTTGTGTCACTGGGACCAAATGTCAACAGAAACAAGGGTGAAGGACTAACTTTGGATCACAGTTCTATAGGTTTAGTCCACAGCTGGTGGTGGGAACTCATGACCCCCCAAATTCTCGACCGACAGTGATGGAGGTGCAAGTTCTCATTTTCCTTTCTTGTTCTTTTGCCTTTGATCCTCTCTGGGACTCCAGCCAGGGAGATGATGTGGTCCACCTCCAGGGAAGGCCTGTTGGCTTCAGACACAGGCTCTGACACACCTCACCAATGTGCTGGATGATTCTGAGTCCAGTCAAGTCAACAGTGGAGATGAACCATCGTGTCACAGGCTGGCTCTTTCTTTAGTTTCTAGGAAACACACCAACTTGAGCACAGAATACTTGCCAGCATTCTGACAGCATCAAGCGTCTTGACTGGCTCTTTCTTGTTGTGGGGCTGATTCAAACATTTCCTCAGAGACACATTGGGATTCAATATTCTTCACAATCCCATTCCAAACTCATCCTCCCAACTTGTTCCAGCCTCCCTTGCCCTAGCCAGGGCTCCGTGTCACTCAGCACAGGTGGAAGTCATTTGAATTGCTTGCTGCTCACTGTCCTTCCACGTTTGGAGGTAAGCCTGATCACGGCGTGGCAGTGCTGTCACCTGACTTCTTTCCAGAACCTTTGGTTCTGTGGCAGGACCTGTGGCAAGTAAATATGACATTGTATAGAAAAAAAAAGGAACTCCAGGAGTCAGCCCATAGTCGCCTTATCATCACTATCATTCTAGAACACGTGTGTGTGTGTGTGTGTGTGTGTGTGTGTGTGTGTGTGTGTGACAGACTCAAAGAACATTTCCCATAATCAATGATTCTGAGAATGCACATTCTATTTTGTTCCTAGAAAAGGTCAGGATGGACTCCTGAGAGCATGCTCACGTCTGTTTGCAAGACACCCTGCCGCCGATCGAGAGCTTTATTTCGGCGGGAGGCGGGACAAGCCAACACTCTGTTGGAGGGCGGTTAAAAATGTTTGTGAAAATATGTCTTCTTTAGTGATCGTAGCTTAATGGAAAGCTGTTGCTTTAATGGCGCCTGGAGCCAGGGGGTCTCTATGGAAGAGCTTAAAGCGTGTTTCAGGCTCTCTGGAGACTTTCTGACCAAACCTCACAGCTCCTGACTTGGCCACATTTGCTCAGGGAGAGTCGTGTGTGTTCTGCCCACGGCCGTGATCAGGGCTTCCGTGAAGGACAGGTGCATCATCTGTGCGTGCCTGGGGTTTAAGTTATTTGCTCCTGACCCTAGGGGACTAGTTGGCAGCAAGGTATCATTGTGAGGCACGTTCTTGACAGTGGGGGCTGTCAAGAGAAGATAGGTCATTTCCTTAGAAATCGCACCAGGAAGAAATTCTGGGCTATTTTCTTAGCCTCTTGTTTCTTTTTTTTTTCTGCACTATGTTTATTTTCTTTAATTCTTTATTAATTACACTTCATTCACTTTGTATCCCAGCCTCTTGTTGTGTTCATAGCAGGGTGAACAGTGTGGTTCCAGGTGCCTCACCGGGCAGCGGTCAGTGCTGGACGTGATGAAGTGCACCGGGCAGACGTGCCGGGAAGAGTTTTAGGTAGAAGGGGGGGCAGCTGGGCTGAAGTTCTGCCAGGGTAAGGCCAGACAGGTGCTACCACTCACCCATTTTGTAACCAGTAAGAAAGATCAGAGTGGTGACAGAGCAGGGCAGACCCAGGGGACACTCAGACAAGCACAGTCAGATAGAGGACAGTCCACACCCTTTCCTCACGCCACGAAAGTGGATACCATCAGCCTGGTCTCCACGGTGGGGACCATCTTTGTAATTAAAAAATATTTTAAACTTGATAATAAAAAAGTTGAAAATCACACCAAAATTAAACAAATCCAGTAAGCGTATAACAAAATGAACTTTATGCATTTAGAGCAGCCATTCAGAAGCTGTGTAGCTTCACTTTGGATTTTATATTCTTACGTACTTACCCATCTTCCAAAAGGAGGACTTCGTGACGGAGGTAGAACTAGAAAACAACCAGCTTTCTTTCTTTCGTTTTTTCTTCTCTTTCTTTCTTTCTTTCTTTCTTTCTTTCTTTCTTTCTTTCTTTCTTTCTTTCTTTCTTTCTTTCTTTCTTTTTCTTTCTCTCTCTCTGTCCCCCTTCCTTCCTTCTTTCCTTCTTTCCTTCCGTTCTTTCTTTCTTCTTGCTTGCTTTCTTCCTTCCTTTCCTTTCCTTTCCTTTTTTTTTTTTTTTTTTGAGACAAGGTCTCCCTGTATAGCCCTGGCTGCCCTGGAACTTCACATGTAGACCAGGCAAGGTTCAAACTCCCTGAGTGCTGAGATTCAAAACACACTCTGCTAGCATCTTAGTTGCAGTTTCATTGCTGTGAAAAGACACCATGACTGTGGCAACTCTTCTAAAGGAGAACATTTAACTGGGGCTGGCTTACAGTCCAGAGCTTTAGTCCATTATAATCATGGCAGGAAGCACAGCAGGGTGCAGGCAGACATGGTGCTGGAAAAGGAGCTGAGAGTTCTACATCTTAATCCTCAGGCAGCGGCAGCAGGAGGCTGTGTGTCACAGTGAGCACAGCTTGAGCCTAGGAGAGCTCGAAGCCCACCCCCACAGTGACACACTTCCTCCAAAAGGCCACACCCACTCCAACAAGGCCATACCTCCTAATAGTGCCACCCACTATGGGCCAAGCCTTCACACACAGGAGTCTATGGGGGCCATTCCTATGCAGACCACCACAAACACGTCCATCACCTCATTTTTGTCCTTTCTAATCCTCTAATATTTGGCCGTTCCTGCTCTCTTTCTTCATGTTATTAGGCAGCCACATCTACAATTATTTACATATATTGCTGTCTGGATTCTGCAAATGAGGGAGAATATGCAAGCTGTTTTCCTTGTGGGATTTGAGCATTCAAGTGAGCTTTGGGCCCAAATGTTGGGCCTGCAGAGAATTGTGATTGTTTTAAAAAGGCAAAAAGTAAAAAAAGAAATCAAGCCTTACTCTCTTCTTCTTTTTTCCTTCTTTTCTTCTTCCTTCTTCTTCTTTCCTTCTTCCTGTTTCTTCTTTTCCTTCTTCTTCTTCCTCTTTTGAGACAGGATCTGTATCCCTGGCTATCCTGGAATTCACTCTAAAGACTAGGCTAGCCTTAAGCACACAGAGCTCTGCCCACCTCTGCCCCCCAAGCACTGCCATTAAAGATATGCTACCTGCTTCAATGGCTGTCTTGATCCTAGGAGACACTGCTCAGAGATGGGGAGCGTGGAGGAAGGGAGAAGCCATGAGGTTGTCTTTGCTTCAGAAGGCTCTTTCAGCCAGGGTCATGCTTCCTCTGTGGCTCCAGTTCCCCGCCGAAAGCCTTTCCCTCTGAGCTACCAACGCTCTCATGCTGACCTGGCAGCCCACCAAAGCCTGATGACAAGACCCTCTGGCTGAAGACACCACACACATTGGTCGCAGGACATGCAGCAGTCAAGTCAGTGCTGACCAGACGTAGTTGAATTTTTAGCAACATCTGAATGTGTGTTTATATTAAGAAGATGGGTGACCAGATGTGACTCACATTTACCTGAACACTATTAAACAAACATTGCACGAATCCAGCCCTCAGAGAACTTATTGAGCAAGGCTGGGGCAGAGGCCAAGAATCTGTATTTGAAAAATGAGGTCAGGTCGTCTTGCCGTGGCTGCTCAGGGCTCGGTTTGTAAATGGCCGGTTTTAACGTCAGTATTACAGGACATTGCCACCTGGTGGTCGGGTACCCTTCTTGCAGCTATGTGGGTTGGGGAGCTGGGGGGGGGGGTGTTCTGGTAAGAATGCCTCCTGATTTCTTTCTCACTGAGTTCATTCCATCGAGCAAAAATGAAAACCTGATCACATGCGTTTGGGTCAGGAAGAATGGGGCCAGTAAGTGAACTGAGCAAAAAGAAGTGAAAGGAATTCCCACTCCCCAAGTGAAAGGTACCCAGCACCTTCTGCAATCCAATCAACACGGCTTCTCTACTCCAGAGCAAGCACAATTTGGTGTTTCCCAGAATCCCTGCCCTTTAGGCCATGCTGGCCTCAGAGGCTTTACTGTAAACATACACATGCAATTTGATAAAACAATTTTTTTTTAAAAAAAAGTTCTTTATTTGGCTCTGTGAGAAAGACAAAAATAGGTCTGGAGATATGTGCAGAAAATGATGGCTGCCTGCAAGACAGTTTGTGAGCCAGAGGTTACATGCAGCCCCAGGTGGCACTCTGGTATCCAAGTTAGCCTTGAGTTGAGACGCTGAGGTGTCTCATGGGTACCATCAAGGAGCCACCCAGAGCGCTGCCCTCCATTTTAGGGCCTGTGATGTTCAGGCCTACAGAAATCTAACCTTCTCCCACTTTCACCATAAAAGTAAATTTTGTTAGACCAAGAGACATCTGCCTCTGGGGTTAGGAGAACACACCACTCCATGCGTGTGTGTGTGTGTGTGTGTGTGTGTGTGTGTGTGTGTTTGTGCGTGCGTGCGTGCGGGCATTTCCAGGAACAATTTGACTATGAGGGCTATGTCCAATTTGATGGTGGGTCAGATCTGAGGAGGCTTCGGGATATGATGGGACTATGGAAGGCAGTGCCCAGTTGGAGGAAACAGGTCAGGGTGTGGCTTTAAAAAGAGTAGCTTAGCCTTGGTCCATATATATATATTTCTGTTTCCTTACTACCAAGAGGTGAGCAGCTATCTTCTACCATGCTCCTACTTCCGTGATGCTCTGTCTCACGTCAAGCTCTGATCTATGGAGCCAAGGCTTCTGCCTGCAGATGTCCAGTCTTCCCACACCATCTGTCTTTCCTCCAGCGTGTATGTTTGGCATCTCTGTCAGATATCAGGTGGCTGTGATCATGTGAGCTTAGGCCTGAGTCTTCTGTTCTGTTGATCTGCCTGTGTGCTTTGTGTTAGTGCCATGCTGTTTTTACCACGCTAGCTTTGCAGTCTGTCTTGGAATGGTAATCTCTTCAGCTTGTTCTGTTTGCTCAGGATTGCTTTGGCTATCTGGGGTCTTCTGTGCTTCCGTATGAATTTTAGGATTTCCTCCCTATATCTGTGAAAAATATCCTGGGGATTTTGTTTGGGATTTTGTTTGGGACTGTAAATTACTGCGAGTAGAATTGTCATTTTCACAATATTAATTCTGCCAATCCATGAAAATGAAGGCCCTTGCATCTTCTCACTTCTTCCTTAATCTCCTTCTTCAGAGATTTGAAGTTTTCACTGTAGCTGCCTTTCGCCTCCTTGGTTAAGTTTATTCTCGGATTTTGTTTTGTTTTGTTTTTGAGGCTCTAATGAATGGGAGTACGACATTTCTTTCTTACAGTATTTGTTATTGGTGTATTTAAAGGCTACTGACTTTTGTAAGTTTTTTTCACTCTGCCACTTTGATGATGTATCCAGTTTCTAGAAGCTTTCTGGAGGAGCATCTGGGATCTCTTCTTCATAATGGCAAGTCATCTGCAAAGGGATCATTTGACCTCTTCTTCTCCTCTTCGTCAGGGTGCTTCCTCTCAGCAACAGGAAGTAGAAGACTGGTAAATAAAACGACTTCCCCTGTATTTGGCTCAGCTGTGCATAGCAGATGCACAAGGACCAGGTTTAAAAAAGCGTGTTTCTTTTTAATGATTTTTTTTTTTTAAATTGTGTGTGTGTTTGTCCTTGCATGCACACATTGGTACAGCTGTCCAGAAAGGCCAGAGACGGTTTCAGGTCCTCTGGAGCTGGGTTTACAGTTGGCTGTTAGACACTCATTTGAGTGACACGAAATGGACTCAGGTCCTCAGCAAGGGCAGCACGTGTGCGAACTGCAGAGCCCTCTCTCCAACCGCAAGCCCAGCTGCTGCTTCGCCCCACGTGACTGCCTCAAGGCTCTGGCTATCACAAGCAACTTCACCCACTCCGGAAAGATCCCCTCCATGAGCCTTCGCACAGATAAACGCAGTGACATTCAGCATCGGCAGGAGGCGTGCAGAACAACTCTGGGTTCTGACATACATAGTTTAAAAAAAAATTACAACTGGGTAAAATAATGTCACATCGGGGCTTTCCTCTTCCATCTTGCTGGACGACACTTGCTAGATTCTGAGAACAAGTTGGTGAACAGGCCCAGGTCACTGAGCTGCAGGCTGGTCAGTTGCTACAAACCATTTTCCTGAAAGCATTTTGCCACAAATCAGTTCCCCAGATGACCAGTTTCCTGGATGACTGGGCCATTCCCCTGGTTTCCATCTCTCTCTCACACAGAAGCCCAAGCCTGCCTACTGCCTCTTCTATCCTGGCTGACTTCATTCCCGCCCTGGCATCTGCCTTTTCAGCCATCCATGCCTCCGTGTCTGTAGTGTTTTAGGAGGAGACATTTGGGAAAACTGGGCTGCTCCAGTTCTACGGTCTGCTCAGCATTTCTGACCCAGCCCCACCCTCATGGTCTCTACCTGTAGCAAGGGAGCAAAATAAAAAACCTTATCTTGCTTTAAGGGTTTGGGGCTAGGGTGGGGGTCTGGAGTCACCGGCTGGCAACGTGGCATGTTCCTTCCAGTGTCCCGGCCTGCTTCCCAAGCACGGGTGGGGCCATGGCTGTGGCTCTTCAAGCCCAAGGTCAGTCAGGAAGCTGACTGCTCCCCTGTTCCTTGGTTGGGTGTGTGCTGTGCTCTTCTAGAAAGACGTTGTGAAGCAGCCACCAGCCAGTGAGTCTTGATAACTCTTGGGAGTAGCTGTACTGACACATTCATGTTTATTTCACTACCTGAAACCATTTGGACTTCCTGTGTTTGCTCTGGCTCTGACGAACGGCACAGAACTCGTATTTATTTGTGATAGCTCTAGGCCTTAGCTTACTGTTGTTCCCAAAGAGCTCTATAACCTATGTTTAATCCACGTTCCGCCACATGCCTTAGTTCCGTATGTTCAACTTCCTCTGTTGTCTGGTAGGCGAATCTCTTTGTGCCTCTTTCTTTCTCAGAGTCCCTGTCTCTAACTCCCTCCTGGCTTTGCTACAGGCCATTCAGCTTTTTATTTAGCCAATCAGAAGGTGGTGGAGAGCAATGTTTACGAAACACTGGGCTAGGCGATGCTCAGGGAGACCCAGGTCCGCCTGTGCTGAGCTCTCTGCAAATCAGCATCTGAACAACACAAGGACAGTCTCCACACTGAGCACAAACTCACCCTCCAACAGCTGCCCCTCCTGAGGGAGGCAGGCTCTGAGAACAGCAGCCTCCTGCTGGCCAGCTCACCGGAAGGAGCTCTGTGACTACCTCAGCTCACGGTCTTGGAGAAAGCCTCTGACACAACTACGGCTCTGTGTTCCTCATCACATAGCCTGGGCTTTTTAAAGGTATTCAATGTAGGAAGATTAAGTTACTGGGGTTAAAAAAAATAATCAATGTTGAGTGTTAGGTAGGCCTACAAAAGAAAAAGTCCTACCACGTGGGACAGCAGGAATAAAGCTGGGAGAGGCCTTGTGGCTAAGAGTGCTTGCTGCTCTCCACACTTCCCAGAAGTGTAAGAGGACCGTCCTTCAGTTTTCCACACCCATTTGAGCAGCTCCTCCTGTCTGTAACGCCAGCTTCAGGTGCTCTAACAACCTCTCCTGGCCTCCTGCCTTCAGGCTTTCTTTCCTAGAAATCCTGCACCCTCTTCAGAGCTGACCTGTTTTACCTGTTTTCCGTGGGCAAACTTGGAAGAATGAGCAGGCTATGAGCCAACCATGTGAAAAAAGATGACATGGTAATCTTTGCCTGTACTTTAAAGAAAAATAAAATCTCCCCCCCCCCCAATTTGTGGTTCTTTACAGCACTAGCAATCAAGCAAATGCAATGAAATGTCAATAATTTAAAGAAATCAGCCTTAAATAGCTGAACCCTCAACAGTGGCTCATAAAATCTGGCTTGGCGGTTGTTAGGTAGTTATGGTTAAATTGACAGTCCTTTGGGGAGTTAGGTTATCCAAAAGGCAGAGGTCCTTAAGGCTTTTGTGATTAACCTCGTTGGTTGACGAGGTTTTATGGCGCACATTTACGCTTAATTGCCTGTGAGAAGGTGAACATGAAATAGAGGTTATCAGCTCTCCATGGCTACTCCATCTTTATTGACCTGGGAGTATTGCAGCTCTCTAGAAGTCCAGCCTGAAGCTCTGACAGGAGGAAGTCATTACTAGGACCATGGTGGTACGGTCAGCCTACATAAATTTAAAACTAGACAGATCATCAGAGAGAGCACAACTCAACCAAAGACACACACAAAAAGAACGTAAGAATGAGAGGGAACACAATATTTTAGTAACAGAAAACCCTAAGAAAGCTGACCTTAGAAACAACTTAGATCATTTTATTTCAGCTCACGAATGGCTGTTCTAAATCTGTTGTGTTAGAAATACTTTGAACTACCTCTTTACTTAAAATGGGGGAAGTTTCCTTAATAAAAACTGACAATTAAAGAAGAATGAGGGGGGCCATTGAACATGAAGTGAGGGGATGATAAAGAAAAATAAGAATGTGATTTTTCTGACTTCCGTAGAAGATGCAAATTCAGTTACTCTTATCTCTGCTCGATACATCCACAAGCACTATGCTGCTTAGTTCTGCCAAGTTGACAGAAGCCAGGGTCATCTAGGAAGAGGGGACCTCAAAGGGAAAATGCTGTTAGGGTCCAGAGCTCACTGAAGGGAAGAGCCAGACTCAAGTAGTTTGTAAAAGCAAACAGTATTTATTCTGCAGAGAAGTCCAGCATGCTGGGGTCACCACCTTCAAAACAGCAGCGACCCCAAGGGAGCTCAAAGGCCCCTTCTAAAGCCAGAAAGGAAAATTCCTTCTGTGACTATGTGACCTCAGTTGGGATTGGCTGGTGCCCATGGAGGTCTGGACAGGACTTACACGCTTTTCAAACTGGCAGTTAAGAAACCTTTATTTTCCCCAGGCCAGATGTCTTGGCTGTTTCTGATTGTTTGCCCTTTTTCTGTGTGTGTGTGTGGGGGGTGTGTGTGTGTGCACATGTGCGTGTTTTCTCCTCTAACTCTTAGGTCTGTTCTATCAAGAAAATGAAGCCTGTCATGGAGTTGGTCAGGCTTCATTGGTCTGGCTCTCTCAATGCCTCCATCAGATTGGCTTGTAGGCAAGTCTGTGGGCCGTTTTCTAGACTGACGCTTAGCGTGGGAGAGTGGGAGAGGAGAGCCCACTCCTGAGTAGGTAGTTCTGGGAGGCTGAATGTGAACCTGAGACCAAGGACTGACAAGTGCCACTCTAAAAATGGAACAAGAGTCCTGAAACAGCCAACAGGTCACCCCGTTTCTCTCAAAGACACAGACCTGAGTCACAGCATATCGGAGAGGGGGGAGAGAAGTCCCTGGGGAAGGTCAGTTTCATAGCATAAAACCAAAAGGGAAGTGGGGCCAAATACTTACTTTTCTCCTGTCATGGAAACAGGCCTGAAAAGAAGGAAATACCAAGTTGTTCTGCAGGTGCTGATATGAATCAGCCTCACAGGGAAATCACTGAGGAGCCTTTCACTTGACTCCCCAGGGTTGCCTGGGAGACTCGCCTGGACAGAAGCATCACAGATAGGGTGCTGTGGACTGCTGACAGCTGGTGGAGTCTGGCTGGGGAGGGGCTGTTAGTGTCTTCAGCTGTGCACCCACTGGTTCAGCCCAGGCTCCAGTGGACAGCTCCAAACCCAGTCACGCAGATGGCCCTGGCTAATGTCCTCAGCAAATTCCAAAGCAAAACAGTCGGGTCCCGAATCCCAAGGTTCCACAATCATGGAGGAGTGTGATGAACTGAGCGAAGAGTTTAAATTCATGGGCCTGTGGGGATGTCTTTCATTCAAATGTACCCTAACACTCACAGTGAGAAGGACAGCTCCTGCTGTATCTCACAGACAGGTGCAGAGATGCAATATGGCTGTCAACTCCCAGGCTGTAGTGCCCGTGATGAGGCTAGGGCAGGCCTGGTTCTTGGCAGGGTGGCTCTGCAGTTCTGAACACTGGGGGCACAAAAACTGGATGTTTATCTGGATGCTATTTTGAAGTTTAAAACTTAAAATAACAGAAAAACATTCCAGTCTCATTTTAGACAAGGCACTGATTATTTTAATATATAAAAACCACTCACAAATGGACAAAAGAAGAAAAGCTATAAGCAAATAGTTCACAGAAAGGAAATGCTAATAACCTTGTCTAGGGCCACCTATATTCAAAAGTACAAAGACACGAGGACGAGCTGCATTCTCAAACCTGGGAATGTTTATTCCCTTCAATGTTTTGACCGGATCAGGGAAAATCAGGAGCATCTTATGGTTGAACATGTAGATCAGTAGACTTTTAAAATGAGAATCTGTCACAACTTCTCAAGGAACTCAGTGCCCTGTCCTTCAGCCTGTTAATTCAGTATCTGAGCACCAACTCCAGAGGCTCCCAACTACCTGGAGACTCAGAAGCACAAGGCTGTTGATGCTGCCAGTGTTTTCACAGCCTTGCTCAGTGTAAGCAAGATATCTCAAGGGCACTCAGTTTTCCTGACATTTCTCCCCCCATGGGAAGGTTTTCTTGATGGAGAAGTCAGCATGCTCATTTATCTTCTGGGGCCAGCTCCTTATCTTAGCGTGGAACTAAATCCTGAGCATCGATAACCCCAAAGTCCACCAGTGGACATTTGGCGAACAGGTTATGGTAGATGAAAAAAGTCTTACCCAGTTATTTTAAAAGTGAAAACCACATACACTGCTGGAAGGATAAACATGGGTGTGAAAGAACAGAGTGACGAAATATACACGCAAAAAAGCACGAGGCAAGCAGGAGGTATGCACTCACCGAGCTTTCGGAAGCATAGGACAGATCCTGTTGGTCACGGTCATCTGGAGACGTGGGAATATGATCCCGGAGAGCGGGATGTGAGACCTTTTATCCCTTAGCTTTGAAACTATACAAATTTCTATACAACTGATATAAGCTATAACTACAGTCTTGTAAAACACCAAAGTTTAAACTTTTATTCAAAGCCAACAAACCGATCACTGAATCTCTGACAATATATAACAGCAAGCTGAAAAGTTTTAAAAATTGAGCATAAGGCCTCAAATTATGGAACTCGTAGAAGGAAGCCTCCTGATATTGGACCAGGTCTGTTTTTCCTCCAAGCCTAGGGAGGACAGACAGAAGGTTAGTAACAGGGACGTAGACCTCGTTAGATGCAGCTCCTTGGGATGATTCAGCTCTTCATCGTCAGGATACCCAGCGCTCCAGCAAACCAGCAGCAGTGGCAAACGCAGCAGCAGGGCGAATCAGCAAGCCAGTAAACCAGCAAACCCAGCAATCTAGCAGTAGTGAGAGCAGCAGCAGTGACCAGCAGCAGCAGCAGGGGCAGGAGCCGCCTTCTTGAAGTGCTCTCTCTAGGAGCGTCTCTAATGGAAGCATTCCCCACCCCACCCCCTCTGGGCTCCCGTTTATACCCTCTCAGAGTCCACCCCAGGATGTTTTTTGAGCAGGCAAAACCCACAGCCCCTGCAGGAAAGCTGATAGGATCACACACCCTCTCACAGCTGTTGTCAGCTGTAGATTCCCGACCCCCGCACTTGGGATTACAACAAAAACAAACATATATAACGTAACTAAAACTTGCACTCCCACAGGACTCCACTCCATAAAAGGAGGGCACCAACTGCTGACACACGTTTCCAGGAGGAAGAGACTGAGTGGGTGCGACCACCGCATATGCACATGATTATCTGGCCACTCCTCTCCTGGACATTTTAAGGAAATTGTGCCACACTTGCCCATGACCTGAGAGTATGGATGAGAGCCTCGAGTGCACAGGCTGGGAGAAAAAAATGGAAGGGGGATGCTCGGTGGTGTGGGGAGGCCGGCATCCATGTGGGGTGAAGTGCAGCGGCCCCCCATCCATGACCCCTCACCCGAGATCGGTAAGGTGAGCCCTGTTGGTTCCCAGGCTGAATGGTGGTGGATCTGGACTGTGGTTTGTCCTCGGGGTATTAGGGAGCAGGTGTTCACATAGTCCCCAGGGAGGGCTTTGTTTGACATCATCAGTTACTAGGGGTACTGTGGGAGACGTCACCCCAGTCCAACAGAGATGGCTACTGCAGACACCGTAAGGTAGCCAATGCTGGCAAGCATGTGCCAAGAAGGGAATCCGTCCGCACCGCAGGAGGCAAGTTAGGATAGTCACGAGAATCGGTGTGGTTTCCCCTCAGACAAAATAGATTAAAACAGATACTCGGTGCTTCAGAACAGCTGTCCAACGTGATGCAAACATGACCCCTGGGTGTACCTCCAAATGAAGTGAAATTGGTGTGTTCAAGACACACGTGTTCCCACGTTTGTTTTATGATTATTATTGTAGCATTGGGGCTGTGGAGGGAGCAGAGAGCTCCCCCCACTAGTTGGTAACAAAGTACTTACTCTAAACTTCAAAATACTTGAACAATTTACAATATCTAGATAAGAGGACTTGGTATGTTTTCCACAAAAACCAAAACCAAAAAACCAAATCTTCATAGAGATGTGAATTGCCTTTTTATTGTTCTCCAACACATGTATCTAAGATATCACACCCTTCCAATAGCTATTTTATATCAGTTAAAGTTAAAGCCCAAACGGAATAACCATATTATGTGTATTACAGGCAAAATTTGCAGAACCTGACTGTGGACTGATATTTGTTTTCAAAGCCCTCTACTCTTTACACAAGATGGATTCTCACAGAGAACCTTACCGGGGATGGATTCCTATAGATTCCTGAGAGAGCACGGGGATATCATTTTTGTTTGTTTGTTTTTCTAATCCTGGAAATCTTTTCACCTTCAAAAATATTAGATTTTGCTATTGTTTGTTACTCCCAAACCAAGACAGGTCTCGGTGCTGGGACCCCTGTAAAATAACAAGCACCTGTCTGTCATGTTCTGTCACGAAGACTTTCTGTGACAATTAGCACTGTGCTCAGGAGGACCTACATGGAACCGTAACATGTGTCTAATAAAACCAGGAGCTCTGTACCCTCTGTGGCAAGCACAGCCTACACTGCCAGAAAGGAAGGCTATTGTGCCCACGGGGCCCTTGGCACACACTTGTAATCACAGCCCTGTGAACATTTGTTGTGTGGCTTGCAAAGCGTTTCACTCGCTGTGTCGGTGGACAGCGGAGACCTGATTTCACCGACCGAGGAAGCTCAGGCTGGGCTAATGGGTGTCAAGTCTCCCCTAGTTACTAGTCCCTGCACTCCACCCCATGATGCCTGCCAGGGTACCGGGTGACCTCTTTCAAACCCACAAGGCTCTGCTTAAGTCTTCCTGTTCACTAGGCTCTGCCTGCCGTGCTGGACAAGGTCGAGTGAGGACTGGTGGGGGATGCTGTGTGCATGCTGGGGCATGCAGGGAGCGCAAGGCCCAGCCCGGTGTAGCCAGCTGGAGCAGTGTGAAGGAGAGCAGGAAACGCAGTCCTTGTCACCTGAGTAAAGGACACCACTGAGAATATTGCGTCTTCGACTGCTGTGTTTGCTTCTCCTCACTTTGCTCCAGTTCGTGCTCTGGTGTACAAGTTCAAAGAGATGGCAAGGAACGTCAAGGTTTCTGTCAAAGTATCCGTCTCCCACTACACCTATGCTTCCGTGTAGGTGGACTGACCACGTCACGTGACAGTACTTTCGATTTATCGAGCATCTGTTAGCCAGCCGCTGCGGGGGGCATGTAACTGTTTGTTTACACTTGTTATCACTCCGTGAGGGTGGCCACCAGAGGACCACTTACCGGAGCCGAGTCTGTCCTTCCTCCAGGTGTGTTCTGGAGAGCAAAAGTCTGTCAGGCTTGGCAGTAAACGCCCTTTTCCGCCCAGCCATCTTGCTGTCCCTGCATTTTATGTGTCACCCCTCATTTCAACCCCTCACAAAGTCCACATGGTCTAGCTCCTTCCTCAAATCTGCACATAAAAAGACTCAGTCTGGATTTTGCGGAGGTAGCGGGGCAGGGCCAGCACCGCGATGCACTTCTACCTGGCTTCCAAGCCAGGCTTCTCCCCTGCGGAGAACACACCAGTAAGTAAGTGCTGTGCGAACAAAGCTCAAAGCGTCACGACAAAACCCATTCTTTTCTATGCTAATAAAGTTTCGTTTTAGGGCAATTAAAATCCACAGATGAACCAATAGGGAAAAAGAACGTTTACTATATTAACTAGGGAAAAAAGGGAGAATTTAGTACAACCCAGCATTTGATCAGTCAGTGCTGTGCTTCTGTCCTTGGGTCTTAACAGGTGGATCGGTAGCCTAAAGTGACAGAATTCACACTTGATCCAGCTACAGCACTCCCCGTTCCATGGCCCACATGGAGGCTGCTCCTGTCTGCTGCCTCCTCCGGCTGGCTAGCTTTCAAAGGCAAACAAAACCCGTATGATCACTGAAGTCTAGAAACGAACTTTTATTTTAAATTTGTCAAGAAGTCCTGACAGTTATTAATTTTATTAAAGTACAGTTGTAAAATAAAAAGAGTGAGTCTCTTTTCCTTCAATATAAATTATATGTCAGCCTGTCGGCTGCTGGCTCGGCATGGTTCAAAGTGCTTTTAAGCGACGGGGGAAGGGGGGGGTTCTGATTTCCAGACAATTAAAACAACAGCAAGGAAAGAAAAACAATAAATTAAAATGACTGTAATTGGAGGTGCTGCCCAGATATGCTGATTATATATTTTTGATGTGTGTACAGGCCGGTTCTCCAAGCTTTGGTTCTTTAAAGAAATTATGTGGATAGTGTCCTGTCATTGGTTTGCGTTCATAACACAGAACAAATTAGCTGATTTTCCCCCCCAAAAGGTGGGAAATAAAAACATGACAATGTCAAATAAAATACAACCAGCATTCATTTGTCTAATTGCAACATGTTAAACATGAACACTTTTATTAAAATATTTAATACCAGAATAACTTATAATAGTATGAAAAGGAGTGAAGTACTCGTCCTTGTTTACCCCGCCCTGAGCACATCTGGGCGGGGCTGTTTCTGTAGCGACGCCCGCTTTGCACTCTGGATCTCAGAGTGTCAAGGGTGCAACAGAAGGACCCGGTACTTCGCCCACTCATACAGTCGTCACTCCCGCCGCCCACACTGGCCTACTGTAACTGTAAACTGCCCTCAGGGAAACAAAGTAAAAATATACATACAAAATATGTTCATGTCAAGTTATCTCTGCTGCACCGGACAACCCCCGCCCCGTAGTAATGCTGTCACCCATGAAAAAGTGTCCTGTGATGGCCGTCAGGACAGTCACGTCCAGGCAGTGACCAGAGCGACCTTTGGCTTTGAAAAGCATTTTGTAAAATAGAGAAAAACGTCAGCATGTGCAACCTCGTGTCATTCACACTTGCAAAAATGCTTTCCAGTCTAAAAAAATAGATTACACATACGCAGAAAAAGTCCCCCCCCAAACAGCCCAGTCTTTTCACTCTGTTGTTGAACATTTGCTCCGTTGTGTTGAGAGGGGTCTCCACATCTCTTGTGTCTCCTGTCTTCCCGAGCTGGGGAGGATGCTACTGCATGGCAGGAAGGAGACGCTTCCTCCTTGAGTGACTGCTTTCACTCAACGGTGGCATCATTTAGAGACAGAATGTTCTTTCTTTAACACAGGATTTCACTTCATTTTTGCTTGACTGCTCTAGCTGGCAAAAATCAGAAAGATGAAACTATGTTTCCATATGTTTTAAATTTTAAAATTCAATTTTCTGCATGTATATGTTTATCCACTACAGATATTCTCTTTCATTGTCTTCTTCTCACTGCAATACAAATCGTCCATCAGAACTGTGATTTGAAACGAACCAAATAAAAAGCTTTCAGGCACTCCATATGAAAGCCAGCTTCCACCACAAAGGAACACTGAACTCAAACGCAAACAAGGTTATGTTTTAAAACTAAACTGTAGGCTTAGTTTTACACGGGGGGAAAATTCAATGATTTATATAATACGGCTCTTTTAAAAACTTCAGCAAAGCCTCAGAATAAGAAAACTCCCAACGAGTTGTGGAGGGCACTGGGCTCCTTTCCAACAGCTCTTAATGTCTGATCACAATGTGCACGTTGCAATGTTAAACTGCTTTGAAACTGTCCCTCTTAAACGTACATGTCACATGGACCTTTCATTTTGGACATGCTCACATATCTGATGTGCAAACAAAACCCACACATAAAATTCTCACCCTCACCCTGGAATGCACAAAAAAACAAAAACAACCCAATTTCCAGTCCTGTAGGCATAAAGAGAAAACCAAATAGAAAACCAAAACAAAGAAAAGATGATTTCATCTGGGCCGGACAGATTTCCAACTTTTAACGTGTGAAGGACAGAATTTATTTCGAGGGCTCTGAGCAATGCTGGCTTCGGTTCTGGACCCGTTTGGAAGGATGCGGTCTAGCAAGTGTTGGCGTGGGCTGTTTGAGGCACAGCTCGGCTCTGTGCCCACGTTGGAGCTTATCTCGGGGAAGCAAGGCACTTACTGTAATGGAAATGCAGGCGCTTTCTGCATAGTTTCAGTAACATAAAATAAGTTAATATTTTTGATTAAAATGAATTTTTTTTATAATTTATATGTCTTTTTATAGAAGCAACTGATATATTTAGGATAGCTGATCTCAGGGGGTTTAGATGGATGTCCCTTCACCCCTGTTTTGGCTCTTAGGATGAGGATTTAGGTACAAAAAAAAAAATTCTGACATGCTCAGCACTCCCTGGCCATGCTCTAGAAGCGCTGGGCCAGCGGCAGCTTGACTGTCTTTACTTCTGCTATGTGGGAAGACTTCTGGATGATGCAGCTGGTGGTCCCAAGCACTTCGTCCTTCCCCTGGGCGAGGTTGGTTAAGGCCATGGCTGCGTTGATCTCCTTCCAGTATGTCTCGTCCTTGCTCGGCCCCCGTCCGTGAGCTGCACTGCATGTGTGCGAGAGAGAAGAGAAAGGATCAAGCCCACCGCGGCCGCCGTGCAGCGGAGACAGCACCACACAACGCGCCAACGGCCAACGAAATTCACTGTGCTCACCTGGCACCTTTACCAGATCCCGTGTCCAGGGTGTCTGTGGAGAGAAGCAAACATTCGGTCACTGGTCTCCTGGACTTTTTCCTTTCAAGATTTACTGTATTCTCTCTCTCTGCCTGGGTGTGTGTGTGTGTGTGTGTGTGTGTGTGTGTGTGTGTGTGTGTGTGTGTGTGTGTGTGTATGTGGGGGAGAGAGAGAGACATGTATGTAGTACCCTCCGAGGCCAGAAGAGGGCCTCAGATCCTCTGCGGGGGGAAGGGAGGGGGAGTTACAGGCAGCTTCGGGTGCTCTGAACCACAGGCAGGTCCTCTGGAAGAGCAGAAGCTGCTCTCGAGCACTGAACCAGCCCTGTTTAATCTCTGAAATCCCTTCCTTAATTGCCAAGAATAAAATCTTATCTGGAAAGGTGGTTGAAAATTATTATTATTATTTTTTATACTGATACCACAAGTTATTGAGGTGAGAAAGATTTAGTTGCTGTGGGAGGTTGAGCCTTCGAGGGGAAGGCTGTACGGGAAGGCGGAGAGACGACCCTGGCCAGCCCATCGATGCTCTTGCTCATTTCCCACCTGCTGGAGACCATCAGCACATCGCCGTGCCCACAGGTAGATTTATTTTCCTCAACTCTAGAACAAGTCCCTTCCTTGGAAGCTTTGAGAGGCTCCCCCAACCTTACTACTCTACAGTTTTCTGCGATTCGAGCCTGAGGTGTGAGACCGAGAAGCCAGATAGTCAATACACGAGGAAGAGACCTAATCCTGACGGTAGTGCAGAGCTCCTGGCACATCAGAAGAAACAATCCTCCTGGCCCTGCTGTCAGAGAAAGGAGGGAGACGGCCGGCTTTCTCACACAGTGCATATTTGCTAATTCTCTCTAATCACTAACCTCTTCCAGCACCAGAAAAACATAATGGAAGACTGAACCGGGTTCTGGGCGTTGATTCACTCCTTGGGCCAAAGGAACATGGTCTGTGCAGCACAAACACTGGTTTTTCAGGGGATAAAAATGTGCAGGGTCTCCCCTCGGCAGAGTCTGGACCTGAGTCGTGGATAAGCCTTGGCCACCACCGTCACCGTCATCATCACCACCACCAGCAGCAGTAGACAATAGCCAGCATCTACTTGAGGAAGCTTCCCAGGACAGAAAGGACGCAGAAAATGCCTCAGGCCTTCCCTGCGCCTTTTCTTCTTCTTCTTCTTCACTATTTCTTTGGGCTTTTGGTTTCTTCTGTTGTGCTCAAGGTTTTCTGGGCAGTGCAGTCTAATGCCCAATTCAGAGCACCAACAGCCAAAGCCCAGGAGAGCTCAGAGGGAAGAAGAGGGCCATGTGCTTACAATGTAGTCTAACCTGGGCAACAGCTGCCAGGGTGAAGAAGATGGCGGAGAGATAGCAAGTGCATGGCTGTAAAACGTGGCCAAATTCAACGTCCTCTGTACAGACAGAGAATCCGGAAGCCTGCTAACATTGCCGGTCTCTCGACAGGAATAGCCTGCTATGAGCTATTTTCAATCCGAGGAGCCAGGGAACTTGAAGACAAAAAAGCAAGAAATCAAAATAAGTCCCAAGTGAGGGCACTTCGAGGTGGCTGCGACTCATACACAGGTGTCCTGCCTAACCCAGGCCGGCGAAGGTTAACCCCCCATTTTCCTTCCACTGCGCATTCAGGTGGCATTCAGTAGGGCTCGGAGGAAATGCTTGGGTCTGGAGTGCCATCAGCCCGAAATCTTCTGACTCTGCTGCCTGGGCCTGGACAGCCCAAGCCCTACCCTGCTGTGCTGGATGATTTGGGTTTGGAAGTCACTCATGTAACCGGGGTAAAAGAGCAGTAATTTTTAGCCCACAGAGCTCCAACAATGCTGATTTATAGACGATTTTCTATGAGTCAAGTCTCTTCAGTAATGCTTCTTAAAATAAAAAATAATCACATTTATTTATTAACGGGGATGTATGTGGGAGCCACATGTATGGAGGTTAGAGAGCAGAAATTTGTTCTTCCCTTCCACCACTCAAGTCCCAGGGTCTAAGCCACCTTGCCGGGCAAGGCAACAGGTATCTTTAGATACTGAGGCTTCTCAGAGTCTTCAGTTTGATGTGTTCAGCTCTGTGACTTTACACAGGGTTGCCTGCCTCTTTGGTGTCTACAAAGTCTCCCGTTATCTGTTCTAACTCAGTAGTGACAGGTACAAGATGCTTCCAGAGCAGAGAACAAGTCAAGGTCTTTAGGAAGGGAAGCCGACAACACTGGACATTTTACAAGAGCGGAGGGAGGGGAGAGGGGAGAGAGACAGAGACAGAAAATTAATAATTTAGTCTTTGCCCATTTTCCCCCCCACAACTGTTGTCAAAAGTGAAGCAATAGGTTAGGGACGTTTAAGTCAGTGGAAAGGCTGGTCAGAAGTAGAACACGTTCCGTGAGGAACACTGGGGAAGAAAACTGAATTCAGAAAAGACCATATTCTGGTGCTCCGGTTCAAGGCTGAGCCAGCTCCCCCTGACAAAGGCGCCAGACTGTGGCCCGAGACCTGACAAGTCAGCTGATGGTGACTGTGGTGGGCATACTTTCATTGACAGCCAGGTTGAGCGATTTGCCATAGGGTATCAATTTGCTCCTGTAAGAGGTCAATCCTCTGATTGAACACCATCAAGCTTCCCTTTAGTTGAGCATTAATTCCTTTATGTACAACTAAGGCATGAGCTACATTGGCTAAATGATTATTCAGGGTCTGAGCCGTCTGCCCAGTATGACTCATGGCTAATGCCCTGGTGGTAGCTCCAACAGCCGTCAATGAGATGGTAGTAACAATGGTGGCTGTAGTTCCAAGATCCCTTTTCTGTCTGAAGAGAGTCATAGCGTGAGGGGCATCAATGGGCATAGAACGAATACTGCTGAAAGTCAGAAGAAAGCAGGGCCCACACTACAGGCATGTGCGGGCTCCTTGGCAGAGAATCTGAGCATGCTCAGACCCAGGGCCTGACCACCGACATTTGCTCAGCGGTACCTCACCCTGGGAGTAGCTTGGCTCAGCCTCCAGAAGTCTGGGCTAAAACGCCTTTTTAGATTCTAAGGTTCCAAAACTCAGCTATGCTGTCAATTACCATAAAAGCAACTGGCTGGCAGAAACTGCTTACTGAACCAGCCAAAAGAGTGTGTTTTAAGACTGAAAAAGAAAAAGAAAGAAGAAAGAGGTGGGCAGTTAGGAAAATCTTGGATGCTGTAAAACTCAAAGCATGCTGGAACCTAAAGCAGGGCTATCCTCAGTTTGGACAAGTGTTTCCTTAGAAAGTCAAGCAGAGAAACAATTGCACGAAAACCTCAAAGTTGCACAGCTACTCGGGCTGTGTCAGCGCAGGGCTCAGTAGTCAAGAGGCCTTCCAACTTCCGTGCCACTGATTTGGAGATAGATTCCTAAAACAACATCCCTAGGCCTAGAAAGTGACCACAGGTGGCCAAATCTTTCCCCTCTGTGATATATTTTTCAAAGCGAATAAATAAATCCTAAAGCTGGAAATGTTTCGTTACGTGTTTTACCAAAGAGCACTCATGCCACTATGATATAAATGAAACTAAGGAAGATTAAGAGTGTGGCTAGTTCTCAAATTAAGTAATGTGAAAATCGGATCACTGAAATTTCCCTAAATTAAAATGGAAAAAGTAAAAGACAGGAGATGTTGGGGAATACAGGAAAGACAATGAGGGAGGAACACTGAAACTGTTCTGCCAGAGGAAAGTGAAACAGGTCACTGGACTAGGTGGGTGGGGAAGAGGTGGCCACGGTTTAAGTTCTAAGATGGCGGAAGACAGTGTCCACCTGACCTGTCCACCATGTCCTCTCGGGGAAACGAGAACCGTGGAGTGTGCGCCAATGACCTAAGCAAGCCATACAGCCCCATGTCTGAACGCCAGGCTTCCACACAGGTGGCCGGAAGCTACGGCTGGTGGTGGCAGCTAGGCACAGCCAGGGTTTAGCGTGTGTGAAAGCCAGACCCATGGACACCAGACCAGCTTCCGGCTTTCACAGGACTGGGATGACTGACAAAAAGAACAGGACCCAGCAAGAGTGGTGGACGGAAGGCCTCTATGAAGATAGGAAATGCTGGATGCTCCAAAGCAGAAGGCCCTTGCAGAAAGCATCGGCCACTATGACGCTCAGAATGTCTATCCCCCCACGTCAGAACATCTGGCTGGACCAGCCCCCACCCCCACTCGTACACGCACATACACAGATGGCCTCCGTGGTGCCTTCACTTTTTTCTCCTTTTATATAAAAGCGTTTGGGCTAGCAACATGGCTCAGGTGGTGAAGTGGTTACTGCTAAACCTGACAGGCTGAGTTAGAACCCAGAACTCGGCGTGGAGGAGAGCAGACTCTGGCGAGTTATCCTCTGACCCTTTGACTTTCACAGGTGTGTCATGGCGCTCGCGTTCCCACCCCTGCCCCTGCCCCCACACAAATAAGTGTAATTAAAAACAACAACAAGTAGCTTTTCTTATTTTTCTCCAATAGGAAAGTGAGGTAGTAGGAAAAAATCTAGGTCATAGTATTTACTGAGCCTAAACGAAGGTTGCGGATCAGAACTGAGGACAGAGAGCACGCCCTAACCGCAGCTCAAATGGCGACTTTTCCCTACTGTAACCGGAGGCTTTCCAGGTAAGTCTTCTGATTGATTAGGCTCTGCTCTATTTCTAGGGAAAGAAAACAATTCAGGACCCACACACTGCACGCGGAGGCGCTTGCTCTTACTCTTCCTGCTAATCTAGCGAATCAGGTGGTACTTTTCCCCCATGTATCGTAGACAATAACTGAACTGAACGCAGTATTCTCAGATAAAAACAAAACAAAAAACAAAACAAAAAAAAACCCAGAAAGTAACGAGGTCTCACTGTGGAAAACCTGGGGGAGGGAGCGAAACAGAACGCGCCAGGATACTCAGGGCCAGCAGTGACATTTGTGCATCGCTTACTTCTGTCGATCTGACAGGAACTTGAGTCGTGTGGGAAAACCACAGCTGAGGAACGGCAGCAGCAGCCTGGCTTGCGGATGTGTGTGCCCAAAGGGCATTTCCCCGGCTAACAACAGACGTGGGAGTGCCCAGCGTACTGCGAGTGGCACCACCCTTAGTTAGCTGGCCCTGGGTGTATGCGGAAGCCAGTTGAGCAAGCCATGGCCACCAAGGTAGGAACCGCTGTTCCTCCATGACCTCTCTTCAGTCCCTGCCTCCAGGTTCCTGCCTTGATTTCCTACTTTGTCTTCCCTTGGCGACGGACTATATAGCCTAATGTGCATGATGAAGTCAACCTTTTCCTTCTCAGATTGCTTTCTGTTGTGATGTTTATCACAGTATAGACGACTGTCTAAGCAACACGTACTCGTCTGTTTTAAGCAGGACAGTTTGTGTTCATTTGTGTTTTGATTGCATATACGTCTGTGTATCACATATGTGTGGTCCCTGAAGAGGCCAGGAGAAGACTTCAGATTCTCTGGACCTGGACTTACGGAGAGCTGTGAGCTACCATGTGGGTGCTGGGAATCGAACCTGGGTCCTCTGGAGGAGCAGCCAGCGCGCTGCACCATGGGGCCATCTCTCCAGCCTCGTCAGTCCATGTCCCGGAGGCCTGTTTCTCACCAACCCTCCACTTTTGCCTCATCGTATAGCACTCTAACGAACAGTTTCCTGTTAGAATTTCTCTGACGCAAACATGGGAGAAACACAAATAGCTTGAAAAGCGCAAAAGCCATCTCTGTCCAATTTAAACATGACTATGAAGATCCCCTGGATGTCAGGGAATTGCTTTGAGTAACGAGAGTTTATCGACTGCTCGTGCTTATGTGAGCCATTATCCCGGGAATTCTCCAAATCTTTTCTGGTTGTCTGGAAATAATAACCCTGAGGGACAGGGCACTCTCACCCCTATGGACGGATCTACCACCCCCTTGCAATATCCTAGCTAAATTATTCATCTCGGGGTCACTATTTAGGAGGCTTCCAAAATCAGTTAAGAGTCTGAGGAAAAATCTTTCCAAAAATTGAGCCAGTGTTTCCCTTAGCAAGGCTTCCACATCTGGCCCAACAGTCTTTTCCTTCCTGCTACCTCTCCTGTGGGCTGGCTCTGGCTAACACTAATGATGCCCAGATGTCCTGGATCCGTAGGGTTCCCACCTCTGCTGCCTTTCTGTCAAGGCATTACCCTCTTCAGGTCACATGAGAATATAAGGATTAGAAAGCCACACCCCTCCTCGTGGGGCCAATGGGGAAGAGCTCTCCATCTGGATGGGGCGCACTGACATCGCAAAACTCCCAGGGGCTGCAGTCTTGCCATTAGCAGCAACGCACAGCACTGTCCCCTCGAAGGAGCACCAAGGCCGTGGTCCCTCAGGGAACTCAGAGGGGAATGCTGGCCTTTGTGGGTTTTCGCTGCTGGGCAGAGCATGTCGGGTTTTGCTGGCAGACCTTGCTTCACTCCCCTGTGCTTCTGTGTTGCCGGATTGTACAACTACTCTGGCGCAGAGCATTCCTGGTTCTCGTCCCTCTTCTGGGTGGCACTTGCTCTGCTCTCCCTATCTGGAAAGGTGGATTACAAGCGCAGGGAGTGGGATCTGTGCAAAGCAGCTCCTTACAATAAACAGAGCCTTACCCCAGGAGGAAGTTCTGCTTCACTCTCAGTCTTTCCCACTAACCGTCTTGAATGTTCTCAATGCAAAGTTCTTCTGCATAGTCTCCTCTTCCAAGACCACTCCACCCTTGCTGGGCTGAAAGCTTCCAGTCTGAAACTTTGCTTTGAAGATTAGAGTGCCGTCTGTGTGTGTGTGGGTGTGGGGGGGAGTTGGTGGGTGAGCAGGCAGAGCGTCTGAGATGGGAGCACTCGCTTTCCTTGCTTTCTTGCATCAGCTCTGAAGGTGTCCGGAGGAGGTGGCACAGACCCTGGGTAACACAGGGGCAGACTCTGATAGCACATCTGGGCCCTGCCCTCTTCTGCTGTCTGAGAGAGTGCCAGCATGTGACTTTCTGTGTCTCTACTTTCTCATTTAGAAAATGGATCACAGATTCGTGGGATGGTTATAAAAACCACATGACAATATTTTGTAATACATCAGAAAAGAATTTGAACACACACACACACACACACACACACACTATTGTAAAAAATATCCTAACTGTCTGTCTCACTTTATTTTTCTACATCTATAAAAAGGGGTTGAACGCAGTCACTGAGAACATAAGTACTGTTTAGAAATTAATATGAAAATTAATATGTAAGGAGAGAATATTTAATTCCAGGCAAAACCCATCAACTCAGACTAATGAACTAAGTGTGTGGAATCTATTGTCTTCAAAGACAAAGATGGCGTTGCTGATGCTCTCTCGTGCCAGAACATCACAGCACTCCAGGACAAAGAGCCCTGGAGCCACATTAAAGAGCTTCTGACCTCGAGTGTCTGATGGGTTTTGTTACTTCATTTTCTCAAAGGGAATATTGGAGATGCTACCCAAAATGCCTCACATGTGAAAGCTGGGTTTCTGGCCACGTCTCAGACAGTGGCTTGGTAGTTGTGCATGAATCGCTTCTGTGTGCCTGCACATCTTCTATAAAGCCGTCCGCTCTGCCTACTCACTGGGCAACTGGTCCTGAAAGTGTCATGCTCTTAGTTTTGCTCCATCGTAGAAACACCGTTCTTCATTCCTCTGGGCTCTTCCACAGCACAAGCGCTGTTTCCCGCAAGAGCAAGCTTTGAGCTGCCCACTGCAGTTCTGGAAGGGCGAGGCTGTTTAACAAATACACAGCTGAACGACATTAGGCTACAAACTTCTAATATGGCTTCCTTTAGCAAAATAAAAGCCTTTTAAATGGAAAAATATTCACTTGTAATAATCTGGAAATGGGCTGGAACGTCTGGCTCCGTCCATGCATTTTCAAACTCTTCAGTATCTCCGAAAAACCATCAAGAAGTATTTTTCCTCTGATACATGAACTGCAGTGTATCTGTGAGTTGGCGCACACCACTGCCAGGGTGTTCAAATTCCTCACATCCCCGTCTCCAGGACTGATACTTCAGACTGCGCGATCCCGGGGTTCAGTCTGTCTGACTGCATTAACACCAGAAGTGACACAATAAAAAGATGACGTTCACAATCATCTTGGCTCTTTCAGAAAAATAGCAGATGACAGTTGCTCTATATTTACAGTTCGGCTGCTCCATTTATTACAAAAGAAAAAAAATTGTTTTAGAAACAAGGACTCTATCACCAATCTTTCTGCATTCCAAATGCCCTTCAACATTCCTGATAAATGTGAACCTTAAGACCGAATTTAGCCTAGCAGCGCTCTGTGCTCCTGCAATTTTGACCTTTAGGGTTTGGTCTCTGGAAAAAAACTAAAATTAAACGCTGAAAGCTTTAGGGTCTGAAACACGGTGTAAAGCCTGGACAGGAGCAAAGGTGTACTTGGAATGAGAAACGGAGGGCTGCCTCAGAGGGTGAATTCACTTGCCATATGACCACAAAGACCGAAGTTAGAATTCTCACATGAAGATGAGCACAGCAGCACACAACCGCAGCCCCAGCGCCCCGCGAGCAGATGGGGGTGTGGAGACCAGAGAGTCCCCAGATGCTCAGGGGTCAGCTGGCCTGTCATACAGAACAGCGAACAGCACAGAAACCTTGTCTTAAACAAAGCGGACGGCGAGGACCCCTGAGATGCCTTCTGACCTCACTCTTGCACTGTGCCACGTGGGTGCCCTCCCCACATCTGGCTGAAAGAACACCGAAGAATCCTTGGCGTCTGGCTCTGGGCACAGGTTCTGGCTAAGAACAGCCACACCTAGGGGCCGGTGACAGATGCCGCAGCGATATTTGACTGTGCTCCTTTTCCAACACAACCACAGCATGGTACTCCCTAACAAAATACAGTTATGCTTTCAGGGGCCAGTTAAGACATAGAGATGAAATTTAACTAAAATGCACACCCACTGCATTTTAAATGTACAGTTATCACACAGTATCCCATACGTGTGTGGAATGTTTACGTTATGAATCGATTAAAAGTGAATTTGAATAAAAATAACATCTACTGAATTTCTGAGGCACATAGAGCTCATTTCACTATTATTACCAAAATTTAGAATACAGGGAGTTTCTAGAAAAACAATGAAAGAAGTAGCTTTAACCTAACAAGCTGGTCTTGAAGGGGCAAAAACACTTTAAGAATGTTATTACATTTGTTTTGTTTTGTTTTTGTTGTGTGTGTGTGTGTGTGTGTGTGTGTGTGTGTGTGTGTGTGTGTAGGTCAGAGGACTACTTGTAACACACAATCATTGCCTCCCACCCCATGTATCCTGGAGACTGACCTCGGGTCTTCAGGCTCGGAGGCAAACACCTTCCCTCACGGATCCATCTTGCTGGCCCAGCCAAAGCATTTTATAGGGTAACAAACCGTACTCTTTGCAATAATTTGGGTAGGGCACAAGCTCTGAACTGAGATCACAGGGAAGCAGTAATGAGACTCAGTTAGCAGGCGACAGCAGGTGGGCTGTTCACGCACAGTACCTGCGCTTCCCCCCTGTAAACGGGGTGATAATATCATTCTTAAGATTGCCCGGAAGACCAACAAGGTACCAAAAGTACAGCGCCAGAGCAGGCCGGGTGAGGGCTGCGGTGCTATGGCTCCTGCTGCTCTGAGCCACACCATAGCTACCTTTGAGAGGCACAGCACTGCCCCACATCCGTGGAGGCGCCCTGACTGCTCCCGGGTCTTTTCTGCCAATCTATAGGGCTCCAGTCCATTTTCTTGGGATTTCTGTAAAGAAGAGACTAAAACTCCAGGGGCAGGGGTGGTGGTGGGGTCGGGGTTTCTAAAGGGTAGATCTCCGGGTCCTAACTCTGGGACTGATGGCTGTGACAGGAAGGAATGCCTCTGAAGCTCTGAGGTAGGCAGAGGGTGGCCCAGTGGGGGACTCCTGCAGGGATCCGAAGCATGCTGCCTTCAGGATCACGCAGGAAGCTCTGGGCCTTCCCTCAAGTGTGGCAACACAAGGCAGCATTCTCTGGTGTTTTAGAAATCATCGTTGGGTTTCCACTATTCTGACGGTGGTCAAGTAGCATCTAAGGAGAGCTGTGTTCTTGACTTTGCTCTAGTGTGGGCTGCGATTACAGCTGTTCTGTGAGGCCGTGAACAGTTCTGGGAGGTTGTGCATCGAGGGGAGGAAAAAGACACTGGTTTCCATTTTCCTTTGCTTAGACACAGGCAGGATGGAAACAGGGAAAATGACCCACTCCCTTTGCATAACTCTTGCTCTCTTATCATAATTTTTCTGTGCCATGACATCGGATACGCTAAGTTAATAGCAATACAAACTTGAGAATCAAGGGATTCAAGCTATCACTGGACTACAGAGTACTTAATCAACAGGTCTCCAAATCGATATAGTCATGGTATCAGCCTGTTGAAAAGGCTGTACGTGTTCTGAAATAAAACACATTGGCCCAGCTTTACGTTGCAGTGGAAGTGGGATTTTTATTTTCATAGGTCTCCTATTCTATTAGTTGATCTTTCCTGTGGGGACACAGGGTAGCACACAGTAACCCACACGGGGTCTTCGAGAACAAATTGCTCAGTCTAACAGAGGAATTCCTCCCAGGGAGGGTAATCAAGGGCTCCTGCCACCCTCCCCTGAACATTTTGCTCAGCCCCTTTTCCAAAGAATAGAGCACTGTTTCTTTTTCTACTGACACAGAGGCACAGCTCTGCAGACAGGGCTGTCTTTTACTGTATTTTAAATTGTTGTTTGTGTTTTTTTTTATTTGGTTGTGTGTTGTATATGACACACCACGTGCGGGCACAATCGCCCACATAACATGAGTGGGGGTCAGAGGACATCGGCTGTCTCCCTCTATCACCCTCTGTTTTCTTCTCCTGAGACAGTCTCTCTCGGAATCCCTGATGCTAGGCAAGTGGTCAGCGAGCCTCAGGGATGCTCCTGTGCCCGGCCCACAGCCCTGGAAGCACAGGCACCCTCATCAACAGCTGGCTTTTTAATGGGAGTACTGGAGGCTCGATCTCGGGTCCTCACGTTCATGCAGCACTGAGCCGTCTCCCCACCCCCACACAGGGTTCTTTTTAATCTGTCATTTCTATGGTGTCCTTGAGAGGTGGCTGGGTCTATCTCATCTCTGAAGAGGGAGAGATAGTGAGGGCAGGACTGCCCTGTGTTGTAGACCGCTGCCCTCTAAACATGCCCGGCTTTACACGCTAATCAAAGCAGCTGTGTCTGCTCGTGAGAGACGTCCGATACCCGAACGGCTGAGCTTCTCGTGGGAGGAGTTGCTGGGGAAGTCATTCGGCCCTCGATGTTCACTCAAGCCATGCTTCCTACTCCTACCTTCCAGCTACATGCAATTCCACCCCAGCGGGTGTGAGCCCGTGGCCTTGGGAGGTGACAGGAATACAGAGGGTGACCATTTGAGGGAAGAGGGAACTCCGTCTCTACAACTACGGGAAAGTCATCATCCACGGCAGGGTGAGAACCTCTGGTGACGTGGTTGCTTTTGGGGCCACCCAACTCCTCTACGTCACCCCCACCACTCGCTCTTGTGAGCCCAATAAGCTCCTTGGTTCACTGAGCTGGACTTCGGAGACACAGTCACTTCTGGCTGGTGGACACCCTGGCTGAGTGACCTTTGGCCATGACTTCCCCGGGGAAGGGTTTCTGCAGCACACCCTGAAATCAACTAGGCAGCCGTCAAGCCTGAAGCCACGGGCCTGGAGCAGAGGGCGGAGAGAGTGGAGCTGGCTGTGAAGGCGGACTGTGTGGCTCTCAGACGCCATTGCCTGCTTCTGCATATGAGCAAGCAGCAATTGCCTGGAACAAAAGGGCCAGGCACTGCAGTGGCCTGAGTGACCAAAGGGCGGGGCACTGCAGTGGTCCGAGTGATCCCTCCCATCCCCACTGTGGAAGCTTAGCGGCTGCTAGGCTCTGCTAGGCTACGGGGACTTTAGGATGTGGGGACGTCTCCGGGGCTCTGTCCTCTCGGATGGGTGAATGCGTTGCTCATCACTGGTGTGGGGTTCTCAGACAGGGTATGTTTATCCCATTATTCTGCGCGCTCACATTCTCTTGCCCTCTTGGGTTCTGCCATGGGATGGTACGACAAGAAACTCTCACTGAATGCCAGTGCCTGGATACTGAACATTCCAAGAAAAAAAATAGAGCAAAGCCAGTGACCAAATTGTTGAGAATGAATGTAGCAAAGCCCCCATGTTAAAGGCTCCAGGAGAGGCTGCACCCTGAGAGGGAGTCTTGGGGGCCGGATCAGAGGGTGGGCTGAGTTATTCCTCCACCAGAGCAAGCGGGACCGTCCTATGCTCAGAAAACACCCTCCAGTGTTTTACCAGCAATGAGACCCAAGTGGAACACGACAGGGATTATGTGTGGCTATGCTTGGTTATCAACCTGGCTACATCTGGAATTTTAAAAAAAAATGAAAGGACATTACTGCTAGGAGTTTTTGCTTAATTTGGAGTGGGGAGGTCCACTTTCAGTCTGGATCTCTGAGGTGGGAGGCCCATCTCTAATCTGCATCACGCCTTCTGCTGGAAGCCTATACAAGGGCAGGGAAGATGGAAGATTTTGCTCTTTGCCTACTTGCTCTTGCTAGCAAGTCCATTCCTTCTCTGCATCGGAGCCTACTTTTTTAGGGATTCTGAACATACCAAACACTGGCTGAGACAGCCAGCTCTATGGACTGAGCAACTACTGGATTCTTGAACCTTCCACCCATGAGTGGCCATTGTTGGATTATCCGTACCACCGCCTGCATGGCATTCTAATAAATCCACTTTTCTATATAACTAAAGACCTGCTCTATAAGCATGGCTACCCTAGAGAACCCTGACTAAAACAGCTGCCTAGCCCACCTCCGGATTCTGCTCCACGAATGTGGTGGGACAAGGCATTATAAAACATTACAAGATAGCCACACGGCTGTGACAGCAGGCACATGACCCACCTGTGGCAATTCAAGCCAGATAAAATCCCAGCATGGAGAGGGGAGGTGGCCATGGAGTCTGGCCCCCTAGCTCAGGAGCTATTGGTAACTCATCACTGCCGGGGGAGGGAGAGTCGGTTTTCCGTAAAGGTGTGTACCGATTTTCTTGGTAGGTTTGGTATGCTCCAGTGGATGGCACACAACCGAGAGTATATGAACAGAACAAATTAGAACTGATGGAGAGAGGCAGAGATAGAGAGATAGAGAGAACAGAGACACACAGAGAGACATAGAGACAGGAATGTTATGTTCTCGGGACAAATCAGATACACCCACTTTTGGGATCAGGATATACTCTAGATATACTCAAGAGTGGTTTGAAGATCAAATTTCACGATCTCAGATCCCTGCAACCTGCTAAGACCTCCAGAACCAGGGAACGTGCAATGGCAGGCCAATAGCAGTCACTCCTTGAATCAAGCATTCAACCAATGAGCCTGGCTCCCTCACACAGGAGTAAACAGACAACATACTTTTGTCATAGACGCACAAACAATTTCTCTTGCGTTTGTGTGTAATAAAAGCCAGGAAAGTCACACGTTCTTTGTAAGATTCCAAAGCTTTGCAGGCCCATGACCCCTTCCTGGTAGAATATGGCTGTATCAGTCATTTTTCCATCACTCAGACGATGGAAGCAAGGCTGGTCTGCACGGATAGGTCAGAATTCAAGGACTGAAATAGCTTTTTGGAAGAAACCAAGAGCTGCAAGGATGCCTGCACCTAGAAACATCCATGGCACCACTGCTCCTGATGGTCTGTTAGCGTAGATGCCTGTCCAGTGAGACACACCCCTCGTTGTCACCCAGTGGGAGTGGGCCGCTGTGCTGCAAAGTGTTCGCCCATGGCCTAAGCAGGGTCCACAGAGCCAAAGTCATCTACCACACACAAGAGGCCTTCTGAGGCCACCCGCTGGCATGAGCCCTTGTTCAGACCGCAGGGCACCGCGTTAGCTCAGTCAGCCAGTGCCAGCTTAAGAGGAGAACAGGGGTAGGAGAGAGGAGGTGGCCAGAGATGCGCCCCAGGGGAAACTTTGTCCTTATCTTTCCCAAGCCCCAGGTAACTAGACACGTTCTTCAGCTGGTTCTTTTCACAGAGCGCTTTCAGAGGCTTACAAAAGCCAGCTCGGAAGACACAGCTTACGAGGCACGCTGGTTGGAAGGACGCATAAAACATGAGCGGGGAAAGGAAGCGTTCACCGGGCGTCTGTGTGGGGCAGGGGTTGAAGGCATCCGTCTGTGAGGTAGGCATTACTGGTGTCCCGTTATCCACGGCCTCACAGCCCCAGGCTCACCTGTCAACCTCACTCTCCCAAAACTAGTTACAGATTCCAGAAACAGTCACTTGTAGGTCAAGGCACGTCATGTTGGAGCAGCGTGCTGTGTTCTTACCCTGCGGCATTTGAGGCTGCAGTCTCCATTCTCAGGGTATAGACTGTCTCTGCTTGCCATGAGTTTCTAAGGCCGCTTCCCAGTGAGACCCCAGGCTCTGCCTGGATTATTTTGAACGGGACGAACCTGTTTATCAACAGTTACTGCAAACTCCTATGACACTGAATTCACGGTACCTTACCCCCCAAACGGTGAGGTATTCCGAAAAGGAGGACAGAGAGGGCCAGGGAGCTCTATTTTATTTGCTGGCAATTTGAGTTAGGTGGCTCAGTTGATCTAGTCTTACTTTTTAAAATATGCACAGAGGGTGTAGGAAAAGCAAACAGGATGGTTATAAAAATCAGAAATAATTTCCGTAAGCCATGGAGCACCCAGCAACAACAGAAGGCAATCCCACCGCTGCCTTTGCTGGTTTTTGCGGCAGACGTTGAAGACTGTTGAAGACTTACCTTGAAATGGAACAGATAATAAGAAACACAACAGCTCTTCTGAGTTTGTATTTGAATCATCTAAGCCATGTTATGTCTAGGCAGCGCCAGTGTGGAAAATTCTCAAAGGGCACGATACATAATTATGGGAGCTTCAGTTTTGCAAGCGCCTGGAGAAGGTCACTGCAGCTGGCAGACAGCCACTGTATGCAGCACATTAGGAAGAAATCTTCAGTGACAGTGAGAGGGCGTGTTTGAGTAAAGAGCAGCCTTGGGCAGCTGCCACTCTGCGCTCACTACCCAGTTTCGTGCCTGCAGCGGCCTTGGCACCAGCAGCCTGCACACTCATCATCCAGGCACTATGTCACAAGGTTGCACTTAATACAAAACCAAACCAAACCAGGCGTGGGGGCGCACGCCTGTCATCCCAGCACCCAGGAGGCAGAGGCAGGTGGATCGCTGTGAGTTCGAGGACAGCCTGGTCTACAAGGTGAGTCCAGGACAGCCAAGGCTACACAGAGAAACCCTGTCTCGAAAAACCAAAAACCAAACCAACCAACCAACCAACCAACCAACCAACCAACCAACCAACCAAAACCAACAAAATAAAAAACTAGAGACTGGTGATTGGACACAAGGCCTCTTAATGCTGCTCAGCTCTGCTACCGAGCTACACCCGTTAGGTGCTTTACTCTGAATCGCCGGCAGCAAGTTTTAAATCTGAAGAGTTCCCGCGTTTAAAAAGCTGCTCCTTTAAGATTTCCTGTGAGCATCCGAGCGGGTCCTGTTTCTATCTACTGTTCACAAAGTGCTAAATCCTATGTAAACATACATGGCCACACATTGCTAGCCGTGCCACTGCTCTGTGCTAAGCCGGTCTCAGGAATTTTTGGACAATCGAGTGCTTGCTCCTAACTCCTTAAATATGACAGGCCACCTTTCGTAGAACGTTTGACTTCCCTTGAATTTTTTTTCCCATCTTCAGATGCCTGGTGCTGTGATAGAAAATCTGTAACCGTATTTTACTGAATCTGAAGTTTACCCAAGTGGAAAACTATTTTTTGTTGAGTGTCTGAAAATCCCTATACCGAGAGACAGGGCCGGGGCCAGCAGGAGCTGGATGGGCACCTGACTCTGTGCCTCGTGGACAAAAATTAAGTAAGCACGGGCAAAGGAGATCCTAGGAAAAGGAGAGGCAAATGTCTTCATGTGTGTCTTTGTGCACACCTGCGGGGAAGAGCACAAGAAGGCAGCCCCGAATGCTCGGCCAACTTCTCAGAGTTCTCCGAGAAGCGCGCAGAAAGGTGGAAGAGTGTGCCTGCCAAAGAAAAGGGGAAATCCGAAGGTACGGCGAAGGCTGGTGAGGCTTGTTACGAGAGCGGCATGAAAAGCTACATCCCGCACAGGGTAGACCAGGAAGAAGTTCAAGGACCCCATCCCACACAACGCACCTCCCTTGGCCTTCTCTTCCTGATCTGAGCACTGTTCCCACGGCTCGTCTGTCAGGAATGTTGCATCGGAACCAGGAGAGATGTGGACCAACACTGTCCCGACGACAAGCAGCCCTGAGAGAAGAGGGCCGCCGAGCTGAAAAAGTACGAGAAGGACATCACTGCCTACAGAGCTAACAGAAAACCCAATGCCTCAAAAAAGGGGGTGGTCAAAATGGAGAAGAGCAAGAAAAAGAAGGAGGAGGATGAGGAGGAGCATGAAGATGATGAAGAGAGGAGGAAGAGGAAGATGATGAATAAGTTGGTTCTAGCACTTTTTTTTTCTTGTCTGTGAAGCATTTAGTTCCCCTGTACACAACCCCTTTCAAAGAAAAAAACTGAAATGTCAGGCTCTGTAAGATTTGCCCCTAAACTGTACCGTGTCTTTTTTTGGTGCAGTTATCACACTACCGAATGTGTCTTTAGGTAGCCCTGTCCTGGCAGTATTGTCAGTGGCCACTACCCTGCCTGGCACAGTCTGTAAATGGCATGGACATTTTAAAGCAGGATGTTGGTGCCCAGCACACGTTAGTTATGTATGGGGACGGCAGGGGGTTTTGCTGTTGTTTTCCTTTTCTTTCTTTCTTTTTTTTTTCCATCTTAAGTTGTCTGTGATGCAGCCTATACAAAGATAATTGTTGGTCTATTAACTGAATACCACTCTGTAATTTCCAAAAAAAAAAAAAAAAAAAATGCAGCTGTTTTGTTGACATTTTAAATGCTTCTAAGTAAATAACATTAAAAAAACAAAAAACTAAACACAAAACAAAACAAAACAAAAAACCCAAGTCTGTACCTTGTATTTAGAATTTTGTCCTCTCTTTTGTGATAACTAAGGGCCAGGACAATCATGATTCATGGTGATAATAACAGCATTTATGAATTACTGCACATCCTAGCCATGATTAACTGAATCTGTTTTTGTGCACACTGACACGATTTAACATATTCTTGGGATAAGGGTTCACAATGACAGATTGCTTGCCTGGCATGAGCAAGGCCCTAGGCTCAATTTCTACCACTGGAAGAAAAAAATTCTTATTTCCCATTGTGGGAAATAAAACTCAGAAAAAGTCTCTGGCATGTCCAAGGCCCAGATGTCAGGAAACAATGGGGCCAGACACCACTTCTTCTTTCAAGTACAGTAGAATTTTCTTCACACTGCCTTCATTTATTTACCCACAGTCTCACTGGCTCACCCAGCAGACACTTCCTGAATGTAGGCTGTACACCATCCACCGTGACAGACCCTGGGAATATTGATTCCGGAAGGATCTCATCCCCCAGTTGGTGGCCATTTGGTAAATGAACGGCAGGAACTTACACTGGTGCTGTGACAGGCGTGGAAGGACGGAGCGATGAGGGTGGGTCCTGAGAGGACAATGCTCTTGTCGCGGAGGGATGGACACCCCATAGAACCTGAAGCAGAAAGTCTTTCCTTGTGCCATGTTCCTAACCAGTGGTGTCCTTACCTCAGGGCCGACACGCAAAGCTGTGGAAGCACTTGCTGAGGCACTAAGGAGGCACTGAAGTAAGGTGACAGAGAATGTTCCAATGGGAGAGGAGTGCTTGGCGAGGATGCAATGTTACGGCCCCTTTGATTGTTTCTCTGAATTACAGATGGGGAGATGAAGTTGGAAGGGAACCAAGAGCAAATAGCAAAAGCCAAAGGTTGTGGATTTGTGTGCAACTCGAGGAACGTGGACTCTCATTTGGAAGGAGCCAGGAGAGAGCACGGACATTTAAACGGGGTCATATGTGGACATCAGGGAGATTCTTCTTGCCGTGATGTAAGACCGAGGAATCAGGAGAGGGGGGATCCTAACAGGAAGCTACGGGGGAAACTGGGCGGGGGTGAGGGGTCCCTGGAATTTGCAGTGAGGATGGAAAGGCGGGGTGGAGACAGACTGGGGAACTGTTAAAAGACCAAGTGGAACTGGGACGAGAAGGCAAAAATCTAACTGATTCCTCAAGACTCTGCCTTGGGAGAAGGCACTATCAGTGACAGCCTTCTCTGGGTTAGACAGGAGAGGGTGGGGGAAGGCTTCCCTCCACCGCAGGCAGGACACAAGGTTTGTCTCCTGTGCACCCAGGGTCTGATGTATTTTGACCTTCAAGTGTGTGTATGAACTGGCCATTAGAGGTCTAGACCGATAGATGACTCAAAGGCAGGCTGTGATGCTGGGTTAGCCACACATTTAAAAATATTCTTCTTTAGGCATTTCTTCGTGGAAATCCAGGAAAAGGCGGGCGGATGGAATAATGAAAAAGTAAATAATAAAGGCTTTAGCTTTAGAATAAGATATTAGCATAAAGGGCTGAACATTTCTCCATACGCTCATCTGATTTTATTCAACATGGTTTTCAATTATAAAACATCAACATCTTGAAAGATGAATTATTTTAAAAATCTGTACTAGCCACACGCCCTTCATACATACTGCATTTAGTCTCAGGAGGAAACACACACTCAATGGGTAAAGGGAAAAGAAACCATTTCCCCAAACGAGGGAAGGAGAGCAGGCCGTCTGGCTGACAGCCAGGCCAGAAGTTCCAAGACAAATCCCAAGTAATTCACCTTTTACCTAAGTTCTCATTCAAAGCCCCACCCCTGACATGAGCTATTTTAAAGTATCCTTACTTCCACCACAAAGTGCCCTTGGTATTTTTTTAATACTGGATGCACGCATGCACGCATGCGCGTACACTTTTAAAAAAGAATGGCTAAATTAGCAAATCTCATTTGCTAGTGCCCATTGGAACCACAATTTCAATCTGTTGAGACAGCACAAAGACTTAAAAGTGAATGAGTGAAAATGGTGCTCCCCTTTTTCTTCTCAGACAAATTCTATTTAGCTGGCTTCTGCCTCGATATCCACGCTATTTTCTGCTCCCTGGCTGGAGACAGCTTTCCCAGAAGGGCCGCTCTGCTGGGTGCGTGCACCCGTGTTCGTTTGTCCTGCTTCTAAAAATTAGAACATAGCAAGCTTCTAATCATCACTTGTTAATTTGAAGCAAAAAGAATTCTTTTTTCCATTGAAAGCAGATTGTAGTTAAAAAAAAAAAAAACAAACCAAAAAACAGCGTTCTCCAAGGTCACATGCTGTTGGCACTGCTCAGGCAAGCCGTGTAGCCCAACTGCTTACGCTCAGCTGTGTTTACTCAAACCTGACTTGACAAAGTCTGCCCCTGGTTATTTGAAGCAGTCATGTGCCCTCAGCTGAATAGATATTACACAAACTTCTGGAGGGAATGGCATTTGGCCCCCATAATTCTGGAATAATTTACTACGTACCCTCAACCTAAAAACACCAAAATGATTCACAGTATGTTTTTTTGCAATAGAAACATAAATACTTCATATTACAAAGGGAGCCATCTGCATGACCTTTATGGCTGATGTATGATTTACTGGCAAGGCATGAGACTGCTTTGGAAGGTGTGGCGGGGCCCGGCTACAGGCAGCTGCAGGCAACGTTCATTTCGGTCTTTTCAATAACCATCCAGATTTCAAGGAATTTCTGTAAACAAGCTGTCACTTAAAGAAAATAACTTTCCATCAAGTTCTGCACCAAGCCCCAGAACAGAACATGCATATGAAATAAGAATTGAGTAAATGACTTCCAGAGGCGTCTCGGAATCGTGTTTACACTAGGGGCAGAAGGCAAACGCTCCAGGTCTTACCGCTGTATCTGACACTAAAGGCAGATTTTTGCTTTTACAGTAACATAAACCATTTCCTTTGCACAGGCTCTGTTCCTAATTAGATGAGATCTTTTTTCTGGCCTATCCTATTTACATTGTCTGTTGTCAGATTTGCACACCAAAAGCTATACATGCTTTCCTCTTCAAGCTGCGATGGAAGCGAAGGTGGAGGCACCTCTGTTCCCCAGAGATTAATCACCGAACCTGTCAATCAGCAGACTTGCTGCAGTGCTATTGCTAACAGGACAGTGGTGCTCAGCCTTCCAAATGCTGTGACCCTTCAGTATAGTTCTTCAGGGTGTAGTGACCCCAACGATAACATTTTCTAACTGTAATTTTGCTACTGTTATGAGCCGTAGTGTAAAAACATGTGCTTTCCAATGGTCTTAGGTGACCCCTGTGAAAGGGTCATTAGGCTCCCCAGAAGGGGTGAAAACCCACAAGGTAAGAACTGCTGAGCCAGTAGCTCAGTGAACATGGGGAGATAGGGAGTGTCTGAAAAGTAACAAATGGGAGAGGTTTTGATGGCTTTGGCTTTTGCCCTAACTTGCAAAATCTGCTTAGATAAGCATTCTGTAAGTTAAGCTAACGAGGTAACAGCCTGCTACAGTGTTGTGATTGCTAGTGCATTTCCTTCACGGAGGCTTTTCAAACGGCTCTCACAGCACACGCCACATTGCCTTCCCTCAGGCTTTTGCTCTGAGGTCCATAGTAGATGGAGGCCATACATGGGTATTTATAAGATGACAGTAGTATAAAAGACTGTATACATAAGCACATAGGCTATACGGATCAGACATGTATGTGTGAGAGAAGGGGTGTGCTCTTCCGTGTGCCCGCCTTTAACATCAGCAAACAACCCTGCAGCACATGTTGGGGACAGGGGCATCGTCTTCCTGCCATCTCTCTGAGAGAACGCTGAGGCCTCTTTTGATTTTAATGCAAGACTGATCCACCATCTTCCCAGATCTAGAAGATTCCTCAGATTCAAACGACAGCCATAGAACCAAATTAAAATAAAAGCGAGGGCATGCAGCCTCCTCTCTCAAAGCCCAGCCATGGGAGAAAGCCAAGGGCAGGCCAGCCAGCGGGGTCAAGGCTGCTGCTCTGGAAAAACTCTTTTATGGCTCCTCTAGAAAGCCTGAGCTGTTTCAAGGGGAGTTGGGGAGGGAAGCTGGAGACCAGCAGAGAAGCAGCCTCTCACCTTACCAGGGGCTCAAGATGCAGCTGATGCGCAAAACTCAAAGGAACTAAGTTCTTTTACAAGTGAAGAGCCCTGTAGCCGGCTAGCTGCTGATAAAATGAAAGCAAATTGCCAAAATGGAGCAGCCATATAACTTCAGACAGAAACTTGATATGGGCGTCCACTCACAGAAGGAAGCACAAAAATCCTATGTATGCAAATTATTTTCCATTCATTGGGATTGTCTTGAGTCAGCCTTGAGTCTCAGGAAACAGACTGCAGTCCATTCTCTAAAACCATTAATTCAGAAGAAAGAGCCATGAATCACTAACCAGAATTAGTCTGCCGAAAATCTGCGTGCAGCTGGGGGTCAGTGCCTTTCACAGTATTAAGCAATGCTGGCACAGACATCATAAAACAAAAACAAAACAAAGAAAAGGAAAAAAGAAGAAAAAGAAAGCCTTCCAACAAAAATCTGAAAAATCTCGTATTTTCTGGTTTCACTTTTCCCGGAATTGAAACACCATAAAAAAACAAACAAACAAACAAACAAAAAAACCAAAAACAGTACTTGCTTCCAGCTCATCAAGGAAGGGCTGAGAGACATAAACATTTTTATTTCATTTTTCACAAGAAAGTGACCAACGTTTTCTTAGCTTCACAAAAAGCTTCAGGTTTGGGAGATGTCCTGGTAAAATCTCAGCAAAGGAATTGAAAAAACTATTTTTTTTCCCCTTGCAAACTTGGCGTATATGCAGAAACAGTGAGGTGAGTGGAATCACAGAAAGGCTCAGAGCCACAGAGGGGAGTCCAGCCTTTACAATTCCGGACAGAGAAGCGTCCACAGAGGGAGAATGTGGCGCTCCCGCAGCACAGCAGAGAGCTTGCTGTCAAGGCCATGACCCTCATGACAGCTTTGCGAGATATTTTTTATCTTCTGCTTCTTATACATACACATAAAAGCAGACTGGGGAAGTTAGAGATGAGTTCGCTAGTGACTCGCAGTTAGTGATGGTGGAAAACTGTTCTTCAAAACCGAAAATCGGGGACTGAAGCCTCAAGGCCGCCATCTTAACCAGTGCAGAAACACCCCCTGGACTGCTGCTACATACGGGGAGACAAAGCCATTGCTTCACTCTTGATGTCCGGACGTAATATACACTGTCATCTACATTTTATTTTTTTTACCCTTCTGAGTATGAATAAGAAGTGTGAATCAGAGGCTTAACTCTGGCTCTTCAGCACCCTGCCTGGAAAGTGGGTTGATGAAAGTCCCCTCTCTCCCGCCCCCTCCCAGGGGAAAACCTGCTCAACGTCCATCGTTTTAACCATTGTCGAGACTCCAAGTCAGTAGCGTGAGCACACTGGCCTGATCCAACCATGCCTGCCATCCACGTCACGGACTTCTTCAACTTCTCCAGCTGAATGTGCACAGCCACTAAACACCTCTCCACAGCACCTGTCACTAGGCCCAGCCACACTTTTCTTCTGTCTATGACGCTGACCACTCTAGACACTTGACGCCCACCACACGACACGGGAGTCGTCTTATAAAGTACAGGAAGGCCTGTCGTCTTCCACATACAGCATCTCCGTGAACTCAGACGTTCCTGGACTCTTCACGCAACGAAAAAACTGAGGACCTGGTTCATCTTGATTTACAGCAGGTATTAAGCCTCCCACTCTTAAGAAAGGTTTTTAAATTACATTTCTATTTATTTGTTTTGTGGGAGACAGCATCTACCAAGGTGAGCATGTAGAGGTTCAGAGGATGACCACGGGAGTCAGAGAGTTGGGGACTGGGGCTCTGGGTGGAATCAGACTGGCCTCCAAGCCCTCTGAACGCTTCCGCCCAGATGGGAGATGCTAAGAGCACCCATCTACCTCCTGTCCAAAATAACTCTCTGGCTAGGCCTTTCTCATCAGGACTAGCTGCACTGTCTTCCTCTGTGGCCTGACAAGGCTGCTCCCCCATCAGGAGGAGGTGGTCAAAGAGCCAGCTCTTGAGTTCATGTCGGAGACAGTTCCCTCTTCCCAGTACTAGGGAACCCACTTGGAGACTGAACTGCCATGGGCTACATCTGAGCAGGAGTTCTAGGTTATCTTCATTGCACAGTCCTTTGTTGGAGTATCAGTCTCAGAAAAGACCCCTGGGCCCAGATTTCTGAAAGAATTTCCTGCCCAGATTCACAGTGGCTGGGCTACTGACCTCATCAGCTCACCTTTAGCCTCAGCCTGAGGTGAGCGGGGCAGACTGCTTCCCAGCAGTGCTGACTCAAGGCGCACCTCAGCAAAACTCCCCTCTTCATGCACCGTGGTCGTGGGTTCTGGGAGAAGACTGTATAATGCTTATGAACAAGTTCCCAGTACTCAATAAGTAAAGAACAGTGCTAAAGTAAAACACTGTACCTGTTACAGCACACACTGTATAGAATCAACTGAAGGACAAGCCGAGAACTACTCAGCATGGACTCTACAATTCCTTCACGAGAACGCTCAACCCCATTTGTCAATGGCTACTTCCTTGTACTTAAACACTCTGATCCTTCTTAGCACATATGGCCAACTTCTAAAATTTCTTTTTCTTAGGTTGCCATTTCCACTTTTCCTCCCTCTCTTACTTCTTTAACCAAGTCATAGCTTCAGATGTATTTTTTCTGCACCCCTGAAAGGCTCTAGCATCTCCCATCTCCGGATTTTTTTCCCCACTGTGTCTTTCTATATCTGAGCTACCATCATGTGCTAAAACTGGCAGGTGAGTACATTTGCCTCTTGTGTTTTGTTCTGGCTTGTTCAGTCTCAAAATCAGATATTCCAACTCTTTTTTTTCTTTCCCAGAGACAGCCTGATGCCATAGCCTAGCTAACTGGTATTGAACTCTTAGACTTCCTGCCTCCGTCTCCTGAGTGCACCACCGCCCCAGGCCAGGTCTTTTCAAGCCTGTATCAACGAAGAGTTTTCTGACCCGTACTCCACTATAAAGACATCCCATAGTTTCCAGGAAAGAAAATGCCACATAATTTCCCTAAATTACCCTAAGTGCAAATCCTCAGCAGCACCTGAGTCATATAAAGAGACAGTCAAGTGCCCTTGACCCTGGCTGAGTTTCCCAAGAAGAAAGAGGAGAGAGGAATAAGCTCACCAGCGCAGACCAACTGTGCCGCAAGCCATGGAGGTGATTTAGCACCTCAACAGCACACCAAAGCCTCCAGAGCACCAGATGAGTCTGCCAAGCAGGGCTGGCGGGGCCAGGGCCCAAATTCCAAGCCAACGATGGATGTCTACCTTCTCAACGCCACAGCCGCCATCGTGAGATGTTTCCTGTCTCTCCTTCCTTAACTCTCGACATCTGTGACATCTGTGCTTCCTGCCCTCCCTCCCTCCCTCCCCGCCTCTTCCCTTCCTTCCTTTTTATTCCCGTTACTGACCTTGATTTTTTTTTAAGTTTTAGATTAGCAAGACATACAAACTGAATCTGAAATGTTCGGCTTATGCTATGACTTGGGCCCTTGTGGCACTACCTTGAAGGCTATGGGGCCTTTTGATACCTAGCCAGCAGAGATAGCTCACCAGCACTAGACCTTGACCTATCACACCTATCCTGGGTTCTGGCTAACTTCTCTGTTTCCTGTTTGCTTCATGTGAACAAGACACGGCTTCACAGCTATTTGGCTCTATCTTCTCCACGATGCTCGGAAACACCTTGAAAGCATGAGCCCAAACTAATCCTTCCTCCCTCAGATGGTGTCTGTCGGTTACTCTGTCAATGACCAAAAAGTAACTAATGTAGCATGTAAGTAATGAGTGTATATATTTATAGGGTGTGGTGATACGTCAACACATGCACGTAGCATGTTCCTATCTGTTAACATTTGTTTCCTTTCCGTTGCTGTATTTTCAGAGCCGTCTAATACTTCATAAATTCTAACTGGGTTGCTGTGCACTGTGCTACCCCGTTGTGTTCTAACAGCAGAACAAAGCCGCCTCCCCGACGTATCTTGGTACTCCTTATTAGCAGGGGCTGGGAAGGTGGAGGTGGATACTTAGACAAGCCTCACAGGGTCTGAAGATGCATTTGGACCAGGGACATTTGTAAGTCAGCGTGGTGCGCTAAATGCTTCCTCCAGAAATGTGAGATGTTAGTCAAGCCTGCTAATCGAACAGGATGACAGCAACCATAGCGCCCAGGCTCGGCTACAGATTAACACAGCTGCTAGATCACCTGGAGAGACAGAGCCTGGCATCACTCAGAACAGATGCTCCCAGCCGAGGAAGGAAGGTGACCTAGCACAACGGCTCACACCTAAACCAGACGAAATTAAAATCAACATCCACCACAGAGGATATGAACGGGAAAGGAGAATGATGGGGAGAGAGGGTTCCAGGAGGAGAGGGGTGGAACAGCAGGGTAGAGCAGGCCCAGCACTTTGAAAAACAGCCTGCAGAGGGCAGGCAGAGTGCTCGCAGAGTGCTCGCACTGGAGAGACCAGGAATGTTAATCTCACAGGGCCCTGTCCTCAGTGGAAGAAAGGAACCCTTTTCCCCCCTGCCCCCAAAAGGCTGGGAGGGACATGGACACCCTGGTTACCTTTGCTCTTTACAGAGCCAGGCCTCACCAGACCCCCCAGAATTTCCATCCTGGACTCCCTCTCACTACTTTAGCTTTGCTTCTCGGTCAACAGACCCATGTCACACGTGTTGTATGCGCTGCTCACAGCTACACCGCGTGTCAGAGACCACAGGCCCTCGGCCTCTAAACCACAGAACCTGTCTTCAGGGTGGGGGGCACAAGTACTTTACAAAAGAGTTCTGGTGTAGTCATGCCTTAAGCTTTATCGTGTACATGGGACTGGGAGAATTGTTACCGGGAACCTTCCCCCCCCCCCCCAAGGTACTTAAATATGCCCACATAAACTGCCTGGTGTCAGACTCCAGAAGTTTGATCCAGCCTGGCTAACAAAGTTGAGCTGAGCCAAGTTTTCATTCTTGTCTCTCTATGGACCAGACTGCTTCACTGTCAGCAGCAGGGCTTTCAGGGAGCCCACAGAAGCGTTCCATTTTATAAGCCTCAAATATGTGTGTGTGTGTATATACACACGCGTGTATGTATATTCATATAAAGAATCTTAATTGGAGTTACCCCACCCAGGGGAGATTGTTCCTCCCAGTAGGTCTAACTTGCCAAAGAAAAATCCCAGCAAGACCTGCCCTCCAGGTGTTGGTCCAGTGTGTCCAAGAGCCACCGCCCTTCCCCCCCCCCCCCCCGCCAAAGAGTATAGGCCACTTCCATTGCTCCTTGTTGTCCATCAGAACTTGACTGTCAGACCTCACACCACATAAGGACACAAATTGGCCATGGGACAAAGAGAAATCAACTTGGCACTTACCAGAAAGCTTTTCCCTGCTGGCTGGCTTCCACAGTGCCTGATGGTGCTACTCAGCTTTGAGTCCCGTGAGCTACAGTGATGACTAGTCTGGCAAATATGCCCACGTGTGCAATAGTGGCACAGATATTATGGAGCTAAGCGCATGGGTCTGAATAGCTATGGCCCCCATAGACTCATGGGTTTGAGTGCTTAGCCCATAGGGAGTGGCACCATTAGGAGGAAGTGTGTCACTGTTGGGGCGGGCTTTGAGGCCTCCTATGCTCAAGCTACACCCAGTGTGGCACACAGTCTCTCCCTGCTGCCTGCGAATCCAGATGTGGGACTCTCAACTTCTCCTCCAGCACCGTGCCTGCCTGCATGCCACCATGCTTCTCGCCATGACGATAACGGACGAAACCTCTGAAACTGTAAGGCAGCCCCAATTAAATATTTGCTTTTATTTAAGAGTTGCCATGGTCATGGCATCTCTTCTCAGCCATAAAACCCCAACTAAGACAGTAACCAATGACTGTCTGTATGGGTGTAAGGCCCACTCTGCAGAAGGAAGCGCTGGTACGATAAACATGGCCAATAACCCGTGGCTGGGAGCTCACAGGATCCAGGGATGGACCTGCTGCTGTTATTCTGCCAAGTGGACAAAGCACTGACCTGCCCTCTGACCTCATTTCCCTCAGCCATACATTAATACAGCTGTCAAAGCTCATCAGGAAAGCCTGGAGTGAAACCGTGTCTTCTGGATATTGCCTTCACAAGAAGCGCACAGCTCAAGGCAGCTAACATCCTAGCGTGGAGATAGGAAGGGCTCACGGTTGGTCCCCACTCCAAGCTGAGGAGCTATTGACAGATTGCGGCTACCAGAGCAGGGAGAATCAGTGTGCTTTAGGGGTGTGGTCCTTGGTGGGTCACCCGGATCCAGTGGATAACCCCATGCCCATGGGGATATGGACAGCACAAATGGACTCAGAGGGCTATTTAAAAAAAAAACAAAAAACAAAACAACAACAAAAAAAAAAACAGAGAAGACATGGATAGGAAAGGGGAGGTGGGGAACGGATCTAGGAGGAATCAGACGGAAGAGTGGAGCCAATGTTTGAAAGTACATTGTATGAGTGTATAAAACTCTCAAAGAATGAAAATACTACATTTAACTTAAGAAAGAAATATCCTCTAAAAGAATAAAGCCCCTTCCTACCATTCTGTACTCCTGTAATGTTTCTATACTAGCTGTGTCTCCTGACCAGCCAGTTGAGGGGAACAGGCAGATCCACAAATGAGGGCCAGCTGACCTGACCACAGCACAGCCGTGGGTGGGCAACCAGGGTAGAAAGGGGAAGAACAGAGGGAAGCGTAGCCCTAGCAGATGCCGTGAGGCCCTGTGGGAAGGAGAAACAGGGGGAGCGGCCGGCCCGTGTGGGAAGGCCAAAAAACTTTGAGACAAGGGCAGGGAGGGCACGAGCTTAGGCTGTAGGAGACTGCTGAATCCCCAGTGCCAGGGAGCAGGTGGAAGGCAGGAGGAGGAAGTGACGGGATGGAAGGCCGCCTTCGTGCTCTCCATCCATCCACTACCTCGTGTGCTTGCCTTGGAGAGCAAGGTCTTCCTGCACTTGGAGAAAGAGGCTGATTTTGCGTCTGGATCAGTGTGCTACAGAACAGAAGCGCATTATAGAAGAGCCACAGCCCGTGAGGTGAGCATGCTTGGGAGGGACGGTGCCACAGGCTTGACAGCAGCCGTCAACCTGCACAGCACGAGGGCACCATGCAGCACAGGCCCGAGACACCTGCGTTACACATGCTGCAAGAGGCAGGGGGAAGCTGTGTGTTTTCCCAGAAACTCTTACACAACTTTTACAATGTACTTGTTTTTATTCTGTGTGACTTGGTGGCTTTCTCCGTGTAGAGCACTGGACCCCTGGAAGTGGCAGTACAGACAGTTGTGAACTGCCATGTGGGTGCTGGGGATTGAGCTCAGGTCTGCTGGAAGGCCTCGGAGCCATCTCTCCAGCCCCTTATATGACTTTTTTTGTTTTTTATTTTTATTTATTTTTGTTTGTTTTCCTGTCTTGGTTTTTTGAGACAGGGTTTTCTCCGTGTACCGTTAGCTGTCCTGGACTCGCTTTGTAGATTAGGCTGGCCTCGAACTCACAGAGATCCGCCTGTCTCTGACTCCCTGAATGCCGGGGATTACAGATGGGCACCACCCCCTCCTGGCTTTTCTTAGGCAACTTTTAAAGCAGACCATTTACAAAAAAAAAAAAAAAAAAAAAAAAAAAATTATTAACTTTTTAGTCCATTTAACCAGGATGGAAAACACCGTAAAATTGGATGGAAGGAGCCTGCATCAGGCGCTGAGAGAGTTCACGTCTCTTTCTGGCCCCGCCTAGTTGCGGAGGTCATTCGCTCCAGCCTGTCGAACGTGGGAGTAATTATCCGCACTTTTACCGAATAGAGCCGTAATGAGGATCAAACAGAGTAACAGATGTTCCTGCACGCCGCAAAATACAGTGCGACACAATATAAGATATTATTAGACCCAACCTGGCAGGAGATTTGCTAATCAAATACCAGAATAGTAAGTACGAAAACGAACTCAGTAAAAATATTTCTACAGTTCAATCACGGATTGTAACCCTTTCTCCTGCCATGATAAACAATCACCTTCGCTCTAAATGGTATTTTTATCACACGTCCAAGCCTTAGAGTTTCAGTGTGTTCTGGCCTCACTTTACAACTTCTGTCTGGGAGCTTTCTCCACATGGCTTCCTCCTCTGGAAGGGAGCACAGGGTGGGGGATGGGGCCAAGGCCATGGCAAAGGGCACGCATACCATCTGATCTCATCTGCAAGGATCAGCCCTGGGTACCGCCCCAAGGCAGGGACAACTCCGGAAAATCCCAGCCAGCCCTTCCAGCCCCACGGAACCCACGGGTTCGCTCCTGATCGGCTGCAGTTAGAGCCTGTAGTCCACCTGGCCCTGAGAAGCAGCGCTGCCGCCTCTGTGGTTTGACTGAAATGTATCTACAGCTGCTTGGAGCCACGTTTTAAAATGTTATTTTAGTTCAAGGACAAGCTTTTAAAATGAAAAGAAAATGTTGCCTTTAATTATGGTTTAAGAGTGAAAGTCCTTTCAAAGGAATGCTACCGAGTCCTACCGTGGATGCAGTATTTTTAAAAAGAGTCCTTCTCCTCAAGTGACCGTCTTCGCTGACACAGGAGGACTAACTGGGGAGCACACAGAGGTAACACTGCACACTGCCGGGGCTTCTAAACCACAGCAGTCAGAGCCCACTCACTCCGAATTGTATTTCTGTCACACATTAAACCCTGGATGTTAAGTGTTAGCAGGCGTTACCAACTACCAACGACATGGTGACAGACCTAACAAGGGGACAGCTGACCATGCAGCTTTACCCTCGATTTAAGAAAAGCCCCAGATCTTAGAGCCGAGGCTCACAAAACACTCAAGTTGAGACTTGCTGTTCACAGGTCACAGGGCTTCTCTGCAGGCTCATTTGAAAACACTGTCGGTACTGTCCTTGAAACTTGACCTCATTTAAGCGCTTTAAAATCTCGGAATCTATCCTGAAAACCAAGGCACGCCTTCACAGACTGTGGATTTGTAGAGGAGGGCATGACGGGTTTAAGCAGAGTCTACGAGAGAGGCAATGAGTAGTCCTTGGCCTCAGGCGCCAGGTCAGGTCTCTCCAGGCCTGCGGCCACCCTGACAAAAAAACAAAAACAAAAACAAAAACAAAAAAAAAACCCCGCAGGCTGGTGCAGCAGCAGAGTGGCTGTCCCCTGCAGATGGGCAGTTTTAAAGAGCTGGTACTCTGGTCCATGTGACCAGGCACCATTCTTGTTTACTTTCTGTCCTGTCTTCCTCAGTTTTGGATGGGACAGCTCTGCAGAACTGCCACATCAGGCACTTGCCTCCCTCTGCTAGTAACAGAGTGACAGAGTGTGTCCCCAGATAAGATTCCTTAGTGTTCCCAGTTCTACGGCCAGAAGGCCACTGTCTGTACTCCACTGTCTTCAGTCTCACATGCTCACAGGCGGAGGATCAGACAGAGGAAGGAGGGATGGAGCAATTCTACAGACTAACAGTGATGGGCTAAACAGAGGAAGGAGGGATGGAGCAATTCTACAGACTAACAGTGATGGGCTAAACAGTGAAGGAGTTCACAGGCTGACCCTAATCTTCAGGAATGATGCCTGCAACAGCCAAGGAGTCCAATGAAACAGTCTTCATCTCCTGGAGACCCACGGCTTCCTGTGGGAATGAGGGCAGCAACTGTGCCTACTCTGTGTGGCTGTGAGGCCCGAATGGGGAAATGAGTGTGGAGTGGCTCTTGAGAGTGTTTCATGACACTGCTATTTCTGCCACTCCAGTGCCCTCGTGTAAGTGCTCTCAGATCCTGAATGGGGAAGGGGGGAGTCTGTAGGTTTCAACGGAGGGGGCAAATGACCCACTGTGATGGATAGAGAGTTGAGCGAATCATTAGCACGTAAGATCTTCATCTCGGTGATGCTTTCCGGGTTTTGAAGTCAGACAGCCCCGAGTTGGACCCTGGCTCTGTGGCCACAGCTCTCACGTGCACTCTAGTACTTAGGTCTGCTCTCAGTAGACAGTGACACATGTTACAGAGCTGCTGTGAGGATTACATGGAAACAGTGATGCAAGTAGGTAAAGCACATCACACATTGCCAGGCGCGCCTGGCTGTGTGACAAACAGCAGCTTTGATCACTCTCCTCCGGCCACTGCAACGACTAGCAAGCTTCCTCAGACGTACCCTGCCAATGACGCGATGGCCAACTCCATGCTCAGATGCCCTCTCCAAGTCATGAAACAATATATAACTTTTAAGAAAGTAAACCAGATATATAAAGAGCACTGGAGAGTGAGGGATGGAGGCTTACATGCAGATAAATGAAACATAAATTTGAACTTACTTATTTTGATGGATTCTCATTACTCAGTTTGTAGACTGGCCATACCAGGAGCATTTAAACAGTATACGTTTGATAGTGTATGTTTAAAAGGCTTCGGTTGCTATTAATACTATATTTATCATCTGTACATTGGAGGAGGCATGAGAAAAACCTTTCAGAATCTTCTTATTTTGTGGTCTACAAGATGGAAGGTAAAATACTGCCCTTCAGAACTTTTGTTCTTGGTGCCAGATAAGTCTGTTATGTTACATGGGGAATGGACTTTATAGATTCCATTAAGGTCACCAACTAGTTGACCCCAAATAGAGAGTAGGTGGGTTCACTATAGTGGCACCAACTTAAATGCAAAGGTTTTGCTGGCTAAAGGGAAGAGGGAATCAGAGAGAGCCATGTTTGGCAGGGCTATTTGATGCTATTTGAAAAAAGCAAGAAGCCAGAGAAGAGGCCAGAGAACTCTGTGGAATCACAAGAGCTAGGAAATGTTTACCTCAGTCCTAAAACCACAAGGAAATAAATTCTGCCAATGGTGTAAACCAATCTGCAAGTGGGTTTTCTGCTTGTGCTAGCAGCAGGAACCAAATGACTGACATCCAGAGGGTAGCCTGTAAGACCCTGAGTAGGGACACCAGCGATTCTGTACTAGTTTCCGCCCTCCAGAACGATGGCATCGTACAATGGTGCTGAGCTATAACGTTTCTGGTAACTCGTTATGTGAAAATAGAAAACTATTTCACAGGCACAGAACTGTTCTTGTATTGTGACCAGGCTCAGAAACCCGCACTGTTGACCAGGCAACACACAACGCCTCGTGTCCTCTGCTGCCTCGTTTCTCGCCTAATGCATGCAAGCTCTCTCTCCATGGCGATATGGGCATGGCGATCCGAAGCCACCCTCTGGCATTCTTCCTTGTCATTCTTTTTCTATTCTTTTAGGACAAACGTTGGGGTGTGCCACTGACAAGGAGCATCTCCAACAAAGGATGTGCGGAATCACTGGGAAAGAAAACCCTTTCTTTAGGACTGGAGACCGGAAACCATAAACCCGCTAGAAGAAAAACTAGGAGGAAGGCCTCATGACATATGGAGGCAATGATTCTTGGATATGAACCCCAGAGCACAGGCGACGAAGGAAGAATGAGGTGAGTGGGACTGCCAGCAAACTAAAACAGGTATACAGGTCAAAGGGTACAACAGAGGGAAAAGACAGTCATGAATAGCAAGAAAAAGTACAAAGAACAGTCTAATGTCCAAGCACAGAAAAAGGACCAGCTCCTCAACAGCAAGAAATCAACCCTATGAAATATTGCAAAAAAACAAAAACAAATGAACGACAAACAACAACAACAACAACAACAACAAAAAAAAACCATAAAGAGACTTGTATGGTATTTCTCAAGAGAAGATATACAAATGGCCAAAGATATATTTAGAAATGTTCAGTGTCACTTAAGCATAAGATAAAAGCAAATTAAAGCCACAAAATCCCTTCATTATCAATTATGGTGTCTGTTATCAAAATATATAACAAGCACTAGAGACACTGTGGCCAAAAGGGGCCCTGTGTGCATTGTTGATAGAGATGTAAATGACTCCATCAGAGGAAACGGCATGAGAGTCCACAGAACGCCTAATTAGAATTACCATGAGACCCAGCCAATCCAAGGCCGAGAATCAAGCGTGGTTAGCAACAACTGTGCTGTGTATCAGAAGGGTTGAGAAGCCCTTAACTGTTCAAACCACATTCGAGGCAATGCACGTGATCTGATTGGTCTCCATGTATACTGTATCAAACATCACATTACACTTCATAAATGGATGGACTTATTGTTCGTCAATTGATAAAAAGGAACAAAAAGCAAAGAAAAAAGCTAGTTCCCATCCCCGTCTTCCTCGGAAAACCTCTGGGAAGAGTTTGCTGCAATCCCTGACTCAGATGAACTCCGATACGTGGCTGTGCTTCCTTTCCACGGTGAAACCTGCCGCAGCAGCAGGAGTCACGGTCGTCAAGGATGGATCAAAGCAGCAGCTTTGTCACACAGGGAAGGAGGGGAAAACACATGGCACCGAAAGACGAAAACAGTTCACCGCAAGGAAAGGACACTAGAAATGCTAGTTGTTCAGTGAAGAAAATATCCAGCCTTAGGAAGACCGGGGGACAGTGGCCTGTATTATTGCTGCCGCCGCCGCCGTGGTGACAAGAGAAGGAGGATCAGCCTTATATTCCTGAAGGAGGAAAGAAAACACACAGAAAAATAGCCGGAGGCCGGTTTATCACTGTTTAGAGACACAGAATTACTGTGGAATATATTCTTGGACACGTCAGAGCCAAACCAACCACGGGGGACTAAGCAGGGCTGTTCTGTGAAGACAGCACACGCCATTATCAGAAAAAGGGAGGAAGAAGGAAAGAGGGGCAAGCTGCGAGGGAAAGCAAATATATTTCTGACATTTACAAGTCAGGCACGCACGCCAAATTTAGCATGTCTTTTAATTAATACGATGCTTTTCAAACCCCGTGACCCTTCCCTCCCACTGCTTTCCCTGGGTGATCTTCGTCAACTACATTTACAGCCAAAGCCACAAGGTAACTCAAGGACATAAGGGTAAAAAAACATTTGAAACACGTGATACTTAACGCTCCATTTATTGATCACTCTACTTGAAGGAAACATTGGCAGAAAGTAGTGGAATTCATAGTTCCTTGTTTTCCCTTAAAAATTCCCACCAGTTTCTCCTCAAAGAACTTAAAAAGTTTTCCGTGGGTAGTCAAAAAGAAGAGTGAGTTTCCAGCACGCTCCTCTGTGCGCTTAAGTAAAGAGGGAGAGTCCACGTTCAGTAGCATGCGAAGGGGTGGACTTCCAGGGGTGCAACGGTGGCGCACCCCTCGCCACACTGCTGTAACTACAGGCGCGTTTAATTCAACTATACTTAGTTTTCCTAGAAGCAATGTCATTTAGGAAGTCTTTGCTATTAAAATGTTTAAAAAAGAATTAAAACTGGTTTTCTCTCTCTCTGGATGTGTGTGCATGTGTCCACATACACAGGGCTGCCCACAGAGACCAAAAGAAAGGGTGCTGTATTCTGTGAAGCTGGAGCCGTGTGTAGCTGTGAGCGGGGCGCAGGCGCTGGGAATGGGACTTGGATCTTCTGGAGGAGCAGCAGGCACTGTAAACAGCCAAGCCATCTCTCCGGCAAATTTTTAAGTTTTAAAACAGCCCATGGGTGCGCGTGCACCATGGCACACATCTGGGGCTCAGAGGACCTGAGAGTGGGCAGGGTCTCTCCTGTTCACTGTGCTGCGTTTTCCAGACCTGAAGCTCCCAGGAGGCTCTGTCCTCCTGTCATATCGCAGGTCAGACACGCCAGCCAGGGAGTGTGCATCGGTTCTAGGGCGTTAATCATTTACTCAATCAGTGTACAGAGTTCTCTTTGAAGCTGGTACACCGAGTGTTTGATTCATCTGTTCTTTAAAATGATATTAAAATTATAGGATGTAAAATCAAATATGTACGTGACAAGGCACGAAAGCAATCAGAAGAATCACTGTCAAATCTGAGAAGCCGAGAAGCCATGGGCGAGGAGATACAGACGGCCTGGTGCAGAGATCTCAGCAGGCAGCCCCAGCTGGACAGGTGAGCGGGCTGCAAGCTGCTCCTTCCCACAGAATGCAGAATAGACTGGCCAGAAGTGAGGGGCCCACGAGAACCACGAGAGTGGCCAGTTCAAGGACACCCACCCGCAGAACGCCTCGCCTTCCTGCCTCCTTCACTCCGTGAGAGCCTAACAGGTCACCTGACCACCGGTATCCTAACTATTCCTTACACAGGTCAGTAAAGAAGGCTCTTCACAGAGGCTTTAAAACTATCAAGAGCTGCTGGTGGAGTGCTGTGGTAGTGTGTGCTGAGCAGGCATGACACCTGTGTGTGTGTTCGTGAAAATATTTTCAAGTAACTTCTGCCCTCTCCACAGGTCACAACTGCTATGGAAACTGAGTGATAACACGTGGTTGTGCTTATCATTACGATCAAATGCATGATGCAAAACCAAGTTCAAAGACAGAAAGCTTGTCTGGCTCACGGTTTCTGTCTCTGGTTGGTTGCTTCTATTAGTTTGGGTCCTGTGGAGGGGCAGAAAGGAAAGGGAAAGGGTCAGAATCCCGATAGTCCCTTCACGGGAGGCCCCAAAGGCTCAACTTTCTTCCCCTGTGCCTCACCTCCCAGAGGTCCCACTACTCCCCTACACTGTTGACCCGACCCGAACCATGAGTTCTGAGGGACATTTAAAGTTCTTACTGTGACAGAAGATAAACAGATGAGAAGAAGACACCAAAATAAAAGGCAGCAACCTCAGAATCAAGCTGGTCAATAAATGCGGGTGGGATGGCAGCCCAAACTAGTAACATGAAAGATAAAATTATGTTTATGACATGCAGGAGAAAGGTGAATAACGGGAAAAGCAGAGAAGCAATGACTCACAGTCAAGTTCTTCTCAACGGCTCAAGGCCACGGCCATCTCAGTGGACCACAGGCCAGTGTCACCTCAGTGGACCACAGGCCAGTGTCACCTCAGTGGACCACAGGCCAGTGTCACCTCAGTGGATCGCAGGCCAGTGCCATCTCATAGGTGAATTTCTACACCATTTAAAAGTTTCCAGGATACATAATCTGATTGGCCTGCTCTTTGACCACCTCCCCCTGAGGGGAGAGCAGCCTTACCAGGCCACAGAAGATGACAGTGCAGCCACTCCTGATGAGATCTGTTAGACTAAGATCAGAAGGAAGGAGAGGAGGACCTCCCCTATCAGTGGAATTGGGCAGGGGAATGCATGAAGAAAGGGGAGGGAGGGTGGGATCGGGAGGGGAGGAGGGAGGGACTTATGGGGGGATACAAAGTGAAGAAAGTGTAATTAATAAAAAAAAAGAAATTGAATAAAGGGATTTTTTAAAAATAAAAAAAGTTTCCAGAATAATAAAAAAGGTAAAGTACTTTCCAGTCCTTTCCAAAAGCTGAGCATAACTTTTTGACTAGAGCTGTGTAAGAGCACCAGAATGACATCAAACTACAGGCAAATCTTGCTCGAGAATCTTGATGTAAAACTATAATATTTACTAATAGAATGTAAATGAATATTTGCTAACAGAATGTAAACTGAATTCATATATATTTTAAAAAAATGATATAGTATGATGAAATAAAAATTTCTCTAAGAATTCAAGGACATTAAACACAGGAAATTTACTTTTAAAATAATAGCACAAATGGATTAAAAGATCTAGAGAATTATTTTAAGGACTGTGGAGATAGCACTTTGTAAGTGCAAATGATAATATTAATATATTTATGATTATATGATTTTATTATTATCATTGGAGTGACTGAAGAATTCCTTTACTCTGTAGTTGTCTTATTCTTGGTTTCTGATAACCAAAGCCTTCTGCAAGGTATACTTACTGGTAAAATATAAGAACAATTATATGTAATGTTTGCTATCCAATGGTGTTTGGGAGAATCACGACTAGGGCACAATTACGGGGGCGCGAGGGAGAAAAGAGGATACGTACAAAAAACGGTATCTGAACAGGATACTGTGCACTTTGAAACTCCACTTGGCTATAATGAAAATATAAAAAAATGCAATAGCTGTTCTATGTATCAGGGTTAGCTATTATGACATCGAAAATTGTCAAGAAATTACATATAATGGAACAGTTAAGCACACACATCAAATATTTAGTAATTAACTTCATGAGAAATATGCTCATCGTATATAAAGTATGCAAATTTTTTGAATGTCATAAGAAGTTGGCCAGAAGATGTGATATGGTAAAGAAAAAAATATTCTCCAAACTAATAATGCTCACTGTGAGACTAATATTCAAAGTGATATCAAACTGATTTCTAACAAGAATATTTTTAATGAAACTCGTTAAATTTACTCAAAAGTTCAGCTGGAAGTTGAGCTTTTAGGAACCTAGAGGAGAGTATGTCAAGGAGAAATGAAGGTGGGCTATGCTGCTAAGTGCCAAAATGGTCTATCAAAGCAGAGTTGGGAGAGTGGTCTGCTGCTGAACACTGAGCAGATTAGCTCTGAGCACAGTCAATGCCAGCTAGAAACCGGCATCCTTCAGAAGGAAGGAAAAGACCTCCCCAACCAGTAGACTCGAGGAGGGGCATGTGTGGAGGAAGAAAAAGAAGGGAGGGATTGGGAGGGGAGGAGAGAAGGAACTACAGGGGGGCATACAAAGTAAATAAAGTGTAATTAATAAAAAAATAAAAAAATAAATTGGCATCCTAATGAAGTGAAAACACACACACACACACACACACACACACACAATAAAGATAGCTTTTCCAGTCAGCTAGGAACTCTGCTGCACTCAGTCAATTGTGTTGAAACAACTGACCGTCCACTGGGGAAGTTAAATCCTAGCCCTTAGAAGCGAGAGGCAGGAGGATTAGTAGTTCAAGGTTATTCTCGGTTATAGAGAGAGTTTGGGATTACGTAAGACTCTGACTAATAAAAAATATTAATAAACAGAAAATAAATAAATGAGTAAACACCCAAGTCATATCACTACCTCATATAAGTTACAAAAATCAATTCTAAGGCTAGAGTATAAGCTGTGCTATACAATTTAAGTGTTTAAAATATTAGCGAAAACGGCAGACGTCTATAGACTTTGGCTAGATCTTTTTAAAATGACACAACACACAAATCCCACCATGACGGACACAGCTGAGCCCTCTGAGCCCCTGTCCCACCCCGGGGGACCCAAAGTCCTCCTCTAGTGGGGAAGGTTTCCTGCAGCCATGTGACCTAACAGTCCTTCCATGTGGCCCTGGCCTGCTGCTCGGAGCCTCAGTTCTGCTTATCCTGGGTAGCATCCGCCTGTACCTTTCTTTCTGCGTGTTTCCCTCTCTCTTACGCCTTTCGTAGAGCCAGTGACTTTCAGAGGCGTGTCACTTGGAGACTCCATCACCATGTTTGTGACTTAAGTGACAGGAACTGGTGGGCTGGGTTGGTAAAGGGACTCACCTTAGAACACATACCCACTGCCAGCCATTCTGGATCCACCAGACCTCCTCAGCCTAAGACACCGCCTTGGCTTTTCCAGCCTGTGACCTGCAATCCGGCTATTTGTTCCTGTCAGGGAAGGAGGCTCTGGCTGGAGAGAGAATCTTAGTCCAGCGAGGTTGCTTTCTGAACCTCAGCAGAGGCTACAGGTGTTGAGCGACGATAAAAATAATGATTCAACTGGGAATGTGTCAACAGAGCCCCTCTCTAGGCCTGTGCACTGTCATTTTAACAGCAGTGAGGGACATTGAGTGCAGGCTGGACAAGCCTGCTCCCCTGGACTTCTTTGTGGAATGTAACATGCTCCGAGTGTCGCCAGCTGTGAGCAGGATAGATGTCATGAAATCTCAGGGTAGATGTCATGAAAACAAAAACTGAGTTTATATATAAGGAATATATATATATATATGAGGAAAGTTATTGCATCTATAAATGAAGCCTTAAAGCTTCATCCACAGTGAAATAGTTCTCAGACATCTTTGAGCACAGGTGACCATTACTATTCCAGAGGATTTATGTTTATATTTTCCCAGCAGAGTTTAAAGGGGGGAAAGTATAAATTAAGAAAAACCTGAGAGAGGAAGGACACAGGTTAGAGAAACTGTGGTCCCCGTGAGATGTGAAAAAAGTCCGAACTGGGGCTGTATTTCTTCAAAGGTCTAAAATAAAGGAACCCAGGAGACAGGGCTGAAATAAGGCCGCGCGCTCCTGGCGAGGCTGTGACAGGACCCTTGGTCTGGCCAGACACATTTATAGCACACAGGAGGGTGACGGCTGGGAGGGAGGCAAACAGAGCCCTGCAGATGGGACCAGAGCGGCAAGTGAACAAGGGAGCAGTAACGTCCTCCAGCGTGGCTTCTGCTGCAAGGCAGGGAGGCCACGCGGACGGCACCCACAACAGCAAGCCGGCAGCGCCACACGCGGCTGAGACATCACAGCAGAGGTCCGAGGCGCCGGCCACTCCAGGCCTGGGGTTTTACACTTGGAAATGTAGGGCCGAGTAACGCTGAAGGAATTCTTGGTGCGGCCAGAGAGGTTGGGCTTTTTTTTTTTTTTTTTTTTTTTTTTTTTGCCTTGAAGCCATATGACAAATGGTTCTAAATACCACGTTGCCTTCTAACGCATCTGCTGTCTAAATCACTGTGGAAGCTGGAAGGGCAGCCTCCGAATTCTGGCCCTTCCCAAAAGGGCGCATTTCAGGGTCATAATGACAGTCTTGGCAGAACAGGGCATTCCTACTCCAAACAGGCCTGCATACTGAGCCGTGTCCACCATTGCCTGAGCCTGGCTCGGGTGAAGGGACAATGCGTTCTCAGTGCACAGGCAGCTATGTGAAAACACCAGAGCAGCATGTCCCTTGGAAAGCTCACTGTGTGGAGACTTGTCTCCCACCGCTTTCCAGTGTTTTAAAGGTTTTTTTTTTTTTTTTTTTTTTTTGAGTTCTTTGTGTTTTCATTCTGGTATTTACATTCCTGATATACTCCTCTTTGCATTGCTTTTATTAAAAACAAACAAACATACAAACAAACAGCAATCCACTTCATTTGAATGAAAAGTATTCAAAGGCAAAATCTGTTTTATGATACACATGTCTACAAGTGTACATATATGCGCGCAGGCACACGCACACACACACACACACAAAACCCCAACACATTCTTTCTACCAGAGACGTTTGTTTCTATCACAGAATTGAAAATGCTCCAAAATGTCAGCCAGCAGGGAGGCGCTTTTTAACCCTGTCCATAGTTATGCAGAAGATCCTGAAGAGCCAAGGCTACAGGGTCAGTGGATACAATGTTCTCCAGTGTCCTGAGCTAGTACAGTTTAAAGTTCATCTAGTTCTCTTAGACCTGACCCTAGGAAGTGTTGAGGTAATGCTCCCAACCTGACTCTAGGAAACCTTCCCAATCTGAGCTCCAAGTTTAACCTGATGGAGTGTCCTAACCTGACCTGAGGGAGTGCTCCTCATACAGACCTTATGGAGTGCTCCTCATCCCACCTGAGGGAGTGTTCCCAATCTGACCTTTTGAGGTGCTCCCAATCTGACTTGGGGAAGTGCCCACAAGTGTTCCTTTACAGGAGCTCCAGGACGGTGAACTGCTCTGCCCTGGACCAGAGAAAGTTCTTGATTCCCTTGTCTGACGGAGCACTCTCAGACTGTCACAAGCAAGACAGCATGCTGCTGCCTAAGCCTGAGACTGAGCCACATCTCAGAACCAGCAAACCCAGGTGCTGTTAGCACTGGCCCCGTTCCCAGTCGTGACCGCAGGCTCCCACAGTGTGAACGTAGCACCCAAAGACATTTCCTCGTCAGGAAGTAGGAGACAGAATCTGAGGAGCCATCAGGAAAGTCCTAACCATCAGCCCCTTTGGCGCACCACACAGAAAGTGTAACAGAACCATCAGGGGGTCAAGCACACAACTGCTAAACATGCCGTCCTCCATCGACCTTCAGGAGCAAGGAAAAGTGTTCCAAGGAGGGAAAAAAAACATGCTTAGGATAAACAGGTTTATTATCTGCCTTTGCTTCCTGGAGACTCACAGCTATCAATGATCTAATAAATCACAGAAAACAAGAACACGAGGCCTTAAAACTTCAAAGGACCAAAATGCGCAGGGCTGCCAGAAAGTATGTATTTACCCAGAGTAAAGCCTCTGCGACCCCAAAGCTACGTTTAGACAGAAAATACCTGCTGAATTTCAGAGACAAAGTAAGGATGGAAGCAGGAGTGTGGAGACTAAGAGTAACTAATCAGGGAGGGTGGGAGGAAGGGAAGAGACAGACAGACAGACAGAAACACAGAGAGACAGACAGACACAGAGAGACAGACAGAGAGAGAGAGACGAAGAGAGAGACTTCGCGTTCTGTCCGTTCACGTTCATTAAACAGAGCGTCTTATTTTCACAGGCCGTAAAACATTCTACACCTTCTCTGGCCTTGGCTCCACACAGCGGTGCCGAGGTCACTTAGGCTCATTGCTGTGCACAAAGTCAAAGCTCCTAAGGAAACTTCGAGTGAGTGGGGGTTATTGGCTTAGGTTCCTTACGCATAGAGGAAGGGGTGGGGGGAGGAGCCTTTTACAGCAGGGTTTGAATTTGGCTTGAATTTTAATGACTTATTTAGAAACCCCAGGGAATGAAAGGTCTCTTAATGGAAACACTGACACAGCCTTAAACCCACTGACACAGGCAAGCACATGCAAGGGACGGACGGCCCAGGAGGCTGGCCGCGGCAAGTTTGAGCATCAGAAGCTAGTTGTGCTGGGCCTGCTGACACACAGGGCGAAGCACAGAGAATGCTCCTGTGGGCCGAAGCCTCCTGCTCACAAACCTGTTTTTAGTAGGAAAATTGGTAAAAACGCACGGGCTCCTGATTCAATGTAAGAAGGAGGAGAAATGTAAGGTCTCTGCATGAACTGTCTCCTGTTCTAAGATGTAATTTAAGCCTTCACTTGTGGGAGGCGTGCGTTCTAAGATACATCCTCAACTCCAGTAATTCTTAAAAAGGCAAAAGTTTGCTCTCGATTCTTGTCGCCCTGGAAATGACAGAAGGACTTTAACGACTGCGTCTAAATCTCACTTTGTCTCCAAGACTATGTACTCAGTGTAGACAGACACGTCTGCTGAATGTTTGCTTCACTCGTGAAGGTTTTCAACTAGGAACTCTCCTGCTTGGTACCTGTCAATTTCCTGGAAGTTCCTTTTATTTAAAATCCAATCACTTTCATCTTAGAAACTCGTCTGATCTTCGTCCTTAACTAAGCTTTCCATAGTTCCAAAAATTTATGTTTCTTTCTTTAAAAATCTGGGGTTTCCTTAACTGAAACTTACTCAGAATCCTTTTATTTTTCTTGTCCTGATGATAAACACAGACCAACACGTACCAACGAACATTTAAATGTCAATGTGAAGAACAAACCAAATCATTAAAACACCAGCTCAGTCCCTTAAGAAATATTTATGTAGCAAATCTATTACTACCTGAAGCGCTAGGAAGCTTATAAAAACTCAGTCAATACAGCACACATTTGGGGCCACTGAGAACTTGTAATTCATGCAAAGCAGCTGAAATAAATCACTACCCGAGGGAGAGAAAAACAATGAGCCTGCACTTCAAAACACACCAGGAGCCCGAGGGGTCAAGACCTACAGTATCAACTGACCAGGGCCTATGGGGGCTCACAGAGACTGAACCACCAACCAAAGAGCATGCATGGGCTGGACCTAAACTCCCTACACATACGAAGCAGATGTGCAGCTTGGTTATCATGTGGGTCCCATAACAATTAGAGCAGGGGCCTCTCTGACTGTTGCCTGCCTTTGGATCCCTTTCCCCTAGCTGGGCTATCTTGTCTGGCCTCAGTAGGAGAGGATGCTCTTAGTCCTGCTGAGACTTGATGTGCGGGGGGGGGGGGGGGGGGGGGGGAAGGGGGTTGGTACCCGTGGGAGGAGGCTCTCGGGAGAAGGGGAAGGAGGAGTGGGGGAGGAGGGTGGAACTTGGAGGAAAGGAGGGAGGAGCCTGCAATCAGGCTGTAAAGTGAGTAAAGAAGTAAATGAATGAAAACAAAACAAAACACACTTTGTGGATGGCAAGATGGCATGACTGGTAAAAGTGCTTACAGCCCACCCCTGGCACCCTTGGCAGTCTCCAGAACCCACGTAAAGGTAGAAGGAGACTCAACCGTCGCAAAACTGCTCTCCAGCTGCCATATGTGTACTTCCTACCATGGCCATGCACTCATACTCACTCACACCCCCACACACACTCACACACAGAAATAATTTTAGGAGAAAACCCCACAACATCTCTTGTTTGTTTACATTCAGACAAGTATGAAATTAGTATTGCTATCTGGGTAAATATTACAAATAAAAAGGACAAATATGTCAAATGCAGTTCTTAAAAAAAATTCTGTACATTCCCCAAGCTAAGATCCCACTCTGGGTTCGTCTGCAAGCCATTGCTGCTTCCCAGGCTGACAGTTTCAGAGTCCTGCTCTGGTTTTCTCAGGTACCCATGAGATAGAAAAGGGTGAGTCATACATACAGAGTCTCTGTAGAACTCTGTATGTCTCTCTGTGTGTCTGTCTCTCCCTTCTGCCTGTCTTTTTCAGTTCTTCACAATGGCTGGGACACTTTCTGTAAGGCCATTTCCATATTTCAGGTAAACCTATAAAGCTAATGTAAATTCCAACATCAATTTGCTCCATTCCACATAAGCCCTGTGAGTAACGTTTGCAATCACGGCCATCACTGAATGCTTACTAAAAACCTTGTCTAATGTGGCCATGATCTTACCCAATGGTCAGAAATCCCTATTTGAAATCTTACTGCTTTGAAATAAGTAACTAGGAGAGCCCCACTCCCTTCAAAACAAGTCTGTGTTCTTTACTCAAAGAAGTTAGGGTCCACTTAGGGTTTGTGGTGAACCATGAGAGTTCTGAATAGAAAAGTCAGAATGAATTTTTAAAAGATCTGGGGGTGGGGTGTCTTTCTATCTCCCCGTTCTTTCATAAGATTCCCTGCACTCTGCCCAAAGTTTAGCTATGAGTCTCAGCATCTGCTTCGATCCCCTGGTGGGTATAGTCTTTCAGAGGCCCTCTCTGGTAGGCTCCTGTCTTCTTCCCTGTCTTCTCCTACTTCTGATGTCTATCCTGTTTCCCCTTCTGAATGAGAATTAAGCATCTTCCCTAGGGTCTTCCTTGTTTTTTAGCTTCTTTAGGAGTATAGATTTTAGTGTGTTTATCCTGTACTATATAGCTAATAGCCACTTATAAGTTGAGTATATACCATGTGTGTCTTTCTGCTTCTGGGTTACCTCACTCAAGATGATCTTTTCTAGTTCTATCCATTTGCCTGCAAATTTCATGATTTCCTTGTTTTTAATTGCTGAATAGTATTCCATTGTGTAAAGAAGGAGGAAATAGAAAGACCTGGAGGGGACAGGAGCTCTACAAGGAGACGAACAGAGCCAAAAGTTCTGGGCCCAGGGGTCTTTTCTGAGACTGATACTCCAACCAAGGATCATTCATGGAGATAACCCAGGCACAGATGTAGTCCATGGCAGCTCAGTCTCCAAGTGGGTTCCCTAGTAAGGGCAGCAGGGGCTGTTTGTGACATGAACTCAGTGGCTGGCTCTTTGATCAACCTCCCCTGACAGTGTGGGGAGGCAGCCTTACCAGGCCACAGAGGAAGACAATGCATGCAGCCAGTCCTGATGAGACCTGATAGTCTAGGGTCAGATGGAAGGGGAGGAGGACTGCCCCTATCAGTGGACTTGGAAAGGGGCATGGGAGGAGAAGAGGGAGAGTGGGATTGGGAGGAGATGAGGGGGCTAGAGCTGGGATACAAAGTGAGTAAGCTGTGATAAATAATAAATAAATTAAAAACATCTGGAGGGAAAGGCGTATGGCCCAGTGGTAGGTTCAGCAAGACAACTGCCTGAGTTTGATCTTAACCCTAGAAAGTAACAACCTAACAAAGCTCTCGGGTGAGGCAGGAAGCACATGAGAAAATAAGGGTCCTTAAAACACACGCTGAAAGCAATGTTTAATATTCTGGTGTCAGAGGAGTAGATAAGTCTGTACTTTTACATTTATACTTATTTCTGCCATCTTGGAATTTCCTTCATGTTGACTATCTCCTTGCCAGATAGTAAGGTACAAGCCCAAACCACGTGGGCAAACTTCCAAACCTCCTTTAGAAGTCACTGGCTCACTGGAGGTAGATGGTATCACTGTTTTCTGCTGGGGTTCATCAACTGTTGTTGCCTTGTTCTGAATACTCCGAAACAGCAAAGCTCAACACTTTCACCAAGAAGCAGGCAAATTATAACACACACACACACACACACACACACACACACACACACACACAAAATGGAACAAGAAAGAAAACTGTGTTCAAAGAAGAAATTCTGATCTACGCAATCCAAAGAGAAATGTCATGCGCACACAGAGCCTCCCGCGCTGCCCTTCGCACAGCCTCACGGCGCCAATACAAACCTGGGGCTTTCTAACACAGACCTGTCACACTGGTTCTCACCCCTGCAACAGCCCCTCAGGGCGCCTCCAAAACCCCTCCCTCTGGTTCTTTACACACACTGAGAAGTGTGCTTTGGCACAGGGTTCCTGGCCCTCGTGCCCCGCTTGTGAGTGACGATGGACAGAAGAACCACAGGCAGGATGGACTCGTTTGTGAAGAAGAGAATTCCTCAGCTGTCAGAAGCAGAGTGAGGTGACCTCCAGGCGGCCCTGACGGCTGGGTTCTAGAACACCTGGACCTCACTGGAGACACCAGCCTAAATTCCAGCGTTCATGAGTGTGCAGGGAACGGGAGAGAAAGGAACATCTTATCCCTCCACGGGTCACCTCCAGCTAGGAAAACCTTCAGAAACGGCAGCTGGCCCTTATTCTCCACAACCATTTGTGTACTTCTCAGGCGACCCCACTGCCTTGCTCTCTCGTTTGGCTTCGGTTCTGCAACCATGGCAGGCGGTCCAATCAGTTCCCGCATCCCACGCACCAAGAACATGACTTCTTTGTGCTCTCTATGTTTCCCTTTATTTGGGGACATTCACCTCAGTCAGGCACAGGAAAAGCTAAACATGACTAATTCACACCACACAGAAAACAGTCCTAGCGGCCATGGATGTTTTGTCTAGGCCAGATGTGTCTAATTAAGTCAGCTTAACAAGACGGAGTTAAAACGCTCAGCCTCTTACAAAGATGAATTATATACTGACAGTGGGACTCAGAGAAAAGTCTCAGTGTCCCAGTCACTTACAAGGAGGGTCATTCGTGAGACGAGAACACACGCACACACACACACACAGACACCCCTCCCCACAAACATATACACATATATAAACACACAGACAAAACATGGCGTGCACACACACATACAGACACACATCAATACATACACACATAAACATACACACACAGACAAACACACACACAGACAAACACACACACAGACAAACGCACACACATGCAAGCATGCATGCACACCTCCCTCACTCCCCTGCCTTGCTCTCCAGCCAAGTAGAAAGCAGATGTCCTTAAGGTTTGTTTCTAGGCTTTCCCGGGGTCCTCTAGTCTCCACAGGTTTCAGAAGTTTCTCTCCCTCCTTCCACAGGGTTTGGAGGCAGGAATCAAACTGAAATGGTGCAGGCAAGGCACTAATGAGGACTTGTTTTAAAAGGCAGCACAGTTAGTTGGTCTCCGGTGGAGGGTATAAGGAAGAGATGGGACAGGGGACAAATGATGACCGGAGAGTTTTATCCTGAGGCCCTGGCTCCACCTCAGCACCAGAAGCTTGGGTTTGTAACCAAAATTCACTCCAGCAACTACCTGAAATTTCCCAGTCATTAGCCTAACAGGACAAAAACGAATCGCTGTTTAAGTTTACAGGTCTTCTTCCCACGGACATACGGAGCAACTGCTTGCCTTCATTGTCACTTCACTGTGTTTATAAGATTGGGAACGCTGGTCAGTTGCACTGAAATTGTTTCAGTGACTATTTCCTGAGGACCTGGTACGGCCTTGGCATAACGCCCAAGGCTGCAAAAACACAGAAATAATCTCTACATAAAAAGCAACAAAACATCCACGTGTTACTGAGGCTTTTTACTTCAAAACCCAGACTCTCTTATTAGTAAGATTTAACAAGAATTTAGTAAGGCCGGTGTGGTGGTAGCACCTCTAATGCCAACACTCAAAACACAGAGGCAGGCAGATCTCAGAGTCTTAGGCCACGCTGGTCTACACAGAGAGCCTCTGTCTTAAAAAAAAAGAAAAAGAAAAAAAAAAAGAATTGGAAAAAATAAAATTCAGTTCCCCATGATCCTTCCACACACCAACTTTCATTTCGAGTCCTGATTTCATATTCTTAATGAAGCGCATTCTTAGATAGCAGCAAAAACAAAACAAACAACACCAGAAAGCAGACAGGGAGATGTAATTGCCTGGTCTAGACAGATGAACAAATCTCCCTTAGGATGCTCATGTAAAATGGACCTAAGGTCTTCGTACGACAGCCAGGAGAGTGGGTGAACGGCAGACTTCAAGCATTTCTGTCCTGATGAGGAGAAAGACCCAACCAGATGGAAACAAAGGAATCTGGCCTGTACTCCAATGCCAAGGAAAGCCACAGCAGTTACTCAGAAAGCGCTCAGGCCCAGTCCCCCGAGCTTCTGTTTCCACACACACATACACGCTAATGGTATCGTTCAGCCCCCCCCCCCCCCGAACACAGCCATTGCCTGTTTGGCCTAGAGCTTTGCATAGCACTTTTAGGCGTTTGGTCTCTCTCTCTCAATGCTCCAAGACTGAACATGATGAAGGGGAAAGAAATCATGCTGTCCTTTTTAAGTTTACACACGTGCATGAAAGAGTTGACGTGCCGAGGTCGCGTTCTCACTGGCTGCATTTCTAAAGAGAGCTTGGTCCATGGGCAGTGCTTAATTAGGTCCAAGCACTTCTGGGATGGATTAAGAAAAACAGCCAACATATCTAAGTCTGAAAAGCCTGGCTCGCAAGCACAGCATTCTGTGTTTTGTCACCTTTAAAAAGCACACCCATTTTCAAAAGACCCAGTAGAACAGGCACTTTACACACACGTGACCTTGCTTTTACTGGGTAGCACACATATGTTTGTAAGACACATTTTTTCCTAAACAGCTGCTGCCTACCTCACCCCACCAACAGCACTTTCCTTCTAAGAAACCTGTGCCGTCCCTGCGCACACACCCTTACTTGCTTGCACTGTCACTGCTGCGTTCCATGTTCCCACACTTTGAAGAGCTTGAACTGGAAAAATCTCTCAACTAGCTCAGTGCTCTGTACCACAAAAAGACTTTCGGATTACCTTAATCTGGTCTGGGATTAGAATTATATTTCCATTTTAAAACGGAGACACTTCCTATAATTTTAAATGTTCCAGAAAACGTGTAGGACAAGAGGATTTATTTATTCAAAGCTTGAAAAAAAAAAAAAAAACAAGATCCAATGGTTCAATCATTTCTTAGTTTTGGAGCACTGGATTCACTAAGATCCTGAATTTTTCCCGAGTTATTTCGGTCACGTGTAAAACTTTCCTACCCATGAATTTATCATTCATTTTCAGGGATGACATAAATGTTTTGTGCACAGAGTTACACAAGATATACTGTCAAAGAGCTGTTCACAGCACTTCGTGATGGTTGTATGTGTGTGCGCACGCATGTCCGGGCACTCATGCCTGTGCTAGTGCATGTGTATTGATATCTGGAGTCTCCCTCAATCACTTGCAGCCCTGTCTACCACAGAAGGGCCTCTCAGTTGCCGCCGGAGCCTGCTGACGGAGCTGGCCTCACCGGCTGGCTTTCTCTGGGGTGACAGGGGAGCCACCACACCCAGCTGACGTTCCTGTGGGGCTGGGGATCTGAACTCTGGTCCCCCCACTTGGCACTTGTGGCTGATGCTCTGGCCACTGAGCCATCTCCCTGGTCCCTTCACAATAATTTAACTACACATTTGTTTCTTCTTCTTTCGAATTTTAGTTCTTTTTACTGTATGTGCATGTCTGTGTGAGGGTGTAAGATCCCATGGACCTGGCATTACAGACAGCTATGAGCCGCCAATCCCTCCTTCTGAGGATGTGTTTGTATTTCTGTGTGCTCGGAATGGCTTTATGTGGGAACTAGAGTTACAAACTGAAAAACGGTGACTCCGATCTAAAGGATGTCCTGAGACTTTTGGAATGATGATGCTGTTCACGTCTGCAGAGGCTTGAGGAGATTTCTGGCTAACCAATCGGAAGGCTGGACTCTGTGTTCTACCCGCGGATTCTTCCCTAAAGCTCTACTGTGACCATAGGCTTGCTGGTCCTCTGAGAAGCCTGCTCAAGCCAGGGACTTCAGCTTCACATTTCACCTTGTGCTCTTTCTGATCTCGTTCCTGTCCTACAATACATCTTGAAGAATGACTTTTATGATTAAAAAGAGACTTGAACTAAATCCTACTGGAAAAGTCTCCGGGGACAGGGATTACCTACCTCAGTCTTCCCTAAAACTATAATGTGTATATCACACCTGCCCAGGATGTTAGCCACATGATAATCAATAAATTTTTTGGGGAAATACCAGTATTGTCTGTGGCAGCAGCATAACTGCAGAAAACGACACTGGTCAGGGAACTACAGGCAGTCATTGGTGGTACAGGCAGTAGCACAGCTATGGGCATTGAGCTCTAGGGTAACTGCAGGGTGACTGCTGGGAGTAGACCCAATCACAGCGCTGGCAGAGGTGCCCCTCCTAAAACCCCTGTGCAGTCCTGCTCAGCTAATGATTGCACATTGTGTGTCTGCGATTGTTTTTCTCATCTTGGGGGACTGGTTAGGCTGAGAGCTCGCTCCTTTCCAGGTCTGACATTAAAGCTCTTTCACTGGTGTGTTTAGGAGCCAGGCTGCAAATGCAGACCTCACCCATCCCTCCTCCAAAGTAACCCTGTTCAAATGCTTCTTTTAAAAGCAAATCTCTCTGAGCTAAAGTCAAGAGAACAACCTTCGCCAACCTGCTACTCCATCTGAGTGCTTTGGGCAGGTAGAAATCGGCTCATTATTTCTGGAATGAACATAAAATCTTCAAAGCTGTTTATCAGCCCTACTTGTACTTTCCAGGAATGAAAGCGAAATTTCCAAATCAACTGGATCCAGGTTTGTATTTTTTCCCTTCTGAAAATCCTGGCACTTGTGTTAATTTGTATTCATTTCCTATCACTTGTAGCAATCAGAGTATGTAAAAGAAAAGACAGAACCTGAAACATTTGCATGGCTGGCCACAATCCAGCACATTCCTCCACCGTGTGGCTTCTTCAGAGAGGCAGCATATGCGCGCTTTAAATATTGCTATCATCCAGCAGATGAACCGGCCCAGAGTGAAGAGCACCTGCTGAATGAGCATGGAGACCTGAGTTCAGGTCCCAGCACCCACCTCAACACAGCCAAGCATGCTGGACTATGTGCCTGAAAACCTAACCACATGGGGCCCGCACACAGCTGCACACACAAAGCACACAGTGAAAAAATCAATACCGTTACCATCATGATTAAAATTATCACTAAGAATGAAGACACTTGTCCTCACTATTAAAGGAAAACATCACAGGCTGTCTGAGACCACCATCTGAATGCATCTGTAAAAGCACCAGTTTAAAACAAACCAAAGGCTTTACTCCAGAATTACGGCACTCCGTGCACCTTACGACTTTCTTTTATCTGCTACAGGACACTCCTCTGGTGCACCTGCGTGCCTTACACAGACCTCCGTGATCACGTCAAAGCACAGGCTTACCTGTGCGGTACACAAAGTTGCCTTCGGTTTCTGATGACGAGGGAGACACCAGCTCTTCTTCAAACTCGTTGGAGCTGAAAGACCCCGAGTGGCTCCTCTGCCTCGTTCTTCCCGTCATGGCCGTGCTGGCGGCCATGACGTGGCTCAGAGAGTCGTTAAGGTAACGGTTCAGCAAGCTGCTCTTGTACTTGGGAGGCGACACGTAGTCCTCCGAGGCCCTGGCTTCTGCCCCCTCTCCAGCCTTCCTTGCTGAGCTCTCCGCTTTGATGGCTGTGTGGTGGGCAGGGGCGCTATAGCCTGTGTCACTCAGGTGATTTCTTGTGGGGTTTTCTCCATCTGGGGGGAAGATACCACCAACTAGTATTAGCACACGCTTTCCCCAGCTGCTCAACTGTCACACTTAGTCATTACAAATAAGCACAAAGGACGAACATATAAGATTATAAGATTAATTTTCAGGTCAAAAGAAGCAGGAACCCGTGTGAGTGTTCCCTGGGGTATTTAATTTTAATGAAAATGCTTTATCCCCCCACATGACAAATCTATAAACAACAACAACAACAAAAATGGCTGCAATTCTTGTTGCTTTATAAAACTGTAAAGATGAAGTTACCTCATGCAACCTGTGGCACTACCATGTTTTGTGGGATCATTAAGACGGCGCCTAGGGTGAACTTACTGCAGCATCAAAGCAAAGACAGAACACAGAAATTGGACGAACCTTCCGAGCAAGAGTCGTCGCTGCTCACGCTGAGCCGCTCCGCGTTGCCCTGCACATATTTGTTGTATAACTTTATTCTTAGGGCCCAACTTAAATCTGGCTGCCGGACAGTGTTCTTCAGGCGACGTCTGGCGTTAGCGAACCAGTTTGACACCTAAAATGGCAATAGTTTGTCAATTAACCCAGCATTAAAACACGGTGATTATGCAACTGCTTTCTCTTAAAGGACCAAGGCCAGGGTTGCTGCTATAAACCTGTGCTGTAAATACTTGGGAGGCTTCAGGAGCAGAATGACTTGACCAGAGTTTGAAGTCAGATTGGGAAGCGATGGAAGGCACCATCTCAAAAGAGAGAAGGGGGAACGGAAAGGGAGAGGAGGTGAGAGGGAGAGAGAGAGGCAGAGAGGGGGAGGGAGGATGAATTAGACAAGAATCCACAAACACAGTGAGTGGAAAAGTTAATGATGATACAGAGTGGACCAACCTGAAATTTTGAAAAGCCAGCCAGCCTTCTGAGGCTGTGCCCATGTGCCTGGTTTGGGGAATGTCTGGGTTAGGGTACCAGAGGAAGCTCACAGATGGAGGTCCAACATGAAAACGAAAGACACACCTGAGATTTACAGAAGGGAGGGTCAGAGTTGAGTCTCAGAAGGAGGTGAAGACTGATCTGTGAGCAGGCATAAGGAAGACAGCACAGGGCCAAGATTTGGATGCCACATAAGGAGGCTAGACACCTAAAAGAGGAGCTAGCAACACCACCAAAGGCTACAGTCAAACTATCAAACTACAGCCAGAGTGGGAAGGAGAGGAGGCGGCCCAGGAAAGCCCTGCCTGGAACTCAAAGTCCACTGTTTCTTATGTCTCCACATCAGTGAAAACAAAGAAGGACATTTGAAAGCAAAGAAAAATTACTTTCATTCTTCCTTCAAGAAGCTATTGAGCTCCTAGAGAAGAAAATGCACTTTTCTCATAAAATATCAGGGTATCAACAGCATATAGATTTTTCAAAAAATTAAAATAAAACCTGAAAGGAAAATATTTGCTTTTAAAATATAAACTATACAAATATAACTATTTTTCCTGTGAGTTTGTTTCAGAACACAAACTCCTGCTACTATAACAGTCTGTGTGACAATGTTTTCACTGGAAGATTTTTTTTTTCTTAATCATACTACAAATACACTCGGGGTATTTATAGTACACTATAAGTGATATAAATACAAAATAAGTATATTTGTAAATTGTTCAATTCCTAATTATTATATGAAACTATTGTGATTTCTGCTTTCAAAAGCACAATTACATTTTCCTTCTTCCATATCTAACACACTTTGTTTTGGTCACATGAATTCAACACTGACACCCTCATTTTGCCCCTTCTGCCCTGAACAAGATGGCTGTCTTTCTACACTGTGAACCAGGCCACTGCAAAAACCTTAGTCTTTATCAACTTCTATTCCAGCTGGGCTGCACTTTGATCCAGTGGGCCTTCAAATTCTGTCTTTTCAACCTCCACACACAGGCAGCTTCCAGGAGTATCACTCAACAAATACACAGAGCAGCTATTACATACTAGTGGTGTAAAGTGCGCATCTTGGCAAGGCCATATCCACACATGTGCACAATCTACAGGCATCCAGCACTCACCTGAACCCTGATAATAACAATGATAATCTGAGGCCCAGGGCAGTCACTCACTGTGGAAGCTAGAAACACTTGGTCTCCTCTTGGCTACCTTTCCCTCCCAGCTCTGGCTCTTTCACTCATTCCCCAAATTTTCATGCAATCCTCATGACTAATGATTAGGTGCTTTAAAAATATTCTTCCAAACTTTCCTAGTTTCCATTCTCTTCTCCTCTATGGACTTCACAAATATTATCAAATTCAAACGTGATGTATTATTTTTACTTCTTCAAGTCTGTGCTGTGACTGTGGAACAGTGGCCTGGTTTCCTGTCCTGAATTTCCTAAAAACATGCCCTGTTGTGCAAACTTAGTTAATTCATTCCAAGTTTTTCTGAACTTCACATGCTTCATCCAGGAGCTGGGTTGTAACACAGGGGCAACAGAGCACTTTCCAGCATATGCGAAGCTCTGGGTTTGACCCTTAACATGAAAACACACAATCCAACACAGCACAGCACAACCCAACCTAACCCAACACAGCACAGCACAACCCAACCTAACCCAACACAGCACAGCATAACCCAACCTAACCTAACACAACACAGCACAGAACAATACAACCCAACCTAACCCAACACAGAACACAACACAACCTAACCCAACACAACAAAACACAACCCAACCCAGCACAGCATAGCACAACATAACCCAATACAGGACAACACAACCCAACACAATACAATGCAACCCAACACAACCCAACCCAACAGAGCACAACACAACACAACTCCTTCACTATAAAGTGGATCAGATGTTCCCTAACTTTTTTTTTTATCAACTCTGAAAACCAAGAGCTGTGAAACAGCCTCCACTGCCTGCACATGTGCCGATCTCTTTGCAGCTAGCTGTCCAGCCTGCCTCCTACTCTCACCAGATGCTCCTGAAAAATCAGCTGCATGTGTCTAGGTCCGCCTTCCCCTCTCACACACAGGAAGCCAGCCTGCATCTTCTCTGAGGTGGCTATCACATTTCACAGGACCCAACACCAAACTTTTTGTGTTGCTTTCTTTACTAAAGAGTATGTAATTAAGACTGCATTATTTAGATCCTAACCAATGTCACTAATTTGCATTACAGCCACATCATACAGAATAAACCCAATTCTCATGACACTTCATATAGTAAGAGTGGAATGGCCGTCTGATTACAAACAGTACACTACAATTCTAATATATAAAAAATGGAAGAACATTTAAGGGTCATGAGGGATTAATTGGCTTTTCACAATTAGAGAACATCGGCTTTCTAATGTATTAAATGCTCATAGTTCTCAGCCTGTTATAATGACATTTGGAGATTTTCCAGAAAGGTCTGTGTTATCTAATATGGGCTGTTTCTAAACTGGTTTTATAAATTCAACTGACACCCAGTCTGCTAGCATACATCACCGTCCATATTTTATCAATTGAACCATGCAGTACAACTTAATAGTGAGGTGCAGGCTGAGGTATTTAATATCGACTCCCACGAACAGCAGAGATACAACGGTTGATGAATTTGCATGTTCTGCAATTTCCCTCATGACTTAATGGAAATTTCCTGTGTCACTGGCAGTAAAAATATATACTCGCATTTTCTACATTTTACACTTCCTTTGGGTTCCTTCTTGTTGTCAAGCATATTCCCTTTCTAAGGGTAAGTTCTGGAACAGCATTTTAGGTCAGAAGTGCCTTTAAAACGCCATGTTTATAATGAAAGCTTAGAGAGCCAAATATCGAGAAGCCGGAAGAGAAAACTGTTTTCCACCGTCTTTACTGAAGGTGCTTAGGTTTGTCATGTGGACGGAGAAACTGCAGGGTGAACCCAGAGAGACGAACCAGAGTCTCCCCAGCTTTAAACAGATCAAATCATCAAGCTCAGTCTGGAGTACTAACTTAAATACTGGGCCTCTTCCTTCTGTGCCTGTAACACTCGGAATGATGTATAAGGCCGACTAAGATTTCACTGGATACCTGACCAGTATCACCTCATAATGAATACTCAACTTCCAGCAAAAACAGCTATGCCAATGTTAGAAGCAAAAACTTTGTAACACTGTGATTTTACCAAACACATGAGCACATCACAGGAATGTGAAATTAGAGTCACAGAAGAAGCTGGAAAACTCAGCCATACCAAACCTTGCTAAGCTATACATCAACAGTAACACAAACTTTCCATCTCACACTCCTTCTTAATGTTCCACAACGACACAAAGTAGCCTATTTGAACAGTGCAGGGCACATTCTTACACTATATAATGAACAGTGTTACTGACAGAAAGCAAGCCCAGTATAGTATTGTTTGGCTGACATCAAAGCCTGCCACATAGAAATACTCTCCTGAATTCTGATCTCATTGAGATGCTGCCACATGCAAACAGGAGGTTAAGCACAGTTACAGCAAATCAGGCCCAAATCAGGTCACAACCGAGAGTCACATGATCAATTCATGCATTTCTGTCTCATTTTCTCAGGGATGAAAAACTGTAGGTATTAACCAGAGTCCTCTGTGATTCTGGACAGCAGAAAAAGTCCTAAACCATATTTCCACCTTTTTACTTTTATGCTTGATGGGACATTCCCAACCAGATTTCACACCCTTCCTCTGCAGCTTAATGGCAGCAAAGGAAAGTAAAACTACCATGTAGGGAGAGTTGGACACATGCTCAGAGGAAAATATTAAGCACGAAATAGATGCCCAAACTCATGATATTTTGTTTAGGAATAAAATCCGTGTTGTGATAACCTATTGCAATATAGCAAGAGGAAGAAGAAACACTCGGAGGCCCTGTAGCCATCAGGAACCAAGAACTGAGGCAGCTTTGCACGGGTGCCTGCAGGCCTGCGTGTCACTGTCTGACAGACACTGGATAAAGAAGTGCATGCTACAGCTGCTTGCTCCTCCTACAGGTGATAGCAGCCTGCCCTCAGGTTCCCCACGATGTCCTAAAACTAAAAACAGCGCTGAAGATTTCCTATAATTGTCAGAAAGACAGTCTGGAGAGCTACGTGTGACTCGAATGTCACTTCTCAAGGCATTCGCCCTACAAGCACGTAGTGAGTGTGCGTCACAGAGCGACCCATAGTGTGGGGTGGGTCCTATGAGTAAGACACGAGCATCTTCTCCAGAAGGCTGACTCCACAGGAGACGGTGACTCACCGTGAGGGGCTGACTCAGGACGCAGCCTAACTTGCAGGGACCGAAAACTTGACTCAGATCACAACCCTACCCTCCTCCTCCAGAAGTGTAAAGTATTTACATAATTGATGCGGTTTCCATAAAGCTGGAAGATGCTCTGGATGTCTGATTTATGTTTGACTTATATAAATTCCTATATATAAAAACAGATAGGTGGATGTGTGGGTAGGGATAGCACATATATTCCCTACAGATGCCATCGCGCATGCTTGAAAATAACCGAACTGAAGCTGGATTATAAATAAGGTCCTTGGGTAGTAATTTTATGCATTCAAGTTTTTCCACTGGTCACTTTAAAGTTTAAGAAATTTATCTCGCTGACAACAATTTCAAAAATCATTGCCACACATGTATCGTTTCAAACAATCTCTGCTCCATTTAAGAATTACATATTTTTATTCTGAGCGTAGAAAAGAACAAAAAAAATTAATGAAAATTTCACATAAATTAAAAAATGTAATAGTGCCACCAAAAGTGTGAGAGCAGTTCTTTATACTGAAACTATCATAACAAGTTGGTAAATACTACATAACTAAATTAAAAACATAACTTTGCAGTTCACCCAAGATAACAATTAAATACGATAATTTGAATTTCTATCATAACTACGAACGTTACTTTTTAATCACTAAAACCTGTTTTTAAAAACATGCCCAATAGACTTGCTTTCCATATGAACAGCGGTGATAACAGCCATGTGGTGACGAAAATAACTTAGTGCCTTATTGTGACCTCACTGCTACTATTCAAGGCCCTCTGTAAGCAGGCAAATGTCCAGAATAAGTAGCAGGCCTGCTTAAATTGGCATTGGAGTATATGCATTTATTTTCACAAGTCAAGTTTTTCTGATTGTAGTAACTTATTTAGAAACTGCTTTTGCAACGTTCACAGTTTTGTGTTAAGCAGATCTCAACCCAGGAACACAGAATGAGTTTTTGCCTCCAGTGCTGTGGCAAATCACCGTTATTACAATTTCCTGTTAATAGGAAGGAAAGCAGATGTTTTTCTCTAAAACTTTATTCTGAAAATAAGCAGAAAAATACGTATTAGAATTCTGTGGAGAACTGCTACAAGCCAACACAAATGCCTTGTCAAACTTTCCAGCAATTCTTAGATGAAACTGTAAACACTCTGGAAAGAGATTTTTATTTTCTCGTGCGCAGTTTCATCCTGGATCTTGGGTTGTCTTCCTGTCCTGTGTTTGATGAAACTTTCAAGCTTGTGCTACTGCAATATACAGAATTTTCCAGCTCACCCCGGGCCTCCTTTTTCTCAATCTGTTGTTTGCACAGAGGTTTGCATCCTTACGTTTAGTAAAGAGAACTGCGTTGTGATGGGAAGGTACCTAATCTGGGATTTGTTACCCGGGAATCCTCTGTCCTTTACCTTCCACTCCTCACCTTGGCAGAACGCTGGTAGGAAGTGCTCTGTAGTGCCTATTTGGGGGACTACCAAACACTGACTGTGCCCAGAAAAGCTAGCTGAGTAGAAAGCAGTGTTTGTTCGCTGGAGAAGAAGCGCGCTGGCGTGGTTTCTCTGCACTGACAACGGGAACCAACCACTCGCAATCTGGAATTTTCTCCCCCTAGCCCAGCACAAAGTAGTGGCAATGTGCCGTGGCTTCCAGATGTGCCGTGGCTTCCGGATGTGCCAAGATGAGGGCATTTAAAAGCCTCTTCCCTCCTCTCCTGCTTTCTGCCTACCTCTGAATAACGTTTCTACTTAGTGTGTGAGTTTTCACTCGGGGTCCAACGTGCACCTTGGGCCGCCGTCTTCAGCATCCCCTGGGAACTTGTTAGAGATGCACAGTAGAGCCCTGCCACAGGGATCTGGGCGCAGCAGCTGGAGGCAACAGGCTGCGCTCTAAGGAGACTTCCTGGTAACCGATACACACTAAAGGCTGGAAATCGCGGTGGAGGAGCGTCCTTATCCAGCAGGGCTCCTGAATCCACATTCCTGCCCATCTTCATAGCACAGCTGGCCTTCCATGCCCTCCCCCCCCACACACACACAGCATCGCTAAAACTGCTCCTGGGACCCAATCATTCCCACCGAGGAGACTGATAGGACCTGGCCCCTGTGCCTCGCCCTCATCCTCCTCAGCAACAGAAGGCAGAGTATCTGGACCTCACTGAGACGCCACCCTTCCCAAGGGAGAGGCACAACCACAGGAGCGCCGTGCTGCTGCTCCTCGGGGTCCCAGGTTCGAGGCGTTCGGATTTACCTGCACGAGCGTCATCTGCGAGCCAAGGGCCAGGAGTATCTTTTCGGTCTTCGTGGGGTACGGGTTGTCGCGGTGCTTGTAAAGCCACTGCTTAAGCGGCCGCGCCATGTCCTGCAGGGCCTGTCGCTTGTGCCTCACCTTCCCTCCATTCTGTCGGGCCCTGGGACGCGGGGAGAGGAGAGGGACCTGTTAGCGACACCTTTGGGGCGGCCTGAAGGTCCTCCGTGGTAGATCGCATTTCCACCTCGTCAGCCCTGGGCTTAACCGCAGAGCACCGCCCCGCCCCGCCCCGCCCGCGCGCGCCCAGCAACCCAGGGCGTCTATTCTTACGCAGCTCAACTCTAAGAGACCCCAGACTTGGGGAAACGCAAGAAAAAGAAGCCCTCAACCAGTGTGAGCACCGGTTCCTATGCACGCTCTGAATAGCCAGCTGGCCACCGGATCACGGGCGGCGCAAGGCCTAGCATTGATACTGAAAGGGGAAGCTGTCTTCATCCCAGGGAGGCAGGCTTGGGGCGGCAGGGACAAGCGCCACGTGGTTGGAAAACTCGCTAGGCTGCAGATCTGGACCCGGCGCTACCTGACGCTGCCCTCGCCTCTGCCACCGGCCAGGGACTGGCCCTGGCCTCGAGGGAGGGCCAGGTCTCCACGTTCTCTTGCTCAGGCCCTGGGGCTGTGGGCCGCCAGGGGTCAGGGAACACACACTGAAGGGCGGAAACAAAGCAGAGGATGCTGGCTGCCTAGGCTCTCTGGACGCTCGCTCGTTTCGCTGAATGCCCTGAAAATGCGGGAAGCCGGAAAAAAAAAAAAAAAAAAAAAAAAAAAAAAAAAAAAAGAAGCAGACCTTACAAAGCCCTCCAGGGCCGGCCATCCCCTCGGTAGGAAGAGTGAAGGGTAAAACGTTCTCCCCGCAGCTAAAGGTTTGGAGAAAGAGCCCGGGAAGGCAGGCTTCTAGGGGAGCTGGCGCTCGAGCCGGCGTGGGGCGCTGCGCTCCCGGGAGGCTCCGGGAGGTGTCGCCGCGCGGCTGGGAGCGCGCGCGGCCCCGGTCCCCGCTCGCGCGCCTGCGCCCCTGCCTCCAGGGCTCCAGCCTCCCCCGGCTCTTTAAGCAGCTCCGAAGGTGCCGACCCGCGGCCGCAGCCCGGCGAAGCCTAATCTCTCTTACCAAGCGGCGGTGCAGCAACCAGGCGGCCGGTGCCGCGGTCCGGGAGGACCCCGCCGCGCTCACAGCGCCCTGCCCGCCCCGGGACCGGAGCAAAGGGCTCGCCCCGGCCCTTCCGCGCCCCGAGAGCCGGCTAACCCCCGACACCCGAAAGCCAGCAGGTCGGCAGCCTCCTCCGGGCTCGCCGCGGGCCCCGCCGAGCCGTGCGCAGCGGGGACGCCCAACGGGAGCCGACCCTCCCAACGCCTAGTCCCCGGCTGGGGGAACCCCAAGACCAAAGTGAGACCCTCGGGTGACGGAGGAGGAAGCCCGGGGCTTCGCCTGGGACCCGCCTGTTTCTCTACCCCGCGCGGAGTTCTATCTGCTCCTGCCACACGCAGAGGAAGCGAGAAAGGACACCAAGTCCCTGAGTGCCGGGACCTCTAGGTGCGGGAGGGCTGGGCGCCAGCGCAGGTCTCTGTGGAATAGTTCTAAGCAACTAAACCCTCCAGTTCCGAGAAGGTAAATCCTTGAGAAACGGAGTGCGCGTCCAGGATGCGCAGAAGCCCTCTTGGGGGAAGCCGCAGACTCTCGATCTTGCTTCACCCTTCACCCACCCGCGACTCGCCGCCCCTCCCCCTCCGGCCTTGGGGGTCGGCACGGGCCCCGGGGGAGGGGGCACGAGCATACCCGGTCCTCCGGTGTCTCAGGCTGAGGTTGTCCTTGAGGGGCGGGCCTTCTGGAATGCCCACCTCCGGGCGGGTGTGCGGATGGTCCAGGACGCCACCGTACGGCCGGCTGCCACGTTCCCGCTCTGGGGGGCCTCGGTCCTCAAAAAGCACGGCCCCCCCGAGCTTGTTGAAGACGATGGTGTTCATGGTGAGGGTCCCCGCCGCAGCGCCCGGGGGCCGGGCCGCCAGGAGCTCCGCAGCAGGGCTCGGCTTCTGGAAGACCAAGGAGCATGGCGTTAATCCCTACTGTACCCAGGGTGGCGGTCCCGGGCCGCAGACCTTGCTAGGGAAGCCGGGCTGCGGGGCTGCGGGGCTGCGGGGCTGCGGGGCTGCACGGCTGCTTCCACACCTGGCCACCTCCACGCTCACACAGCACTCCCGGGACAGGTCCCTGCCCTTCCCCTCCCACACCTCCAGAAACTTCAAACAGAGATAATTCACCTAACCGAGGTAAAGCAAGTAAGTCTTTAACAGAGACACAGGCGGGACGGCGAGGCAGAATAAACAAGAAAGGGGTGTGCCTGCACCCACAGGGCCCTGTCAGTGCGTCTTAGGTGTTGGTGTCAGGATTTCCATGTTTTCTAGATCCTGGATCAGACGGTGGAAACCCCTACGTCTATAGGTTAAAGCCTCCCGGTGGGAATAAGGGCCGGGGCAGGTCAGGAACAGAGCCCCGGACCTGAACATTAAGTGGTCTCAAGACAAACGTGTCACAGCTTCTCCCATCTTCCTGGGGAACTCAGGGCGAAGGTGCCAGGGACTTGGGTCCCCGGGGATTACTGTCCGCAGCCATCCTAGCTGGCCGGGACCCGCACACCTTTGGGACCGCGCCGGCCAGGCTCCCGGACAGCCCCGGGCTCCCCGCTGGAGTTGGGGCGCCACCGCGGGGGCCTCGGCGTGCCAGGTGCGGGGAGCAGGAGCGAGGCCGCGTGGCGGCGGAGCAGCCGCGACCCTGGCCGCGCGATCCGGCCCGTGCCCACCCGCCAGCCAGCCCTGGGCCCCCAAACCTCCTGCCCCGGTGACTCGGTCTACGCTGCTCCCGCGGCGCTGCCCGCGCCCGCTCAACACACGCACCCTGCCTCTGGGATGCGCAGCGCCCACCCTCGCCAACGCCCCCCGCCCCGCCCTCCCGTCACCGCAGCGGCCGCCACACGCGACATTCAGGACAAGCCACAGCGCCCAAGCCACCGCCGCCAGGCAGGATTCACGTGGAGAGAGAAGTCAGACCTCCGGTGGCCGCTGCGCCGCGCCCCGGGGCTGACAGGTACGGCCCGGCCCGGGGCGCGCACTCAGCCCCCCTCCGCGATGAGTGCCAAAGCAAGTCCGCGAGCCCGGAGCCCCCATCGCAGCGGCAGGCGCCCCCCACCCCAGCCCCGCGCCGCGCGGTCTCTCTCTCCCTCCCTCTCTCCACCCGGTCCAGCTCTAGACGCTTTCCCGAGCGAAGCCTCGGTGAGGTTCGCCGCCTAGGACATCTCGGCGCGGACTGCGCAGCGGCCGGAGGCTGGCACGCGTCCCGGAGCCCCGGACCATCGCGGCGGGCGCGGGGCTTGGGGCGGCCGAGACCCGCGGTCCCCGGCTGTCCCGGAGCTCCCGTGAGAGGTCCCTGACTCCTCTGCCCTTCCCCGGGGCGCGCGACCCCCGCGGAGCCGCCCCGCGGATAATCAAGAGAGCAAAGCCAGGGCGGCCTCCCGGACCCCCCTCTCCGCCCCCCGCAGCCTGGACCAACACCCGGGCGCGTGCCCCATGAGACCTCAGGCGGAGGGGGGGAGGGGAGGGCAGACCCAGGGCTGGCGGGGGGCAGGGAGGCCGCAGCCCGGGCCGGGCCGGGGCTCGCGGGGGCGGGGGTCGGTACCTGTGGCCGCGGAGGCCGCCGCGGGCGGCTGGCTGTCCCGCCCCGGGGCTAGGCGCGCTCCCATCCCCGCCGCATGTTCCCGGCGCAGGCTCCGACGCGCTCCCCGCCGCCGCCGCCGCGGTCTCGCCTTTATTTACCCAGACGGGCGCGCGCCGCCCGGGAACCGGAATAGCGGGGCCTTCTCATGTTTCCCGCCTGCCCGGCCCAGCCCGCGAACATCCCGCGGGCGCGCTATCCATGTTCCCGGGCGGCGGCAGAGGAAGCGAGCGCGCCCGCCCGGGCCGCCCGAGCTGCAGTTAACCCCCTGGCGGAGAGACGGCTCTGCGGCCGCTGCGCCGCGTCCTCCCCGCGGGGCGCCGCTCCCCGGGGTCGTCCTCCCAGCCGGCCAGGAGGGCTCTTTCCTTCCGAGTAACCCGCGTCCTGTCCGGAAAGGTCGCCGAGCGCGGCTGGGCGCGGGGAGGTCCAGACGTCTCCTTCCTCCTCCGCCGGAGCTCGGAGCTTCTCGCGCCCGGGAAGCCCTGTAGGTGTCGCGGCGAGGGCGCGCCCGGGCCGGGCGAGCGCCGCGGAGGTAGGGCTGCGGGGAGGCCGAGGTGGGCGCCGCGCGCGCGCGCGCTCTCGCAGGGTCCGGGGCTGCGGCGGCCAGCTGTGCGGAGACGAGCGGGACGCTGCACCCGCGCGCCGCGGGGGTGTGGGAGACCAGGGCACGAGCGGCGGTGGGCAGGGACGGCCACCTCGCTCCCCGAGCGGCGCTCTCCAACGCTCCCAGGTGCGCGCAGCTGGACGGGAGGAGGGAGCGCGGAGTCCAGAGGGAGCCGCCTGCCCCCGGGGCTGGGTTCCCGCCGCTCTCGGCGCCGGGCGGCTCTGAAGAGCGAAAGCATCGTTTGGATCTTCCTCCCGTTCCGACGGCCTGAATTCCCCCTAAGAATCTGCCTTTCGTGTGGCCTAGAGGCGGCTGAAGTATATAAGGAAGCCGATGTTTCCAGGACTAATCGCACTCTCGGATTCTCCGGATTTTGTTATCTCCTCGATTAGTGGCAAGAAACCCAGCCGGGCTCCGTCTGAACCAGAGGGGAGCGCGGCTTTTCGTCTCTGCGCGCTCCGGCTTGCGAGCGGTTCGTTCGGGGTTTCCGTTACACGCAGTTCCTCGGTCGCCCGCAGCGCTGTCCTTTGCGCCGCGCTGGTGCAGAAAGTTGAGGACCGGATGGGCTCTTTCACAGACGTCCCCGCCGCGGCTTTAACCTCGGGGGCAGATGTAACAGCTTCAACCACCGGTTTTCAGCGGGCGGGTTTCACTGCGGAGGCAAGCACAGCCGACGATCCACGGGAAGAAAAGGCCCGTGGTCCCTGAAGATGCTGGCCGGCCCTGGGATGCCCTCTGCTCTCCCCAGCTGCCCTTCCCCGGCGCGAAGCAGCAATCGCAGGCTGTGCTTATCACTTTATAACAATCTGCTGGTGTAGGAGCTGTGTGCCGCAGTAATGCCTCTGCAGTACAGAACAAAGGAATTCTGTGATCTTTAGGATCGCAGTGTACTTGCATGCGTTAAAGAAGAATCGGGGGACTCCGGGGTACATTGGCTTGTTAGAGACACACACACACTCCGCATGATATATATACATATAAATTAAAAAAAAAAACCTTTTATTTGCCACGCACAACCTAGTCTCATGTGAGGTCAATGAAAAATAATATATTACACCTCCTTTGGACTGGGGCTTAATGGTTTGCTTCTATTTTTTTTTTTTTTTTTCCAATGGAGGGACAGTAGCGGGGCCCGTGTTAAAAATGAAAGTGTCTTAGGGACAGCTCACAGGGCGCGTTCCAGGTTGCAGCCTGTGTGTGAGAAAGGGGAGCATCTTCTTTCCTAGCAGCTCAGACACCTTTATCGTGCGTTGAATGTCACTAAGTTAAATTTCCTAAGTTGCTTTTTACTCTGGGACGTCTTCCCTCCCCCAGTCTGTGAAGCGCTGCACCATCATCCTCAGACAAAGCCTGCCGTTTAAGGCAGCACCGGGGAGAGGGAAGCAAGCATGGAGGAGAGATGGAAATGAGCCCCCTGCTCAGAAGGCAGGAAACCCAAGCCCCTAAACTTAATTCTAGCTAATTGGATGTTAGCTTTGTCCGAATTTACCGAAGTGAAAAATAAAAATAATAAGTTTTCCACAAACTTGCCTTATGCTATTTTTTAAAAATGTGTAAGTAACATACTGCCATTTCTGAAGCCAGGGAGAGGTTAGGGACATTTGGCAATATCTTCGAGCTATTTTATTTAACTTAGGATATAGTTGTAGATATATGTTCTTTTCACCCTATACTGTGTGTGTGTGGGGGGGTTGCTTTTGGTGTTTCGATATTTTTACCAAGTTACCTTGACAGTTCAGAATTACTATTGGTCAAAGTGCTTGAGGGGAGATAAAACGTATTTTTAAACATTTTACCAGTTAAAACTTAGGGGCGGAAGGAGCAGGTGGTATAAACGGCTGCGTTTCCGCTCAAGTGTGAGCTAGCGAGTGTGTGGACACTGGCCTGGCTCACTTTACAGATAGCCAGGTTGACTGTGGAGCCCAGTCCAGTCAGAAAGGTGGGACATGAGCAGGCTCTGAAATGTGTGTGTCCCCCCCCCCAGCCTCGTTTCCATGTTAATGTCGTAAGCACCAGCTTCCGGAAGGAAGAGTGGAACCTTTCCTTTAAGTTAGCTCACAAGGGACGAACAGCAGGCAGCCCGAGCTCACCTTGGCCAGCTGCGTTCTGCGGAGGAACAGAAATGTGCCCACTGCCCTGTGCACCCCCTTCTGGCTCCCCGCAGCGCCCTCACAGGCGTGATCGGAAACACATTACGGCTCTTCAGTTTGCAAATGAGTGGGATCACATTGGACACCAGAACACGTACTCTCACACCCGTCTTAAAATGGCCAGTTGGTAGACTGAAATGCTTGCCTTTTCGCTGAGTGGTGCCACAGAGAACCTCCCTGTTCCTGGGTGCAGCCCTGAGTTCTTCTACACTGTTGCCTAATGCTCCATGATCTATCCAGCCATCCCTGCACGAGCACTCCCGTCCTCATGATTAGAAAGTTACCGCACATCCTTGCGTAACATTCTTCCCTTTGCTTAAGCATTTTTCTAGAAGTGGTTGCATGGCAGCTGAATTGCTAGGTTGAAGGAAGCATGTTCTTTTCGTATAGACTTATCAACATTCCCAAATTTTAATTCATTGCAAGCCTCCTTCCCAGCCCGTCTCATACCATTCCTGTTGTTGTTAAAAAAAAATGAAAGGAGTATTGGGCTATATAAGGTTTATTATTTTTAGCACCAAGATTATCATGGCATTATTATCTAACCCGCTATCACAAATAATCACACATAGACATGGGTTAGATTTTATAATTGCCTTATTTACCTTGGGCAGGGCAGATATTTGTCTTACACTGTCTCAATAATTCACCTCACCATTCACCTCCCAGCCCCCATCTGATCTACCCTCCATCCATAATCCCATGGTACTTGCTTGTTCACCTGGGCCTTTTCCTGCCATTATTGGAGTTCTTCCTCTTGGCCACGTAGTGTTTTCTCCAGGCTAACCCATCCTGGCGTCCTCCTTCTTCCTTTCTTCCTGTCTGTCTGTCCTTCCCATGATTCCTGCAGGAATTCTCCAAAGCCCAGGAACCCTAGCCAGGCCTACCCCATTCTTCCCTGCCCGGGTATAGGCTGTTTAATTAGCCAGCCAGGTATAATGACTTAGGCAGGTTTATGAGGAAGGCAGTAATTAGTCAGCATCAGACCAACCTCCAACCCACTCCCGTGACACACACACACACACACACACACACACACACACATCCTTTTCCATATGGTATGCAGTACATGTGGTTCAGTGTTTGTAATGTGGTCTCGCTTGAGAAATTTTTCTTTGCTTTCTTGATTTATCATCATTGTTGATAGAAGTGTTTTGACTTCCTGTGGCTCAGGCTGGCCTTGAGCTCGTGAGACTCCTCCTTCCTCGGCCTCCGCAGTGCTAAAATTACAGACGTGCAGCATCCTGGCTGGATAAGCCCTTTGACCTTTTAAATCAAATCACCTTTGCTCATGCGCTTAGATGGCTGACTGATTTAGAAAGCTTGTGCGTATGTGTGTATGGGGCAGTTTACACACAGTGAATGTCCTGCTGGGTCTAAGCCCCACCTTTACCCTCTGGCCTCTGCCTTCTGGGAGGTTTAAATGTGACCCATAGATGTCAGTTATCCTTTTTGTGATACTTTTGTCTGATACTGAGAACTTTTCCTTTTTTTTTCTCCCAAAGAAGATGTATTGTGTGCGTGTGTGTGTGTGCGTGCGTGTGTGTGTGTGTGTGTGTGTGTGTGTGTGTGTGTGTAAGAATGCCCCGGGAGGTCAGAAGAGGGTATTGGATTCCCTGTAGCTGGAGTGCAGGTGGTCATGAGCCGCTCAACATAGGCGCTGGAAACTGAACTTGGTCCCGTGCAGTGTGCACTCTTTAACTGCTGAGCCAGCCCTCCGGTCCCCACCCCTTCTTTTCAATACTGTTAAAGATTGTTCGCACCCGGCTCTTCAATTCTGAAATTTCATTGTCTTGTGAGACAGAAACATAAATTGTTAAAGTTTTCTAACGAGCTGATTAGCCCGTAGAATTTAATAGGGAATCTCACCCCACTGATTTGAAGTAAGTGTTCTTTATCTGGGAATCCCTCTCCGGGTGTAGGCTGATCTGACAAGACAGGGAGATGCTGCAGAATGACCAGGATGTTCTTAAGAGCTATCTTAGGCTCCAAAGATGTTCAGTATTATACCCTCTGCAACCTCAGGGCACAGCTCCAATGTGCTTCCTGGCTATGGTTCTGATGAAGGTGGTTGGGCCTGACTTTTATCAACTCAGAAGCAGGAAAGGAGTTCCAGCATGGTGTTCCTGGGAGCCAGGGGTACCCACACTCAGGATTCCCTAACAAGGAAGAGTGGTCTCTGAGCAATATGGGGCAAGGTGTCATTGTCTGTACCAGTACTCAGCACACGATGCCTTCTCCTTGCTTAATTTATCATGGATATAAACTTTTTTTTTTCATACAAAGCAGTTAATAAAGGTAAGAAGATGATTGTTAGCTACCATAGGGGACTGGGAATTGAACATGAGTGCTCTGTAAAAGCAACAAGTGCTTTTAACTGCTGAGTCATCTCTCCAGAATCAATAATTTTTAATTTGCTTTTTTTTTTTTTTTTTTTTTTTTTTGAGACAGGTGGCTACACACCACCCCAGTGTAGCCTTTGCTGTCCTGGAACTCGCTCCGTAGACCAGGCTGGCTTCAGACTCCCAGAGGTCTGCCTGCCTCTGCCTCCCAAGTGCTGAGATTAAAGGAGTGTGCCACCACCACATGGCTAATTTTTATTTATAGTTTTTAAAGCCAGAGTCTCACTGTGTAACACAGGTTTGCCTCAGCCTTCTGCTGCATCTGTCTGAGGGCTGGATTATAGCTGTGTACCACAATGCCCAGCAAGATAACTATCTTTGATGATAATTATTCATGAATAAAATTTACCCCGTCCCTTTAAAAACACAAGGGTTTTGTTACTACAGTCAAGAAGTAGCTTCATAGAATGAATTTGGCAGTGTTCTTTCTTTTCTATTTTGTGGAATAGTTTGAGGAGTATTGGTGTTAGCTCTTTTTTAAAAGTCCAACAGAATTCGGCACTAAAACCATCTGGTCCTGGGCTTTTGGTTATAGGGCTGTTTAAATTGTTTACCTGCTCTTGATTTAACTTCGGTAGCTGAAATCTATCAAGAAAATTGTCCGTTCATTTTAGACTTTCCAGTTTTGTGGAATATTGGCTTTTGAAATAAGGTCTAACGAGTCTTTGGTTTTCCTCAGAGTCTGTTGTTATGTCCTGCTTTTCATTTCTGATTTTTTTAAATGGATGGAACTAGAAAAGATCACCCTGACAGACCCAGAAAGACACACATGGTATATACTCAATTATAAGCATATTTTAGTACATATGCAGGATAGACATACTACAATGTATAGAACCCAAGAAGATAAGTCTGATGGACATCTTAGGCTTCATGTCAGCCCACTAGTTAGGGAAATGGGGGATATCTCTGACATGGACTTTGTTACCCACATTTTCTTCACTTCCCCCTGATGGAACTTCCCTACTAGGCCCCAGGGGAGGAAGAGGAACTCAGTCCTCATGTGAACAGATGAGCTGGGGTGTCTGGGTATCAGAATAGGGGAGAGGGATTCAGGAGGAAGGGTGGAACTAGGAGGAGAAGAGGGAGGAGCCTGTGAGCAAGATATAAATTGAACTAATTAATAAAAAAAAGCCAGAAGAGGGAAAATAAAGAAATTAGAGGATAAAAAAATAGCTATATGTGTAAAAAATATACAAGTAATGAGCAACCAGTAAACTGAGGCCCCAGTGGAGTATCTCATTTTATTTCATAGTGGCTGAAAGAAGACAGATGGGCTCTCTGCCCCTTGATACCAAAGGGCTTAGGAACTATAGCTCAGGTGCGTGCTTGCTGTAGTACGCACATGAAAAATAGCCATATTGCTGTTCTTCAGAGAGCTGGAAACACTCTGACAGTAAAATTATTTTGAGAACACCATTCCAGCTTGAGAACTAATTTTCCTTTATGTCAAAAGCAGTCATGCTTATGGTCCTGACCATTGTGGAAACCAAGGATTGCTTGTTCCTAGGAGTTGGAGACCTGCGCAAGCAGGCAAATTGGGATGCAGTAAGGAAGAAAGGCAGGAAGATAGGAGAGAAGGGGGAGAGGAGAGGAGGAAGGAAGGTAAGAGAGAAGGAAGGAAGGGAGGAAGGAGAGAAGAAAGAAAGGGAAGAAAAAAGGAAGGAAGGAAAGTAGGAGAGGAAGGAAGGAAGGAAGGAAGGAAGGAAGGAAGGAAGGAAGGAAGGAAGGAATTTAGTGTAATGAATTTATCAAAACTTGCCCACCATGTAGCAGGACTCTATGTGGAACCAAATGGACTTCAGATAACAAGATTTTAAATTTTAATCTTTGTGTGTATAGTTCAATATGTGCCAAAATTTCATATGACTCTCCAAATTATACTCTCTGATTTCATTTTACAATTGCATCCAGCAACAACGTGTAAAATATCTGAATAAGACCATCGGTGAAGTGAGCGTGTGCCTGCTCAATGTGTGCCGCTTACGTTTGCTTCTTCCCGTGGACTCAGCCTGGAGTCTGCTGGTGGCTCTGCCACTGTGTTGGTGGAGGGAAAGAGGACTGTGTAGTTTGTCCTTTTCTCTGTGTGGTGGCCCTGGCTGTCCTGGACTCGCTTTGTAGACCAGTCTGGCCTCTAGCTCAGAGATCTGCCTGCCTCTGCCTCCCCAATTACAGGCATGTGCCATGGTGCTCAGCTGTCCTCCTTGTAGCCAGCCTGGTCTAGAGAGGTTGCTGCTGGACAGCCAGAGAAAGCCTGTTTTGAAAAATGGGAAAAAGAAAGAGCGAGAGAGAGAAAGGAAGGAAGGAAGGAAGGAAGGAAGGAAGGAAGGAAGGAAGGAAGGAAGGAAGGAAGGAAATACAAAATAGCTACCATATTGACTAGTCTGTGTTGACTGTGCCAGCTGAGGTGGGAAACCCGCCGTAGAATCAGGCAGCGCTGTCAGCTGAGCTTGCCGAGTGCAAAGGAGAACTGAGCAGCAGTTCCTGGCTGTTTGCTAGCCCAGAATTTGTCTTCTTTTTAATCTAACTTTACCGTTTTTGGTTTTTGAGAATTTCAGGCATCAGGACTGTATTTAACCATTTCTACCTCTCTTCCTTCCTCTCCAGCTCTTGACTGTGATTCAGTGAAGGAGTGTTGGTGTGTTCCAACAAATCTAATAAATCTTGGACACTGAAACTTAAATTTTATGCAATCTTTCCATGCTACAAATATTTTTTTCATTTTTTTTGCAACCATGTAAAAATGTAAAAGCAATTTTTAGGAGCCAGAACAGGTAGGGGTTCTGTGTGTATATGTGTGTGTAAGATGATGTATGTTTATTTTATGTGTATGAGTGTTTTGCCTGGATTACGTATATACATTATGTGAGTGTCTGCTGCTCTCCAGAAGATGGCGTTGGATCCTCTGGAGCTGGAGTTAGAGATGGTCGTGAGCTGCCTTGTGTGCATGCGTGTGCTGGTAATCCAAGCTGTGTCTTCTGCAAGAACAGCAGGTACTGTTAACTGACGGGCCATCTCTCCAGCTCCTGGTGGTTGGTCTGAAATTTGCTCAAGCGAGGTCAGAATTCACTGGCTCTCAGCTTTGAGTTTCAGGGACAAATAAACAGCTTATTTTAGTCTCTATTGGGGGCTTCCCTTGTGTTTGCAGTACTTTGTCAGTGCCCTAAAGAGTAGATAGACTTGTGCCAAGATGATCTCAGTGGCTGGAGGTGGCTTATATATAAAATAAATAAATATAACACAAAAGCTGCTACAACCAGGAAAGCTGGAAAAGAGAGTGTGGAAACTGCTCTCCACCACTGCTGGGACCTGCTGTGTGTGTCAGAGAATCAGCCCAGTGATTTCTAGTATTTTAGTGTGTGTTTTTAAAACTCCAGACTTTCTTACCTCCTTCCCTCCCTCCTTCCTTCACTTTTTTCCTTCCTTTGTTCCTTCTTCTCCTCCTTCCCTTTTTAGCTTTCCATATATTTCCAAGTGTTCAGGTTTAAATGCTGTGTCTCTGTAAGTGGGTGGTGGTGACCGGTCTCTAGGCACTGCTGTTTTCTGGCTGGTTGGCTCACCTGATCCCAATACAGAAGAGCACCCACAAAAGTTTAAACTAGATTTTGCTGCTTTTAAATAATCAATCATAGCTGTTTATGGGGCACCTGCATGAAAACCTCTTTGCCAGAAAGGACATCAAATTTGATTTGAAAGACGTGGTCCCGGCCTTCCGACCCTGTTAGGAAAGAACAGGAAAACAAACCTCATCTAAAAAGTTTTAGGGTATCTGATATAAAGATTGCGGAGACCAGCTCAATCTATAAATCATCTGTGCACAGGCATGAGGGAGCTCGAAGACGATAGAATGATCACTTTATGTGTCTGCTAAAGATTTTGTAACCATATTACCAGCATCCTTCCCGAAAACATGCAAGAAGAGAACATTACTTCAGAAATTTGAGCCTGATTGAAAAACAGTATTTTCACCTCTTACATCAGACTTTTTCAAGTTTTATGCCCAAACCCTCTGGGTTTCAAGAGAGATTTTTAGGGCTTCCGTTGTGTGTGTGTGTGGGGCGGGGGGCGGTAACAAGAAATGCATTGAGCTGAGATCCTGATTTTCCTTTCTTTCTCCCTGGTCTACTGGAGCCCCTCCTCCCCCTTCCCCTTCTCCCTCCTTCCTCCACCAGTACAAACGTCTTGTACCTGTGAAGAGAAGGGAGAGCAGGACTGGAAAGAGACATTGTTGGCATGAACTTGTTTGTGTGGCAGCGAGGCAGGTGGTGCTTGCGGAGGGAAGGCTCCTTTGTCCCTAGTATGGGGAGACAAGTGTTGGGGCCACAACCCTGCAGAGCGGGCAGCAGATGATGAGCAGCCTGTGCCCCAAAGCCCCCAGCCACCTTCTGTCTTCCTTGGTGGTTTTTAAGGGAGCTGTGACGTCATAGGCACAGGAGAGACCTCTGGATGGGGGAAAAGGAGTTGCTCTAATTAATGGGCAATTGAAATGGCCTCAAGTCTAAGATCAGAGGGACCTATCGGTGTCCGAATGTCTCCATTTCTCCCTGGACTGGAGGAGGCATCACACCAGGATGTCATTCTTCCAGACTCCCATAAACAGGAACACACGGGGTATTTCTAAGACAATTCTAGATACATAGCACTGTATGTCCACACACTTGTAGTACCCGTATGCTCCCCACAGCCGCCACTTAGTCCCTGTGTGTGGTAGAAGAGCACGCCTGGGCACGGGGCTGCCTGTGGTGGCGGTCAGTGGAGCAGTCCAGAGGTTGTGAAGACACTCACGACGTCACTCCTGTGGTCAAACACGGGAGGAGGAAAAGCTGTAAAGTTTGGTTGCTCATTGTCGGTGTGTGTGTGTGTGGGGGGGGGCAGACGCGTGTCTGGGAGTTCAGCGAGTCGCTGTGGAACACTTTCATTCCGCAGCTGACATCTTCCCTAGGTGAGGACCAAGAAGCCCCTCGGCGCCTGGAGCAGGATGGCTTTGCAACAGCCCCATCACTGTGGGAGGGAGAGTCACGCTGAGGCTCCCGCGCCAAGGACGGCACCCTTCACTCTGAGGACGGAAATCAGCACGCCTTGGAATGGCCCCAGGGGTGCTGCCATGATGTTTTCTCGTGAGAGCAGACACGGCCCGGCTGCGCTTCAACGCACGACCTTCAAGCACTTCTGTCAGCTTTGAACTCGTGCTCACACTGTTTTGTCTTGTGTTCACTTCTTGTAGGCTCCTCAGGCCTGTAGCTACTAGCATGTGTGCAGCCTGAGGCAAGAAGACAAACGAATGCCCGCACACCATATGCCTAAATATTTACAAGTTCTACATCAAACTGCTACACTACTAAATAGGACGCTTCTTAACAAATAAAGCATCGTGCTGGGTAAAAATCTATTATGAAATTAACATTTTTGTTGGGAAAACATCAGACACAAATTTGTTATTTCAACTGTTTCGGTGTTTTGTGGCTAGGCTTACAATCCTTAAATGAGAAATAAGTTGAAAACCATAAATAATGATTCATAATTATTTATATCATGAAATATACTTTTTTCTTCCTTTCAGCAAAAAAAAAAAAATAACTAAATGTTATCAGAACCAACCTTCCCTGATGATTTGTGTTTTAAAGAGTTAGAAATAAATGTAAACCTACTGAAAATGTCCAAACTCTGAAAACAATTTTCATCAAGGAATATACAATAAACATGAAGAATTTTAAAATAAAATTAGCCTCATATGTATTAATTGTGAAGTGGTATGCAAAAATTAGAAGAGAAAGGGAAAATTATAGTGGACATACAATTTAACTAATGCGGATTGTTTCTTCAGTTTTTAACTCTACCATATTTTTGCTTTGAGAACAGTTGGCTGTCAGACTCACAACTGCCTTCTCTCCACCTGCACATTTATCGATCAACCTGTGAGGACCTTTAGTCACACGCCCTCTTCTGGCCTTATTCCTGATGATGATGTCTATAACTTGATGACCCTCCGTCTCTACCTTCTGAGTCCTGCAATGACAGGCGGGCTCGTTCTTGGCTTCTGCAGCGCTGGGGAGCAATCCCAGGGCTTTATGCCTTCAAGGTGCAATCTCTACCAACCAAGCTACAGTTCAGCCTCAGTGTTACCTGATGGTCTTCTGTTGCCTGGTGCAAGTCTGGCTACATCCCTCCAGGAGCATACGCTGGAAAAGCAAGAAGATGCTCTCAGAGTTTCGCCAGGGATGGGCAGTGGGCTGGAAAGCGCATTCATGCTTTCTGTGTGTTGACTGAGTTGCTTTTCTCTACTGTCAGGAAGAACACTGTCCTCCAGGGTTCTTGGCAGGGAGGCCCAAATGTTTTCAGTGTTAGAGTCTGACCGCCCTTGAGTGTGCGGGTGGAAGACAAATGATATGTAGAAGGAGCATTTCATTGCGGTCAGAGTGGTGTGAAGTCACGGGGACAGATGCTGGGGTTACAGCTGCCCTTCGGGAGGGGTGGGGAGATGACTCAGCGAGAACAGACCATGTGAGCATACGGTCCCTACGTTTCAGGTTCTAGAGTCCATGTCCGGCTAAGCTCGGCAGTGCACGTCTGTAATCCCAGCATTCCTGTGCCGAGAGGAGAGGCCAAGAGAGGATAATTCTAGGAAGTGTGTAGGCCAGCCAGTCTGAGTACAAGGAAACAACAGAGGCTGTCTCAAGTTAGATGGAAAGCACAGAAGGACACCTGAGGTTGCCTGACCTTCGCATACAAACCATGGCACACCTGAACAACACACACACACACACACACACACACACACACGAACACACCTGAACAACACACACACACACAAACACACCGCAGCACTGTGTGTCCTTTAGTGCACTAAGTCCCACGCAGCAGGGCATTGATATATTCGCTCTGTGTGTGTGTGTGTGTGTGTGTGTGTTTTAGACTCTTCAGAGAAAGTTCTGAGCTGCGTTGGGAGATTTGTTTTTAAAGCTGTTGCTCCTTGTGTGTTTCCAATAGGTCGCCTGTTTGCTTGTTTCTGATTCCTGTGGGGATGCCCCCATAAAACCTTTGAGAGTTACAGTGCTTACTCATGTATTTTTAAAAGTCTAGGGCTGTTGAGATAGCCCATCAGGTCACCACACCCAGTGAGCTGAAATCGGTCCTCAGGATCCGTGTGGAGGAAGCGAAACAGCCCCTATCAGTTGGCCTCTGACCTCCGTGTGGACCTTGGCACATCCTAGCTAAATTTCCCCCTTTAATAATTAGAATGAAATGGAACTCCCTGAAGGCTCTCTCTGAGTGGGCAGCCCCTAATGGTCCCATAGCTCTTCACACACACTGCAACCCCAAGAAAGACAGTAACATCTTTCTGGGACAGTATGTATTTTTAAAGGGCGTGGGGTGGTTGCAGAGTCATCCGTGGGGAAACAATGTTTTCACTGACAACCAGGTGTGTGGGTGTGCTTGAACAAGGTGGGTTTGCAGGAGGCAGCTGCATCGGCCTGGGTGTGTTTCACAGCTGCCCTCTGGGGATGTCCAACAGAGAGCCCAGGAGCCAGGGCCCATTAGAAAAGCAGGTTCCAGGTCTCAGCCCGGCATGCCCAAGCTCAGCGTTTCTGGGCTGCAGGATGCACAGTGCCATCAGAGGGCTACTTCCTGAGCCCTGTGCTTAGAAGAATCACTCTAGAGCAACACCCACCAGCCCCTTCGATTGCACACTTTTATTAGTAAAATATCGCTCCAACCTACGGTAACTGTTTGTACATAGGTAGGACATTGCGCTGCTACGGTATGTACATTTTAAAGCAGGTGAAAAGGAAACCTTTCAAAAGCTGCAGAGCAGGCATAGAATGGATGGAAGAGTCTTGTCTGCCCTGTGCAAAGCTGTGGGTTCAAGTTCCAGTGGCAAAAGAAAGAACAGAACAGAATCAAACCAAAGATAGACTAAATATTTTTTTTTTATCTATAGACTTGGGAATTTGTGTATTCATTAATAGAAAAATATTTTTCTTCCACAAATATCTTGTTAATGAATAATAAAAACTGCTAACATTACAAGCTCAGTTACCTTCATGAGAGCAGCTCCATGCTGTGCTCCTGACTCGGGCTGTAACAGTGTTTGGAACATCGGCATCCGGTTCAGATCAGAAAGGCTTGTTTTCAGCGCCGACATCTCTAGTAAATCTCCAACAGGCTTTTGTTTTGTGGGTACCGGGAAGCCCACGTAAAACATCTAATAACAACTCTAACAGGCCTGCAGACATGACCCTGCCAGTAAAGTGCTTGCGCCACAAACGGCCTGAATTCAGCCCTCCAGAACACACGGCTTTAATCGCAGCACTCAGGGGTGGAGAGTTTTTGAGAAAGGTATCTATCATGGATCTCTGCCCACTTTACAAACTCCAGTGTGCCCAGGAGCCCATGCGTGTGCACAGACCAATAGTCTATACTTTGATACCCCTCCACTTTTTGATGTCCCAATTTATATTTCTTTATAGTCTATAATTCTTAACACATGATGATAAGTATTTTTGTTGGCATTAGTGTAGTGTATTCTGAATTTGGTTATGAATTCTGAATTTATTTCTCCTTGACAATGAGTTCTATACTTTAATATTTCCCTGTTACTAGTAAGCACTTTCAACTTCACAATGTTGTCATCCCTAAGAATCATTTCCAGGCAAGATAATGGGTGACACAGGGAATGGGCTTCTGAATACACCTACAGTTCTTAGCCCCAGCCACAAAGTATACAAAGGGTTTTGCTGAAATTGCACTTTTAAATCTCCCTTGATAGCAATGAGTTCTTTCAAACTAGTGAACAACCATGTTTTTATTTTTATAAAAAAGACCAGTGTTTCACTGAAACTGTTTGGGAGAGTGTAAAGTGGATCAAATGTTGTATTCCCTTTATTTTATTTTTATTTTTTTAACTGTTAAAAGAGTTTCAATTGCCAGGTTGTTTTCAGAAGCAAAAATCTTACAATGCTGGACACCGTTTTAGATAGCCAGTAACTGGAAACAGCTCTCATCTCTGTTATTGTTAAACGTCATCTTTACCTGAAGGGGGCAGAGGAGGAGTGTTTTCTGTGTTCTTTGTCTTGTTTTTAAAATATCTGTAAGATTTCTGTTCAAAGTCAAGTCCTGCGAGGACACAGGCTTTGCTGTGGTGTTAAGCTGAGATTTGGAAGATAAAGGAATTTGTGACCATTGTGAGGCTGCCGGTCATGGACCAGCTGTGGAACAGCAGCTCTGTCCTAATCGTGAGTCTGTGTTTTTTATTCTGCAACAATGAAGTGATCAGTGCCAGGTGTGGCTGCATACTCCTGTTATGCCAGAATTCAGGAGGCTGAGACAGGAGGATTGCAAGTTCAGAGTTAACTGGGGTTACCCAGTGAGACCTTGTTCTAATCAGTAATTGGCACATAAATTCTGCAATGAATAAATAAGAATGAAGGCATCTGTTGCCAAGCACAGGTTTCATCCTGGGAAGGGTGGGTGGCTTGCAGTTGAAGCGGTGGGTGAACGATGGAGCCCTTGCCTGAGGGAGCATGCTGCACAGATTGCTGACCTCCATGGAGTCTGGGCGCCAGGCACTGTTCAAGGGATTCCTCCTGTATCACTTCATTTAAAACTCACAAGGACGTCTGAACCGCTCCCATCACAGACCTCCCAATCAAGAATCTGAGCTCAGGGTCAGACAGCTGCTAAATAAAGAAGCTGGTGTGTTTGTTTGAACACAATGACTTCAGTGGTGGTCACTGAGGTCAAGTACTAGCCTGGCCCTGGCCCTGCTGATTGTGCCCCAGCTGGGGCTCCCCGCTGAGACCTTGGAGGTGCTCCAGGGCCTGGGTGCGGAACATGGATCTCCCTAGAAACAAACCTTGCTTCTGTAGCTGCTGCTGCTGCTGCTGCTGCTCTCCATGCTCTTGCCTCCAGAGTAGACCACAAGCTGGACCAGCGGAAACTGTTGGCTGACTTTGCAGCAAACGGATTTGCTGTGCTCTGCACTTCTTGGGGGACATTCCCTAACGTTTAAATTGTGTTTGTTTGTCTGTTTATATTTGATATTACACACTTGAATATTTCTTTTTGAGTTTTGCCAGCACATAAACATATAAGATGTAACATCATGATTAGGGCGGTTTCTTTGACTGCTACAAAGATGAATTTGTGTCCTTGGGAGGGCCCCAGCTGAAGAGATTCAATTCCAGGGGGATCATTTCTTTTGTTTATTTGCTTGAGACAAAGTTTCACTGTGTAGACCCACAAGACTTGACACTAGGGAACCCATGCTGGGATTGAAGTTGCATGACCTCTTCCTCTTCAGTCCTGGGATTATAGATGAGAGCAGACACACGTGGCTTTTTAAAAATAATCTGTTTAAAGTCATTAAAAAACGGCAGTAGTAACCAGCTACAGGTGCTGAATGCTTTAAAACTCTAACGTCAGTGAACTTCCACCTCTCTGTATTTTTAGTGCGACACAAACCATATGTGTTCAGGGAGAAAATTGGAAATTAGGGAAGCAAAATAAGACAAAACTTTTCCCACCACCCAGGGATCATCTGTTAATATGATTTTGGTTATCCTTTCAAACCAGTTAAATAAAAACACGTTTTTTTTTTTTACCAATATTTTTCTAAATTAAATGATCTTCACTTTCATAACTGAAGCTTTTTGTCGAGAGATCTGGGGCGCTAGGGTCTTATACAGCTAGGGCTGGCTTTGAACTTACTGTAGCTAAGGATGACCTGAAACTCCTGATCCTTTGCCACAGCCTCCCATGTGCTGGGATTTCAGGGTGTGCCACCAATCCTGGAGTCAGTCAAGTTTTGAGAAACCTTATCTTTGTTGTCCATCCATGTTCAGAAATCTTCAGTTATTCCCCAAGTGTCCTTTATGGCTAGTCTCTCCAAACGAGGGGCAACGCCGGGCCACACTTTGAACGTGATTGTTTGGAATTTTTTGGATTTTTCTCTGTTTGGAAGCCAGAATCAGCCATAAGGTTTTCTCATCACACACAGGGTTACTGCATTGACCAGACCAATGGCCCACCAGAATAATTCACCTTCCTAATTTCTTTTAGTGCATTCTGTTACTTCCATTTGACTTTTTCACTTCCCTTGCTTTTTTTTTTTACATACAAGTTAGACCCGAAAGTTTGCTCACTTCACACTAAGCATTTTAGCAGGACACATCACAGGGGATGGTTTCCATCTCATGGTCTGTCACAGTGGGAGACCTAATATTTGATGGTGCCCATAAGTGGAACCGAGTGGACAGTGAAAACCCCCTGCTCTTTCTGTGGCTCACATACACCCCTCTCCTACTACTGTAAAGATCTCTGGTATGACTTTAGGCGTTTGGGAACACTTGATTCTTCACAACTCTTGTAATTTTGCTTTTAAAACAGGTTGTAATCCTGTAAAACTAATTGATAACCCTTACTCACGTTGATCATTTTATTAGAGATTGCCAACATCTCTTTTTCTATGTGGCATTATTCTGTAAAATAAAGTTTTCTGTTAAGAAATGAGGATTTTTGGTTACACTAAAATATGGTCTTACTAGAAAGGCAACATAAATATTTAAAAAATTCCCAATATGTTTGCTTAATTATCAGTTCAAATGACGGCATAGATCAGTAGGAACATTGTACGTATCCAGTCATGGATTCTCCTTGTTTGAGTCTAAAATATTTACAGTCTTGTCCTGGGTAATTAATGAGCCTGGGATGTTTTTGGTTCAAAAAGTTGTAGGCCAGGGCCTGGGAATCTTCAGGGTTTGGTGGGTAAGAGCACCGGGTGTGCGTGCGTGAGGCTTTGAGGAAGCCTCTAGTGTCCACATGAGAAGCTGGCCATAGCTGCAGTGCCTGAAGCCCCAGCATTGGCTGTGAAGACTCAGCCACTCCCTGGCCAGCCTGTGGAGACAGACCGCGGGAGACAGCGCTGGGTTCAGTGACAGGCTGTCTCGAAACCGTGAGGTGATTGGTGACAGAGGCGCACAGCAGTCTTCTGGCCTCTGCTTGTGCCAGCTCACAGGCTGAAGAGCATGCACAGATACACACACCCCACATGCAAAAATGCCAAAATCCCTTTCTGTCGGCACTGTGAGCCAGCCCCTCAGCCTCAACGACCCCTTTCCTCCAAGAACTCTTTCCAGGATGCGCAGGGAAGCACCATTCCAAAAGCAACGTTGGTCTGAGTGCTCACCAGGGCATTCATTTCTGGGGGTTTCCCCTTTTCACCTGACAGTGCAGATACTTTGAGATCTTTGGGCTTTATGTGCTGGATTGTTTGTTTTTGATGGCTTTTTCCTGTCTCCTTGCATAATTCATTCCATGGGCCACAAAATGGGGGGAAAAAGCCTTAGTATCTGAAGAGTCGTCTGTCAGTGCATGTTTGAGCACTCCTGTTCACAGCAGACACACATGTGAGGTGCACAGGCAGGCACTTTGTATAATGTTAAACTGTTAAAGTTAGCCTTGAAAGTCTCATGGTAAGTCCTAGAGAGCTGGGATGGCTGACCTCCTTCACATTGCCAGATAAGAAGCTGCATGGTTAATCCTTTCCTGCCCAACTTAAGACATTTAAGAAAACCTTTGGTTTAGACACTCCGTGTGCAAACCAGTAAAATATAATCTCTTAAGTATGTAAGAGTTATGCATGTATTGTAAGAATAAAATGGAAACATACTGAAATTTCCCCTGTGTGCTCATCAAAGATTCCCAAGAACCTCACTGCCTGTTTTTTTTTTTTCTACCAAAGACGAAATATACTTGACAATATTTCCTAGTATTCAAAACAAAGTTTAGAAAATGGGTGGCATGCAGAGTACGCTACTCAGCATTTCATCACCACGACAAAGATTTGTGATAACCAGCTGATGAAGAAGTGTCTGTTTGGGCTCATGGTTTTAGAGACCCTAGTTCATGATCAGGTGGACACATTGCTTTTCTCCCTCTGGTGGGATTGACAAGGACGGAGAGTGTGGAGCATGGCCAGGAGGAGGGAAGCAAGAGGGAGGCAAGGAAAGAGAGAAGGAAAGGGGCACCGGAGTTCCGCTCACCCTTTCATGGCCACACACCAGCGATCTGCGATTCTCCCATGCTCCCACCGCCGGCTGCATCATGCTTTCAAACATGGGTCTTTATGGGGCAGTTAAAACCAGTTCATGAACCCGGTCCAGGTGGCATGCCTGTGAGCCCAAGCACTCAGGGAGGCAGAGAAAGGCCAGTCTCTGTGAGTTCAAGGCTGGCCTGGTCTGCGGTCGGTTGCTCTTCACTACATTTTATTTGCAGTTGGTAGTGTTTATTCAGAGGGGATGCATTGGACCGCAGGTGGAAATGGACCTCGAGGCATTACAAGATCTATCTTTTCATGTCTCGTCTAGACCACAGTCAGATGGTAATACCATGTTTTGAATACTTCTGAAGAAGGAGCCATTTCCTTCGTTTTACGTTTACTCCAACCTCTCACTATTTGAAGGAGGTCCCCTCTCCCCGCTTTCCTCCTTGGTTGCTGCTGGACCTTGTGACAGGGTTGATTCCTTCTTTGACAGAGACCAGAGTTGATTTTGTTGTTGTTGTTTTGGAGTTTTTTGTTTGTTTGTTTGTTTGTACTCACTTTTACTATTCTAATGCTGGAATCCCTCAAATTTGCTTTAAGGTTTGTTATTTTTGCATTTTGGTGACACAGCAGCTCACCTCCAGTTCTCTGAAGCATGGCTTTCATTGTACTACCCCAGGAGGACTGCAAAGTGAGACTTGAGGGGGAAAAGAAAACAATTTATCCTTTGTAATATAAGCGCTCAATGTCTTTAAGTTATAGCACTCGTGAAACTGACAAATATAGGGTGAAAATATTAAATGCTAACTTCTTGCTGCAGACGCTCAATAAAATTGATGCTTCAAAGACTAGAACTATTAGTTTTATTTATCAGAGTTTAACAGACTCTGGAATCCCTAAGCGGTTCTGCAGGTGCGAAGTTTTGTCACTGGGATTTATTGCTCCAGTCTCGTTCTTCATTCTTAGAAGCAGAGATGAGCCTAAGCCCAGGTGCTTTGGGCCTGTAAAAGGAAAAGGTCGGAGTTTGAGACATCTTTCATTTTCGTTCTCCTGCAGGTCGGGTTTTGGTTGCTGGTTTAGAAACACAGAAGAATTTTATTGAGGTGCCCCGTGTTTTCCAGACGGAGAGGTAGCCGTTGGGGGGTGCTGGCTCCTCCATGGCGGTGTGCTGGACCTGAAGTCTCACATCATTGTTACGGCATTCACTGCAGAGTCCTTGGCCCAGCAAGTTGTTAGGCTGCGATAGCTCTTTAATCGACTCTAGCCTAGGCCAGCCAAGGCCTCTTAGTATGGAAAACAAAACAGTGCCCTGTGAGACCCTGTCCTCAGTGTGGGGCTGGGTAGGGGAGAGAAAAGCTGTTTTTCTGATATTTTTGGTACAGAGAAACTGAGGCAATTTGGAGAGAGAGGTTGGTGGCATCTTTGGCAAAAATCCAAAACACAGATATTTCTCCCGCTGTTCAGTGCTATCTCTTTTTAGTTAGCACTGAACTAAATTATAACCCGACTGACAAATTCTAGCCCAATATAAGAACATATAGAGACCAAGGAAAGGGGAAAAAATTCAAGGAAGGAAAGTGAAATAGAGAAGAGAGACGCTGCCAAATGTAGGTAATGAGGCTGAGAGAGCCTTAAGCTAAGAGTCAGATCCTGTCAGGCTGTTTCTCCAGCAAAGGATCAGATGCAAAGTTCATCCACGGTGAATGCCAAGCAGACTCGCAGCAACAGCAGAGGAAGACCCTGAACAGCCAGGCTGTGGAGGAAGGAGCTCCGGAAAACTAACGCCGCAGTGTACAGCACACACAGGCTTCGTGTTAGAGAGAGCTCTCTCTCCCTTCAGGTTCTCCCATTGCAGAATAATTTGAGTGCTTTCAAATGTCAGTTGCATCGAGGAGGGAAGGATTCCGCTGAGAACGTGTTTCTCGTGTGGATTATTGCTAGCGGGCACTTCGAAGCAAGAAGATGCTCCCTGGTTTTCAGGAAGCATCCGTAGGAGGAGTGCCGGGCCCAGGCAGGGCACCGCGTCTCCACATCCTAAATCAACAGACCCTAATGCCTGCCGCCAACCGTCCTCCCCATCTGTCAGGCTGGGGATGCGGAGACACAGCAGTGGCTCTCAGAGGCCACGGTGACACAAAGGCAGTTCTATGATCCTGCCTCCCTCAGGTAATGTGGGAACTTGAGAGGTATAAAGAGGGTGTGGGGAGATGGCTGTTCTTTAAGGGAGGCAACCTGTCTCTCTGTGGAAGGCAACAGACACTGTTTGTAAACCATGCACATGCTCACACACGCATGCATGTGCACCCACACACAGACAGACACTCCCCCCCCACACCTATGAATGTGCACCCGTGTCTGCATTCCGCACCAAATACACAGGATGCAAAGAAAGGAGAGAGGGGTGGGAGTAGAACAAGGGGGGGAGGAAGAGGAGAAATGGGAAGGAGAAGGAAAGAAAGGATAGAAAAAGGAAAAGAAAGTCAAGTATGGTGGTACCCATTCATAATACTGGTACTTGGGAGTCTGGAGAATGGTGAGTTCAAGGCCAGCCTGAGCTATATGAAGTGAGTCTGTTTCAAAAACATTCTCTCTCTCTCTCTCTCTCTCTCTCTCTCTCTCTCTCTCACACACACACACACACACACACACACACACACATCACAGGAGGAGAAAAAAATTAATAAAACAAATTAGAAAAAGAGGCAAGGGGGTAAAGTCCTCTCCTTGGGCCTCCCTAAGTACTGAGGAGTTAGGAACCTTGGGTTCTGCCGTATCTCGGAGTCCTCATCTCCCCACTCACGGCAGTTCCTGGCACACCAAAATGCTGGGACCCAGAGAAGGGAAACCACGGGGATCTGGGGTCTCTCCAGGGGCTTCTGAGGCTGTTCAGGGGCCACTTCAACGCAACCTTGACTCGGAGGGTGGCCTTCGGGTTTGGAGGGTCTCCCAACACAGGCTCAAACAGCAGCTATTTCACTAGGACAGCGTTGTGCTGCAAGACCAGGGGACAATACAAATGCAGAAAAATGAAGTTGGCGTCAAGAAATACTACAGAATGTTGTTGTTCGTTTGTGTTTTGGCAGAGTTCTTGCTGTGAAGTCCAGGCTGCCCTTGGCCTTGAACTCATGATTCCTGCCTCCACCTCCTGAGTGCTGGCAAGGCAAGCGGGCACCACCATGCATGGCAGTTACCGCAGCGTCTTTGTTAAAACTGAGATGCACATGGACACCGCTGCCGTTCTCGAGGGGACCACCCTTGCCTGAATGCAAGCGTGGAGATAAGAACGTGGCTATGGTTTACGAAAAGAGTGCAGCCATCATCAGCTCATTCCAAGTCTAAGTTCTGCGGCTCAATTTCTGAAGAAACCATCATGGTTTGCTAAGGTGTTTGGCTGAAAATAAAATAATAATAATAATAATAATAATAATAATAATAATAATAATAAAATGGTTCCATTTGTTTGCTCGCTAACGAGAGACATTTAGTGTTGCCACCTGAGTGAAATGTCAACCGCTCACAGACAACCGCTCTGAGCAGCACACGCATGTAAATTAGACTTTAGTTTTCTCTCACTGTAGATGCAAGTGGTTACAGTAATTGACAAAATAGCACGTGTTGGCCAACTGCAAACTTAGACATAGTTATTCCTCAGTAGGCCACTCTTCAGTCCTCAGCTTTTGTACTTCACTGGGACAGATGTATGTGATTTTTTTTTTTAAAGAATTATTCCTCACCAGGTATTGTAACAAACCATTCTATCACACAATAAGGCTTTTCCCATTGAAAGAGTTGAACGATTTCAGAGGTGAGTGAAAAGTATTTACATCCTTTCAGCCACAATTAGGTCCTGAAATATGTGTTCCCTAGACTTTATGCACATGTGTATTCACAAGTAGATTTTTTTTTATTGTGATGTGCATGAGCATATGTGTGTTTGCACATGTGTGAGTAAAAACACTCACAAGTGCAAGCATTGGTGTGTGCACGTGGGTATGGAGGCCATGTTGGCGTCAGGTGTCTTTCTCAGTCATCTCCCCTTCACTTACTGAGGCAGGGGCTGTTTCTGAACTCAACCGGGAGCTCACTGGCTGCTTAGTCTCCTAGGCTAGGTGTCCCCTGGCACCTGCTGTCCCCTCGCCGGGGGTGCTGGGACTACAGTCAGGCCCTGCACCGTCTCAGTGCTGCTGGCATTGAAACTCCCTTCCCACACTTCCAGAGCAAGCACGCTCTCCACAGACCCGTCCTTTGAGTCCCGCAGTGGATTTTTATAGTATTTTCTCCCTTATTTTCATCTGCTATGTTTCTGAACCTTGTCAGTTTGTAAAACATACTTTATCCAGCCTAACTATGACACGGCTATCTGTACACAGCAGCACTGGCTTGTTCCCTCTAACCGTTGGGCATCCGGGATCCTTCTTATCACACCCCCACAACAAGCATTGTTAACGGAAGCAACTACGCGCATACACACTTCATGCATCTTCATGTTTTCGGCCGGAAGGCGTCCTGGGAGTGGTGCACTGGAATAGAAACCGCGTGTTTAAGTTTGGTAGAGGCTGTCTAATGGTTCTTCAAAAAAAAAAAAAAAAAATTACAACTACATCAAAATAAATAAAGATTTGTTCAAAGTCCCTCTTCATTGTTGCATGAGCCTGTCATTTATGAAAAAGGACATTTGGACACTTCCTTTCCAAACCTTATACAATTGTTTTCCTTCCGTGTACTGTGGTCTCCAGTAACGTACTGAATGGAGGGGCGATGCCAGATGTCCTTGTATGGATCTTATTTTCAATCGGACTCACTCTATGGTTTTATTAATAAATATAACGTGTGCAGGGGCCCACAGGTGTTCCAAAGCAGACTGAAAGAACTGCTAGGGACGGAATGCCCTCTGGCATAGATTAAGTCTTAACCTCCAACACGATGATATTTGGGCAAGGCGGCTTAGGGTGGAAATTAGGTTTAGATGAGGTCTTGGAGGTCTCACTAATCATGTGATTGTGTCTTTCAGAAGAAAAGAGGATCCCTCTCGTCCTCTCTCCGCCTAGTTTCTTTTTTCTCCTTCCCTCCTTTCTATTTTTCTCCTTTCTATCTCCTTTGTAAGGACACAGGAGGAAGGACCTTCGGCAGGGTCTTCAGCCTCCAGATCTGTGAACAGCCATTTTCTGCTGCCGAAGACAGTAATGTCTTACCATCGGAGCTGATGTAAGAGGAAACTGTGCTTGCCTGCCTTAGGGAAGATGTAGACAGGAAAAGTGGGACTGCCGTTATCATCAGCGTTCTGTGCTGAAAACTGCTAAGAGAGCAAACCTTACGTGTTCTCACCACAAAGAAAGAAGTGTGAGAAGACATGAAGATGCTAGTCACGCTAGTCATTCCACAGTGCACACACATTCCAAAACAACATGTTGTGTGTAATAAGCATTTACAAGTTTCATTTGTGAATTTAAGTAAATAAATTACAGATTTGACCTCAGGTTCGGGGAGTCCAAACTTTCCTGGAAGACTGGCTCCCTCCTTTGGTATTATGCAGATCAAATTACTTCCCCCCCCCACAAAGTACCAGCTTACAAGAACAAATTTTAATCTCACAGTTAGCGAGGATTAAATTTTTGAAAGGGTTTAGTTTCTTGGTGAGGCCGTAGAAAAATGTCAGATAGGGTGGCCGTCACCTGGAAGCATGGGGCAGTCTACACCCAGAAAGGCTCAGCAGCATGGCCACGGGCCCTGTGAACCTCTGCAGGATTGCCTAGCTCCGGCATTTTGAAACAGGAGTGGAAGGCTGATATACTAATGGGAACCTCAAGAAATCTGTGAATATACTTCAGAAGTATTCCAGTGGCCATCAGAGGAAAGCAAAGCTAGGTGAGGCTCCTTTAGAAAGAAAAAGAGAGTGGCTTCGACGAAAATATCTATTTTTCTGCCCAGTGTTACAAATACACCAGGCTTTTCACATTTTAATGATGTATGTTGAACTTTATTTTTTTAAAATTATATTCTCAATGCTCCTACTAGCTTTGTCTAATATAGCATCATGAGACTATTTAGGCAGCTTTTCCTGTCTTCTGAAAAACATGCTCTGCCTAGCTAGCTATCTCTAGCTCTGTTTATGCTATATTGGTTCAATTGGCTTTTGGCTACAAGGTACTTTAGTCTAAAAATATTTTGTAAGCATGCCTTTTGTAAGCCTTTTGTAAGCATGTGGAATTCTCACCACAAGTTCTTTTTCTCGGAGTATTTTCAGTCTATGGTTGCACACGGGTCCCACAGTCATAGCCGCTCTGTTTTGTTTATAGAACTGTTTTTAGGCTTTATGCTGACAAAAATGTTTGAATTTCTGGGGGATGCTAGCCTCACAGCACTGCATCCCTACAGTTAGGAGTCCTAGCCATAGTGCATGGGCTGCTTTGGCTCCACAGCCCTGCTCGTCTGTGGGAAGGCGGTCCTCTCGAGTCTGGGGCTTGGGGATCTGCACAGACCCATTCTCGGTCACTTAGCATCCCTCAGGTATCACACACCAGCTTGCTGCTCATTCTCTTCCTTAGGGTCTAGACCTGTAATAAGCCCTCTCCCTTTATTGCTTATCTCACAGAACATTTCAGTGACTTTGGGAAGGAAGGATAAATCCATGTGTAGTTTAATTAAGACGGAAGCAGATCTGTTGCTCTATCACCTCAGACAATTGCTTTCATCTGGCTTGGGATTTTTCCTGTGAGCTCTTTCAATGGGCATTGTAGGTGCACCGTATCTCTCTACTTAGTGTGGCACCAGGCATTGTAGCAGCATTTTAGGTCTGGGATAAAGCATCCTTTTTGAAATAAAAAGTTCCTATTGTTCTAGCACTCTGGTTTTCAGATACCATTGTGTCTTTTCATGTTCTTATAGCCAGAGTTCACCTAGTGTTTTTTGGAGGAAGGGCGGGGGGTTTGGGTACCAGGTCTCACCCATACTGCCGGGTTCCTCTGATCCTCCTGCCTCAGTGTTTCAGTGGTGGGTACCTCAGGACTGCCTCAGCTTACCATCTTATACAGGGCTTTCTTGTAGCGTTTAGGCTGTAGATTTCATTGCTGCTGTTCTGTTGTAGGTTATAATTTTTAATAAAGCTTTCTAGTTTTTTTCTTTGTTGTGCTATATTTCTACAGGTATTGTGCTATTTCTTTATCATGGGCTCCAAGGGGCTTTTTTTCCATGTGGATATTGGTGGCCTCTTGGCTTCCATCTCACTTACCTGATAGTTCATGGTGTCAAGGTCTGTTTGTTCACATTCCTGGCTGAGTTTCAGAAGACTGAGGCCCCAGGCGGTGACCAGTGGGTGCAGAACGGTCCGATGTGGTGACCGACTTCTTACCCTGGCCCTGCAGTTTGGCACCCAGCCCTGTGAAGGGATTCACCACATCTGGGAATTGGCATTTTCCTGCCTGAGGCTGCATCCTTGAGTGATCAACCTCCCTGCAATCCAGGATGTGGATAAAGCGCTGCCTTTAGCCTGTGTGCACAGTTACTCTCCATTGCTTTTCCTCCTTCCTTTAAGACAGGCTGGGCTCCTGTCTTATGGGATCTTGTTTATTATGCAGCCAAGGCTGGCCTTGAACTCCCATCCTGTCTATTCATTCAGTTCATGAGCAGCTGGGCTGTTTGGGAATGTTACTTTGGATAATGCTGTAATGACTCAGAGATTGTAAGAGGTGGAAATCCTAAGGGTTTTGGTCCAGGCACTCTCGGGTAGGAATGGGAAGATTCTTCAGTTCCTCTTTGCCTTGCTACCCCACCCTCATTCCCACTAACAGGCTCATCCCCTCTTCCTATCCGCTCTCTGTTGGGGTAAAGCCGTGTTCATTGCTGAGCTATGTTTATGCGGCCTGTCTTTGGTTCCTCCATGCCTGCATCTTTTCCTGCCCGGAAGCAATCAGAATGTGGAGCGACGGCACTTCCGCCAGTGGCTGGGAACTGGCCTTCTTCCCCAGGCTGCTTCTCCCTCCTCACCCTTCCTTCTTCTGTACCTCAGGACTCTCACCGCTGAGCAGGCACCTGGAGCCTGGGCGTGTGGGGGACCCTTCTGCTCTGCCCTCCTCTTCTCTCCCTTCCTTTTCCCCTCCCTCCACTCCTGCTGCCTGTCACTTTTTAAGCACCAGGAGCTCCCTCCTGGGCCCTGCCTGTCACTTTTTTTTTGTTTTGTTTTCTTTTTTTTTTGTGGCTTCTTTTTTTTTTTTAATTTTTCATCAATTACACTTTATTCATTCTGCATCCCCCCATAAGCCCCTCCCTCTTCCCCTCCCAACCCCACCCTCCCTCCTCCCTCTGCATGCATGCCACTCCCCAAGTCCACTGATAGGGGAGGTTCTCCTCTCCTTTCTGATCTTAGTCTATCAGTTCACATCAAAAGTGGCTGCATTGTCCTCTACTATGGCCTGGTAAGGTTGCTCCCCCCAGGGGGAGGTGATCAAAGAGCAGGCCAATCAGATTATGTCAGAGGCAGTCCCTCTTCACATTACTATGTAACCCAATTGGACTCTGAACTTCCCTGGGCTACATCTGTGCAGGGGTTCTAGGTTATCTCTATGAATAGCCCTTGGTTGGAGTATGAGTCTCTGGGAAGTTCCCTGTGTTCAAATTTTCTGGTTCTGTTGCTCTCCTTGTGGAGACCCTGTCCTCTCCAGCTCTTACTATTTCCCAATTCTTACATAAAATTCCCTTCACTCTGCCCAACAGTTGCCCATCAGGCTCAGCATCTGCATTGATAGTCTGTAGGGCAGAGGCTTTCAGAGGCCCTCTGTGGTAGGTTCCTAGGTTTTTTCCTGTTTTCTTCTTCTTCTGATGTCCATCCTCTTTGCCTTTCCGGATGGGGATTGGACATTTTAGTTAGGGTCCTCTCTCTTGCTTAGTTTCTTTAGATGCACAGGTTTTAGTGGGTTTGTCCTATGTTGTATGTCTATATGAGTGAGTATATACCATGTGTGTCTTTTTGCTTCTGGGACAACTCACTCAGGATGATCCTTTCCAGATCCCACCATTTACCTGCAAATTTCATGATTTCCTTATTTTTCATTGCTGAGTAATATTCCATTGTGTAGATGTACCACAATTTCTGCATCCATTCTTCAGTTGAGGGGCATCTGGGTTGTTTCCAGCTTCTGGCTATTACAAATAAAGCTGCTACAAACATGGTTGAGCAAATGTCCTTGTTGTGTACTTGAGCCTCTTTTGGATATATGCCCAGGAGTGGTATGGCTGGATCTTGAGGAAGCGCTATTCCTAGTTGTCTGAGAAAGCGCCAGATTGATTTCCAGAGTGGTTGTACAAGTTTACATTCCCACCAGCAGTGGAGAAGGGTTCCCCTTTCTCCACAACCTCTCCAGCATGTGTTGTCACTTGAGTTTTTGATCTTGGCCATTCTCATGGGTGTAAGGTGAAATCTCAGGGTTGTTTTGATTTGCATTTCCCTAATGGCTAGTGAGGTTGAGCATTTCTTTAAGTGCTTCTCTGCCATTCGATATTCCTCTACAGAGAATTCTCTGTTTAGCTCTGTTCCCCATTTTTTAAGTGGATTACTTGGTTTGCTGCTTTTCAGCTTCTTTAGTTCTTTATATACACTGGATATGAGTCCTCTGTCAGATAAAGGGTTGGTGAAGATTCTTTCCCAATCTGTAGGCAGTCGCTTTGTTTTGATGATGGTGTCCTTTGCTTTGCAGAAGCTCTTCAGTTTCATGAGGTCCCATTTATTGATTGTTGCTCTTAGAGCCTGAGCTGTTGGTGTTCTGTTCAGGAAGTTTTCTCCTGTACCAATGAGTTCTAGGGTATTTCCCACTTTTTTTCAAGCTGATTTAATATGTCTGGTTTTATGTTGAGGTCTTTGATCCACTTGGACTTCAGTTTTGTGCAGGGTGATAAGTATGGATCTATTTTCATTTTTCTACATGTAGACATCCAGTTGGACCAGCACCATTTGTTGAAGATGCTATCTTTTTTCCATTGAATGGTTTTGGCGTCTTTGTCAAAGATCAGGTGTCTGTAAGTGTGTGGGTTTATTTCTGGGTCCTCTGTTCAGTTCCATTGATCCACCATTCTGTTTCTATGCCAGTACCATGCAGTTTTTAAAACTGTTGCTCTATAGTAAAGTTTAAGATCAGGGATGGAGATACCTCCAGAAGATCTTTTATTGTAGAGGATTGTTTTAGCAATTCTGGGTTTCTTGTTATTCCATATGAAGTTGAGAATTTTTCTTTCCAGGTCTGTAAAGAATTGTGTTGGTAATTTGATGGGCATTGCATTGAATCTGTAGATTGCTTTTGGTAAGATGGCCATTTTTACTATGTTAATCTTGCCAAGCCATGAGCATGGGAGATCTTTCCATCTTCTCATATCTTCTTCTAATTCTTTCTTCAGAGATTTGAAATTTTTTCCATACAAGTCTTTGACTTCCTTGGTTAGGGTTACTCCGAGGTACCTTATGTCATTTGTGGCTATTGTGAAGGGTGTTGTTTCCCTAATTTCTTTCTCAGCCCTTTTGTTTTTTTTAAATAGCTCTATTAGTTTTAAAGGAAAGCCTATTGTAAATTTGCTTTGATCTTTTCCAAGATAGTGCTGAAGCGATTCTTCAAATATGATCACAAATTATTTATCTGCTTGCTGCAGAACAGTGCATTAAGTGGCTGCAAACATGATTTATTTAAGAATGCCTCTCTATTTTCGGATGCTGAGTTTGTTTCCATTCTGGGGCTGAAAGGAGTAATGTTGGGAGAAGCACGCCTGGAGAAGATGTCTCCTGTTGTTGTGAGATTGTGTTCTCAGGTTAAACTCCGAGCTGTGTAACTCCCTGGATGGGAGAGGAGGGCCAAGGTTCTCATAGCAGCTGCCCAAGTCAGGGCTCAGAAAGATTGGGCATCCGGGAGGGCTCCTTCCTTTTACTCATACAAATCAGTACAATATGCAACTAGATTTCTGTCTTCAGAATGTTAGAAATACGGTCTAGAAACAAACCAGAAACATCTGTGTACATTTTATTGGCAGCTTCATTTCAGTCAAAAGGTAGAAACAAGCTTGTTGGAGCCCTGCTGATTTTCAAAGTTTGGGCGCCATTCACACATTTTTCTGAATCTTGACTTCTCCTGGTCAGCTGTTGTTGGCCCATAAGATCTCCTTGGGCATCTCCTATCCCCATCCTTCCTTGTCCCATGGAGTGCTGAGCTTACAGACACTCACATGGCTGCACCTGGCTTTTATGTGGGTTCTGAAGAGTGAATCCCAGGCCCTTGTTTTACACAGGAAGGGCTTGCCCACTGCACGGTCTCTGCAGCCCCTCAAATGCGCTTTATTTCCCCAACTGGCAAGGAGCCCGCTAATCCATGACACAAACCTTTATTTTGTGTTCATTTTCATTGCCCCCGCCCTCCAGATACGGTCTCACTTTGTAGACCGAGATGGCTTCCGGCTTGCAGTGGTCCTCCCTCCTACTTCAGCATCTTGGGGGCACGATTGCGCTTGCGTGCATTGTGGTTTGGTTTGCTTGTGCACTTGACAGCTCAACCACATATGTGTAAGTACCTAACAGCCGTATTCTCAGGTAGAGGTTAGGAGGCAGGCCTGTCCTTTATGGTCTGGTGCTGTGAGGACATTTGTTCTGCCCTGGGTGCATGTCCTGTGACTGCCAGTCCCTTAGCGCCAGGCTCGTGGTTGTCTTTGGCTAGTGGGATCCCCTGGGAGTGTCACAAGCAGTCTTGCGAAGGGGCGAGCTGTGTGTGCCCCCCTCTTTGGTGTCTCCGCTATCAGCAAGAGCACACGCTTGGGCTGGGCTCCAGGAGGAGATGAGGAACACAGCCTTGGGGGGACGGCCCAGCTGGCAACTCGCACCATTTTGAGGACCCAAGCCCAGGTCCCCAGCACCCATGGGAAAGCTACACATGGCTTGTCTAATACTGACTGGCAGTTTGGGTGTGTGGTGCGTGAGGAAGATCTGCCGACCCCCGGAATTCGCCTGGACCCTTGTCGGCAGGTGGTGAGCCTTCGGTGTAGTAAGAGACCCTGTCTCAGGAGGAAGGGTAGAGACACACTTGGACTTGATGTCAGCCTCTGTCCTCCTTGTGCATCCTGGTTGTACACGTATGTGCTACATATGCATGCACACACATTCACTCCCCCCACATACACACATACACACCCCCCCACACATAAACACACATATACCCCCACACACATACACACACCCCCATATATACCCCCCCATGCATGCCTGTCACCCCAGCCTTGTACTGTTCCCCAGTTCAGACAGCAGCTAGTGGACTCCCAACTCTGTGAAGATCCGCAGGGCTGCTGAGCCAATCCAAAACTCCTTCTGGACGGACAAGCGGTGCATGCTTGTATTTCACCAGTGGGCGGGGGACAGTGTTCGTTACACGGCAAAATGTGACAACAGCGACTAAAGGCACGCTAAACAAAACCCCCGCTTCTGAGAAAGCTCCCTGTCGGTTATTCAATACTGAGTGATCACCTACCAACACCAGTAAATGCGCTAAGCTGCTGACTGAGCAGAGTGCTCTCATGCTCTTTCTTTCTCATTCTCTCTCTCATAAAAAAAAAATCAAAGAAAAAGAGGCCATCGATTTGAGTGAGACTCAGGAGTGGGAAATAAAGAAGGGAGGGAAGAGAGGGAAAGTATGTAATTATATTTTAATTTAAAAAAACAAGAAGTAAACACAGAAGAGAAAACGACACAGACTGCAGATGCTTCTCAGCTTCCATTCTGGTAAACCAACCCGTAAGTTGATGACGTCACCAACTAAAAGTGTAGTGGGCGTGACCCTGTCACATACTACCAACAGAGGACCTTTAAGGGCCAGCCGTTTGCCTTTATGAATGTGAAGCCCTGCCTGTGATGGAGCCACCTTGTGACAGACCCCTGCGCCTTAAAGAGGCACGGAGCGTGCCTGCCCTCACGACACCACCGTCAGCAGCGTGGCGCCCGGTGGAGCGCTGGTGTGTACCGGTGTGACGGTGGCTGGCCCAGAGCTGCAGCTGGCGGCAGCGGCACGGGCGCCACGACGGCGCGTCTGGCACCTGCGCGGGACTTTTCAAGGCAGAGCTGGGAGCACAGGGCTGAGCCGTAGCTCCGGGGCAGGGCACCAGCTCCGACAAGGCCCAGTGTGTCCCCAGCGGTGTGTGCCTTCTCCTCCACCCCCTCTCCCCCACCCCCTCCCCTTCCCATAAATGTATACCCGTTTGGACCATCCGTGAGCGCCGTGTAACCCTAGAGGCCTCGAGGCACGATCGTTTGCCTGCAGTATGATCTTGTGAGACAAAAGCGTGCAGACGTCATTGAGCAGAATTTACGACCTTAGGGGGATCCGCGCGGTGCCGACGGGGAAGGAGCGGGGCTTCCTGCGCGCCGGGCCCGGCTGGATTTATTACCCTCGGACCTGGAACCGAGGCGGGAGATAACGGACGCCTTTTTGGGGGGATTTATGGAAAGCGGGGTGCCGTGGCCCGTGCGCCGGGGCAGTCGGTTGTCTGGTTCTCAGGCGGCTCTGCTCAGCCCCCGGTGCAGACCGCAAGCAGCGAGGGAGGGAGCCGTCTAAAGACGAGCCCAGACCCCGTGTTAGCAGCCCTGGGAGCGAGGCCTGGGCTTCTAACGGCTTTCCCAGGCGGTTCAGCGCCCAGCCTGCTCTGGCAGATGCTGCCCTGCCAGGAGATGGTTCTGGGGGTTCGGTCTGACCTCAAAAAAACAGGTGTCTTTTGAAAACTGATCCCTGACTTGCTTCCACCATGCAAAAAAGCTCGCTGAGTGCAAAATGTAAGGCGAGCCTCTCCCATCCTCCTTCTCGTTAATGACTGCTCTTCAGGTACCATCTCTGCTTTCCCCTAAAATGTGTTAATCACGCTGAAACAAAGAGATGCCCACATCCTCTGTCAAGCCACAGCAGAGATGAGGTTTTTTTTTCTCCCTCCGCCGAGAAGCCTAGCTCCGACTTCTGTCAGATTTGGTTTCAAAGTCTGATTTTACGATTTTTAAAATCCAGCCTCGCCGTTTTTGAAGTGGGTGATGACTGGCGCACAGGCTCATTGTTGTACTGAGAGATGTGGTCCAGAGCAGCACGCTGCTTGGTTTGCAGAGCAGGAGCCCTCAGTGTCAGCTGCGGGGACAGCTCAGCCCCGGTAGTGCGTTTGCTGTGTGAGCGCCGGCACCAGAGTCCAAGGCCCAGAGCCTACGCACAACAGCTGGTTGGGTGGCACATACGTGTAATCCCAGTGCTGGGGGAAGGGCAGGAGACAGGAGACCCCTGACAGCCGGCCCTCCTGCTTGGCAAGCCATGGACCAGTGAGAGAACCTGCCTCCGAAAACAAGGACTGGTCTCAGGTATGGTGGAAGAGAAGGTTTATTTTATAATCACACACACACGATATATTTGTATGACATACACACACATGTATGTATGATATATATATGTATATATGTATGTATGGACCAGGTCTGCTTTCATGCATTAAGTAGGCACCTCAGTCATTTGTCCCAGGTTTAGCACCTAACAGGTAGATGGAACAACTTGAAGGGTTGACCTTTGCCCCTGCACGCCCAAGCACATATATGTGTGTGCGCATGAGCATGAATACACGCGAGTACACACAAACATGAGGAGGGCTAACCTTTCACTGCTCACAGTCGGAGCAGGGTGGCCAATGCCCTTCTCCTTACTGGGAAGCTGTGCCTGCCCTGAGGGTGTTACGTAATTTCACAGGCCTTCCAGGGACACTGATTTTCTTCAGTGCCGTAGAATAGATGAAAAAGCCTTCGGTTATCCCACGGCATAGTTTCCGTTTCTGTTTCTTACCATATTTTTATTCCATTTCTTCTTGCTGCTTCTTTTGGCAAACTTCACTTGCCTCGTCACAGACTGCCTTGAGGGAAATGCGGACCCCTGTGTCGTCCTGCTGGGGGTGCTACAGCATGTGGGTGTCTTATTCTTCTCTGTACTTAGGGGGGTTCTCAGGTCTAAGAGGAAGATGTTGGCAGCTTCCAGAACAGCTCTGGGGCGTGAGTGGCCAGGTTTGTGTTCACACGGCCTGCTCTCTCCCTCTCTGTGCCGCTGCCCCTGTTTCCTCTTCTTGGGCAGATGTGAGCTCTCTTGGGTTAAAGACATTCTAACAGCACAATTATAATTCAGTCACCTTTTCAAAGGTCCTATCTGCAAATACAGGTTCATCTGGGAAACAAGTTTAGGGAGTTAGCATGGGGTTGGTGGAGGCACAGTTCACACCATAGCACTAACCTCAAGCATCATCTTCCGGGGTTGTAAACCCAGAGTCTAGCAGTGCTCAGGGCTAAACTCCCAAAGGCCCTTTCACAGCAGGCTGCTCCTGAGGATGGTGGTGTTAGAGCCTCAGAGTTTAACCTCTGACCCTGGTGTGATCTGATTCTTCTGTTTTCTCTTCTTTTCCATGAACAATGCCCACATCACTATGATAGTCTCCCTTTTTCCCAAAGCTTAGTCATATTGTCAATTTCTGTTATTTATAATATTTTTTTAAAAAAAGCTAAACAAGAAGGAGGACCCTGGGTAACATGCTCAATCCTCACTCAGAATGGCAAACAGGAGAGACATTGGAAGTGGGAGAAAACAGGGAACACGACAGGAGCCTTCTACAGAGGGCCTCTGAAAGACTCTACCCAGCAGGGTATCTAAGCAGATGCTGAGACTCATAACCAGACTTTGGGCAGGGTGCAGGGAAAAATATGAAAGAAGGGAGAGATAGAAAGACCTGGAGGGGACAGGAGCTCCACAAGGAGAGCAACAGAACCAAGAAAATCTGGGCCCAGGGATCTTTGCTAAGACTGGTACTCCAACCAAGGACCATGCATGGAGATAACCTAGAACCCCTGCACAGATGTAGCCCATGGCAGCTCAGTGTCCAAATGGGTTCCCTCGTAAGGGCAGCAGGGCCTGTTTCTGACATGAACTCAGTGGCTGGCTCTTTGATCACCTCTCCCTGGTGGGGTACAACCTTGCTCGGCCACAGAGGAAGACAATGCAGCCACTCCTAATGAGACCTGATAGACTAGGGTCAGATGGAAGGGGAGGAGGACCTCCCCTATCAGTGGACTGGGGAGAGGGACCTAGGGGGAGAAGAGGGAGGGAGGGTGGAATTGGGAGGGGATGAGGAGGGACTACAGCAGGGATATGAAATGAATAAGTTATAATAAATAATAAATAAATTTTAAAAATTCCAGACAGGAGATTCGCAACTTGTGGGTCGTGACCTCTTGGCGGGGTGTTGAATGATCCTCCACAGAGGTGGCATGTGAGATACCCTGCAGATCATATATTTGCATTATGACTCACAGTGGTGGCAAAATTACAGTTATGAAGTGGCAGAGAAATAATGGTATGGTTGGGGGACACCACAACGTGAGGAACCGTATTAAAGGGTCACGGTGTTAGGAAGGTCGAGAACCAGAGCCCCAGACCTCCCACTGTATCGTCTGCCAATATGGACTCACTATAATTGGGTCTGGAAATCAGCCTTCCTTTGGACGTCCCAGCCACGAGAACAAACCTGTTCCTGATTCGGTTCAACCTAAAAGAAAACTTTGCAGTCTTACCTGCACGCTAGCAGGCTTAATCCGAAATCTTCATCTAATAATTTACGTGGTCAATATTCCTACTTCAGGAACACATGCGGCAGAAACGTTAGAAGAAAATGCTTTAGGATTCGGATTGTTCCGTGCCTCTTTTATCAGTTAATAAAACTAGCTCAAGGCAAGTAATAGTTTTGTTGTTGTTAACTATTTTTACCCATGGAAACAACAACAAAAAGATTGAGTTTGAAGCCGTTCTGCTGAAAAGCAGGCTCTGTGAACAGGAAGATCTAGCTTTGGGATATAAAAGGCTGTCACTGAAGGTCAGGCCACAGTGCTGGAGTCACAGGAAGGAGCTGGTGGCTGCGGCAGAGATGGCTAGGGGTCTTCAGTGGCTTTCCTCCATTAGTTGGTCTTAGCCCATTTGACCATGGCCTGTAACATCCCAGAAAAGTGGGGTTTGGCGGTTTCTGCGTCCGTAAAGACAGCTTTGTTTCTATGTTGGGATGGTGGCAGAGTGACATGTGCACCATCTAGGATTTATGCCCTGACGTCCCTTTTCTCCCTTGGCAATGAACAACACTGTGTCAAGAGGATTAAAGAGGATTAATGTAGATATCTGCTGACTTCGGAGTGCAGGGAAGGAATCTACCTCCTTCTTATTCCAGATGCTGTTCTCCGGTTTTGCCCAGAGTGGTGTCTTTTTTCTAAGTGATACCCTGATAGCTGATATCTTTCCTACTGTGGATTAAATCTCATGATTATGCCAGAAAATTGGGGTGTAACAAAATCATAGTTAGCAGTCTTAATTTGTATTATATATACTGAGTAAAAAAAAAAAATGTACCTGTAGTAATTCAATTATGAAATTGTGTCACACATACAGAGTGGAGGAAAGACCTCAGATTCTATGAGGACTATTAAATCACATTTTAGTTTTTCTATAGAAACCTGATGTCTGTGATTTGAAGTGGCATTCCAGGGCTGGAGGGAAGCTCAGGGATAGAGCCCTCGCCTGGCATATAAAAGACTCTAGGCTCTCCAGCATTGAAAGATAAATACACAAATGAAGTGGTTTGTTACAGCAATATATGTATGTTTTGCAAGCTAGAATGATTCTGTTGTTTCAGAGCCAAAAACAAAAACAAAAAAACCAAAAACCAAAAAACAAAAAACCCAAAACCTAAACCCAAAAACTCACTCAAAAAACTATTTGAAATGTTGAAGCTGTGATGCAAACCATTAGGCATATTGTAAAATCACGTACAGATGCTGAAATGGAATCACAGAATGGCCTCTAGAATAAAAGCCATTTACCATCCTCTAGTTTCGTGCTTTTGAGTACAGCATGTTCGTCAAGGCGGTCCTTGAGAGAACGCTCAGAGAAGACATGCTTCTACTGAGAATGCTTTCGTGTTCAATCCAAGTACCCAGAGTCACTTTTCCAGGACCACAGAATGCTCTCTTACAGCTGTGGCAACTTAGAAGAGTGAGTCAGAATTTTCTTATCTCTTAGGAAAAACGTGCTTGGGGTACGGAAACTGATAGGACACTTTATCTAGTTTGGGGATGGAGGTAGATTGTTAGTTGAAAGATTACACACCTTAAAATTCCCTCTAACGATTGTATTTGTTTTCTTTTCCTTTTCAGAAATTCATGTGCATTTTAAATACCCAGGACAGGTGGTCCTCAGGCAGGTAACAGGTTTAATAAAAGAAAGCAGGAGTTCCATGAGCTCTGGGCCAGCCTGAGCAACACACTGGGCCCTTGAGCATGGTAAGCCTAAGTATTATAGCTCACAAGCGAATTCGTGGACCTGTGAAGCTACTGAACCTATAGGAAAATTCTGATGGTTGCTCTTTTCATGTCTGGATACAGAGCCATAGTTTCTATCAGACAGATGTACAAGGTCGCCTGAGTCTGCCAAGAACTGAAATATAGGTACCAGATGAATGGTTACTGTTCTTTCACTCCATCACATTAGAAGGTTAAGATAGCTTAATTCACCCAAAGCAGCAAAAGCTGAACATCTGTCATAAAAGTCCACAGCCTCTCAAAACCTTTATTTAGTCTTCCGCCGCCACAGTCTTGCTCTGCATGCCACTCAAGCCAGAGTGCTGCAGTGGCTGCACATACTTCAGCACAGAACTGAAGCCGGGAGTCAGAGCATGCTGCAGCTTTCATCCCGCACCCATTGCGGAGTCCAGCTGCAAACACAGCGCAGCTGAGCGTTGGAGCAGCGGTCTACTTTTAAATAACTCCCGAAACGACACACCCTGGCCAAACGCCCCGAACTGCGAGCTTGTTTAGAAACGCGTCCACTGCACTATTTGACTGCCACACACCCAGACAGCGTCTTCATCACGAAGGCCTTCAGATCCATAGCATGTGTTTCAAATTTTGCCTGCATAACTTCTTTTTTTTTTTTTTTTTTTTGGTTCTACTTTTCTGTCAAAAACAATGTGGAAGTTCCAGGTTATGTAATTGAGGTCTCGGAGAGGCAGCATACGTCCCGCCAAACAAAACAAAACGAAAGCTATTATCCTGAAATATGTTTGAGGAAGTCTTCGCCTAACAAAGGCGTGTGCCAACAGCTTCCTTCCTGCAGCCATGTGCAAAATTGCTCTTTGCCACACTGTGATCAGGAACAGCATTTGTGTATTTTTAAATGTGGAGGAGAAGAAATCAGCTTGGAGGGAAGTAACTGTGTGTTCTGGAAGCTGGAACCACTGTGTTCATCTTCCTATGACTATCTTCTCTATTACGCAAGTCAAGCAGAAAGCCCTCTCTGCAAGGCCTGTGTCTTCAGGGTGGACGGGAAAATAGTGATTTCTTCCTTCTTCTCCCCAAGAGGGCGAGTGCAAAATTCATTTAGTTTAAAATTAGAAGGATGACATTGCACAGCTGTAAACTAAGCATCTCCTTTGCACAGATGCTTAAATGTGCACGTGGGGATGTTTGATCAGAGCAGATTTCCTGTGCACAGTTGATGAGGAAGTGATGGATCCAGGCAGAGACGGTCAAGTTGTAAATATCTGGGGTCATTTAGCCGTTCTCACAGGGTGCTGACAGAGATGCGACTTTTCCTAGGGAGATGTGACACACACACACACACACACGTGAGTGTGAATGCCTGTGGGTTTCCTCAAAGGAGCAGGGGTGAGAACAGAGCACACTGTCCCTGGAAAGTGCACCCCAGCACGGGTGAGGGCTAGGGAAAGCAGAAGCCCTGGAGCTCTCTGCACAGATTATAAGCTTTTCTCCAGTCTGTCTGACAATCTCTCTCCACAGCTCCGGGGCTCCTCCCTCCCCGAGCAGCTTCTGACTGCTTAAGGCTGGGAAGGGATCTTCCACGTTTCTGTTTTCCCAGATTTAAGACCTTTTGTTTACCTCTCAGCCCATCAGCTGCCTCCCACTCCTTCCTGAGGGAAGCGTTTCTACTCAGTGGAACGGGATCAGAGAGTCTTCAGGTAGGGACCTTCTTAGAATAAGGAAACTGGAAAGGCTAAAGTTCCTAGGCTGGCTATCTGTGTAAAACGTTTAATAAGGAGCAAATGGACAGCATATGGATTCTCACTGCAATTTCAAGAAAATATCCAAGGACTGAAAAAGTGAAGGGCAGAGTTCCCAGCATCTATGGAGGAAGGACATTTCCCTATGTTTTTCTATCAGTGTCACCATTTTGGATAGAAATAGAAAAAGACACGCCCTACCGAATACAGAAAGAATTTTCTCTACAAACAAGCTCTTACACATTTTAAAATGCAAAGTTGATGGTGCCAACTGTAATTTTTCAATATGACTTCTTTTTGTGATCTACAGATTATTTAGAAGTGGGTTTAGGACTTCCTAAATGTATTGATTTCTGTGTTATGTTCAGGTATAGATGGCGGCCTTTGTAGTTTTATTGCTTTGTTTTTGTCACTTCGGCTTTGGTCAAGTAACTCATCAACTTTTGCAGATCTTCAGTATGTACTAGAAAATGCACATTTTAGCTTTGTTGGGACTCCTGTCCACTCTGTGTCCTTCTATCTCCCCTTCTTCCACAAGACTCCTTGCGCTCTGTCCGAAGTTTGGCTGTGAGACTCAGCATCTGCTTCCATCCCCTGTTAGGTGGAGTCTTTCAGAGGACCCTCTATAGTAGGCTCCCATCCTGTTCCCTCTCTTCCACCGCTTCTGGTGTCTATCCTGTTTGCCATTCTGAATGAGATGTAAGCATCCTCCCCAGGGTCCTCCTTGTTATTTAGCTTCTTTGGATCTGTGGATTATAGTGTAGTTATCCTATATTATATGGCTAATATCTGTTTATAAGTGAATATATACCATGAGTGTCTTTCTGGTTCTAGGTTACCTCACTCAGGATGATCTTTTCTAATTCAATCCAGTTGCCTGCAAATTTCATAATTTGTTTTTAATAGCTGAGTAGTATTCCATTGTGTACATGTACCACAATTTATGTATCCATTCCTTTGTTGAGGGACATCTAGGCTGGTGCTGGCTTAACTGGATGTCCCCATGTAGAAAAATGAAAATAGACCGATATCTATTATCCTGCACAAAAGTAAAGTCCAAGTGGATCAAAGACCTCAACATAAAAACAGACACACTAAATCTGTTAGAAAGAAAAAGTGGGGAAGAGCCTTGAACTCATTGGCACAGGAGACAATTTCCTGAACAGAACACCAACAGCACAGGCTCTAAGGTCAACTCAATAAATGAGACCTCATGAACCTGAAAAGCTTCTGTGATGCAAAGGACACTGTCATCAGAACAAAACAATAGCCTGTAGACTGGGAAAAGATCTTTACCAACCCTATATCTGCCAGAGGCCTAATATTCAGAATATATAAAGAACTCAAGAAGTTAAACACCAACAAACCAAGTAATCCAATTAAAAATGGGGTACAGAGCTAAACAGAGAATTCTCAACAGAGGAATATCTAATGGAAGAGAAACACTTAAAGAACTGTTCAATGTCCTTAGCTAAGATTCCATCTTATATCCATGAGAATGGCCAAGATCAAAAACTCAAGTGACAACACATACTGGAGAGGATGTGGAGAAAGGGTAACTCTCCTCCATTGCTGGGGGGGAGTGCAAACTTGTACAATCACTTTGGTAATCAATCCAGCCCTTTCTCAGAAAACCAGAAATAGTGCTACCTCAAGACCCAGCTATACCACTCCTGGGCATATACCGGAAAGATGCTCCACCATTCAGCAAGGACATTTGCTCAACAATGTTCGTAGCAGCTTTACTTGTAATGGCCAGGATCTGGAAACGACATCATGCCTACTTTGATGGCACTCTTTTGGGAAGGTGTGAAGCCTCTCTGAGATGAGACCTAGCAGATGGAAACAGGTCACAAAGCAGGGGGAATGGCAAGGCTTTGAAGGTGATAACATGCATCCCATCCTCCCTCCCCCGCTTTGTGCTCTCTGCTCCTGGTCTGCCATGAAGTGAGCAGATGACACTCCACTCTCTCACTGCTCGGCCACGGTAGACTGAAGTGCTCCGGAATCCTAAGCCGTACTACTCACTCTCCCCTCAACACAATCTCTCTGTCAGCCATTATGGCCGCAGTGACTAGTACAATTGTTTGTGCAGGAATTACAATGCTGGCCCAGCAGAGCTGTGCTGCAGCTAAGGAATTCTTCCTTCAGTGAGGAGGGGCTCACAGTGCCCTGCACACTGCTGTTTCTGCCATGATGCTTGACAGTGATGAGCCATCTTGTTACAGGATGTAGAAATGAAACCAATACTGAGGACGTCAGAAGGACAAGGGAAGAACTCAGGCTCCTCGGGCACCGTTAAATGTGTTTTATTTGTCTGTGGTCAGTTTTATTTGACTGGCAACTTGAATGGACTCAGAGTCACCTAGGAGACAGTTCCAGGAGCATCTGTGAGAGTGTTTCTGAAAATGTTTGCTGCAGGAGGGAAGGCGGAGTGAGGATGGCACTGTCCTGAGGGCTGGCATCTGGGAGTGAACCCCAATGAGAAGGTGAGTGGCTGTGTTCATGAAGCATCTGATTCCTGCGCTTGGCACTAAGTGATGAGCAGGCTGCAGATGCTTCCATGGCTGAAGCTGCTGCCATGGCTGCCATGGCTGCCATGCCTTTCTCCCTGCCAACAAAGAGCTAAAGTAAAGCAGCCTTCGTTAAGCTGTGTCCTATCAGGTATTTGGTAATTAAGTTAAGTAATGAGAGACTTAACTACTATAAAACATTCATTTTTACATGCAATTCTCTTTTTTGGTGCATTATATAAACTGAATGAAAGTTCAACTGGACCCAGCCCAAGAGACATCTACTTGTGTTCATTTAAGGATATACTTACTCTTCTGCATGGAGTCTTAAATTCTCTCTAATGTATCTTGCTGACTATTTTTGTAAGTACATATAAAAAAAAATTTACATTCTGTAACAGCTCCCTTTAGAAATTCGGGAGAAACTGATACAGTATCAATGTCATTTCAGTAAAGGTGACCATCGATACAGTGTAAATGTTAGCACAAATTCAATAATTACCCAAACAACTTGAGACAAGAAGTTTGCAAAACTGTGCCTACGGGAACTTTTTCTTCATCTTCTGTCCCACTTTACCAAAGCGGTAACTGTTGCATTCTTGACAGGCAGCTGGTTCCTTTTCCTATTTTTCACAGTTACTTCAGGCCTCTTCCAATTTTATCCAGACCTAAACACGCCATTGGCCTGGTGGTGATAACATGAATTATCTTCTGTCTTTCCTGCAAGCCTTTTCTTCCTTGTTAACCAATGGTATGCTTCTCTTTCTCCACTCCTTCCTTTAATGTCCATGGCTACCTGCTAACTGCTGAATATTCGAGCCTAACTGCTTTCTCAACTAAAATTAGGAAAAGGAAGAACCCGTAAAGTAGAAGGCAGAAGGGCCTAGAAAAGGAAGATTGCTTTGACTGTAAACAGTTGGGAGAGCTAGTTTCTCATTCATGTATTTGCCATAAAAGTGAACCTGAGGATATTTTAAATTCTTAGTGTTTAGCCACTTAATAGTAACGATGTTTTCCTGCTTTAATACTCTGAAAGCAAAACTCCAAACTTGGGCCAGGCCTGTAGACAGTGGCACAGCACCTGCTTAGCACGCCCAATATAGTGGGTTCAAGCCACATCGTCATTAAGTAGAGGAAAGGACAGACATCAAAGCCTTCTTCATCACTCCTTTTGTGCTTCTTTGAAAACTAAATACCAGCCTCCTGGGTCCAGACTGAAGACCAGGTAAATGGAATACAAAAGGAGACACACGACAGCATTAATGAAGAACACACAATCTGTGCCTTATGTGTATGAAATATGATTAAGCTGTGTTAGACGTGCTGGGCTCTGCTGCATGTCATTTCCATGGATCAGCCTCTTCATCTTCATGACACTTGATGAAGCAGACAGAGTTATTCTTATTTCTAAGACAATATTTAGCAGCTTTCTCCAAGCATTTTCTATCAGAGATAAAGGTGTTTTTCTAGAAATTTCAGACATCAAGGGCCGTAATTACAGAGAAAATACTGAAATTATCCTTTACAGAGCAAAAATCTCTTTGTTCAGGAGCATAAAATGTATCCCACACATTCACACTCCCCAATTAAATTTCATCAAAATTATGATTTATTCAGACAATAAGTACAGCAGTAAGCAGGGTTTTGCCTTGGCATGTTTTTAGTGTTATTATGAAGCGAGCACAGGAACCCTCGGGCCTTTCAAGGACCCAGCGTGGTAGGGCCTTCACTTCTGTTCACTTGGTGAGCCAATCAGATTGAAGGCAAAGGTTGCCCACGTGCGGAGGATGCCCGGAAGCTACGCTCCAGAGCCAGACAACTCCTGCTTCTCTCTAAGGAGAAAGTGCGGGAAGCTCAGCCTAAGCTTCCTTCCTGGAGAATGGCTCTCTAACCCCCACAGCTGCTGGGTACTGAGCTTGTTCCTGCTGTTTTGACTGTACAGGAGCCTTGGAAAGGGGAAGGGGAAGCAGCTGCTGCTTCACAGCCCAGACCCCTGGGGTAGGCACCTGACTGGTTCTGTCAGCAGCAGGGTCTCCTCACAAGGCGTCAGCTGCCACAGTCATGTCTTGTGCGTGGAGATCGGCCTGTCTCAACAGGGTCCGTACAAATCAGATGCAATCACCCCCTGACCAAGTGCCCCGTTCTTGGTTCTTCAGAGCTGGGAACACCCAGGCCTAGCCAGTGTCTGGTAATGGCCCAGATCTGCCCAGGGAGGCCATGGTAATTTACTCTGCAGTTGGGTGCGAGAGCATCCTGGGAACAGGGTGAGGAAATGAGAGCTGGAATTGTTGAAGCTATGTTGAAGCCACGAGGAATGATATCTGAGAATGATGTCCCATTTGAGGTTATGTGTATTCGTTAATTTCACATCGCTGTGATGCAAACAACTGGCAGGCACAACTTGAGAGAGGAAATGCTTGTTTTAGCTCATGTCGTGGGGGAGTTTCAGTCCAGCTTAGGGAAGAAGACATGGCAGAGCAGCAGCTCTGTGTGACATCAGGAGCACCAGTGTTCACATGACAATGGCCTGAGGCTTGAGCTAGAACTGCCAAAGGACCATCTCGAAAGGCTTACTTCCGCCAGCGAGGCCCTGTCTCCCGGAGGGTCCACAATCCTCAGTGCCAGCTGGTGGGAAACAGCATTCACAACATGAACCAGTGAGGAGGGAGCCGGGGAGATGGCCCGGTCAGTAGAGTCAACAGCATGGGACCTCAGAGTAGAACCCAAGCACCAGGTCAGGTATGGTCATCCTAGTGCTGAACGAATAGAGACGGCTAGATCTCCAGAACATGCTGGCCAGCCGCCCTGGTAAGCTACAGATGGAGAATCATAGAGGAAAGACATCTGACATTGACTTCTGGCCACACACACACACACACACAAATAAATAAATAAATAAATAAAACAATATAAAAAAAAAACACCATTGAGAAACCATCTAAGAATCAAACCATAACATCATGGGTTTGTTTGCTTGTCACAGAAAAAGTGAGGTGCATATTATTTGTTGTGTCTCAGTGCATATACAAGTTATGTTTACATTAATTAAGGTTTTTCATTTTTTAATTCACCTTACAGGTCTGACCCAGCTCCCTTCCTTTCTTTCTTCCCAGCCCCGCCCTCACACTCCTTCCCCCATTCTTCCATCCCCTTACGCTCAGAGAAGAGAGGAGGAACCCCCACCATGATACCAACCCACCCTGCTACAACAAGTCACAGCAAGACTAAGTTCACCCTCCCCCCTCCCAGCTAGGAGAAAAGGACCCAAAGGCAGGCGGCAGAGTCAAAGACAGCCCCCATTCCAGTTGTTAGGGAGCCCATATGATGACCAAGCTGCACATCTGCTACATATGTGTACGGCATCTAGGTCCATGCATGCTCTTTGGTTGTTGGTTCAGTCTCTGTGAGCCCCCATGGGCCCAGGTTAGTTCACTCTGTAGGTCTCCTTGTGGTGTCCTTGATTCCTCCAGCTCTCTCAATCCTTCCTCCCACTCTTCCCCAGAACTTGCTGAGTTTGGCCTATTGTTTGGCTGTATTTGCGTCTGTTCCCATCAGCTGTGGGATGAAGCTTCTGAGAGGACAGTTATGCTAGGCTCTTGTCTGCAAGCACAGCAGAGTATCATTAATAGTGTCAGGGGTTGGCTCTCTCCCATGGGGGGGGGGGTCTCAAGTTGGGTCAGTTATTGGTTTGCCATTCCCTCAATCTTTGCTCCATCTTCATCCCTGCACTACTTGTAGGCAGGACAAATTTTGGGTGGAAAGTCTTGTGGGTGGGTTGGTTTCTTCCTCCCTCCACTGGAAGTTCCATCTGGTTACAGGAGGTAGCCTCTTCATGCTACATATCCCCCCCCATTTTCCCCCTCCCCCGCTGGTCGAAGGTCAGCTAGGGTCACCCCCCCATAGACTCCAGGAAGCCTCATCTGTCTTAGAAATGCCCCCCCATTTCTGCTCTCTCTCTCTCTCTCTCTCTCTCTCTCTCTCTCTCTCTCAAGTGTGCAATACATTGTATCTACAGAAACACTGTACCTGTTGTGTAGCGATTTCCTCTGTATGGAAACATTCTATCTTGGGAGGGCGCTCATTAAGATTCAGAAAGCTATAAAGGGAGGCTCACTGATATCCAGGGAACAAACAACTCAGGAGTCTCAGGAAGTCCCTGAAATGTTTTCACAAGCAGATTTCTTCCTTCCACCCCAAGATCACACAATCAGTTAGGACTGCTAGCAAGAGGAGCCTGGCCTGTGGAGCAGTTTACAGATCTTGTGGAAGAGTTCTAGAGCCCCGGTCTTGGTAAGTCATCACCCACACTGGAGTAGTTTTTGGTGATGTGCTGCCCTTTGAACTGTTCATACTCCTGCAAGTAACCCAACAAACTAGTTGGTTGTCCCAGTTGGCTTCTGTTGGTTTTATTACTCTGATCTGTTGTTCGTTCTGAGCTGAGGAGACCTTTGTTCTTCTGTCCCAGGAATACTGTCAACAGGGACAACACCTTAACTAGGAAATGCACTTTGGATAAAAATGCTAGTCATCATCTGAGCTGTTAGGAAAACATCCTTGATAGACTAGCCCGATGCAGGGCTACCACAACCTTTCAGTCTGTATGGAGCCCAACGCCTGAATCTCTATAAAAGGAGGCAGAGTCTGGGTTCCTTCACAATAGAAGTCAAACCATCATCAAACTTCCTAAAGGTCAGTTTGGCTTTGACCTTTTCAAATACCTTTTTGTATAATCTCCACTATTTTAAAAGGTTGTTCTGAGGGACCCAGAGAGGTGTGTCTTGCGGGGGGCGGGTATCATTTGTTCTCAGCAGGTGCCAGGCTCCATGTTTGCTCTCCAGATCCACAGCGAAGGAGGTGAAAGTCCGTTTTAAGTTAAGATTTTTATTTGCACCAGAAAATGCCGTTGTTGACACTGATTGCAGAGCCAGGCAGTGCCGGAGGGATTATCTGAAACGCAGGGGCGGTCGCGCCCCCCCTCAGATGGCCAGTTCACATTTGTTTTTATGGCTGTTTGATGAAGAGCTTCCTGGTGGCCTTTACGTCTCCCCACAGGATGTCATCTTGTCCTTTTGATGTGGTCTCTACACCTTTGGGGTCCTTCTTTTTGTTCGTCCTTGGTGATCTGGCGGGATACTTTTTGTAGTTTTTAGGTTGCCTTTGAGAGCTCTGCCTTGCCAACTTGGCTCCCTGCTCCCTGCCCTGCGCCTTCCGCCAGGCTGTCCACCTGCCAGGCCTGTCTGTTTAAAGAGCATCCAGCACTGAGGACTTCTATCTTTTACTCAGATGCTCTTTTCTCTTCTCTTCTCTGCTGCCAATGCTTTGCACTTGTTGGAATTTGCTTTCCCAGAACTGATTATTTTTTCCTCATCAGCTTCTTTTCTTTTCCTTAGGAAAGAAATGCTATACTTAAAAAAATATTATGACTTTCACAGAAGGTTCAGTTTCCTTAGTTCTTCACCGATTCTGCCACTGTTAGAAACTGCATTAGAAAGGATCTTTGCCTGATGATGCATTTTGCAACAAGCCATCTGCCTCTGGTGCACCTTAAAATCTATTTCACAGTTAGTAGTTGGGGCATTTTTTTCTCTAGAAAATGTTAAAGTAGCAAGAAACCCATCTCATCACACTTTAAGGTGTTCTAGTATGTGTGTTTGTGTAATTCTGTGGGGAGGATACAAGAAAATGAAATAAAAATGCACTTAAATCATTTCCTTATCTTAAGGACATTATAATAACATGTGTTATTACAAAAAAAGTGATGTCCCCAAGTACTCAAAACAGTATGGTCACCCAGCCAAGGTCTGTATGGTGACACCACCGGTAGACATGCCAGAATAGTTGGGGAAGAAACCCAGGAGGACCCAGGCCTGGATGTACTGAACACATGCAGGAGGGAGAATCAGTGTTCTCCAAAACTGAGACCCCTGACAGACTCTCCAGTATCAACTGGTCAGCTCTAAACACCTACAACCAAGAGCAAAACTAAGGACACACACATACACACACACATTTGATTATCTATATATGTATCCATTATATATGCACACAGACACACACATATGTGTGTATATATATATATGAGGGGACATAGGAATTAGAAGGGTGATGTATTTATGAATGCATGGATTCATGTAGTCATATCATTAAAAGTACTACAGTACTCCTAATGTAAGTAGAAATGGTGTCTATTTTAAAGTTTAAGGTCCTAAAAAATCCCAAGTGGGCTAAGAAACTCCAGACAGGAAAGTTGACTTGAAGGCGGACTGTCAGAACCTAGGAAACTTCTGATAAGCAGATCAACACACCAGGCTCTACTTTTTCCCACTTGACACTGAAGATGGGATCTTCTATGCTCAAAGTCTCCTTTTCTTCCCTGTGAAACCCCAAGTCCCCTGAGCCATGTGCACACAGTAGTTCTGACAAAAGAAATGATTCTGCCTCTGGAGAGGCTCTCTTCTATTTCTACAGTTGCCTCCATCAATCTCAATCTAACAGTAGTCATACATGAATTTCTTTTAAAAGTTCTAAATAAAAAAGAACAGAAAGGTAAAGCATGAAACTATCACCATAATTCCAGAAGACAAGATGACTGTGCTTATGATGCCTACCTATAAACACACCTGGAAAAATGATTTTTTTTTCCCCAATGAAGAAGGCCTAGAGATTTGCTTTGGCTGAGATAATGCTTCAGAAGAAAGTGTGTGTGTGTGTGTGTGTGTGTGTGTGTGTGTCACCCTGTAAGAACTGGTCCATGCTGCTGTTTTATCTGTGGGAACCTAGCTCAACCTCCACATGCCCAGGCTGGCCACTGAGAGCATGAGAGACCGGACAGGTCAGGTTCGGGCTGGCACAGGCATCCTTGTTGAGACAACATTAAAGCCTAACAGAACAACACAGAGCCCGCCTACAGGTGACAGCAGAGTTAAGAGGCGGAATCCAGTCCCAGTTGCTGGCCAGCAGAGTCACAAGTCAAGGGAATGGCTGTTAGTGGTGGGCGAAGCAGAGAGAGCTAACAGAAACATTTGAATACAGGCACAATAGCACTGAGATGGCGGTGTAAAATGCCCCCAGTGGGTACAGGACTTGAACACTTGGTCTCTGCTGGCAACTGTCCCCTGGAGCCATTAGGATATGCTAGCTAAAGAACAGAAATGGGTCACTGGGGTGGGGGTGGGGGGCTCTGAAAGTTTTATCCACCTCTGGTTCAATTCCAGGCTCTACTCTTCCTGTCTGCTGCTGGGATCTGAGTAGCTTCCTCAAGCTTCCACCAACAGCATATGAACTGATCCTGCTTCCATGCCTTTCTTGGCACAGTGGACTGCAATCTCTCGAAACTGTGAGCCAAGATAGATCTCTCCTCCCTTAAGGTGCTTCTGCCAGGTAGTTTGTCACAGCAAGTTAAATAACCAATGCAATGAGGGTGGAGAGTGCTGGGAATGAGGAGAGGCTGGGAGAAGATGGACAATGAGACAGGAAGAGCCCTACTAGGCAGGTGGGCCAGTGAAAGTTCTTGGTTGGGAAAATGGGCAGAGCCAAGAGGAGGGTCAGAGAGTAAGGCTTTCTTTGGTCTTGCCCACATCCCAGGAATCATTAGTAAATGTTCCCTATTCATGTTTGCCTTTGGCAAGTGTCATTTCAGGGAAGTCAAGTAGAAAGGAGCCATGCTTTATATTCAAGATTACATGAGGAATGAAGGGAAGGATAATGTCTTCCCACTTGCAAAGTGTGGAGCAAGGAGAGTTGAAAAATATAGCAGCTCAGGATCATGAGGTGATTCGGGAGTTCAGGGTCCCTGGAAGCCTCTGGGACCTAGCTTTGTGGCTCAAGCCAAGTTTATGAAAATCCTCCCGACGAAAGCCGCTGGCGCACTGCCGCTCGCCTGGCCCTTCCCACATCCTTTCCAGGAGCAGTCAGGAGCTTCCGTATGCAAAGCTTCGCGTTTTAGTTAGCTCTCATTGGAACAGGGACGCTGTGGGAAGACCAACGCGGAGTTCAGCTCCAGTATTAGAAAACGTTCCTTCCGCCTTCACCAAACAGAAGAGGGAGAAACCATTTACATGGGCGATCCACAGAGCCAGACAGCAGCAAAGCAGGTGTGAAGTGGAAGGCCAAGCTTTTGATGTGCTGGAGGCGAAGGGGGCACCAAAGACATGCTGTGGACGTGGAAAGCAGGCCTTCACACCCGCGTGGGAAAGCCTTCAGTGTGGCTGGTGCGGGAGGCAGTGTTCTGAAATGCCATATGATCTATATTTTCTCCTTAGTATTTCTGGACCCCATTATTTTGTCCATTGGGTTGGTTAGTTGTTTGTTTGTCAGGGACTGGGGCCTTTCTTCTATTTAAGCCAGGCGGCTGAAGACAACGCCTTGTCAAAAACAGGACACTGAACACACCCAGAAGAAGGAACTCTGCTCACTTTGGAGTTTTGAACTATGCTTTCAAAGTTATGTCTGCACATAAATAACAATCCACCAGGCAGGATGCTCGGGACAGAAGAGGTTTTTTTCAGACTTCACAGTTGCTCCAGGAGGAGCCCAACGTGGCAGGATCTGCCACAGTGAAGGATGCAGAAGGCCACTGAAAAGAGTTTCCGTCACACAGAGAGCAGAGCTAAATCCCTGTGCTGGGGAAGCAAATGCCAGAGAGTGCAAGTAGAGAGAGACTCCAGGCTACTCCCGAGAGTTTGGCGCCCTTTGAAGCTGGAAGAAAGGAGAAGCAGGTGATGGTGATTTCTCCAGAAAGCCAGATTCAACTGAGCATCCCAGCCTGCAGGGCCGAGGGAGACCGCTGAGCTCAGAGCTAGGTCCTCAGGCGTGGTTCTTCATGGCTGGGAGGATTTCTCAGACTCTCGGGTGGACAGGCAGTGCTAAGAAGACTCAAGAAGAGCCTGGAGTCTAGGACTACATCCTTGTGGACAGGGCAGCATCCTTGTGCTGAGGACAGAACCCAGGGGCTGTGTGGCAACACCCCAACTCCTCCTTTCTTTTCCTTTTTTTTTGCGGGGGTGGCTGGTTTTTGCTTTGTTTTGTTTCTTATTTTTAAGTTTTATTTGCACATACATGCATTTTGGCTGCAGGTCTGGGTACCACTTGCAGGCCTGGTGTCAGAGAGCACCAGAACCGGCTGTCAGATATCTTGGAAATGGAGTTGTAGACAGGTGTGAGCTGCCATGTGGGTGCTGGGAATGGAGCCTGGGTTCTCTGGAAGAGCATCAGCCAGTGCTCCTGACCAGCCATTTTTCCAGCCCATTTCCTTCGTGTGTGTGTGTGTGTGCGCGCGTTGGCTTGGTTTTATTTACGTTTATCTAGGGTCTCACTATCCCAAGCTATCCTTGAAGTCTCAGTTCTTGTGCCGAGCCTCCCCGGTGCTAGAATTGCAAGTAGACAACACCAGGCCTATATGGAGAGAAACCTCTTACCAGGAGCTGCGAGAAATAGCACAGGGCATCAGTCCTGGACTCCAAATGCCAGCAATGCAGGATGCCTGTGAGCAAGGGCACCGCCATGCTTCAGAGAGGAGCACAGGGAGCTTCCATGCTGGGAGTATGGCCTGTCTAGTCTTCCCACAGTTACCCTTCCTCACAGGGGAGAGGGGTGAGAGAACGGCAGGGAAGGGGGATTGCTGAAAGTGCAGGCTTAAGGAGGTTTTTTTTTTTTCTTTAATGCAAAGAGGGTCCACACACCTACATAAATCTTAAAGGAAGTTACATAGATCTTTTCACTTCTAGGAAAACATATGTGAACATATACACATGTGTTGGATATATGTGTATACATGTTGACATATATATGTTGATATGTGTACATATATTACAGTGTATCCTATACTCTGTTTACACATATGTCAGCGTATACACGTAAAGTATATTTAAAAGGGGGGCGGATAAAACCGGGCAGTGAGTTGAAATGCCAGTGGATGGAGGAAACAGCAACCATGGGCGTGTCAGCTCTGTTCTTCAGGGCCGGGACTCTATGTGGTAAACGGGGAATGAAGACAGGGCTTTCCTGGCACTCCTGAGGAGATCCTTCTTAGCTTCTCTGAAACACAGGTTCTCCGAAAGGGCAAAAGTGAGACCCCCCTTCTCCACCGTGAGGAAAGTGTGCACAAAAAAAACCCCCAAAACATTGGCCACAGCACAGGAGAAGTCAGTTTGTCTCTGAAGGCCCCTGAGCAGGAGACAGACCCTGAGTCTTGGCTTACCGCAGCTGTCTCAAACATCTGTCCCACACATTCACAGCACATAAGCAGAGACGAAAACACTTCCCTTTCCCTTACACCTTCCAGTTTGTTGTTTCAGCTCGTAATTAGTTCAGTTGAAGGCACAGCCCAAACAAACTGACCTCGCAGATTAAAAAGCACTTGCTTGGGCTCTGGTTTAGATCAGCAACCGCTGATGGCTTCCAACAGGACAAAACAATTACAGTGATCCCTTAATGTTTTACCCCTTGCAACCAAAGATTAGGAAGAACAGTCAAAACTTGGAGAAAACAAAACCATGAAACAAAGTCCCCTCTGCCAGCACCGAGTCTCCTCCCGAGCAGACCCGGGTGGACAGCATTCAGGCGGGCTCAGATCGGTTGGGACACCAGTTTCTCTACACTCTCCTGACGGCAGTAGTTTACGTGAGCAGCTGCTCGGGCTGTGACAACAAAACCCTTAAGCGGCACCGTTTATAAACAACAGGCACACGGCTTCAGTTCAGAAAGCTGGGTGGTCCGCCACGAAGCTCTGGCATGTTTGGTGTCTGGTCAGGGTTTCTTGCCCATGTGTAGTGCCTTCCATGTGTTCTCCTACACAGAGGCAGCGAGCCTAGCGGGCTCCCCACTTTTAAAATGTTATCGACCTGAACGGACAGTGACGCACTTACGGCCCAACCTCTTGGATCCATTCTCTTGGGAGTTAGGTTTCAGCATGTTCATTTAAGGACACACTCAGACCATGAAAAATGGGTTCTTGTCTAATGAGTCAGCGAATGGGAAACTTAGTAGGGAGCTCCCTGTAGAGGAGATAAGCCCTGTGTGGGTTTGTCTCCAATTTAAGAATGCCCCAGACCACCTTTTCTAACTGTAGGTTTGACTAGGTCATTTTTAAAAATACTATTCCAGACGCAGTCAAGTACAAGCATAGCTTAGTGACCCGGGATTTCGTTTGACGTGGACTACCCACACTTACTAATGACGCTTGCCACCTTTTCCCCGAATCAAATTGCCTGTGTACCCCCACTCCTAATAGGTGGCTCCTCCCTTTAAAGCCCCTTCTTAACGCTGCTTTCTGGGGGTTTAAGAACATCCCTGAACTAAGGGTAATGCAGTGACGAAGCCTGAGCCACTAGTGGGTGCAGGGCAGGGAGTCCTCTGAGTGAACGTCCAGGGAAAGTCACTGTCCCCTCTGTCTGCCATCTTATGCCTCTGGATACACATATGATTAAAATCAGGTGCGTCACAGGAAGGACATGCACAGTGAAGAGAGGCTTATTCAGCCTGTGCCTATCAGCCGAAAGAGACCCTACCACCACACCTGTTAGAAACTGGCTTCTCCTCTAGGAGGCTCTTGCTGTGCACTTGATCCGTATCCCTGTGCTTCTGAATAAAGTTCTGCGCTTTGTAATTTGTGAGCTTCGGTTCTTTGAAAAAGGCACCAAGAACATGGAAACGCCTGTTCCAGACAGCACTCCACCAGCAACATTCCCAATCTGGCAACTGAGATTCTGGCGTAAAACCAAAAGGCCCCAAAGCTGGGTCCTGAACGGACGGTGATACACTTATGTGCAGTCACTGACATTGGGGATTCCCAACGCTGGCCACAGCCAGTGAGTTCACTAGGGAAGTAAACAAAATATTTTCTAAAGCACACGACAGGATGTTATTCAGCTTTGTAGTAGGAAAGAATTTAAACACATGCTACACTTTGGGAGAAACTGGGATTCATTGTGCTAAATGAAACAAGCCAGACACGACAGGACAAACACCACACATTCTCCATACTATGGGCCCTGGAACCTCCAAGCCTATACAGCCGATACTTTTTACATTTAAGGGATTACTAAACGTGGATTTTGAGTAACAGATACCTAACAAGGAACAGTGGTTTACTTGTCTGCTCCAGTCTCCAAAGTCTTTACCTCTTTATTCTCCTAGACATGGAGAAAGAAAGCCATTTAGAATCTTCTGCATGACCCACTGGCATGCCACCGTCTCTCAGCAGCTGACAGGTTAGGGGACTCGAAGTCTCTTGTTTATCCTGACAGATTCACTGAGGAACGTGCTGGTTTTGTTTCATAGATCAGGAGCACAAGAAGTCCATGTATTTCATGATTTCCAGTCAGTTGTGATGATTGCACATTGGCAACATTTACATCCTCCAAAGCATACAAGACGTTAAGAGCTGGAGAATACAGGAATCCTTTGTCAGAGAAAATGGGAGTGGAAACGGATGCAGAGATTAGTGTGGAGAGAACAAATGTTGGAAATAAATGGAATTAAGGGATCACTTTGAGACAGGGCAAAAGCCAAGTGGCGGCAGCATATAGCTTTAATCCCAGCACTCAGGAGAGTGCAGAGGCAGGCGGATCTGTGAGTTTGAGGCCAGCCTGGTCTACAGCGTGAGTTCCAGGACAGCCAGGGCTACTCAGAGAAACCCTGTCTTGGAGAAAGAGAGAGATAGAGACAGAGAGAGAGAGAGAAGCAACAAACAAACAAAAAACAGAAAACAAAAAAAAAAACAACAAAAAAATATCAAAGGAATATGGAAATTTGCAGGCCTATACAATATGCTTTATAGTTGGTATATTTTGGTTGATAATATACACCAATAGAATATTTAACGAGGCCATCCTGATACTGTTCATCTCGGATATAAATTAAACAAAATCAGTCAGGATGATCATACTCTATTTAGAACAACAGTGTTGCATGGAGTGATCTCTCAGTGATCCTCCCCCCACTTCACTCGCTCCATCTTCTGTGATAGTAAGATGGAGTCCAGGGCTGGACACATAGCCTGGTTGGCAGAGTGTTTGCATGCAGTCATGAAACCCTGGGTTCAACCCCCAGCACCACATATCCTGGGTGTGGTTGCATGCCGGTGACCTCAGCACTGGAAAACAGAATGGGGAGGTTTAGAGGTTCAAGGTTACCCTCAGCTATATAGTGAATTCGAGGTAGCCTTGGATACAGAGAGACAGAGACAGAAAGGTGTGCACATACAGAGGCAGACAGACACAGAGAGACAGAAACACAGAGAAGAGAGTGGATGAATGAATGTGAATCAAGATGCTTAATGGATAAAAGCAGATAAATGGCAACATTTACATTGTGGCCATTTGGGAGGCCACAATTGGGAAACTTCCCACAGTTGTGCTGTGGGAAGTTTAACTGTGATTTAAAACTCTTACAAATGAGTATTTTGTAGATCACTGCAGTGGATGGCCCCACACCCAGAAGTGTATGAACAACACAAATAAGATTTAAACGGTTATAGAATAAAATAAGAAGGCATGAAGTAGAGGGTGGATCTGGGAAGTGTTAAAAGGAGATGGGGTGAATATCATAAAAATATATGAACTTCTCAAAGAATTCATGAAAATATTTTTAAATTTAATTATTTATTATAATTTATTCACTTTGTATCCCAGCTCTAGCCCTCTCCCCTCACTCCACCCTCCCTCCCTCTTCTTCCTCTATACCTCTCCCCTAGTCCGCTGATAGGGGAGGTCCTCCTCCCCTTCCATGTGACCCTAGCCTATCAGGTCTCATCAGGACTGGCTGCATTGTCTTCCTCTGTGGCCTGGTAAAGTTGCCCACCCCTTCAGGGGGAGGTGGTCAAAGAGCCAGCCACTGAGTTCATGTCAGAGACAGCCCCTGTTCCCCTTAGGAGGGTGCCCACTTGGAAACTGAGCCACCTATGGGCTTCTTCTGAACAGGGGTTCTAGGTACCCTCCATGAAAGGTCATAACATGATTAGCGAATACACACACACACAGAGTTCTTTTATTAATTTACAGGTTTTTTTTTTGGAGAATTTTACACCTGGTAAAGTTACTATTTTCAAAATGTCAATTCTTTTACAGGTGATTAAGTGGCTTCTGAGAGAGGGAGAATTAATCTTCTCCAGAGTGGGTTACCCCGTCCTAAACATATGCACATATGAGAACAGCAAATGCATTCATGAGGCTGTGTGTGTATATATTATTAACATGTGTAATATTTGTAATATAATTTTATTATGTAATTGAAGAAGAGGTAAAAAAATTAAGTGAAAAAATAAAGAAGAGGTCATTGATTGGAGAGGTGGTGGGGAGGGCACTAGAGGAATTGGAGGGGCAGGTAGAATTTATGTAAATATAGTACTTATGTATAAAACCGTTAAAAAAAACAGCCAGGAAAAAAAATCAATTCTTTTATGCTTATACTGTATATTTCACTTGTAAACTCAGGATATCTTCTTGGAAGTCAGTGTTCAGGGTCTGGAGAGATGGCTCAGCCATGAAACGTGCTGTCTTCTCTTCCAGAAGGCATCAGGTCAGTTATCAGCGGCCACACAGGCTGCTCACCACGGCCTGTTCCAGGGGAGCCCATGCCCTGCTGGCTTCCTCAGCCACCCACATGCATATGGCATGCATGCACATACAAATAAATGAAAATGAAAATAGACTGTAAACCTAAGGTTAGTGTTCAGAGATAGGAGTTGTGATCTACTGTGCACGTTTCTAATGATGATTTAATTGAGAGTGTCTATATTTTTAACAAGTGGTAAGTACACATTGTAACATAGACTAAAATATGCAGATGAACAAAACAAGAAACGAATCAATTATGTTTACAATGTAGGATGCACACTGATTTATAATTTGCTGTGTAAAATTCAAAGTTTTTCTTTGTGACTAAAAAAAGATACATTTTCTTATTTGTTATCTGACAGTTTTGTGCATGTATATAATATAGTCTGTTTACCTCCCTTATCTTCCGCTTATCCCAGTCAGCTCTCCCTCATTTCTAAAATCTCATAAAAACAGAACCAAAACTTATCTATCTGTCTGTCTGTCTATCTATCTATCATCTATCCATCCATCCATCTCTTGCGTGTGGGGAAAATGGATTCATGCCACGGTGAGTATGGGGAGGTCAAAGGACAATTTGCAGGATTCAGTTCTTTTCCTCCACCATTGTAGGTCTTTGGTATTAAACTGGATCATCAGGCTCGGCAGCAAGCATCTTTACCTGCTGAATCGCATCCTCAGGTCATGATTTACTCAAGCAAACCAAAATCTCAGACTATATTGCTTCAGAACCTGCTTTGGAACTTAACAGTATTTTTTGAAAGACCTTTTATAGGATCATTCTGTGAAGACACACTTTCAGTGTGTGACTGAACTCTGAGAGAAGGAGTCAAAGTTTTCTTAACATTTCTGTTGTTGTAAACGTAATTCATTAGTCCGCTTTCCAGCACCACAGCAAATATCTGGGAGAAATAGAATTTCAAAGAGAAAAGGGTTGCCTTGTTAGTCTGGTCTGTGATCAGTTGGTCCTGTTTATTTAAGCCCGTGAGAAGGTAGAAACATCAGGTGGGAGCATGGGGCAGAGCAGAGCACACAGAATCACAAAGTCTCAGCACGCCTGCAGAGTGGGCATTTTGCTATATTCCCCCACTAAGAGACAAGGGAACCTGTTCTGTCGGTCCCCCTGCTTATTAATCAAGATCAAAAGAGTCTAATACTGACTCAGCAGGTAAAGGTGCAAGCCACCAGGCCTGACGAGCCAAGTTCAATCCCCAGGGCCCACATGAGAGAGGAAGAGTACTGGCTTGGCAGCTGCCTCCGACCTTCATATTTCCACCATGACACATACCTCCACCATGAAATAAATAAGGTGATTAAAAAGTTTATGTCCCTAATACTGAACCTGAATATAGTAGCACTATATTAAAAAAAAAAAAAGTTTACTTTCTGGTCTAATCTTACACTTCAGTACATGTGGACATTAGTTTAGGAATATTAATTCTACCTGAAGCAGTGAGGTTTTTAAACACATTATTTTCTTGGAATTGCAGTAATGAGCATAGGTTATTGTAATCCAGAATCTTCATGGAATGGAATTAGGGTCAACACACCACGTGGACTGGGAAATTTCATCTTGTTGGCTCACTGCATTTAGGTGAAGGAAAAAGAAAGGCTCACGCACAGCTCTCGGCCGCTGTGCCGCGGCTGCAGAGACTTGCTTTTCTGGGTGGGAATATTTTCCCAGTACTTGAAACCATCCGCTCAGTCCCGTCTGAGACACAGCTGCAACACCAAGTCGAAGAGAAAGCGGAGCTCGCCGTGCCAGGCCCAAGAGAACTGTCCGTCTGCCTTCAGGACTCAGAAAATGTTTAAAAAGGAACACGTTATTTTTAGTGCAAGTCATCCCCAGAGCAGTAAATTCCTATTGCTATAGGTGGAGGATCACAGCTCAGGTCTCTCAAAGGAAATCCAATTAAAATTCCTTCCACCTTACACCCCTTTCACACCGAAGGAGCCAGAGGGTATGTTGTGTCCTCTCTGCATCCAGTTAGAATAAAGACAGAGAGAGAAACTCGCCATCAAAGAGTAAAGAATTAAACAGTCGCTGGCGTAAGACAAATATCACACAGAACCTCGATAGGAGGAGAAAACAAAACAAAACAAAAAACCTTTAAGTATTCTCACAGTGTCCACTCACTGACCAAGGGAGCGATCATCCGTCCCACCCACACCCTCTGAAAACTGAGTGTGCTGTGTAGGCTTTGACGTGTTTCTAGTAAAATCAGCCACCTCCGTAACACCATTTCACAAACTAAGCCCAAACTGACCTTTAAGATCAGCATCTTATTCTAAAAGGCACTTTGCTGGAGATTTGAGTGGAAGCTTTTACTTAGAAAACACTCACGACAATCTTCATGTTGCCTTTTCCCATTTCCTAACTCAGTGCCTTAGAGCGCTCGGTCACGCTACCCAGCTGCCTTTATCTGTTTCTGAGTGCGTGGCTTCTTTGAAAATGGCTCCGTTGCTTTTATTTTGCGCATTTGTTAACCGTAAAAACAGAAACGCCACGGGCATCGTAGCCCGAGGTCGTCCTCATCAGTATTCACATGTCCCTCCGCTGCTGTTTTCATCTTCAGTTCCAGGACCCAGTGACACAAGAATATTTTAAGACCTGAAGTCGGTGGTGAGATTTCAAGGACCCTGTAAATAACAACCTAATGCTCGTTCATTTCCTGTAGCCATCACGGCCTACCGCCTCTAGGTGTTTTCAGTGCGGCCAAACAGAAGTGGCCGGGTGTAGGACCCTTAAGAGATCTAGTGCAGGAAGCTGACAGCCGCGCTTTGCTCTTTAAAGTTAATCCTTAGAATTAACACTGCCTCCTTCCCTGAATTATTCTCATTTATATTCTCCTTTGAAAACCAGCGAAGAAAGTGGGTGTTTTATGAAACCTTAAAGTTCTCAGAAGCACTTACCTTTTTACTGGAGCCTCTGTTATTGCTCTAATATTCGTCTCGCACAGGCTTTTCATTTTGTACAAATTATTTACATTGAATTCAATTAAGTTTATGGTTTCCTTCAAAGGATGACATATACAGTACCTAATATTTTTTCAGTAAAATGGCCTTGCCTGCTCACTAGCTCATTCTCTCAGGGAGACCCTTGGCTCTCCGAGCTGATGCATACAAAACTGTTTTTCTGGCGACTGTGAGATGGTTGAGACACTTAGTTCCCAAACATTTCAGCACACCGAGGTTACATATGCGAGTTTTTAAAGTGGGTTCTAATGTTTGTTAACCCGATTAAATGCGATTAATCCTCTCTAGCCACTTTTTAAAAAGTACTTCGTGTGCTGGGAAATAAGTTCAGAAATCCAGAGTAATTTTATATGAAATAACACTATCCTTACATCAGCATAAATTAATTTCAATAAAAGTGTTGCTGACTCCCCGGGAGGGAAATGAAAGGTTTCGCTGTTTACACTCGGTCCGTCCCAAAGTGAAAGGACTGCCTGTCCTTGCGATCCGTGTGCCGCCATGTGGGGAGAGTTGTAAGCTCTTGTCTCGGGTGTCTGATGGTATGGGAGAAGGTTGGGGTGACCTCGGAATGCTCCCGCTGAGAGCAGCTGCTCCGCACCGAATCCTCTTTCATAACCGTTTGTGAGATCAGCGCATCTCCTCAGAACTCTCCTGTGGTTTGCAGGCAGACCGAGCCGGGACAGCCAGATCGGTTTAACAGAGAGGGGGCTCTCTAGACCTTCATGGGTGAACCTGGAACTGCGCGCTGAGACAGCGACATTCTGCATCAGCTGCAGATGCGAAAGTGTGCTTGAACTAAAAATAGAGATCGCACACACAGACCTCCGAATTTTTGAAAAATTATCACGAATTTATTGAGATTTACATTTCATTACATACTTACTTTTCATTAAATTGAATGAGATGGTTCTTATAATTTTCATCAAAAGGTGTTTGTGTTTTAATACACTTTTTTTTTTTTTTTGTCTAGACTGTTTGAAGAACTGGTTGATAAATGATTTTCAACTCTGGCTCCCGGGAAAAAGGGAGTGATACATCCTTTGTCACAGAAGCTGGTGGCTCGGGTGCATTCAGATTTCAAGTATATCTAGCCTTTTCTGTAGCAAGAGCCAGTCTTCGGATGTTGGATATGCAGCCGGCAGCAGCTTCCTGAAGATCCTGGTCTGGGGACCCTACCATGTCCAGTAGAAGCTGTCACATCCCCAGGAAGAGGAAAGAAAGGAATGAAATCATTAATCCAAATGCATCAAACTAGGCCACGGAAATAGTTCAAGGCAGCATGGATTTTTTAAGAGCAGCATGGATTTTTTAAGAGGAGACAGCTTTGTGGATACGAAAGCTTACTGTGTAACCATGTTGGGATCCCCAACACCCATGGAAAGCCCGGCCCGGCCTCCTGGGCCTGAGCTACCCTCGGTGGACAGCACACAGAGGTGGGCGCTTGCAAGCCGGGTAGTATAGAAATGGCGAGTTTCAGGGCCCATGGGAAACCTGAGCCGCGGGACTAGGCTGAGGATCATGAAGCGGGACAGCAGGCATACCCCTGTGCCCTCTGTAGCCACCACGGAGATGACCTCTCACCCCACACGTGCACACCCACACAGACATGCGTGTGGAGGAAAGCCACTCAGGTGACTCGGAGGCTCACCCCCGTGCAGCAGTTCCTCCCATGTCCTTGCTGTTTCCTTGCTATCAGCCTGCTTCGGAAGTTCCTCTGACGGCCCTTTAGCTTTTCTACCTTCTCAAGGACAGAGCAGCAGCACATTGACCCCACACTGACCCCACCCCACATGTAAGAGGTAGCACACCTTACATTTAGCACCTTGACTTTAGCGTTTGGTCCACCTGAGAGTGGGTTCCTCATCCCCCCAGCGCCTTAGCAGACTGTACCCCCCAATGCCAGGGAAGGGTTTTGTGCACTCTGGCCTCTGGCTCTCCAGCCATTCACTTCTCCTCTACCACAGACCACAAGGTCCCGTTTCCCCACACTCCTTGCCTCAACTGCTGCCACCTCTTGCCTTAACGCACCCCCTTCCATGGCTCTGTAATGCTCACTCACCTTGTGTAGAGGTTTATTCACCGGTATATCCCAACAAACAGCTATCCCGCAAAGCCACAACTGATTTTCATCAAGCCAAGGGCCCTTTCTCCCACTTGGGCTTTGGCAGTTGGTTCAGATGTCTACAGCACTTAGGCTGGTTCCCTTTAAACAGGTATTGGGTTCCTGTTTTCTGTCGGCTGGATCGTGAACACTCATGGAAATTTATGATGCCATCCACAGTGCATGCACAGATCGGATGCCAAGTAAATGCCAAATCAATGAACTACAGCTTTTGAAAATTAACAAATATGACTCATTAAGATATTTTAGAAGTTAATTGGATTCTAGACTTTCTACGCACAAGTACTGCACACAAATTTGGATAATGCCAAGACATGAAGATGATGCTATCGGCAAAGAGTGCCGGGAAGGGAAGCATTGTGCGATGGAGGCACAGGCCACACGTGTGGATGTGGATTGTATTCTCACAGCAGAAATGATTTACTCATCTCAGTTACCAGAGCGACATGGCCACGTGTGTATTTTAGAGAGCTTAACAGCAGCGTACAGATTATGGACCATAGGGAGAAGATGCTGGGAGGCCCGGCTCACCTCAGAGTTGACAGGTAGCGAGCGAGGAATAAGTGCAGTGAAGAAGGAATTAATCTAGTGACCATTTAGGGAAGAAATATACAATCAAATGGTGCAAGAAAGACTGGCTACCCAAACAGCAAATAAAAATGGTAATCTCATCCCATCACCCATAAACACCAGCCCAAGTGGACTGATGTCTTAAGTGAGAATTAAAGACATGTAAACCATTCACAGGTTGCATATGAGGACGTCGTGACCAGATTGGGCTACTGACGGTCACCTGCCTTCCCTGTCCCTTGACCTTTACGTCACTTAGCCCTCCACCCCAGGACCACACCGTGGTCTTCACTTTTCAGCGCTCTCAGCTCTCTGACCCAAACTCTCTGGCTGCAGCCCCCTCCCCTGTGACACATAACGTGTCTGCTTTTATCATATGTAGAAGGAATCTCTGTGTCTGCACGGACGACTCACCTGTCAATAAAAAAGCTAATCGTCTGTTAGCTGAGGCAAGACAGAGGAGGTGGGAGTTCCAGCAGAGAGATAATGAACTCTGGGAAAGAGAGAGAGGCAGAAGATTTTGCCTGTGGACTCTGAAGGAGATGTACATATGAAATCAAGGAAAGGTAAACTCAGCCAAGAGGCACTCATATTATAGAATAAATGGGTATTTTTTCAATTATTTTTTTATGAATTGCAATTTATTCAATTTTTTATCCTAGCTGTAGCCCTCCCTGTCATCCCCTCCCAATCCCACCCTCCCTCCCTCCTCTCCTCCCATGCCCCTTTCCAAGTCCACTGATAGGGGAGGCCCTCCTCCCCTTCCATCTGACCCTAACCTATCAGGTCTCATCAGGACTGGCTGCATCCTCTTCCTCTGTGGCTTGGTAAGGCTGTTCCTCCCTCAGCGGGAGGTGATCAAAGAGCCAGCCACTGAGTTGATGTCAGAGACAGCCCCTGTTCCCGTTGCTAAGGAACCCACTTGGACACTGAGCTGCCATGGGCTACATTTGTGCAGGGGTTCTAGGTTATCTCCATGCATGGTCCTTGGTTGGAGTAACAGTCTTAGAAATGACCCCTGTGCCCAGAATTTTTGGTTCTGTTGCCCTCCTTGTAGAGCTCCTGTCCTCTCCAGGTCTTTCTATCTCCCCCTTCTTTCATAAGATTCCCTGCACTCTTCCCAAAGTTTGGCTATGTCTCAACATCTGCTATCCTGCTGGGCAGAGTCTTTCAGAGGCCCTCTGCGGTAGGCTCCTGTCCTGTCCCCTGTTTTCTCCCTCTTCCGATGCCTATCCTGTTTTCCATTCTGAATGAGGATTGATCATCTTACCCAGGGTCCTCCTTCTTGCTTAGCTTCTTTAGGTGTACAGATTTTAGTATGATTATCCTATATTATATGTCTAATATCCACTTATAATTGAGCATATACCATGTGTGTCTTTCTGGTTCTGGGTTACCTCATTCAGGATGCTCTTTTCTAGTTCCCACCATTTGCATGCAAATTTCATGATTTCCTTGTTTTTAATTGCTGAGTAGTATTCCATTGTGTAAATGTACCACAATTTCTGTATCCATTCCTCCATTGAGGGACATCTGGGTTGTTTCCAGATTCTGGCTATTACGAATAAAGCTGCTACAAATATGGTTGAGCAAATTGTGGATATTTTAAGTTAAAAACTAATTGGGGAACAAGCCAAAGCTGACGACGTAGGCATTTATTCATAAATAACAAAGTCTCAGAGTCTTTATTTCGAGAAATGGATGGGGGAGGAAAATCCGTGGTTACAGCCGTTTGGATTTTTAATGTTTTTCTTGAGGGGTCCTGGTACATTGGCTTGTATCCACAGTCCATCTCTGTAGTCGTCCTTTTACATTTCTTAAAGCTTCTTCGGTGGCATCCACTCGTCACAGCCAGGGTGGTCACAGAGCCACCTCTGACTCTTGGGTGATCACCGGTGCCTGAGCTTGGCAGGAGGCTGTGTGCAAACAATGAGGCGAGTAAGTCTCCTGTAAATCCAGCTGCCATGGGTTCCCCTACTGCCTTGCAAGCTAAAGGTGTCTCTTTCTCTACTCGGGTTCCTTTCCCATGCTCCTCAGAGTCCAGTTCAGGTTTTCATTCTTCAGTCTCCTCTGCGGCCTCCCAGCAGGGCCTCAGCAGTAACCTAGCTGAGCTCTGAAAGTCACAGAAGCTGCCATAGGGGAACAGCTGTAATGGGAGCCACAGCAGCAGTGCGGCAGCAGCCTTGTGGCCTCCTGTCAGCCCGGCATGTGCCCTGCCCACCTCTCCAAGGCCTTCATCACATTTCTCCATCCGGGTCCCTCTCTCTAGGAAGTCTTACTCTCAGATGCTCTCCACCCTTTTCCTTTCCAGTGGCTCTTTTCCGTCTTCATTTAAACATGCTTTTCTGGCTCCGTGATATGGTTCAGAGGGCCAAGGCCTTTGCCACCAAGCCTGAGAGTCTGGGCTTGATCCCCAGGACCCATAAAGGAAGGGAGGGAGGGAAGAAGGGAAGAGGAAAAAGGAGGCTTTCCATTGTTTCTCAGTTACCTAGCTTCTTTGCAGACTGTACTTCCAGTGAGGACTGGCCCAGCAGGCATTCTGAAGATAACTATTTGCAAAGCACCCCTCGTGCCAAGCACAGAGCTACAGTCCCAGAAATGGTATTCTTTTGGTGATAATTTCCCCAGTTTCCAGGACTGGTTGTTTTGCTGGAGGTTAGCCCTGGTAGATTAGGGAGGAAGGAAAAAGGAGGTGAGGTCAAACTGGATCTTGTCAGCACTTGCTCCAGGCCCCTGCTCTCGAGTTCCATGACCCAGGCTTCTCTGGGCACCTGCCGTTGCCTCCTTGCCAGGCTCCCTTGGAAAGGAAACCCTTGATCTGATGCCTGTCGGAACGAAGCACACATTTCGTTTCTCCTCTCTCAGACCAGGTTGTTCTGTGGTCCCCTTTCAGGCTCGCCAAGAGTCGGCTGTGTTTATTTCCAAACCCTGGACTCGTGTTACACAATTCCACACCGAAGAAACCAGTGAGCTGTGAGCGACAACTGGCTGAGTGCTGGCTCTTTTAGGGGTCATCCAGGTAAAAGTTTGGAAGAGGAGAATCTCTTGCCCATTCACATGCTTTATGCTAGGTGTCTCATCCAGGCTGGCACCTTCGTGGGACGCTGAATGAACTTCCCCGTTCCCGACAATGCACCAGATGATGGCCTCCCATTAGGGGATCCACATAGCCTAAGCTCCTCCATTAAACATGAGGCTTAGCTCTGTAGCCCTCGTAGAATGCTTATTGACATTTTTGCTAAAGACAGACCAACAGAGCCCCGTGAGACACTGTTTTCAAAGTCTAATCCAGGCTGGGAGATAGTTTGGTCAGTAAAGTGTTGTCTTGCAAAAAACCTGAGCTCAGTCCTCTGGTCCTGAGTCCTCTGTTTATGGTTTTGGAAGGTTGAACATGTAATCCTAGGCCTGGGGAGGTAGGGGCAGATGGATCCTGGGGGCTGACTAGCCAGTCGGCCTGGCTCACACCCCTGTGGCAAGATCCACTCGAGTGAGGGGCTCTGTGGACAGGGATAGAAGACACACGCATACACACACGCACACACACACACTCTAAAAACAGAGATGAGAAGAGATAGGCTGTAGTCGTTTTCTTAAATTTGCCTTGCATGTCTCTGGCGGCGGCCCTGTAGGTGACCTAATGTTTGCATAGTGTAAATGGTTTTATTAGCTACCGAGTTGCTCTCTTCCAGGTACTGCGACTACTTCCCCACCAATCAAAGCAGCCTGCAAGGTCCTTTCTTTTTTCTAGCTAGAAACATTCTCAAACAAGAATATAAAGCTGCAAGTTCGGAATTTTCCGCGCACCCGGAAAATAAACAGCTTGGTGTTTGAGAGAGCACGCTGCACCCTAACACCGGGCCACCAGGGGGTGCCCCATTTGATAGCTAAGAGGCCCTCCTCCCAGGACCCTTTTGGTTTAGCTGCGCAGTCTGAAGCCACGGTTTTCCGTAACCTCGCAGTATTTTACTGTCAGTGAATGTTACTTGTTGCTGTGAGAGACTGTGCCCAGACTGTCTTCCAGAGTGAGCAGGAGCCTGCCCCTACCCCAAGCCACCACCTGAACCCTGCACCAGGTATGTGTCTTGGTTTGGAACCAGACGCTGGAATATGTCTTCATTTTTCTAAGAGCTTCACAAACAAACTCCCTTGGAGGAATGCTTTAAAACTAGGATAAATATTCACCAGGCAGCAGCTTTGGCCCAAATCCTGGATTTGGCGAGGCAGCCAGCCGTTAAGGGAGCGCTGCATGTAATCCTGTCACTAGTGCGGAGCCCGGGAGAAGGCGGATACAGTCTTCTGTGATAACTACGCTCAGAAAGCAGGGGGTTCCCTAGGAGAGCGGATGCAGATTGCGCATGAGTGAACACAGAGTCCAGATAGCTCTTTTCACTCTATGTATTTTTGATCTATTGACTTTTTTTTCCCCAACTATAAAGGCATTTTTTAATAATATGAGGAGGGAAAATCACCCCGGGTTTCACTTTTTGAAGTGTTTGCTCCTTTCAAAAGCTTTTCTCTTTTTAATCATCCCCTCCCCCAAACACACCCAAGGACTTTATGTTTATGGGGAGTTTCATATACGGACCGAAGGAAAAACGGCCTCTTTGCTTTAAAATTTAATTGCACAGAGCACTTTAAAACATCATTCAAACACATGATGCTTTACAGCTTGGGCTGAGCAAGGACACGGGAGGGCTCAATGGGTGGCTTGTGGCTCGGCCTCGAGGGCCGCGGGTCTTTCCTCCGCTGGAAAGGGCTTTGATCTGTGTACCCTGAGCACACAGCTGTGCCCTGTGGCTCACGTCTCTCAGAAGGTGAGACTTGGGCAGACTGGGAACCAACGAGTGCCTGTATCCAATTTTGCTCTCAGATTTAACAGTTCGTGGCTTTCTGCTGCCATTCAGTTGTACCAAAAATATGGACCCATTTGAGTGATAGCACGTTTCCTCGTGGACTGACTCCACATCGGGTGAGCAGGGTCTGGAAACACAGGGGTTTTAGTTACAGCCAGAGGAGATCCAGAGTACCTGAGTATGTACCCAACTTGTTTTTGTTTTTTTTTCCCCCCCAGCAGGATCCCAAGTTTCCAGAGCTGGTTTGAATGGAGAAGCCTTTGGCCATTTTCCTGTTGAGGGCACCACACTGTAATGACCACCTCTGCCTGCAAAGCGCTTCGCCACTGTTCCTCTGGGCTGGGCTGGGCTACCGTTCCTGCCCAGGCTTCTCCACAGCCAGGCCCTGAACCTTGCTAATTCATTTCATACCATATTGGACCCAAGCCAGGGCCTTCAGGATACATTCTGCTGTTGCAGCCTGGGACAAAAATGTCACTTCTGTTTGGCCAGGGCAGCTTGCGGGGCTTGCTCTGTAGCTGACGGAAGAGCATGTTGGCACCAGGGATTGAATGCCTGCACCAAAGCTCACGTTGAACAGTAATCCCTACGGTGAGATGTTAAGAGTGTGGACATTTCATCTCTGGCAATTTAGAGTCAGGGGATGATCAAGGTTAAATGAGGCCATAGGGTTGGGCCCTAATCCAATGGGACTGTGGCTTTCTGAGAAGAGCAATGACCTGAGGTAAGACGGTGGGGAGCCCTCACCAGCAAGGAGGGCTTCGCTATGCTCTGTCTTTCAGTATGGAGTTGTCCAGCCTTCAAAATTATTTATGAATTACTCTGTCTGTGATGTTTTATTACAGTAATGGAAAGTAGACTAAGAACCACATTTATGTGAGCCGAGGTACTGATGCTGTCTTTATGGAACTGGTGCCCTTCCCCTCCAGGTTTCTCTCACATTTGACTATGTTTGCTCCATGGTGAATGGGACATGTAAGAGAGACAAGGGCTTATAGGAACACTGTGGGTGGGGAAGGGTTTGTAGGAGCACTGTGGGTGGGGAACAGTTTGTAGGAGCACTGTGGGGGGGGGAAACGGTTTGTAGGAGCACTATGGGGGGAAATGGTTTGTAGGAGCACTGTGTGGGGGGAATGGTTTGTAGGAGCACTGTGGGTGGGGAACGGTTTGTAGGAGCACTGTGTGTGTGTGGGAACAGTTTGTAGGAGCACTGTGGGGGGAAACGGTTTGTAGGAGCACTGTGGGGGGAAACGGTTTGTAGGAGCACTATGGGGGGAAATGGTTTGTAGGAGCACTGTGTGGGGGGAATGGTTTGTAGGAGCACTGTGTGGGTGGGGAACGGTTTGTAGGAGCACTGTGTGTGTGTGGGAACAGTTTGTAGGAGCACTGTGGGAGGGGAATGGTTTGTAGGAGCACTGTGGGTGGGGAATGGTTTGTAGGAGAACTGTGGGTGGGGAATGGTTTGTAGGAGCACCGTGGTGGGGAATGGTTTGATGGGTTGGGTGAGGAGACAGGGACCCCACTCCACACTGCACAGTAGAGGGAGGGGTTTGGCAAACCTCTTTGTGCCCCATCCATGTTGTCAATCAGAATACATTCACATTTCTCCCCAAGTTTTCATCGTGTCAAGTGTCAGGTGTATATGTGTATATTCCCTTGGCTAAAAATGTAAAGGAATGATTGGATAAAATTGTTTGGAACTGTGTTCTGCAGATTAAATTGCAGTGGCTTATCCCCCTGGGGGAGGGACAGCCCCATGGACCATGTTGTGCATGCTTGGGTTGACACTTTGGCTGTGACCTCTCAGTTTGAAGCCCAGCCTTACCTTCTAACTGTACCTTCTCCAAGACTCACTACCGTAAGATCAGAATTTGTCAGGTACTTTCCTAACAGGGTGGATAAGGGGATTAAATACGACAGGGAGTACTGAGTACTGCAGCACCAGCGCTGGCTGGCAATGCTGTCGTCACTGTTCCCTGGAGTTTGACGATATCGAACAGAAAGACTAACATTCACAGAGTTTGGTAGCACTTGACCCTAGCATGCAATAGGCTGAACTCATTGTAAATTCAAGGCCTTGTCTATACGGTAAAACCCTGTCTCAAAACCCTAAGACAGAACAACAGAAGAATGAGTAAAATTCTTTGCCAGGCATCTATTGTATTTTTCCAAATTAGGAATTTTAATCTAGTTATGTTGTTTCTCAAATTTTATTTTCAGCTTTTCATTGATTTAAAATGTTTGTCTCCCAATTGTTTTTAAAAGCTGGGTCTTACCTGGCTTCCTCCGGAGAGACAATGGCTTTCCTATCACACTAAGGATGCTAGCAGTTCAACTCGCCCTTGCCTCTGGTATGCTCTGCCTGCTTATTTCCATCCACTTTGGTCTCTGCCACATCCAACACTTCCCCACCAGAGGTCAAGCCCTTGCTTTCGTGATCCTTGGGCTTTTTCAGCTTTCTGTTTGCTCCAGCCATCTGGGGTTCTGGAGTTCCTCAGAGTTGCGTCCTCCAGGTGGATGTCACTTGATGGCAGTTGAAATGCGGTTCGCACTCCCTAGCTGACCCGAGAATGCTGCCTGGAGATAGGTCTTCCTGGAAGGTGCCCTTCCTCTCCCACAGGCATGTGGCATCATAATCTCTGCCCACAGTACGCACTCACTGCTGCCAACCGCTACTGTCTTCTTGTCTGTAGTCAGTTGCTGCTTGGGGTTGGGTTAGGAATCAGCTCGATGGAGCTGGGTGGGCTCTGGCTTTGCTAAGTTCTTGCCATAGCCACCACCGTCAGCCCTTGCAAGGGCACCAAGCACCATCAGCTCATGCTCTGAGGCATCTCTGCTGTGCACGGTTCTGCTCCCACCTCCCCCATGGGGACTGAACTCTGCCAGACGGTGGCCCCCTGCAATCTGAGCTTCACTCAGGATGGTTCTGAGTCCTGTTTGAGCCTCTTTCCTGTGCAGCTCTTCAGGTCAGCCTTCCCATGTTGGTCCACGTTTTGGCTTTGCTTCAGTTTTCTGTGTTGGTTTCCTCGGATCTGACATTTGTACAATGTCAAAAGGAAGTCTGACTAGATTGAGGAGTTTACTTTTCTGCCTTTACGTAGAACCACTCACAGGTTTCCACACTTGAACGTGCCGTGCTGATGCCACTACAGGCATAGTGCCTTCATTGTGCGCTATGAGTCTGACTATGAGACTATGAACTCATGAGACTGAAGTCTGTGTGGTTTTCTGAGAATATTGAAATATGCATACGATAGAATGTATGCGTGTCTATGAAAACAACATAATATAAGCTAGACTTAGTGCGACTTCTCCAAAGTTTAAGTTTCTGGTCCTAAACAGAACTCTAAGATATTTAGTTCACTACTTAACATCTCTGCTGAGATACAAAAACAACAACAACAACAAAATGGCACCTCAAATTTCACATGTATAAAACTGAACTCGTGATCCTTCCATCCAAGCTCTGATATCCCGGCTGCCCTACCCCCATTAAAGCCAATTCATTTCCCCATTGGTTTGCACTGGAGACTGTGGAGAGCCTTTGACTCCTCTCTTTGTCTTGCAGCCTTAACTGAAGCCAGGAACAAAACCGGTTGGGTCTACTTTGAAAATGTACCCCAAGTCTGACCTCTTTCCATGAGCTCCACAGTTGTAGTCTGAGCTATGATACCCTCTTGCCTGAACCTGTTGATGAGGCCAAGCCATAGCATGCAAGGAAGATCTGGAGAAAAGGGGAAACACTTCAGAACGTCAGAGGAGCATTCCTCCTTTCCAAGTGCAAAGGCAGAGTAAGAAAAAAAATTCTGAAATGAACTCTGAGCTTAGAAATGATGACAAGCTCCCTGGATGCCTTAACCACACTCATGCCCAGCAGCAGCTGGACGACACAAAGCAAATTCAGTTTTTGTAGGCTTTCTCTCTCACAATGCTTTGGTTGGGAATTTTTGTCTTACTGGTCTTTTGCTTGTATGTTATGTTCTCTGATTTTGTGTTTTTAAAAGTTTGTGTGTGTGTGTGTGTGTGTGTGTGTGTGTGTGAGATCTTTCTTTTTTTTAAATTCTGGGGTGTTTTCTTGTTTGTTTGCCTGTTTATTTTCTAAAGAGACAGAGAGAAAGAAAAGGTATAAAATTGGGGTATGTGGGGAGGTAGGGAGGATCTGGGAAGAGTTGGGGGAGAGAAAACCATGATCTATTGTATGGGGAATTTTTTTCCAGCAAAAAAAAAAGAAAAGAAAAAGAAAAAAGAAACAGTGACAGGACTTTCAGAGAATTCTACATCTCTACTCCTCCCTGGAAGTGGCTTCTTTTTGTTTGTTCTGTGGGTTGGCTTTCAAGGTGAGGTCTTGTTATATAGTCCGGGTTGGCTTTGAACTCATGATCCTCCTGCCTTACTTAGCCTTCTGAGTGCCAAGATTACAGATGATGGGCCAGCATGCCTGGCTTTGGGGTTGCTGCAACGTATATTCCTTTCATTTCTCCAATTTAAAATCTTGACTTTGGACCCTGTCTTGGCTGGTTTTATGTCAGCCTGACACAAGCTGGAGTCATTAGCGCCGGGGGGAGCCTCAGCTGAGAAAACGCCTCAACAAGACTGAGCTGCAGCTGGCCTGTGGGGCATCTTCTTAGTGACTGATGGAGGAGGGCTCAGCCCATTATGAGTGGGCTGAAGGTTCTGGGTTCTATGAGAAAGCAGGCTGAACAAGCTATGATGACTGAGCCAGAAAGCAGCACCTCTCTGTGGCCCCTGCATCAGCCCCTGGCTCCAGGTTCCTGCCCTGTTTGAGTTCCTGTCCTGACTTCCTTCAGCGATGGACCACTGCTGTATGGAGCGGAAACCAAACAAGCTCTTTTCTCCTCAGCTGGCTTTTCGTCACGGTGTTTCACCACAGCAATAGTCACCCTGACCAAGATACACACAGCAGCCTCGTAAGGATGGTTTTGTTCTGATTTGTTTGTTGTTTTCACAGTGGGAACTAGGGCAAATGGGGAGTGGAGTTTCAAATCTTACACAGAAAACCCAAAGACTAAAGCTACTCAATAAACCCAGGAAAGTTGCAGGATAGTAAATCAATGTCCTAGAAGGGGTAACATTAACAATCAACTGTGATAAAAGATATCAACAAACAACCCACTTGTAAGGGCTACAAAACAAAGCAAAACACAAAACAAAGCCCCAAACATTATTATTATAAATTTAACCATGGAGGAAAAGGGGTTTTACAATCAAAACTGTCAGACATCAGTGAAAGAGTGGAGATGACACAGACACCTGAGCTGCCATCCCTGTAGACAGATTGAAGAGTTAACGTTGCTAAAGTGTCCACAGTTGCCCCAGCCATCTCTACAGAGCCAGTTGACTCCCTCCCCAACACCCAGAAACATTTCCCCACATAACTACAAACAGAAGCCAATCCTAAAATTCACATGGTGCCGCCACCACCACAAATAACCCAAATTGCTAAAGCAATCTTGAGCCAAGACGAACAAAATTAGAGGCATCATAGTACCTGACCCCCAAACAAACACACAATTCCCACAGTCAAACACTTAAGATGGATGCCAACCCTGAACCCAGGAAGCCAGTATGAGAAACCTCACAGAGAGCACACTGGTGAGCGTGTTTTGTTGTGCTTTGCCTTGTTACTAAAATGCCACAAACCAAGCAGGGAAATGGCACGTAACAGAAGGTCCTAGAATAAAGCTGCTTAGTTCTGACCAGTTTAATTTCGACAAAGTTTCCAGGAATAGAGACATGAACCTTTCACGTCAGCACACAGTGCAGTGACAGCTGGATGGCTACATGAAGAAGAATGGCAACCAACCCATCCGGTGGCACTATTTACAAAAGTCAGTGAGATGCATTAAGGCGGACGTAGGCACCGAACCTATAAAACAACTGGAAGAAAGCTCAAGGAAGCTGACATCAGTCTGGGCGGTCATTTTTACTTCATTTTGGTTTGGTTTGTTTGCTGTGTTGTTCATTAAATAAACGCAGAGGCATGGACAAGCAAAGCATAGGGCAGATGGTATTTCATCAACATCAGAGGCTTCTGTGTAGACAGCCGAGGAAGCGATCCATGGAACACAGCCACAGAGTGGGGAGCGGTCCTCCGAACAATGCCTCTGATAAGGGGTTAATAATGAAAACGCATGAGGGAGTCAAGCCAGAAGTATAGTAGATAATCCAATATAAAAATAGGCAAAATAGAAGTCGACATTTCCAAAAGGCGACAAAGCACAAGAGGGAAAGGAAACAGTGTTCAAGGTTACCAGTCCCCAGAGAAACGCAAATAGCATGGCGGCGACGTATGTTACCACTGTCGGAATGTCTGCTGTCAGGGCAATAGCCTATTCTGAAAGAGGCAGCGAAGAGAACCCTTGTATACTGTTTGTGGGAATATAAATCAGTACAGATGTTATTGAAAGGAACAGGAAGGTGTCCCCAAATTAGAAATAGAAATAGCCAATGTTCAAGTGATCTCACTTCCGGGTACATGTCCAAACTTAACAGAACCAGAGAAACATCTGCACTCCCAGACTCTCCAACACATGGAACCAGCCTGAGTGTCTATCACAGGATGAACGGGCAAAGGCCAGAGGCATACACAGTGGACTCCTATTCAGCCTTTAAGACAGCAAGTCCTGTTAATTATGTCAGCATAGAAGAACCTGGAAAACATCATGTTAAATGAAAAAAAAAAAAAAAAAAAAAAAAAAAGAAGGCACAGACAGGCAAGCATGAGACACCACCTAACATGCAGAGTATAAAACAGGTCAGCACACAGAGGCAGAAACAGTCATGGTTGTCAGAGACTGGTCGGGTGAATATTAGATGCAGAAAAATATGTTGGACAAAATGTATACAGTTTTAGTTGGACAGAAGGAAAAACTAGAGTTCATACAAGCCCAGTGACTGTAGTTAATGACTACTCAAATATGAGAGTGGACTTAACTATATGTGTGGTTAAGTAACCTAGAGTTAAGTCAGTTTAACTGTAAAAGATAATATCTATGAGAGGATGGATTTGACAATGGGCTAGTTTCTGTTCTATGGCTATGAAGAGACACCAAGACCAAAGTATATGAAAGAAAGCATTTAAGTGAGAACTTGCTTACAGTTTCAGAGGGTTAGTCCATGATCATTAGGATGGGGAGTGTGGCAAGAAGCAGGCAGGCATGGTGCTGGAGCAGTAGCTGAGGGCTTATAGCCTAATCCACAGACAGGAGACAGAGACAGAGAGACAGAGAGACAGAGACAGAGCTAACTAAGCCTAGAGTGACACACCTCCTTTAAATCCTTCCCAAACAGTTCCACCAACTAGGGACCAAACATTCTAACATAGGAGCTTATGGAGGTCATTTGCACTTAAATCACCACAGCCAATTAGTTTTTTTTTCAATGTGTTTGTACAATGTTCTTCAATTAGTTTCTATAATGTATATGCATGTATGCATACATGCACACATGCACATGCAAATGTCAAAAGGTCATATTGTACCTCATAAACATAGTTAATAAACTACTTTTTGTCGATTAGTTTTTTTAAAGCTAATAAACAGACGAGCTGGAAAGAAGTGAGCCCTGTGAAATAAAGTGCCATCCAAGAGGCAGCAAGAGGACCCAGGTGCCATGGAATTGGGGCATCAAGGAGGCACAGCAATTTATGGGAAAAGCAAGGTCAACATTACAGCATCCTTGCAGAGGTTAAGAAGCTTGGGAAGAGTCCCTGGGGTTTGGACGTTTGAAGATGGCAGACAGCATCGACAGAGCAGTCTCTGAAGTTTTGAAGCGAAAGCCAGCTTGTGGTTGGCCATGTGCTTTTAGGCAGTGTTACTCCTCCATGTGGGGGGTTCTGGAGCAAGGTGGATGTAGCAGTGATAGCACGTTAGGAAACGAGCAGAGATGCAGAGGGAGGGCTGTGGCTAGCTCCGTGTACAGCCCGTGTGCAGCGTGCACACCTAACCCCTATTACCTAAACCAACGGAGCAAACCAGACTGAAGATGCACCCGTCAGGACCAGCCAGTAGAAGAGTCTCCAGTCTCGGGAGGGGAAACTGGGGTTCGGGGGCAGAGAATGGAACCTGGCAAAAGTATTCATAAAGTGGGAGGCAGGTGGTCTCTCTCTGTGTGTCAGCCACAAGTGGGGACAGCAAGTTGAGGCGCCTCCTGCCCGTTAGAGCTTTGCTTTCTTACAAGGTATCAAGACCAAGCTCATGGGGATAATGTCTCAGCTCAATGCAGGCAAAGAGTTACAACTGGGAATTTAACATAACAAGATTCAGTCTTAGTTTATTGCAAAACAATCACCCTTTTAAAGGAAGTTTGACACGAAAGGTGGCTTTGTGTTTATAACATTGCTTTAAGAATTCATAAGAATCCGATAAGGAGCTATAAATTTAAATCCTAACAAATTAGGAAAATCTGAAGGTGTCTCAGTGTGTACATGTAAAAGGGGATAAAACACCCACAAATGCCTCTATGTGACAGTCTGATTTTTAATGTGGCAGTTGCTTTATCTCTAAAACACATTGGCCTGTTATTAAAAGGAACTGAAAACCAGTTAGAGACCCTCCCCTTGGGGGTAAAAGTTTCATCCATTTTTCTGCAAATTACATGACTTTTTTTTCTTAACAACTCAGTAACACTCCGTTATAAATATAGCCATGGTTTCTTTATCCATGTATTTGCTCCGGAGCTTCAAGGCTGATTTAACATTGCTGCTCGGAGCAGCGCCACGGTAAGGGTAGGCACAAGGGTGGCTGTGATGTCCTGACTTTTCCAATGGCTTTGATACAGAGCTTTGCCAAGCTCACTTAGAACCCGCGCAGTCTTGGTGTGCTCACGTGGAACTATGGCAGCAAAGGAGCCATTACAGGATCGGCACACACCGTGAGTTAGCAGAATGCCCGAGACTGTGGCTAGGAACCATTTTCCCCCTTCTGGTTTATTGCTTAGCACGCAGGTCCAGAGGCTTAGTGCAGTTTTGGCAGGGTCTGCTTGCAAAGCAGCCCTTCTTCACCCCTCATCCCTGAGGCAGGGTGGAGGCTAAGCTCACACAGACAAGCCTGGCATCTCTGTTTCAGCACACCTGTCTATTGTGACAGAAGCAGAGGCCAAGAAAGCTGCCCTCTTGATCATTAAAGGAAGGGGTAGAACTTGCTTTACAAATTGTTTCCCCAAAGTCAAGGGGTGTTAAGGACAAAGCGTCACATAGCATGGCTTTCCAGCATGCCAGCGGCAGGTGGGTGTGGGGAGGAGAGCTGTACCTTAGCCCAACAAATTGGCTTTCCGTCAGCTCTGCCATGCCTTTTGAAGTTTTTCATATCCCACAAAATACATACCAAAGGGTGGTTTCGTTTACCGGAATCCCAGCTACATGATGTATTTGAAGGTGACTCTGAGGCACACTCTCAAGCCCAGAGCAACGCTTTCTAAATTTACAGTCTGTGTACTTGCTGCCAGCCGTAACTGCCAAACGCTTCTAACATTGTGGCCAGTTTGTGGTGTCCCTAAAAATCACCAGCAATTTAAAAATATTAGCACCTGGCAATCATCAGACATCACAATGATCACTCATATTTATCACCTAACTTTTCCAGAGGATAAACGGACAGAAATTTAACTTCTCCAGCAGCAAGGAAAATACAGACTTGAGAATAAAGAAGACTGGTGAAACTCAGCCTCTTCTCCTATTGTTGAAAAGTTCAAATAAACATTTTTAAGTCTGTGGCTTATGTTGTAAGTATCTGTCCCTCTTCAGATACTATTCATTGTGTCTTCATATTTGCATAATATTTAGAATGTGTTAGGGACTCAAATAGGAAAACATTTCAGGGCTTCAGTCAGCAAGTATTTGTGGCATTCTGCTCACGGCAAGTGCTGAATTTGTTTCTGCAGTAGTGACAAGAAAGGAATTCTTAGCTTACTGAGCTTACCAATGACATCACAATGGATAAACAAGTCCTCGGAAGCCACGGGGAAGGGCTGGGGGGAGGAGGAAGGAGATACACACACAGGCAACACTGAACCTCAAGAGTAGATCAGAAGCCCCAACTATGGACCCTGGAGGAACCCTGTGTGATGTGGAGACTTTCTGGGTCCAGGAAGGCAGTGGTGAAAAGGCAGGTGGCGGCCATTGCAGTGACTGGCAGCGAGTGCAAACACACATGAGGCTAGCCAGGACTATGGCTGAGCTTACCCACTCCAAAGCACATAGCAAATGATAGCCACGACACAGTCCACATGTATTGAGTTCAGGATAAACCGTTGGTGTTTTGATGTGCTGCACTAAAATAAATAAATAAATAAATAAAAACCTTCCTTTCCTTTGTACAGATTAGCATCATCAATCCAAACCCCTGACCTTCAAAAGTGTTCCAAAATCTGAACCGTTTCCATTGTTGACATGATGTCATGGGTGGAAAATTCTATGATCTGGCCTCATGGAACAGCCCAGAAATGGCAGATGCATTAAAGAATAAAGAAAGAAAGAAAATTACTCTCAGGCTATGTGTTTAATGCAATGCCAGTGACTCTCGTGTTTACACTTGGGTCTCACCTAGGGGGCATATCATTTGTATTTGGCAATATTCTGAAATATCAAAGAAATCCCAAACAAATCTAAGCATTTCAGCTAGGGGACACTCTAGCTGAACAGTGCTCTGTGGTCAGTGGTCCCGCCTCACAGAATCACTAGGCTATGTGTTGGCCCATCCCAGAGTTCGAAGCCACTGCAGTGGCTATTATCCCCCAGCCGTGAGGACTAGGAATGGAGCCCACGGATACAGTCTTACATCCACGGGAAGAAACAAGCAGCAGGCACTGTTCCTCACTGGCTATTCACATGAATGGAGCCCCAGGGTTACATCAAGGTTCAAGAGAGGAGGAGAAACACGGTCTTTGGTTGGCTGCATGTGCTGGTGTGAAAAAGCAGAGAAGAAAATGGGTGTGTGGCCATCCAGCAGTCTGGACCATAAGGGAAGATGTAGAAGAAGGGGCAAGATGACGACAGAGACAGACAGGGCCTAGATTACAGATGGCTGTGTTCAGAGCAAATAGAAAGAGTATGGCCGCTGCTTAGAGAGAGCTCTTGCTTCATACCCCGGCTGAAGCTGCTTCTCAGGGCGCATTCCTGACGTAGCAGTACCCTGGAGGCTAAGGCAGGAGGATGAAGACTGGCACCAGCTGGGTTATAGAGTTGGTTTCCACTTTCACAACTGGTTGCCCACAGAAAAGGCTGTTACAAGGAAGACACGGCCATCAAAATAAAATCCATCTGGATTTCATTCCACTCGTGGCTCAAAGGTAGAATGTGTAATGTTCCCCACAGGCTTGGATCCTTTTTGATTCCAGCTGATGGTTCTAATTTAGAAAGTTCCGGGAACCTTCTGAGGTGGAGCACAGCTGACGGAAGTGGGCCGCAGAGGGCGTGCCCTCGGGGGTTCCTTTCCTCCGTCTTTCTTTCTGTACTTCTGGATGGAGCCGACTACTGTTGGCCACGCTAGGGTTTGCTCCAAGGATGCGATGGTCACCCGGGTCTCTAGATCACACGCCATTAAAGGGTGGACATAATTGTAGCACACACTGTAACTAAGCGGAGTAAACAGGCCCCTTGGAACAAGGGTCTGTGCTCTGTTAGAACATTACACATGGGGGGGGGCATGCACGCATGTGCGTGTGTGTGTGCCCCCGTGTACATGTGTGCTGCATAGTGCATACATGGGGCTCAGAGGACAAGCCGAGGTAGTCAGGCCTCACCTCCTACTGCGAGGAGCCTGGGGGCCGAACTCTGGCCATTGGGCTTCACAGCTCTTCTCCCGCCGAGCTACCTCGCTGGCCCGGGTGCCACCATTCTTGAGCCCAGAACAAGCTTGTTTCCACTTACGTTTGTGCAAGTCAGAATTAATTTGATTCTTCAAATGAAATCTTTGTTTAACACCCGATACTTTTGTATTTGTGCCCAAAGACCTTTCAAAAAGAAACATCACATACCACAGCAATAGGCTGAGAATATACCACTAAGGGTTTTTTATTTTTTTTAAGTAATAAAACATGACTGGTCCTGAAGAAGGTGGAAAGAGGCCTTAGACTGGACTGCTAATGCATGCATGTTTCTGGGACACTGAAGACCCCAAGGTGCTAATTCAAGCCCTGTTTACTTTTTGTATAGAACAGGATTGCTGTGTTTGAGGGGAAACAGAAGTTATTTTTCTCAGTTCTAAAAGCTGCTTATTCATGAGGCCTGGAACGTCACCACTACTGGTAGTAAATCTTAAGTTCAGCCTCTGTGACTAGCTTTTTATTTGAGAAAACTGTTTTGGGTCAGCTGAGAGCCAGAATAATGAGCTGGCCTTCTGCGTTCCTGCACCAAATCCAGAGCTGCCAACTACTACAGTCAAAGTTTTGCTCCTTGTTTCCACAAATGCGCGTGGGGCTTTTTAGAGGTTCCTGACAGAGGGGGGACACACTCCTCGAGCCCAAAGATGGATGTACTGGATAACCAGGTCGCCTAGAGCTGTCAGTATCGCTCTGTGGTTTAGCAAAAGGGCCAGGCTGGGAGAAAAGGACATGGCCAACATTCCTGAACGCTAGATGAGAACAGAAGCAAAACACAGATAGGAGCTGGGGCTGCTTTTTCTGTGTGGGCGCCAACTTGCTGGGATCCCGAATGGCCAGTGTAATCTGCAGGGTGCCCCCCCCCAAAGTATGTCTGTAAGCTTGCTTTCTTGCACCTTCTACAGTGGTTTGACTATCCTGAATGGTCTCTCATGGTGGGAAGTGATGCTTTCTTCAGAGCTGGCTGAAATTTCATTTCCTTGAAACGGATCATTTACCTAAAACCACAAAAGGCAGTCTGTCTGTGCGGCACAGCCAGCGCTGAGCAGCACTGATGGACACGTGGCTCAGCAGGATGCTGTTTGACACTCAGAAGCATTGTCTGGTGAGAGCCTGGGCTGACACTCATGTCTACTTCAGTCTGAAGCAGCGCAGACCAGAGTTTAGGCGAGGTCAGGCTCGCCAGCACTGTCATTTTCCTCCACTCGTGATTAAAACTCTGCTGCAGCCCAGCATTCCTAACTGTGGTGACATGGTGGTGTTAGGAGGAGAGCAGCTCTCCAGCACAAAAATCACATATGCGTGGAATCTGATAGCCTCAGGCCTGAATTTTTCCCTCAGCTGGCAGTGGTTCTGGGACAACCTTATTACGTGTAAGGGATGGCCTCTGAGAACAGAGCCGGGAATGGAGATGAGCAAGGGGGCCTGGCTCCACAGAACTCAGGAAAGACAGTCCTGCCTAGGAAGTGGTTTACGCAAAGCGGTTTGCTCTTGTAAAGTTTTCATTGGTTTCCTCTAAACGGAGCGGATACAAATGGTGAGGTGTATGCATCCCTGCTGAGGGGGGTGTGCGTGTGAGAATTCGCTCACTGTTGCAGTGCTGGGAGTGGAACCCAGGGCCATGCTGGGCAAGCGCTCTACCCCTGTGTTACACCTGGCTCCGGGTTCTCACAGGCATTAATGTCTCCATTTGTCACGTTTAATCACGACTGGCTGCTACAAAAGCCTTCCTAGCTTGGTGTGATTGCCAGACAGACCTGCAGGGTTCAGCTGGGTTTGCAGCCAACACTGACCACTGAGAAAACACCAGTAACTGTAGAACAAAATCCCTTCAGCAGCGTGGGGCTCTGCACAGCGAAGACTGAACTGCTCAGATCTGAAGCAGGGAAGGAGTATCTTCTCTCCGTATTTAGGTATCTCATAGAATCACAAGGAGCAAGAGGATGAGGAAGAGGGAAGAAGAGAGGAGGAAAAGGAAGGGGGCTGTTATCAAAATCTAAGCTAGGAGTATTGTATTCTCAATACAAATTATGATTACTTTGCATTTTACAATTTATTCCAAATTAACTGCTGAATCTTGTCACATCAAAGAGTTTGGTTATAACAATAAATTAACAAAACTAGCCAAAGCCGCCAGCTAGAATTTTTCATCTTAACAACAAAAAAAAAAAAGTAGTTCATTCTAGAAGTAAAATATTAGTAGCCAATGCGTGATAAGCAGCAGAGAATGTCAGCCGACCTGAGAATCTCTCTGCTAGTGGGTCCAGGATCAGATCCCATGGATTACATATCTTGGTCAGGACCTTCCCAGATCAGGGAGAATGGTCTGGACCCCTGTGTGTCACTCCCCTGCTCAAGCTTTGGAAGGTATTTCGTAAAGTGTCACACACATTTCTTTTCCACAGTTGACTGGACAAGTGGATATTTTCCCTAACCTGGACCAATTGTAGTCTCTCTTCTGAGAACTTTGAATTATTGTCAGAAACAATGTATAGCCACTTTGGGTCACTGTGTCAATTCAGGAGAAGCATTGAACAAAGAGAGAAAGTCAATTATCAAAGGAAGAATCAGATGGGTCAGATAAGAAAGGGGAGGGAGGACAGGCTGAAAAGATGCTAAAAGCCTTCTAAGGTCCTTTGCCCCAGGGCCTTCTCAGTGCTCTGCAGCTCCATGGCCTATGAGAAGTCTCTCTTTCTTTTGCTTTTTTTAATATATAATTTACATACCAACTGTAGCCCCTTTCCTCATCTCCTCCCAATCCCAGCCTCCCTTCCTTCCCCTCCTCAGTCCTCAGAAAGAGGGAGCCCTCCTCCCTTACCATCTGACCCTAGCCTATCAAGTCTCATCAGGACTGCCTGGATCATCTTCCCCCATGGCCTGACAAGGCTATTCCTCCAGGAAGAAGTGATCAAAGAGCTGGCAACAGAGCCCATGTCAAAGACAGCCCCTGCTCCCCTTATTAGGGAACCTCCATGAAGACTGAATTGTCTGTGGGCTACATCTGAGCAGAGGTTCTAGGTCCTCTCCGTGCATGGTCCTTGATTTTCTGCATTCATCATTCTCTGCAGTTCCCCCCTGAACCCCTCTTGTAGAACTCTTTTCCCTTCTGTGTCCTTCTATACCCTCCCCCGCTCTTCCATAAAACTGTCTAAAGTTTGGCTGTGAGTATCTGCATCTGCTTCAATCCCCTGCTGGGTGGAGTCTTTCAGAGGACTTCTATGGTAGGCTCCCATTCTGTTCCCTCTCTTCAACAACTTTAGGTGTCTCTTCCATTTGCCCTTCCGAATGAGAATTAAGCATCCTCCCTAGGTTCCTCCTTTTTGTTTAGCTTCTTTAGGCCTGTGGATTTTAGTGTGGTTATCCTGTATTATATGGCTAAAATCCACTTAAAAGTGATTATATACCATGTGTGTCTTTCTGGTTCTGGGTTACCTCACTCAGGAGGCTCTTTTCTAGTTACATCCATTTGCCTGCAAATTTCAGGATTTCCTTGTTTTTAATTGCTGAGTAGTATTCCATTGTGTAAATGTACCACAATTTCTGTATCCATTCCTCAGTTGAGGGACATCTGGGTTGTTTCCAGATTCTGGCTATTATGAATAAAGCTTCTATGAATATGGTTGAGCAAATGTCCTTGTTGTATCCTTTAGCATATTTTGGATATATGCCTAGGAGTGGTATAGCTGGATCTTGAGGTAGTGCTATTCCTAATTGCCTGAGAAAGTGCCAGATTGATTTCCAAAGTGGTTGTATGAGTTTACATTCCCACCAGCAATGGAGTATGGCTCCCCTTTCTCCACATCCTCTCCAGCATGTTTTGTCACTTGTTTTTTTTTTTTTTCAATGCAGTTTATTCAGGAACCTTGAACAATCATCTGACCCTGGGGAAAGCCAGCCCACAGCTTAAATAGCCTCTGGGTAGCCAACCCCAGCGTGCCATGTGGGCAATGCAGATAGGTCCACATACATGGAAGCAAGCCAGATCCTCGGCCTGAGCCAAATGTGGAGTTGTTCGTGACAGAGAGCACTCACCATCGGGAAGGTGGAAGGCGGAAACCAGCTCCATCTTTAAGGCGCGGCATTACGCAGCTCTCTACAGTTCCCCCTTTTTGTTTTAGACGCATCAGGCAAGAGTAGAGGTCTGATCTCTGATATTAGAAATAAATTGGGACTTTGTACTGATGTTCATTTAGGTGTCATCGTCACTTGAGTTTTTTATCTTAGCCATGTGTAAGGTATAAGGTGAAATCTCAGGGTTGTTTTGATTTGCATTTTCCTGATGACTAAGGATGTTGAGCATTTCTTTAAGTGTTTTTCAGACATTTGATATTCCTCTGTTGAGAATTCTCTGTTTAGCTCTGTACCCCATTTTTTAATTAGATTACTTGATTTGTTGCTGTTGAACTTCTTGAGTTCTTTATATATTCTGGATATTAGCTCTCTGTCAGATATAGGGTTGGTGAAGATCCTTTCCCAGTCTGTAGGCTGTCTGTTTTGTTTTGTTGACAGTATCTTTTGCTTTACAGAAGCTTTTTAGTTTCATGAGGTCCCATTTACTGATTGTTGATCTTAGAGCCTGTGCTGTCGGTGTTCTGTTAAGGAAGTTGTCTCCTGTGCCAATGAGTTCCAGGCTCTTCCCTACCTTTTCTTCTAGCAGGTTTAGTGTCTGGTTTTGTGTTAAGGGAATAATATGGATCTATTTGCATTTTTCTACATGTAAACATCCAGTGAACTTTTGTGGGTGAATAGACTTTTGTTCATGTCTCCCCAGGAACATCACACAGCACTAAGGCCTGTTTAGTCCACGCTATTCTCATGCAGTGACCAGGCATCGATCTCCTGAGTGGATCCACTTCCTTCTCCCTCACTCAGTTCCTAGGCACCCGTAGGATCTGTCATCTGACACACAGTGGGACTGTGATTTAGATGCTGAGGTGGCTTCTTAGAACTCTGGTATAAAATTCTTGCTGTGGCCTTAAAGTCCTCCACATACCTGGGCCCCTGTTCATTCTCTTCTTCACCCGTTACCCTTGAAGTACTATGGATAGGGCACAACAATAGCACGTAGGAATGAGACCAGGTGACGGGGGCACAGTGATGACACACAGTGACGGGGCACTGGGTCTTCCAGATCACAGAAGCACATCCAACCTTCACAATTTAGAAAGGAATCTGCATGTCACCGCTGGATATGATCTGCTGTTTGAGTTAAACTTTACCCTGTGAGACACACACAAACACACACACACACACACACACTGTTCACATGGCCAGGTACAATGATAGGTTCCTCTAATACTAGTTGCTTTGGAAGATGAGAAAGAGAATAGAAGATTGAAGTTAGTTTTAGCAAGCAGAGCATAACTCTTGCTAAATAAATAAATAAATAAATAAATAAATGGAGGGGAAAAGGAAGGAAGGAAGGAAAGAAGGAGAAAAGAAGGACAACAAATTGTGAGAGAACTGTTCTGCCCATCATACAAGCAAAACCAAGAACTGAAACTTTAACCCACTTTTTAAATTCAGACAGACAGAAACTAGGAAACCAGAGCAAAATCTGTCTTTCCGATTAGTATTTTTATGGAGAGCCACAATGAAGGAGATTCTTTCAAAGCTCAGTCTTATCTTTCGTGCCAGAGTTCATATCATCAAGATGTGTGTTAGAGGTCAACTCTGGGTGTCACTCCTCAGCCGTCCTGCACCTTGTGTTTAAAGTCTCTCACTAGGACCTGGGGCTCACAGAGTTGGCTAGGCTGGCCAGGCAGCTCCAGGTTGCTCCCTGCTGACACCCCCAAGCATGCATCACCATGCCCAGGATAGTTTTTTCATGGGTGTCATGGATCAAACTAAGATCTTCTTGTTTGTGCAGCTAACACTTTACTGAAAGAACTCCCAAGATGCAATGTGGTTACTCTCGACAACAAAGAACAATGTGTATTTTCCTACGGTTTCAGTGAAGTTGTAGCCAGAATCTGGGACTACAGTGAAGCAGAGCTTGCATTCCCACAAGGCAGTAGGCTGTATTCTATCATCTGATGGACTGCTCTGTCAGGAAAACTGAAGAACACATAAAATTATCTAAAATAAACATTTCTGTAGGGACCAGAGATGTAGTTCAGTGGAAGATCGCTTGGCTTGTTCAAGGGCCTGGGATCAATTACCAACATCTAGAAAAGATGGATGAATGGAAGGAGGAAAGGAAGGAAAAGTGGGAGAAAGAGGGAAGGCAGGAGGACAAGGGAAAAGGAAGGGAAGATTCTATAAAGCCATGAATTATGTTTAGACAGATGAACATAAAGTAGTTGTCCTCAAAGTAGCTATCAAGAGTGAGGTCTCTAAATTTAAATAATAAAGAGAGGAAAAATCAAGTCAGTTAATTAAAATTCTGGAAGAACAGTACTATTTATCTAGGTTCTAATTTGAGCTCTCATTTGAGCTCTCATTTGGCATGAAATAACAGAATAAAAATCACTTAAAATAATTTACTGAAACTAATTATGCACATACTCCTTGACCACAGCTCAGCTTCTGGGTGTCTGCCCAGCTTTAGTTGGTCATCATATCCACCAAAGGCATGCCAAGAGCTTTTTTGGCAGCACCCTTACCCAATTCCACTCTTACGGTGTACACAGTCTACAGAGGTTACCCATAAGCAAGTTTCTCAGAATGTCGAATACTTGCTGTAAGAATCTGTAAATATGCTTAAGGCAACACATTATCTATTCTCTCGAACAAACTAGAGAATGGTGTCAAGATAAATTAGAAAATCTTTTGGATCAAATTAGAAACTAGTGCCATGGTTTAAAAAACATAGATGGAAGCAACTCACTACCGCACTCAAAGTGTTAGAATAAAATGGAAACAACCTATCGACATACAGTTCTGTGCATGAGAACTCTGAGGACTAGAAAAGGACCACCTGAGGCACTGAAAATGGATAAAGTATAAGCCACTCCAGCAATCCGTGTAGACACGTGGTGTGAAAATAACTATATTGTATGCAGTAAGTATGGTGCCTGGAGAAAGAGAGCAGAGCAGCTGTCTGGCAGAGAGGGCTGTGCATGCATTTGTTAGTACTGAGAGGTAGCTGTTGAACTTGGCATTGAAATTTGACATTCTAGAAGAGTAGTAATTACTTAAGAAGACCAGTAGTCTAATTGTGCAAATTCTAGGCCATTGACACACAGGGATGTTTCTGTAAGATATGAAGAAATATGTCAGTAATGGCAGAAAAAGAAAGTCTCTTTTACTGAAGCAGACTTACGGGTGCTTTTGGGTGACAATATGAAATATTTAAGGAGCGCTTAGAAAACTCCGTGATCACACATTCTGCTTTTAAACTGGGATTTTTAAAATCGCTTTTTAAAGTATAACAAGTCTGGAATGGGTATGGAAATTCATTCGGTGGTACACATTCAAGCCAACTTTCGAAGGCATCAAGTCAGTTTTGCAGGAAAAATTGAAGTGTGTGAATTTGGCTGTCTGCAGGCCAGCCATGGAAACAGCATTCAGTGTCGGTTTTGTTTACACTTGTTAAGGGACAGGCTCTCTTGGGTCTTGTGCTGAGTGAGACTCCTCTGAAAACCCCAGAGAGATGTAGATTTCCACCCAGCAGGTGGGGACGGTTGAGATCCTACACTTCTAGCAAGCAGCCAGGTGGGCTTGTTCGCTCTGTCTAGTATCCTGTGATGAACAGAAGGTCCTCGGCAATCTCAGCAACCAGCAGAGTCCCAGTGCAAGAAGAACCCAGGCGAGCTGCCTCCAAGCCAGAGTGGTCTTGTCCACTTAGCCTACGCATACACCATGTTTTCCTGTTCGCGGGATAACTGGTCAGGGAGTTGTAGAACACAATATATCATTACGTGTCTCCTTTCAGATCCTTTCAGGGGAAGTAGTGTGGGTTGGACAGGGGATGGAGCACCGTGTTCTAGCTTTTAGTATCTTTATGTAGTGTGCCCTCCTTATTTATTCATATTTGATAAGAAACAAATACAGTAGCCCCAAATGACTGTCTGGTACCCACAAGGACACAAAAAAGCCAAGTTCTCCAGCTCCCTGCCTACCCTCAATCCATACACACTAGAGTGTTTGAACGCACAGTGGAGCCTTGCTGTGTGAACTGAGCTTTTTTGCTCAGAAGATTTTTCACTCTCCGGGCTTCTCTGTTTCCTTTGAAGTTTGTTTCCCATGCTCAGCATACTTGGGGGTGGGGAACTTATAAAGACGCAGGTCTATCTCTCGTGACACTGAAATTCATGTGGGTTACTGAGAACCTTCATGTTTTGTTTTTAAAACAAGCTCCCATCGTTTCCAGGTGAGTAAGGCTGTGGGTCACTCTGTGGGAAACACTGACACATGAAGCCGCAGAATACAACCTACACATAATTATGGAGGCTTGCAGTTATATAATAAATGCTACGTGTGTTCTCAAGCCTGACAAGCTACACGGGTTTAGAAATGAATGATGTAGTCTGTGGTTTGTGATGAGACACTTGGGTGCTTTTGATACCAGGTTTCCCAGTTTGAACCTAGACTTTCAATTTCATTTCTTTGATTTGATTAAGAATGTTTTCTTCACCCACCAGAATGGCTAAGATAAAAAACTCAAATGACAACACATGCTAGAGAGGATGTGGAGAAAGGGGAACCCGCCTCCATTGCTGGTGGGAATGTAAACTTGTACAACCACTTTGGAATCAATCTGGCACTTTCTAAGAAAACTAGGAATAGCATTACTTCAAGATCCAGCTATACCACTCCTAGTCATATATCCAAAAGAGTCTCAAGTACACAAGAAGGACATTTGCTCAACCATGTTCATAGTAGCTTTATTCGTAATAGCCAGAATCTGGAAACAACCCAGATGCCTCTCAACTGAGGAATGGATACAGAAACTGTGTTACATTTACACAATGGAATACTACCCAGCAATTAAAAACAAGGAAATCATGAAATTTGCATGCCAGTGGTGGAAACTAGAAAAGAGCCTCCTGAATGAGGTAACCCAGAACCAGAAAGACACACATGGTATATACTCACTTATAAGTGGATATTAGACATACAATACAGGATAATCATACTAAAATCTATACTCCTAAAGAAGCTAAACAACAAGGAGGACCCTAGGGTGAATGCTTAATCTTCTTTCAGAAAGGCAAAACAGGATAGACATCAGAAGCAGAAGACATGGAACAGGACAGGAACCTACCACAGAGGGTCTCTGAAAGACTCTACCCAGCAGGGTATGGAAGCTGATGCTGTGTCTCATAGCCAGATTTTGGGCAGAGTGCAGGGAATCTTACGAAAGAAGGGAAAGATAGAAAGACCTGGAGCGGACAGGAACTCCACAAGGAGAACAACAGAGATAAAAAAAATCTTGGCTCAGGGGGCCTTCAGGGACCAATACTCCAACCAAGGACCATGCATGGAGAGGACCTAGACCCCCTGCTCAGGTGTAGTCCATGGGCAGCTCAGTCTCCATGGGAGTTCCTTAGTAAGGGAGCAGGGACTGTCTCTGACATGGACTCAGTGGCTGGTTCTTTGATCACTTCCTCTTGGTAAGGTAGTCTAACTAGATCACAGAGAAAGAGGATCCAAACCAGTCCTAATGAGACCTGATAGGCTAGGTTCAGATAGCAGGGGAGGAGGCTCTACCTATCAGTGGACTAGGGGAGGAGTTTGGGGGACAGATGGTGGGTGGCATTGGGAGGAGATGAGGGAGGGGGCTACACCTGGGATACAAAGTGAATAAATTGTAATAAATAATAATAATAAAGAAAAAAGTTTTTAAAAGAATTTTTCTTTTTCCTACTACAGCAGGAGCTGTGCTGTCTGTGGCCCATGTCACCACTGAAGGCCACGTGGATGTCCTTGGCCCGTGCTGACACTGAGGGCTGGGACGGTGTGTGAGGCTCACGCTGTGGCAGAGGGCCATGGTGGTGTCCGTGGTCTGTACGGACACCAGGCTGCAGTCCATGGGACTCACTGATGCTGCAGACCCTGAGGAAGTCCAGGAACTCCCGCTCGTGGCAAAGGGCACGGAAGCTATTTTTGCTGCAGTGCTGATGACTGCTGATTCCAAGGTGAGGAAGAGGGGCATAGAAGGCTCGCATGACAACCCCTAGCCTACCCCATCTCCCCAAAAGTAACAGCCTGCATGAAAGCCACCGAAGAGAACTCTCAAGAGTGTGACGGGATGCTGACGTTAGCTCCCACGGTTGATGTCTTCTGGTGGGGTGAGGGAGGACTCGCTTTTGTTTAAGGGGCTGGCCACCGGAGTTCAACCATGCTCCAGTGACCATACGGGCAACGCAAATTGGATCCTTTTCTTCTTACTCTTATTTTGGGAGTGTTATTAAATATGGAGGGTGTGCTTGGGAGGACTGGGAAGTGAATATAATTGGGGCTCATGATGTGAAAATCCCAAATGATAAAAATGCTGTGAAAAGAAGAAAGTCCTTTTGTCATATGTAATTCATGCATTTATGAAAGCTCAAAGTGTGGGCCCCTGGTAAGAGCTGTTTGTAAAAGTTAGAAACAACTACAAGACGTCTCTGTGCCACACGGAACATTCTCCAAAGCTGACCACATACTCAGACCCAAAGCAAATCTCAACAGATACAAGAAAATTAAAATGACACCATGCCTCCTAGCCTACCGCCACGAACTATAGCCAAGGCAGAAACAGACCGGGGTCAGCCCAGTCTAGAGAAATTTCCAAGGCAGAGCTCTGTAGAGACTTCGCCTATAAGTAAATAACAAAACAAATAAACAAGAAATGCATAGGGGGTGGAAAGTGACAGTTCACGTCAACTCTGGCCTCCACATTCATGGGCATGGAATAGTACACACATGTACACACACACACACACACACACACACACACACACACAGAGACAGAACCCTTCATACTTGTCAGCATATGGATGAATGTGAAAATGATTAAGTTGAGCAGAAGTCAAACACACAAGGCAAGCACAAGCTGTCTGGACCCAAGGGGCAGGAGAGTCTGGTCACCAAGGTGTGCCAGGAAACACTGGGCTCATATTCTTGGATTGGTAACAATTTTGTACACACGTGCGTGTGAATGTGTGTATGTGTGTGGGTGGCTGTGTGTATGACCGTGTGTGTCAACTTATAAGGGTACACACTTTAAGCTCAGAAATGTGCCTGGCAACAATCCTTCAATTATGCTATAACGATCTCTTAACGTTAAAAAGCGAAGTGAGGGAACATCCGGTGCAGATGCAGTATTAAATGGGAACATTCTCTTAAGTGACTGAAGAGAAAGTGTAAAGGTCAAGAAAACTCATTAATCACAGAGAAAAGTCTCTGTGCGACCTGTGCTCCACGGACCTGTCGTTTCTACACTACAACCTAACATTCTGGAATATCTGAAACGGGGGGGAACTGTTGGAAATGAAAATGCTTAATCAGGGATTTTGACGGATAGAACACACCCATCAAGGAGGCAGACACCAGAGAGCTGTCCCTAAAGCCCCTTCGCTTGACTCACAAACACGCCGGTCACTTTTCTTCCTCATGCTAGGCTTCAAAACTACGGGGTGGATTCTGGATTCTTTCTGCTGGCCATCTGGCTGCTCCGTGAATGGAGTCTATGAGGTGGCCAAGGCCACCCTTTTTGCTCCACCCAAGTTGAATTGCTCCTGACTTCTGCCAACGTGTGGCAAATTTATGATCGAAGTTTTTTGCAGTTTTTTTTAAGTTTCCTGCCTTTTCCAGAATTACACAGCGGCTTTTGCCTGCCTGGTACAGACATTTGTGAAAACAAATGCCATGTCACCATGGGGAAAACTCGGTGCCTTGCATAGCTGCTCTTCGCCTTCCCCTTGATCCTTTTCTGCCTTAGCGAAGGACGAGTACTGTTTATTTTCCCTGCCATTTCTTCCCTTCAGGATGACGCTGTACCAATTAGCAAGTAACACAAACGTACCTGACTTCTCGTACTTTCAATCCAGGGTTCCACAGACAAGGTTCAGAGCCGCTAGGTTCTGGAGTGATACAGCCCCCAAATCACAGAGGCCAGACTGAATCATGCTTGTCCCACTATGTGTGGGGCAGGGCAGGGATTTGTAGATTTAGAAGAGGCTCTGTCTGGCGACCCCTCAGACACGGGATTATGTTTCAGCATAACTGACGTAGGAAATGCTTTTTGACCTCTTAGCTGGTTTTAAACAGAAAACTATCTGAAACCTGCTTTCGAGAACCCGTTAATGTTTCAAGTTTTCTTTGACAGGTTTCTCTTTAGTCTACAGACCCCCAGGGCCAATGCAAAACATTCCCCATGCTTCTCTAAACTTGGTGGTGAAAATGTTGGGTCCAGCCGAATTCACGACTCCGTGTCTCCCTGAATCAACACCCCCCCCTTGTCTCTGGACTTTCGGCGTCCAGTAGGGACGCTGCCCCATGCTCACTGTGTACGTCAGCTGTGCATGGCCTGCACTGAGGCACAGTAAGGCCCACGTCCAACTCCAAAGACTTGGTTCGAAGAGAAGTAATATAGTATTTTGCCATTTTATATTGATCAGACACTTAAAACTATTTTGCATAAGCTGGACTAAAGTCCATTACGAAACCAACTTTACTTACTTGACTCTTTCCTTAAACTGTGACTTGTAGAAAAAGTACTAATGTATAAACGGGCCACGTGACATTTGTGGTTTTTGTTTTTTGTTTTGAGATTGAGGGGTGTTTCTCATTTTTGTAGCCCAGGCTGGCCTCAAATCATTCTTTTTGCCTCAGCTTCCCCAGTCTTGGCACCAAGGGCATAGGTCACTGTGCTTGGCTTGGCATGCCATGCCTATCAGATAGTCCTGCTTTTCAAATGGTATTTGCACTGAACACACGGAGGAGCAGGCTCTCAGCCCTGTCCCTGGAGCTGTGCCTCACATGCCTGCTGGAGAATACCAGCCAGTGTGCGGCAGATACACTGCATGACGCCAGGCAAAGCCACTGAGAAAACTGTCGGACTCGGGAAGCAAGCCTACCACAAATCCTTCCTTGTGACCGGGATGACAGGGCAACTCTGGTGGCTGGGACAGACCTTGCTGATGTTTGCTCCTTGCAGCTACAGCAGGGATGTTTGCCAGGCTGAAGCACGATGCCATCAGGCTTTTAGTGGAGCAGAGCAGCAGCAATTACAACAAAAACAGCCAAGGGGGGCACAGTGCTTTCCTAGCATGTGTCAGGCCCTGCTTGGCTCGCCAGCCCCACCAAAACAAAATAGGACACAGAAATAGTCAGGAATTCATCCCAAGAGTTAAATGAAGGTCACGAGAATCTAAAGCTGGCTTTTCAACCTGTGGCTGGTGAACCTCTATCTCCAAAAAATATCTACTTTCCCGTTCATAACAGCAGCAAAATTACAGTTATGAAGTAACAATGGAAACAATTTTATGGTTGGGGAATCGCCACAACATGAGGAACTGTTAAAGGGTTGCAGCGTTAGGAAGGGTGAGAACCACTGAGCTTAAGATGAGAAGGAAAGAAAGAAAAGAAAGGAAAGAAAGAAAAGAAAGAAAGAAAGGAAGGAAAGAAGGGAGGGAGGGAGGGAGGAAGGGAGGAAGGGAGGAAGGGAGGAAGGGAGGAAGGAAGGAAGGAAGGAAGGAAGGAAGGAAGGAAGGAAGGAAGGAAGGAAGGAGGAGACAGCTGCTGTGTGTAGTACGTGTTACTGTAGGCACAGAAACTCTTGACCACATCAACAGATGGCCTTATTCATCCAGTGGAATTTTCTTTATTGACATGAGGTCTGAATTAACTCAAGAGCCTTTCCCATGTCAGCGGAACTACTAAACTCTTTATTCTACCAGCTCGCATGGATCTGCACCACAGGCTTCGAAGGCAAGCAGAGAAGTGGACCACATCCCGGGAGGCCTGCTGCTCTTGGCAGGGCGGGAGAGAAGGAAGGCCCGCTGAGCTGCCGGACCCGCCTCTGCTACCTCTCCCGGGAAGGCCAGGCTTCTATCGGTTTACTTGTTTGTTTGGGTGGCGTATGTGTACGTTCTTATGGGTGATTATATATGTACATTTCGGTTTGTGCCTGTTTGCATGTGTGTGTGTATGTGTGTGCACATGGGAGCCAGGGGCCACTGTCAGGTGTCTTTCTTGTGGACTCTCCACCTTAGTATTGAGACAAGGTCTCTCCCTGAACATAGAGCTTACTGATTTTACTAGGATGGCTGACCAATCAGCTGGTCCAGGGATCACCTCATTTCTGCCTATAGACGGCTTATAGACTCTTGCTTATAGACTTCTGCCTATAGGCTGCTTATAGACTCGTGCCTATAGACTTGTGCCTATAAATATGTGCCTATAGGCTGCTTATAGGTTTGTGTCCATAGACTTGTGCCTATAGGCTGCTTACAGATTTGTACAACCACACCCAGCTTTTACAGGGCACTGTGGATTGTATTCAGGTCCTAATGCTTGTACAGTGGGTCCTTAGTCAACTGAGCTACCTCCCCGGACCCTTTGCTACTATTTAAGATGAGTTTATTGTTCTGCCCCTAATCCTGTTCTCTTTGGTTATCCTTCGGTAAAAAATGACAGATAGTTAGGAACCAAATTTGAGACTTCTAGAAAGGTTTTCTATGAATTATAAAAGTCACCCAGGAAAGGCTCCAAGCCCAGCATGCTCTGCATGGCTTCGCTTTCCCTCTCTGTCTGTCTCTGTCGTTTTCTGGCTTCTGCTCTAACACAGCTGCAGAAGAAGGGTGATGAGCCCGGGGCGGGGCTCTGATCTATTGTCTTGCCTCAGAAGAAACCGTTGAGAGCTGTGTGTGTGCACGCCATTATGTCAACGGGCCATAACACATAAACTTTACAAAACTCAAAAGTGTTTTGAGCTATACTGCAGACACCTTATGAGGCTACTTACTTTTATAGCTTCAGTTTTCAAACCCTGCATACTTAAAACATTATAGTCAGTGCAAGCTTTGCTCGGTTGCAGAAGACATAATTTAGAATCAGGCTTTTCTTGTTTCCAAAGTGTGAATGCAGTCACATAAAAGCCTTTATGTCACCCTGCAGCAACTTGAAGTCAACATGCTGATTTTTTAAATATAATTTACTTCTTAGGAATGTTAGTTAAAAGTTACTTTTTATGCCAGATTTTTAAAAAAGAATTTTTGCTTGAAGAAGCACATACGTCTAACTTATGCACCATAAAACATATATAATGAAAAGATTGGCACATTTAAATGTAAATTGGGTTTAACATCAGAAACATTAACATCCCTTTTTTAAAAAAACCATAGTAAGTTTGGAGGATAAATTAAAATAATCAACTGTAAATTACCGGTTGGCATTTTAAAAACATTATTCCTAAGATGTTTCATGCCGACATATCTAGATCTGACAAGATGACTAGCTGGAGATTTCTCTTTCTTGTCTAAAATGTCAGTTTTGGGTTTACATTTCCAATGTAAATACATCTGTCTGACAAAGGCTCAGAATTAATGTAGCAAACAATAAAATTATGTTATGCAAGGGAACAAGTTATCAGAAGAATAGTTTTATTGTTTTTCCTGATGTAGGTAAATGTACTCCAAGAGTTTTTATGTTTCATTTTTTGATTTTTTTTTTTTGAGGTGCCGGTTCTGTGATCTGAGTCAGGGTCTCACCACTTTGCCCAGGTTGGCCCCCAAATTGTGATCCTCCTGCCTCAGCCTCTCAGGTACTGGGTTTAGACATGTGCTGCAGACCCAGTGTCCTGAGTGCTTTTGTATGGGTCACCATCAAAGCATTGTATGTGGTTTAAACACATAGGTACATTTCAAACCTGCGTGAGACGTGGCCCAGAAAGCGTGTGTATATAAAATCACGTATATGAAATCAGATGCAGATTCAAAACAAAACGATCCGTCTTTGGATCACGCCTTCATTATGGTGTCGCAGCCAAGGCGCATTGGAACAGAGTTGTTCCTCTCTTGCTGTTCGCAAAGATGTGATAGAAGTATCTGTCCTTTGCCATTTATGTGCGAGCTGAACCCCGGCTCCAGGGCTCCCGGGCTCCGGGGCTCCAGACTCAAGTCTCCAAGCTTGAGCAGCTCACAGCACGCCCCCTGCAGTAGAACCTCACGCTCTCCCCAGCCCCCATCCACGCCCTTGCACTCCCTCTCACCTTCACAGCACCGTTCTCATGCATCGTGATGCAGTTGTCGGCGTCCTCCGAGAGCTGGTACAGGGCCTGAGCTGTAGCCCGGTGCACGTTGGTGTCTGTCGACTTGAGGTAGCGCACCAGGGGAGCCACGGCCTTGTGCTCGCCGAAGGCCACTCGGTTCCTTCCCCACATGCAGCAGCGGGAGATGGCTTCGGCCAGGTGCCGCCTCAGCTTGTCGTTATTCTGCGCGAGGGGGAGAAGCGAGGGGGTGCTGCCGTGACTCCATGAGGGCGTCGTGCGCTTCACACCTGCTGCCCACCGAGATGCCCTCTGCAGAAGCACGCCCAGGCACGCTGGAAGTTTCCTGGAGGAGCTAGAATTTTTGGCTTCTTTCTTTTAAAAAGTGTGTTCATCTCTTTGAGGCAGGGTATTGCAGTGTAGCCCTGCCCAATCTTGAACCCACTGTGTGGACCAGGCCACTCTCTGACTCAGAGATGCACACGCCTCTGCCCCTTGAGTGGCAAGGTTAAGGGTCTGGCCTTACTGTTGGCCTCACAGACGCCCACCACTGGTCGTTTGTGTCAAGAGGCTTGAGTGCCTGCTCAGCCCGAGTCTACTCAGAACAAAGCCTTACACACCAGGGCCAGCGAGATGACCAAGGGTAAACGAGCTTGTCCCTGAGACTGATGACCTGATTTTCATCCTAGACCCTCATGGTGAAAGTTGTCCTGCACCCTACCTGTGCACATATGGCACACACGTGTGCATGCACGTACATACACACACATAAAATGTCGGAAAAAAACATATAAATGATCAAATTGCTTAATAATGAAATATTTCTTGAACTCTGGATGTTCTTCAAGGACTTTTTCATTTTATTGGAATGGGTGGACCAACTCCACTTCTTCGACCTATTAACTCCCACGGCAGTTTCTGCATTTGCACGTGTGTGGCACGCATGTGTGTCTGCTATAGGGAGGTGCACATGTGTGTACGATCATACAGGTGTACCCGGGGCCCAGAGGTTGATGTTGGGGGCTGCCTTTGGTCACCTTCAGACTGAACCCGGTCTTGCTCATCCAGCTGTTCCTGCGAGCCAGCTAGCCCTGGGGACCCCTCACGGCTCCTTCCCATGATCTGAGACTGCAGATAGACCCCCGCTCCAGCCCTCCTGAGTGGCAGGTGCTTTATCTGTAGAGGCCCCAAACCCCACCTTAATTTCTGAGGAGGACAGCACAGAGTACCACGCACCGCGACAGCCGCTGGGCCGTCTACGGTCCTTGCTGTATTTTCTCTACGCAGACGAGACTTTTTGTTTAGGATTACCTCATATGGTATGGAGTAACGCGGTTTGACACGGTTTTCCACTGTCCCTTGACTCAGAGAACGTGTTGCCCTCTGAGTCTGACAGGTTCTCTTGGAAACGCTGGGTGTCCTGCACCGAATATCATCCTAGTGGTTTGCATTTCTGTGTTGTCACCCTGCTGCTGAGTGGCAGTGCAAGCTCTGCTCCGACAGGAGCGTGGTGAGGTCATTGTCGCCAGGCCCTGCTCTAGCTGGCACAGCTTTAGATAAATCGCATAGTTCTGCCAAAGCCTTCGGACTTGGTTCTGTCACAACCCCGGGTCTCTAAGCCGGGAGAGGAGCTGTTCAGCCTCTGATGTTGGAATGAAGTGCTACCTCAAGAATAATGGCAGTGGCGGGGAAGCTGACAGCTAACGCTTACATAACAGCACTTGTATTTGCCACAGCTTTGCTTGCCAACAACAAATAAAAAAAAAAACCCTTTTATTTAACAAAGATCTTGCATACTAATACTCCCTACGAAAGCGTGTCTTTGCGTCTGTTAGCCTTGAGGAAGCTCAGTGAGCTGGAGAAAATCTTACACTTTATAAGCAAGGCTCACTAAACCCAGATTCAGATCTCTTTTCCGCTCTAACGTGCTCTGAGAGTACCCCATAAAAACAAGGGGTTACTTACTGTATTGGCAAGTTTGGACAGCAGAGGGACCACCCCATGGTCTGTGATAACGGCTAAGTTTTCCTGGTCTTTTGCTATGTTGGTGATAGCAGCACAGACACTCGCCAGGACCTCTTTATTGTCTGACTTCAATAAGTTGACGACAAGCTCCAAGCCACCAACGAAGGAGCGAACCATTTCTCCAGCGTCCTAGGGGAGAGAGAAACACCTTCCTTCAGGCTAGTTTTCAAAAGGTAGAAAGTTAGTAGTAAGGCTCTTAGGTATATTTTAAGACAAAAAAAAATTAGTATTTCTGTATTTTCGAATTCTATGTATATATGTGTGCGTTTATGTATGTAATAATATGCACACAACAGGTATATACGCTTTGGGTGTGAATGTTTACCATAGGAGCTACTGAGCAGCTAACGAAATACAGCCTGTTTTTAGTACCTGCAGGCTGCTATCGAAAGTCACTGCAAACACTGAACTAGCCAACAGTGAGTCACTCCTTGAGGAAACACAGGCTTAGGTCCTCACAGGCCCCTGGGGACAATATTTTTGGCGGTATTTTGATCAACAGATGATGTGGTTATTTATGCTTCTGTTTGAGCACACCTTATTTCGTATATTAAACAATCACGCTTATTTATTTATTGGTGTGCACTTGTCACGGTGCATTGCTAGAGGTCAGAGGACAGCTTGTGGGGATTGGTTCTCCCCTTCCACCACGTGACTCCAGAGGATCTGACTTAGGAGTCAGACTTAGCAGCCAGCGCCTTTACCAGCCGAATTGCCATTCTGGCTTGTTCATATATATATATATATATATATTTTTTTTTTAACTCATTAACATCAACATCACGGCCAACAGCACTGTAAGTCGTGTACGGAAGCTTGTCTAACAAGTATTTTCCCCTCAAAGCACATCAAATCCTTATTGCGCTTAGGAATTGTAGGCAGTGCTTCCGCACTCTGCCTGGGGACAGCTGAGCAGTGAAATAATGAACACAAAGCACAAAAAGGTGGGAAACGCATCTTTGTGTGGACTCACAATGGACCCTGCTTCCAGGATGATCTGAAACAAAAGTGTCAAGTGACCTGTGTGGCCGCCTCAGCCTCAGCCAAGAGCACACCTCCAAAAAGGACCTGCACCTTTCCATGTGTCTCTGAGAATGACCGTGGAAGGCCCTCGGGTGAGCTGGGGGTTACAAAGAGGCTTCTATGGAGAACCTGTGAATGAGGCATGTCGGTACATGCACCTTGTGCCATTGCGTTGGGCACATCTCATGGGGAAGTCAAACGAGCACTGAGAAATGACATGGTTCCAGCGGGGACAGTGGTGCAAGCCTGTAACGCCAGCATGGGGCTGAGGCAGGCGGATCGTGAGACTGACGAAAGCCTGAACTTCCAGGCCCTGCCTTCACAGGGAGATGGGGGGGGGAGCAATGAGAAATGGATGTGAAATACAGTGAATAGCATGCCAAGGAGCAGGTGGGTAGGGCAGAAACATGCTAGAGGGCTGACTGAAACGCTGGGGTTATTCCAGTTCAGACTTTAAAACGTCTTTAACATTTTAAAAGCTACTTGCAGATGCTGAAAGTTATGGGCTAGAGTATGCTCTGAGTGAAGACAAGATACCACGAGAGCTTTATCGATCATCAACTGATTTTCACATCCCCACACCCTGTAAATTCTTCCATGGTGTACCTGCCGCTGCAGGAGAAAAATTCAAGCTCAAAGCACAGTTACCAAGGCACACTCTGCAGGCCTGACCTTCATCTGCAGCCTCAAGCTGACCACTTCTAATATCCCCAGAAGCCCTGGTCCACTGGCCTCTGCTGGGAACTGGGCTAAGCAGCTCCTGAAATGTGTCACTCGAAGCACAGACCGCTGTAGGTAGTGAACGGCTTTGTTCACCTTTTACCTAGAACTTGAAACTAACCATGCCAGCGTTTGCCAGTTAGCATTTGCTGGGATCATGGGCTTTCCCCCATCGCAGGCCTCTAGGGGGCACGGAGGTCTTTGTGCTCACACAGGACGTGCACTAGTGAGCCTGGAATGTTACGCTGCCAGGGTTGTTCTTTGCGGGAAGGGATAGAGAAACTCTTCCTTGCCCGCATGGCTGGGGCAGACCTGCTTTCGAGCCTGGTGGCCGTTGCACTATCTGGGTGACTGGAGATTTTCCAGCCCCAGATTCTCTTTCAGACCATCATCACATTTTTTTTCTCTCAGTCAATTTGTAGGACCCATCTTTCCAGACTTGACAAAGAGTTTCACTGTAGGAACGGCCCGTCTGTGTTTAGCTTACTTTGCTGCTCGGATTGATTCATGTGTGCTTTGTTGCACCTGTGAGATTGAGTTGGTCATCACCAGAATGATTTTCACCAAATTGTATTGTGCTTAAATATGCCTAAGCTAAACTGCTCAGGGCCAGACTCCCAAAGTCTGAGCCAATATCGGCTACTAAGTTGTTCTGAGCCAGATTGCCTCCACGACTCCCAGGGCTTGTCAAGCTGTGGAGAAGGTCTCAGAGAACCCCCCCCCCCGACACACACACACACACACACAAGCCCATATGCACAGTAAACCAGCATATTCTCCCAGTGGATGGTAAATCTAGAACAACAAGCCAGATCCATGCAAGCACAAGGACCAAGGGGGCATCCCCAAGCTCACAGCCCTCTCTCCTTGCTATGGGAACACAAAGGATCAATATTGGAGGCCTACTCCTCAATGCCAAATGTGAACATCATTTCTGGTAGTTGACATGTGCTTCTAACGTGCCCACTAAATTAGTTCAAATTGTTCCATTTTCTACAGTAAAGATTTTATTATAATACAAAATAAACTATATTTACAACTTTGGTCTACACTGTACTTTATTAAAATTTTGAGCACTCAGGTGCTATCAGACTTGAATATTATATATTTAAAAATTCAATAGCTTCCAAATATATGCAGCACCCTCTTGCCCATTGTTGTCTCCTAAAAAACTAGCTAATCTTACTTGTCTTAAAGTGACTCTGTCAAAAAGACAATACGGGAGGCAGCCTACAGACTGGGAAAAGATCTTCACCAATCCTACAGACAACAGAGGACCGATATCCAAAATATATATAAAGAACTCAAGAAGATAGGACAGCAACTAAACAAACAACCCAATTTAAAAAATAGTGCACAGAGCTAAACAGAGAAATCTCGACAGACAAATCTTTAATGGCTGAGAAGCACTTAAAGAGATGTTCAGCATCCTTAGTCATCACAGAAACGCAAATCAAAATGACTTTGAGATTCCATCTTACATCACAGCAGGTGAGCTGACTCTGCCTCCTGATGATGGCTGCCCTGGGTGGCTGGCCAGAGCAGTGCTCACCCTGGCAGTGTGGACAAGGGAAAGCCAGTGGACTGACTGGCTCAGCTCCCACGCAGGCTCAGGCCTAGGGTTTGAGTTAACCTACCCAACCCGTTTTCTTTACCCGTTCATCTGTTGATCGTGACCCTAGACTGTCCTAAATCTGTCATCTGTGAACTGCTGGGTGCACAAAAGGGCCAGTCCTGCTGGTCCACAGCTGCAGGATCTCCATAACACAGGGCAACAACAGGATAACTGGGAGGAGTCCCGGTGAGGAGCCAACATTGATGGTGTCACAGAAGCGAGAGATCTCAAACCAGACCGATGACCCATTGCAATGAACATTCACTCGTGAAGATGCGTGCACAGAGGGGGATATTGTAGGACACACTGCGACACACTACAGCTTCCACGATGAGATGTTTTCTGTGCTTTACTTTGTTTATTGTGTGTGTGCGTGTTTATTTAGAGAGGAGAGGTTTCAAGGGCAGAGGGTGGGGACAAGGGTGGGACTGGGGTGCATGATGTGAAACTCACAGAGAATCAATAAATCATTCTTGTCTTTATGACACTGGGGATGGACCTGGATCTTACGCACGCTGGATGTGCATAACATCCCTGAGCTATGCCCCCAGACCCTAGTCATCTTATTGAAAGAACTGAATGAAAACCATAAAAGCCACAAGAGCAAGAGGGATTAGACTTGCAACAGTTCTTATACTCTGTGGTTATAAAAAGAAAAAGTTTTAAAAAGAAAGGAAAGATCTAAAATCAAGAAGGAAAGATTCATTTTGGAAATCAGACTGACCCAGAAGGAAAACAAAAAAGAACAAAGACTTTACTTTTTAAACAAATAGAGGATGGACAACAAAATAATGCAAAAAGCACAGAGGAATGAGCAGAGGCACAGCACACATGCCAGAGTCCCAAAGAAGAAAAGCAGAGTGCTAGAAAAGGAATTTAAAACATAGATTGAGAGATTTCTCTCCGGAAGTAAGTAAAACCCAAGGGTTTTGAAGTAATGTGCTCCGGAAAACTTATCAAACATGAGCTACACACAAAGACATATCTTCATCTAACTATTAGACATTTAAAAAGCCAACCAAACAGGCTGGGTCGATGGCTCAGCTGTGAAAGGCTAGGCTCACAACCAAAAATATAAAAAGCCAACCAACCAAGCAAGCAAGCAAACAAACAAACATAGACTAAAAGGCAGAAGGACAATATCCAAATCAACCAAACAAGAAATGAAAATAGAACAAATGACACTGAGGAAATCCAAAGAATCATTAGGTCCTACTTCAAAAGCCTATATACAACAGAATTTGAAAATGTAAATGAAATACACAATTTTCTTGATAGATTCCATTTACTAAAGCTGAATCAAGATCAGATAAATAAACTAAATAGTCCTATATCCCTTAAGGAAATAGAAGCTGTCATCAAAATCCCCCATTCAAAAAAAGCCCAGGGCCAGATGGTTTCAACGCAGAATTCTACCAGACCTTCAAAGAAGAGCTAACACCAATACTCTTCAAACTATTTCACAAAATAGAAAAAGGAACATTACCAACCTCATTCTATGAAGCCACAGTCACCTAGATACATAAACCACACAAAGACCCAACCAAAAAGAAAAAAAAAAAAGAGAGAACTTCAGACCAATCTCGCTTATGAACATTGATGCAAAAATACTCAATAAATTCTTACAAACCAAATCTAAGAACACATCAAAGATATCATCCACCGTGACCACATAGGCTTCATCCCAGGCAAAAAGGGATTGTTCAACAGATGAAAATCCATCAATGCAATCTACCACATAAACAAACTGAAAGGAAAAAAACCACACGATCATCTCCTTGGACGCCCAAAAAGTATTTGACAAAATCCAACACCCATTCATGTTTAAAGCTCTGGAGAGATCAAGGGATACAAAGCACATACCAAAACAAAGAACACAAACATGTCAGCAGGTTCACATAGCACAGACCCAGCAGTCCACCGCTCTGTATTCACACAGCCACAACTTTTCAAAACCAACCTTACCTGATCTTTCTATGTTCAGGTTGACATTTTTAGTGTCTGTAAATAAGAGAATAGTGAGTTTTTCTGTTTCTGCCTTTTTTTCGCTTGATAAGATGTCCCCCGGCTCCATGCATTTGGTACAAATTACAAGGCTTCATTCCTTGTTATGACTAAATACTATTCCATCGTGTGCAGGCAACACGTTTTCTTTACCCGTTCGTCTGTTGATCGTGACCCTAGGCTGTCCTAAGTCTGTCATGGATTTCAAAGACGCTTGCTCTTTGTTTAAGGGTCTAAGCGCCACCAGTGAGCTGAGAGATGGTGTCAGTTAAGTTTCCTGGAAAGTTTTTTTTTCCTTCTTATTTAAGGATATTGTCATAATTGACTGCACCAAGAAAAGCAGAACAGAAGGAGGAAAGCAAGTCTGCTCCTCATGATGCCTGCGGAGCTACTGAGTCACCTGACCCTAACCCTCACACACAAGTTGACATTGACAGCAGAAATGCCCGGAGTCTTGTTTCATTATGTTGCAGTGGTTTTTCTCAGGGTTCTCTCTTGAAGACCAGAGATACCCAGCCAGGTAGGGCAGCTCCTAGCACTTGGGGTAGCAAAGGAGAAGAAGCCTGAATTTGAGGCTACCCTGACTGGTATAGTGAGACCTTGTCTTGGGAACAATAAAAAATTAATTAATTAATTAATTAAGAAAGAAAGGAAGGAAGGAAGGAAGAAAGAAACAAAGACAAAAGGAAGGAAAGGAAAAAAAGAACAGATTATTTCAGTCATCTTCTTTGTCTCCCTTAGGAAATAGGTTCTGCCCATCTCTCAGTTGACATTCACTAAGTGTTTGATGGACTCTTTTAAGACTGAGAGAATCATAACTTCTAGACACTTGAGCGTAGGACTGGAAATGTGGCTCAGCGGTAGAGCTCTTTCTAGCATGTGCAGGAGCCAAGGTTTAATCTCAAACTCTGCCAAAACTAATAATTAAGCAAACAACTAGCTAACTAGATGATTGATAGATGCATAGATTAGTCATAGTCACAAACACAAAAAACTAAGGAACGCAATGTCTCTGTGCTGGACTTTAAATCGTCAATCTCGTGTCAATGAGTCAAATTCAGAATCAGTCTTTATCCAACAAAGCTCGGCTCATAGACCTACCAGCTCCTGGGGTGCTGGGAGCTGTACTGGGAAAAATGACAAAGGTGACCACATCGGAGTCTGCTCCAAGGACTTCCTCAGGTGGATGGTATGAGAAACAGGGAGCCAAAGTCTCAGCTGAGACCACGTCTCGGCCACCCAGCTCACCGGCACTTCGCAGTATTTGGAACAGTAAAAAAAAAAAAAAAAAAAAAAGTCAGCCCCAAGCGCCCATGCCTCCTGAAGAGTTGATTGTTCATTTGGAGGCGAGACCTTTTCTTTTCTTTTCAGATTTAAAGATTTTAAACATACGACATCTTGCCTCACTCACATAGTTGCTCTGGAAAGGGGGTCAGTCTATTTGACGGTGGAAAACGGTGGCTCTGCCAAAGCTGTCCTGCACTAATGCTAACGGGCTGGGCAAAGCCTCTGCATTTTTCACCTTCTCACATGTCCTAGAAGCTGGTCTGTGCCAGTTTCACCATGGTGCGATGCTGTCCTGCACAACTCAGAGGCTGGCCTGTAGTAGGAAAACCCTTAGAAATAAGAATAAAAAATGCCTAATAATTCACAGTTTAGAAAGGATTTCCGTTCTCCCTTTGATTCTGACAAGATAACCTAAAGGAATATGAGGGCCTCACTGCAGAGACTCAGGGTTCAAAGCTCATAAATAGATAGCAGCCAAATGTATTTAGATAGATGCAAAAATCTAGTGTTTTTGTTTTTGTTTTTCACTTTACACGGAGCGCAGAGCAGAGCCTAAGCCCTCATGTTTGTATTTATTACTTTATCTCTAGGAAGAGACTCAGAGGACCCTCTGCTCAACGCAGGGGAGTCCTGACGCCAAGCAAGGCCGAGTTCTGTGACCAAGCAAGAGCAACCAGTGGAGGACGCTATTAAAGTGGAGCTGTTGAAGACCTAGAAAAAAGTGTCAAGTCCAAATTAAACAACTTCAAGCAGGATACAGAAGTGAGATGAAAATGTAAAGACGGCAAAATACTAACATTTTGCTAAAATGTAACCAGTAGGAAATAGTAAGTTATTTACTGATGGATGGATAAAACAGAGAGCCAGGCACTTGCACAGAAAGCTCTTAGTGTGCAGGGGTGTGAGTCTGACCCCTAGCTAAAAAAAGAAGCAGGCAGCTTTCTGAGTGTGTCACACCTACACAGTATGACTTTAAAGCACACACAAGGCCAGAAGAATATGACTTACGGGCAAAGATTTTTTGAATCAGAAAAGCTATAAAAAGTGGCCACACGATGCATGGCATAGTATTTGAAAGCGATTCAAAAACAGCTCACGGCCTGCAAAATTTCCAACCCCCTCCATTTGCATCCAAATAGCATGTCAGAGAATCCAAAGCTCAGGGGGAACATCCCACCCTGAGAGTGTAGACAGTGACTTCAACCTTTTAAAAGTCTCAGTAGAATCTCTGTGTGCTTGAGAACAGAGCATTGTTTGTGGGGTCCGTCACAGTAAGACCCTTGTTCTGTCCTGGTGGCTAACAAAGCCCCTAGCCTAGCAGAATAACTTGAAATTTTCTTACACTTTCAAATGCAGGTTAAAAAAAAAAAAAAAAAAAAAAGGAACCAGAGTATCGGCTCCCATCCTTTTCTGTAGGAGCTGAAGGCAATGTAAATTAGATTCAGGAGAAGAAACAGGGCAAGCCTTATAATCCACATTTACTCTGAAGGGAGTTTTCAACCAACTGATTCTCAAGAAGAAGAATATAAATTAGTGGTTCTAATTTTTTCCTAATTCCTTAAACTAATTCAGGATAATCTTCTTAAACATTACATAAAGTGGTGCTGTTTATTTTTTTCCCCACATGCCAGTGCTCTGTGCTGCCTCTGCTTTGGGTGAATATCGCATTAATGAGCTCTAAACTGTGAGGCACTGTTGTGTACCAGACGCTCAGCGTTAATGATGCAACATTCTCCACCAGTGATGTATTTGAAAGGTGCTAAACAAACACGTCTTAAAATAGATGGGACTCACAAACTCAATGCACATGTATTTGCATATATTTTAGAGGTGCATATTTGTGTATGTTTTGATGTTATCGAATATTTAAAACTTAAAAAACAAAAATGTTTATGTCGTGGTACAGATTCAGAAAAAGTGAATTCCTGGTTAGGTTCAGATGCTTCTGGACAGGGAATTGCGTGGATCAGGCTAAGGGGACCTAAAATGGCAATCACGGCAGAAAAAAATGACTCCACGAGATACTGAACCCCAGAAGCACGGAGCCCTCGTCTTCCAGAGACTGCTTTCTGAGCTTTTTCTACAAATATGTGGTCTGCGTACTGACTTGGCACACAAGAACCTGTTAAACTCAGGACATATGTAACACACACTGATGGTATCAGATCTTCAGCTGTGTGAAGGCTCTCCTGATGTGTGAAGCCAGCTGTGCTGTCTCTCGTGTTCACATACCTTTAACTAATTTCCATATTAAATGCTTTTCATAGGCCTCCTCTCCCAATTTTCAAAATTCCTTTTTAAACTCACCGAGAGTTTAACGGAGATTTCCAGATGTGGGCCCAAGCACTCTTCCGCTGGGCTACTTATCTTCTGTGATCTGGACACGGGGCCCCTGCTGTGTACCGGATGACCATGAGCTCTTTCAGGTTTGCTGTGTTTACGTTTAATTCTGAAGCCAGCTGAAAGCCCTCCTTGCCTTCCATAAATTACCGCATCACCCTTATTGTGCACTTAGGGGATTTTAGCCACCCTTTATGGTGATAATTAAGTCGAATAGTTTGCATATAACTGATAGGAGTTCTCAGGTTTTACCTCTCACCCTGTGGATTTTTGTATGGATCTTGGAAAAACTAAGGAGGTGTCTGAATCCTTTCATGTGAGCAAGGCATTCAATGATTCTTGTTTTAGCAAATTTTTTGGAGAGGCAAAAATATAGTTGCCATTTCTTTTTAACAAAACCAAACAGTGATTCTCAAGCTTTCGTGCATGTTAGCGTCACTCTGGGAATTTTTAAAATTTCCTCAGCGCAATGTTATGGCTTAGGTTCTGACACTCATAGAGTGAAACTTGACCATCAATGGGACAGTAGTCAGAGGCATTTAGGGATGATTATGTCATGGGGGCAGAGCTCCAGGGGATGATATCAAGTCCTGCTAGAAAGGCCTTCTTCTTGCCCTCTGCTTTGTGTACCTTCTAAAAACCAGGGAGCATCCATCCCCAGACACAGTGCCAAAGTCTTGAACTTGGCTGGTCCAGACCATAAAAAACAAACAAACAAACAAAAACCAAATTCCTCTTGTTTTAAGTTCTGTAGGAGTAAATTTCAGCAGCAGAAATAGATCAAGACACCCAAGTTATATTCAAAATCATTTGGGTCATAATGTGTGGACATGGGAGCTGGAAGCCTAAGACTTACAGGTCAGTGGATGGAAGCCTCGGGGTGCATCCTGATCCATGATCATTAACAGCGTAATGTTGAGGGAACTACTGCTTTCTAAGCTTTAATGTCTTCATCTGAGAAAAAGAAGGTTGTTAAAGTGTGTGTGTGTGTGTGTGTGTGTGTGTGTGTGTGTAGGAAGAGAAAATAAGGAAGAGACTATAGCCACGTACCTAATATATGGCAATAGCTGTTGAGTTATTTTGGTGCTATTTTGAGAAGATAATTGCTAATTTGATCATTAGTTGGCATGATCAAAATGTCAACTTAATAAAAATTAAAACTTATTTGTATTTATTATTATTTGTACTAAAACTTAATTGTATTTATTTATTCTTATGGGTTCAAAGCAATAACTCAGGTGTCAGCAAGCATTTTATTGCATATTCAGAAGTAGTTCTTCTTACCGTTCTTAGACAATAACTTTATGTTTATTTATACAATTGAAACCACTTCATTCATACAGTCCTTGGTGAGTTAAACCTATCAGGAATATCTGATACTATGCTTCGTGTTCTCAGATTCACAACTAACTGTTCCTCAGCTCTGGTTCCACACAAAATTATCTGGAGTGATTTTAAAACTCAGGTGTCCCGCTCCCAATCTCAATGATAGAGATTTACTATTTTTAAATCCATGAAGGCCATTTTTAATGTGTAATGAGGACAGGGAATCATCCCCATGGATGATAATCACAGTGTCTGTTACTGCTCCAACGATGCAGCATTGGTGTTGAAAGGAAATGAGTAACTCTATTGCCTTTGATTAGCTGAAGAACAGACTCATGAGATGCACGCATGATTGGAAACACTACCACGAGGACATCGAAAGACACTCCCCCACACACACACACCCCACAACAAGTTCACCAGCAGAAAGTGAGCAAAGGCTGGGCTGTGAAAATACAGTGACACAGTTGTCTCAATGCCAATTTCAAAAACTACCAGGCCACAGAAGATGACAATGCAGCCACTCCTGATGTGATCTGATAGACTAAGATCAGAAGGAAGGAGAGGAGGACCTCCCATGTCAGTGGACTTGGGGAAAGGCATGCATGAAGAAGAGGGAGGGAGGGGGGACTGGGAGGGGAGAAGGAGAGGCTTATGGGGGGGATACAAAGTGAATAAAGTGTAATTAATAATAAAAAATTATGTTTTTGTAATAAAAAAAGCAAAAACAATAAAAATTAGAAACGCCGAGAGCTTTTAAAAAAAAAATGCTTATACTCAATGAAGACTTTTAAACAAAGAGCCCTTACTCAAGAGCTCCCAGGAAGAGCAATAGAGTTTTGTGGTGGTGTAAGTCGCCCTGTCCCCAGCTCTTGCCTGGCTCTTCAGCATCCTTTCAAGCATATTGTTGAGGGAAATATGCAGCCTAGCAACCACAGTGGGGCATGAAAGGCCTGGAGCTCCAATCTCAGAGACTGAGGATGCTTTGACCTGAATGGAAGCTGGCTAAACCCACAGAGGCGAACAAGTACCTAGACAGAACATTAAAGAGCTCTTGGAAATGAGACATTCATAATCGGCTGGCAAGGTTCCAGCACTCCCTGGAGACAGGAAGGTACCACATAAACATGGCTTCCACCTTAGCCACTCTGGAGGCTCTATGCAGACAGAAGTGAGATGCAGAATGTGTGACAGGATGTGCCACAATGGCTGTCGTCAAAGGAAGGAAGAGCTTGACAAATAAATGGGCGAATGATTATATCAGCCAATCAGACACACCTCAGAGACCAACACACTTTGTCACTTACAGAACTAGTAACCTTCAATACTAACAAAAAATAACACACAGAGAGAGGCGGGGTGGGGAGGCAACAAGCTCTGGAAAGGAGAAATTCAGTCTTCAAAGTCCTCAAAGTCCTCAAATCATACCATTTCAAGTGTTTTCAATCCAAATAATGAGACATCTAAAGAAGGTAAAAAGTGCACTCCCAAGGAAAGACAGCAGTTAGCAGAAGCTGCCTCTGAAGAAGCCTGTAAAATGTTGGATTTACCATACAAAGACTTTAAATCATCTCTTGTTAATATCTTTAAGAAACTAAAGAAAATCATCCCTAAATAATTAGATTTTTACAACTCTCTCCGGAATAAGAGAATATCAATAAGAAGATTTAAAATTTTAATGGAGAATGAAATAGACCTTCTGGAGTTAAAATTATTCAGGTGAGGTGAAAATTTAATAACTAAAAGAAGAAAAGAAAGGCTCAGTGGAGCAGGAGGAGAAGGAGGGAGTCAGCAAAGATAAACATAGGTCAAGCCATACTGTCTGGTCTGAAGAGCCAGAAAGAAAAAAACGAAGAGGGTTGAACAGTATCTCAGAGACTTGGGATGCTATCACGTGCATCTATTTACATCTGACAGCTCTAGAAAGGAAAAGGCAGGTGGAGTGTCTGAAATATAATTCTCAAGATTTTTCTGAGTTATGTTAAAACCTTTAATCTACCCATCCGAGTAAATCAACAAATTCCATGTGTGATAGATTCAAGGAGATTAAATTTAAGCATGCCATAAGCTGACTGTGGCAGGACAGAATCTTGAAAGATGCAAATGAGTAGAAACAGGGCACTGTAGCTCAGTTGGGCTCTGAGGTGACAGAGGCTGCAGAGGCGATGGGAGGTGGGTGGAGATCCCTGGGACTTCAGTTTCACAGACACCTCAATACTTTACAGGAAATGGAGACAACAAAACACACATTCGTCTGTGGAGAAGCGGGAATGAGGCTCCCTGGGAGACATTTAAAGCTGCTAAGTGTATGTGACAAATTAACACACACACACACACATTCAGATAGAATATATGCCCATAAAGTACCTGAGAAACTTGACAGTTTCATTCTGGGCAATTCCACCTTTGTACTCATTGGTAATGTGGTACATATTATCCAGCCAAGTCTACAACGCCTTTAAAGGTAACTTTTTCTAATAGTCAATTTTAAGCAAATACATGACAGGATACAAAGAAATAGGAAGGCATGAATCAGGTAAAGGAATGCAATAAATTTATCTGGAAACCAATTCTAAAGAAACAAGTGCATCAGATTTACTAAGCAACGGCATTACAAACTTACCCAAAAGTAAAACTTAAGAACTAGATGAAATCAGGAAACCTGCCATAAAAAAATGAAAGTGGCAGCAAAGAAATAGAAATTCTTCATATGAAAGGGACCAAACAGAAATTCTGAACCTAAATATGATGCCTGAATGGAAAGGTCGGCCAGAGGAGGGTAACCCAAAGTCAGCACAGTGGAAGGGTCAGGAAGCATGGATACATTCTTAAAAAAAAAAGTCTGAACTCCCAAGATCTCACTCCAGCTTCTTGTGGGCACACGTTTCATCTTTTCTGTTTGCCTGTGATGTCTTCCCTGTGAAACAAGGCAATTTCCATGTACCTACCGTTGCTTCTGGCTTCTGCTACCTGCAGTCCTGACTTGGCTAGGGGGCCCCATTGGACTTCACTTAAAAAGAACTGTATTTCAAAGAAAAAAAATGATGAATGTAAAAGAGTAACACTTTCTGAAGAATTCTTGGCTGAAATGTTCCAAACGGAAGGTAAAAATATACAAACATCAAGTCAAAGAAGTATCAGAAAGACATACAACACTCAAATTATTCCAAGATAGTTTCCAAACTGGCAAGGGAAATCAGTGAGTCACATACCAGCAACTCACTGAAAGTTGGAAGCTTCCAGTCCAAATGACAGCGGTGATACACAGAGCACAATAAAGGTAAATCTGTAAGGTAAATGTAGGAGCATATATAGCAAATCATTCGACAAGAATGCAAAAAAAATGAATATTACAAAAATAATGGCTATTACCGGTAGACCTGCTTTACGAGACCCTACCGATGTAAGAATTCTAGACATATAAAAAAAATCAAGTTCTATAGTAAAGAAAAATGGAAGAAAAATTTAATTATAAGTCTGATACCAATTTTGTATTGCCACTTTTATCTTTTTACAAGATTTGAAAAGTAATGCAAAAAATATTATTGTCAATGTACACTTCGGGGTATTTTATAATAGTAATGACATAAAGTTTGTGAGGAGTAGACAGAGTAAAGTTATGCGTGATTGAAATTAAGATGCTATCAATTTAACGCAGCTTTAAATAGAGTAGTCAATGTTCATGGTGAACACACACACATAAATAAAACGTACACAAAACAACAAAAAAATCATTAAAATGTGTTGTTATGAATAGTCACTAACACAAAAGATAGCAGTAATTAAGGAAACAAGAGTTGAAAAGCTATAAAACAGAGACAAAAAAAAAACTCAACAAAATAGCAAAAAATTAGTGTTTCCCTGTCAGTAATGACATTAAATGGAATTAATTTAAGAATTAAATTAAATTAACTAAGAATGCCAAGATGGGTTATCAGAACAAGCCACCTTCCTACAACATGCTGCACACACAGACACTCGCTTGATGTAAGAGCATACACAGTTGAAAACAAAAGGTTCAGAAAGCTATTTGTGAAACTAGGAAACGAGAAAGAAGGGGAGATTTGTTATTAAATGACAGATAGACTGAGTCAAAATTATTGTAAAAGACAAAAAGACTATGGGGCTGAAGGAATGGCTTTCCAGAGGACCCAGGTTTTATTTCTAGCACCCAATGGTGGTTTACAACCAGCTTAAGTCCAGTTCCATGGACAGCTTCTTCTGGCCTCTGTCAGCACCAGGTAAGCATGTGGTTCACAGATGTGCATGAAAGTAAAACACCATACACATAAGAATGGATAAAGTTTGAAAGGCTAAAGAAGCAATTCACTAAGATATAATACAGAAAAACTGGTTTTCAGAAAAAATCAGAAGCAAGTGTTTGCAGACCTGAAGAGAGGAAAACACATCTCCCGACAATGGTGGAGAACACCAACGCTGCACTGTCCATCATGGGCAGAACTAGAAAGCAGATGACTAAGGAAACAGGACTTGAACTTGAGCGATGAGCAGTACAGCAAGCACTGCGCGCAATAGCAGGACACATGCCTGTTCCAAGTGCATAGTGCATGTTCTACTACAGTTCTATGTTCTACATAGTGCATAGGCCACATTCAGATACCAAGTCTTCATGTAAAGGATCATTTGTTTGTTTGTTTGTTTGTTTGTTTGTTTGTTTTGTGACAGGGTTTCTCTCTGTAGTGCTGGCTGTGCTAGACTCGAGGCTGGCCTCAAACTCACAGAGACCTGCCAACCTCTGCTTCCCTGAGTGCTGGGCTTCTGGGCATGTGCCACTGCTTATAAGGTATCTCTGTAAACAAAGTGAAATAAAAGAAGAAATCTGCTGCTGGAAGAAATGGAAAAATTCACAGTCATGTGAAAATTAACTATGCATCTATAAATAAATGAAGAATCAAAGACGATACCACAAGGAAAACAAAAAACAACAGAAAACAATCAAACCAGGAGCTAGCTATCAAAAAGAATTAAGAAACTGAAAATCCATAAGTTGCACTGACTAGGAAAACTTATGAGTTAGATTGACAAGTAAAATCAGTCATGAAAGAAGAGGTATAGGATGATTTTATTGAAATAAAAAAGATTAGAAGAGATTATGAGCAATTGCGTGCCAACTCATTGAATGTAACAGACCTACTCAAAATGGACAAATTCCCAGCAACACACAGCCTAGAAATACTTATCTTGACAAAAAAAAAAAAAAAAAAAAGTGAATAGATAATGACCAAAGAGACTGGAAGAGCATTTTAAAGGTGTCCCAAAGAGAAAGGTAAACCAGATGGCTTTCTGGATGAAGTGTGGAGATATTTCAAGAATTGACATCAGTTCTTCTTAAACTCTTTCAGAGAATTAAGAGGGCAGGAGCATCACCGAGCTCACCTTGTACAGCTGGCGCTGTAGCAGCAGAGCCAACACCCTAACACGTGACCAATCCGAGCCAACAGGCGAGCATCACTTACGAACACAGATGTACAATTCTGCAGTGACTTTCTAGCACACCAAATCAAACAGTGTGTGAAAGGTGCTACTTCACAGCAACACTCTATTTATACTGAGAACAAGAGGATGGTTAAACAAAGGAAAAATATGCATAATCCATCCGTACACAAAAAGAAGGTAAAAACATCCATCGCCCTCAGGACTGATGCCAAAAGAGAAAATGCAAAGCATTTGGCAACGGTCAATGTTCTTTCACGATTAACAAAGCAAAGCTCAAGTAAACTGGATGGAAAAGAAACTATCTCAAACTGATAAAAGCCCTCTGTGGGGAACCACACAGTTCGCATCTGTCAGTGACGAGACACTTCCCCTGACATCAGAAACAATAAACAGATACCCTCTCTCCTCAGGTTCATCCGATAGAACACAGAGGTGCTCTTAAAAGGGAGGCAAGAAAGCACATCAAAGTTCCTCAAATTAGAAGGGAGGAGAACACATTGGCTGTGCTCACAGTGACAAGATCTCACCCACAGAACAGAGGACCCGGGAAGAGCTGCAAGGACTGAGCCAAGTGACAGGGCAAAAAAGGCTTATGCCCATCAGCTCCTGTCTCTGCAGCAGGAGAATCCATTAACAGGGGTAGACAACCACCCGAAGTGAAAATTAGGAAAACGTTTCTGTTTAGGACAAAAACGAAAAAGACAAAGCTTAGTAGAAGAAGGCAAATAAGTCCTGTGATACAGCCTAGAAGATTTCGTGTTAACACATCAAGTCTACACAAAGAGATCTGCACACTCGGTGTAATGCCAGCAAAGTCCTAAGGCCCTGTTTGGGGAGGCGGTTTGGTGGGTACAATGCTTGTCACACAACAGGGAGGACCCAACGTCATTTCCTGAGAACCCATGGGTGGTGATTTGAATAAAAATTGATGCCTTGGGCTCATCTCCTTGAATGCTCGGCTCCTGGGAAGTGGCACTGCTTGAAAGAGTTGGAAGGATTAGGTGGTGTGTTCTGTTGGAGGAGGTGTGTCATTAGAGGTGGATTTCAAGGTCTTCAAATCCAAGCCTAGAGTCTCCCTCTGCCTGTGGATCAGGATGCCGCTCTCAGCTGCTGCTCCAGCACTCGCCTGTCACATTTCCTGCCGGGATGATAAAGCAGGAAGCGTCTGCGACTGTAAGCAAGCCTCCAACCAAACGTTTCGTTTTCTGAGTTGCTTTGGTCATGGTGTCTCTTCACAGCAACAAAGCAATGATTAAGACACCATGTCAGTCTGGGTGCGATGGCATACATCTGTGACACCAGTGCTCTTGTGACATGGGAGGCAGAGTCAGGAGTACCCACAGCAAATGGCAAGCTGGAACACAGGGACTGACACCTGAGACTGACTCCTGATGGCCACATGAGGGCCTTGCCATGAACATACATGTGCATACATAACACACGTACATAATGAATATACTCATACAAATTTTAAGATAAAAATCTTAGTTATTCTTGGAAACATAAATCCATCTTAAAAATTATGTGCAATCCTAAGAGCAGCTGAAAAAAAAAAACCTAAACAATCTTGGAAAGGGGAAAGAAGATTGTGTATCTCCTGATCTCAAACTGTGTTACAGCACACAGCCATAGAAACACATACAGATCATTAAAACAGAGCCCAGTCCCAGAGAAGCCTGCATGTTCATGTTAAAAGACTTTTGACCTGAGTATCAAGACCATCCGATGATGAATGTGTCTTTTCAACAAAACGTGCTGGGAAAACTGGCTGTCTACAAGTGAAAGCAATAAAGATGTGTACCTTCCACCTTATCGAAAATTAACTCAAAAATAGACCAAAGACCTAAACACAAGACCTGAAAAGAAAAGTCCCACGTGCAAAAGTAGGAAGTACAACGCAGTCCTGACTTTTTGTTGTGGCCATCCCACGCCTTGCTAGACCCTCAAGCCCCATCAGAGCTAAAAAGCAAGAGGTGTGCGTGATGGAAATCCAGGTGAGAGCACAGGTCAGCTCCACAGCAAGCGGCTCTTCCAGCTGTGCTCTGAAGACGGTCTTTTCATATGTAACTCATAATGCACACTAATGTTGGATGAGAGGCTTTTAAGCACCCATTCATAGCATTTGCTACAACATCCCCACCTGAATATCTGCTACAAAAAAAAAAAAAGAAAAAAGAGAGAAAAAGAAAAAGAAAAAATGTGGTTTGTGAGAGACCAAAAGATTAAAAATTAGCAGCTATTATTAATTAAGGCCTGAACTAGGTGGGTGGAGAAGTCTAGTAATGCCCTGAGGGGAAGGACCACCTTACTGCATTCTTTTCCCACCCACTAGACATACAGTTGCTAGGAAATTGGCCCATCTCCCTAGGAAGAGACACCAGGTCATTATGGTCTGGGGACCTTCCTATAGCCAATCAATTCAAAATGTAGCATTTTGACCAATAGATGCTTTCCAGGCAGGAATTGCCCCTGCCTTGAGCATGCTGGGAGGGACCAGAATCTTTAAAGCACCCAACTAACTTGAGCACAGGGCACTCAGCTCCCACTGCTTCGGCGGTGGGGGGGGTGTGGGCCCAAGCTGCAGCTTGTAATTTGTAACAAAAAGAACCTCATGTATTCACAGTGGAGTCTAGTTATTCCTGGTCTTTTGGGGTTTGTGAACTGGGCAAAACATTTTGGGGGCTCATCCGGGATCCCAAGACTCCAGGAATCTGACCCAGAGGTTTTTTTATGCTGGCAGTAAGTGTCTAAATGTCTCTGTGCAATGTCTGTATGTGCAGTACTTTCTGTTCTCTATTCTGAAAATTCCTCAGAGCTCAGGGTGTCAGTATCTGGGTAGTAAGACGTGATCAGTGTGGATGCACTGGTGGTCACAGCTGCCGAAGTTCAGGGGGACATCTCTGGCTTAATCAGTATTTTGGTGGGTAATCTGTCTAGTCTGTTTTGGTTTTTTTGTGTGTCTGTTGGGAGTGAAACTGTTAGACCTTTGCCAGACACACTACCAACATGGCGGAGCGCGGTGACCTTGTCCAACATGGCAGAGTACAGCGACCTTGTTCTCCCGGCTCCGGGGCAGGGCATAGTCACCCCTCCACACTGTAAGCTCCGGAAGGCCTGCTCTCACAGGCCCAGACTGCCTGGTCCCAGTGAGCACCACTAGGTGTCTCCTGGGCAACAGCCCACTCTCAGTGTCTCCTGGGGCCCATGCCTCCTATACCCACTGGTCGCTGGGCTCCAGCAGGATCATGTCAGGATGGAAAGGATTTTAATGAGAGTTTTTATGTTGTCTGAAAAGCAAGGGAGAGAGCAAGAGATATTTAAAAAAAATAGCTTGTCTAAAATAAGAATGTCTGGTTAAGCCAGAAGAACGAAGCTAGGAACCTGAAGGAATATAGAATGTTGCAGAAGGTTAGTGAATGTATTATAAAAAGTCAGAGAGTTAATATGATTTGAGAAAGTACTGTATTGTAAAATATAATTCATTTAAAAGGCTGGTGATTCTTCATTGCAAAATGTTATCTTATGCTCTTTAAAGGGGAAGAATTCTGGCTGATAGGTTTGGTATGGCCAGAATAGTTCATACAGTTTAAAATTGTTCTGTACTTTTCTGTTATGCAGTTAAAACTTATTTGATCACTATGTTAGAACTTTTGGTTGTGGAGGATTGTGGATACTCCACAGTGTTTGCTGTATCATCAGCAGCACCTAATGGCTATATTTGGTATTGTCAGTTGCAGCCTGTGCTAACACATGGCTAGCTGCCATGATGATTCAGGGACAAAGAGGGTGGCGCTTTGAGTTTGCAACCATCTTTGTTTAGGTCTATCAGTTATGGTCAGTCCTCTGATTAGTGCTAAGTGCAAAGCTCTTTACTGTTCAATTTTAATGCAAAGTGGTAGGATCAGCAAGATTTGCTAGCCTCTCTATAAACTGTATCTGATTAAAAGGTTTGCTTTGAGTTAAGTTCAGAAAGACCAGATTTAAAGTTATACTAAATAACTGCAGTTGAGCCTTACCTAGTCTCATTGTTTAGGTTTTTTTTAAAGTTAAGCCTAGGCTACTTAAAATATAGTTCTAAAACATGCATCTTAAAAATATGCTAGAATTAGAGATCATAGCATTCTGTTTTATAGGACACAGTTTAGAGCAGATAAAGGTAAACAAAGAGTAACTCAGATATGCTGGCCTTCAAGCTTGTCAGAGATCTGATGAATATGGCATTTTAACATGTGTAAGCTTATTTTGACAGAGTCCCAAAATCCTGGCAGTAGCTCCTCCAAGGTCTCCGAGAAGATTTGGGCAAGACAGATGATGGTGACTCAGATTGTGGTATGCTAACCACTGGGCAATACTGCCTCAACTGGCCCACTGCTAGGGCCTAGCCTAAACTGTGGACAAATCTGTGAACACCTGGAGAGCCATTGTTTCGCATTGCAAGAGGCAAGGTGAGGTCAATCTCTCATGCTCCTCTTTCCACAGATGCAGTTTCTTATCTGTGCCTGGCTGGACTGCCTCTGCTCATGATGCCAAACCACAGGAGCCAGGGACACTGCCTAGGTGATGGACTAACTAGTCATCTCTGTCATTTTGATTGGCACATGGATTGGTATATTTATTTATCTTATAATTTATCCTTCTCAGGTCTCTGATCACTTTGACGGCTAGGCTAAGCTTATGGTAGCTTTACAGCAAGAGAGCAGACAATTAGATCCACTGTTAGTTCATTGATCAGTTCATTAGCTAGCTAGAACTCCTAAGTAGATCTTTTATTTAGAAAAACAGGTTTGCCTTGCTCACAGGATTCATGTTAGTTGCCTGTGTCTTAAGATAAATAAATGGATAAAAAAATATAGAGCTTATGAAGGGTCTGAGGATATAGAAGTTTAGATCATAAAAATCTAGAATGTTATTTGGTCTGGAAAAATGTTTCAGGGTTGATAAATGCAAAAGATTGGAGAGTCTAGATAGGTGTTTTAAGGTTTATAATTATGAGCTATAAAGATACAAAAATAATTTAAAGCATATTAAAAATGGGAGATATTTTAGATTTCTCCACCCTCTTTGCTACTGTTGTGCTTATGTTATAAGATTTCAGAAGTTCAGAGTTTTGGCATTAATCAATAGAGTTCTGATAAGTTGATGGAGCACTGACTGCTTATTATTCAGTCACCAGCTTGAGATTTTGATTTCCTTTGGTTCTCTTCTGGAGATAGACTTAAAGGTGCTTCTCATCATGTTAAAAACATCTATTTAATGTGTATATCTGACCCCAAAGTCATAGCTTTTAGTATGGTATTCTTAATATCTGCCATTTATGGGGTAGACTTTGACACAGCAATATCATAAACCTATTCCTTCTAGTTACTTTATAAAGAAAAATCCAAGCATCCAGGGGTTAGCACTAAAGCCAGTAATGTATTTCTGCCTAACTTTCCAGTGTGAACATGAAGATGGGGGCTAAAAGTAGATGCTGAGTATATGAAAAATGGCCAAGCTCCATTCATGCCTGATTACTAACAGCTATGCCCACAGAAGAAGTGTTACCGTGGACAAACTTAAGTTGTTTATGAAGGTTATAAAACAAATGGCTAACTGATACTCATTCACTGGGATGCAGTTTTACCTGTTACTCTCAGAATGTTATATTAGATTTGCTGAATATATATTTCCTTTTGTGTACCAAAAAAATTCATATGAGTTTCAGGATGTGACCTGGATCTGGTATAGCTCAAAAGGATGACAGATGAGATTTTCCCTGGTCTTTCCCATTTAATAGACAAATTTTAACTTCTGTCTCCAGTCTGAATTTGTCTCAGCAGATTTTCACCTGTTAGACTGTTCCAGGATCAGCTATGGACTGCAAGCTGAAATCTGGACTTCCTGGAAACTGACATGGTTGCTCCCTGCCTCTTCGGGTGGATCAACTAACCAGATGCTTGGGACTGCACCATTGCCCAGCCTTTGACTGGCATTTCAGCCTCCCTAGCCCCTGATGCTAATGGTTCTTATCATTGAAGAAGCTCCAGAAGATGGATCTTCGGCCCAAAATCCCACCTAGCAGGCTGAAATGCTGTCAAAAGGGGCTGACATTAGCTATTATCTTGGGCATCTACTTAGCTGAAATGGAAACTAATATTGCAGCAACTGGGCTAAAAGCCTAGAGAGACCCTAGAGAGAAAGGATAATAATTTTCCTTGGCTTACTACCCCTATATCCACCCTGAAGGGACCCCTACTCATTTTGATTTTTATCTTTGGGCCTTGTATTTTCAATTGCTTGATGGCTTTCGTAAAGAAATACTTGAGAGCAATACACTAATGGTATTCAGATCCCACTATAAAAAGGTAAATCTATAGGATACAAGGGATCATATTTGGAAGACCCAAGATTGGGTCTTCAAATGATTGTGGGAAAGGGGGAAATGAGAGACCAAAAGATTAAAAATTAGCAGCTATTATTAATTAAGGCCTGAACTAGGTGGGTGGAGAAGTCTAGTAATGCCCTGAGGGGAAGGACCGCCTTACTGCACTCTTTCCCCATCCACTAGACATACAGTTGCTAGGAAACTGGCCCATCCCCCTAGGGAGGGACACCAGGTCATTATGGTCTGGGGACCTTCCTATAGCCAATCAATTCAAAATGTAGCATTTTGACCAATAGATGCTTGCCAGGCAGGAATTGCCCCTGTCTTGGGCATGCTGGGAGGGACCAGAATCTTTAAAGCATCCAACTAACCTGAGCACAGGGCGCTTGGCTCCCACTGCTTCAGCGGTGGGGGGCGTGGGCCCAGGCTGCAGCTTGTAATTTGTAATAAAAAAGAACCTCATGTATTTACAGTGGAGTCTAGTTATTCCTGGTCTTTTGGGGTTCGTGAACTGGGCAGAACAGTTTGTTGCTCTCCTCTTCAAAGATTTTAGAAGCTGGGTTAGAAAGGCGCACACTCTGAAGTATTTGGTAAGCTAAAATGCTAGCAGAGTCCCCAAAACATGGGACAGCACAGGCACAGAGTGTATTCAACAGAGGCTGTTGTTAATGAGGCTGGTTGGCTGTGCATTCTGTGGGCCAAGCTTGGCCTCGTGGACGCTCCTAGCCGTGTTTATGAAAAGCGGTGGACTCCGTAGGAAACTAACCCTCCGCAGGCCTTCTTCAGGTTCTCTCTGGCTCCCCGAGTGGCCATGGCTCATTGGGCATCTGAAGTTAAACAGAGTGATGTCACATTCCTGTCCTGTTTGGTCAGCTGTGTTCTGTCACACCTGCGGTCAGGAAGCTGGCTCTGTCCACACTCAGGGCTCAGCACTCCTGGCTAAAATTGCCCAAGCATGTCCTCCAGCCTTACAGAATTAACCTTTCCTTGAGGGAGTTGTACTTAATAGTCTCACACTGACTTCTCAGTTGGAGCCAACTTATGTGACTGGAATTGAAAAGACTAGAGATTTCCCCCCTCCAAGATCAATCTTCAAAGCCAGACAATATCTTCTACACAAGAGGCAAAATCAGGTTTAAGGAGGCCTTGAGACCAAATAACCGCATGGATACATAACAGATGTAGAAACCATTGAGTTTCTTCCTGATTCTATAACTGATTTCTTTATTGTTTATTCTGAAATAAACATATCTGTTTTCTATTTAATGCACACAGATTTAGCTATTATAAATTAATATGAATTATACAATTCACACTTTTATGAATTATAGTGCTTCTTATGAAAAGTACACATGCTCTCGTTCTTTCTCAATGAAAACTTTTTAAATTCATGAATGGAAAGAAACTGAATTAAAAAAAGCACTTTAAATACCGCCTCCTTCAGTGGTTCTTGACCCTTTTCAGGGGGGTCAAATGACCCTTTCCTAGGGGCAGCCTAAGACCATTGGGAAAACACAGATGCTTACATGATGGTTCCTAACAGTAGCAAAATTACAGCTATGAAGTAGCAACAAAAACAGTTTTATGGTTGGGGGTCACCACAACATGAGTAACTGTTTTAAAGGGTCGCAGCATTAGTCAGGTTGAGAAACCCCTGACCTAGTGACATTTGACAAAAGAAATATTAAAAATATGACTATTTAGAAAGAAATACAGTTCTTACAGATATTGTCCAAAGGCATCAAGGAATTGTGTGTAAAGACACCACAATGAGTTCCTTCATGGGCTCCTGTCAGTGTTCAACAGAGTACGGCATGAGGCATGCAGAGGCACAGCTGCAGGACATTTTGTTTAATGGCTAAGAATGATGACATGTCATCTGCCAGGTTAAGTTGTTGCTGTCTTTATGTTATAGCTCCATAACACTGAACACCTGTTCAGCTGCTGGGTTCCTCCCAAGATGTGTCTGATCACTCAGCTTGAAAGCAATGGCTCTCTCTGTGCATTTACAGAGTTTTAGACCTGATTAGTCCTGCAGCCAGCTTTTTAGCATATGGGAGGGACCAAATAATGTCACTGAGAGGTGAAACCCTAGAATATCTGTTTTTTTTTTTTCTTAATTGATCATAACTGGAAAAATATTCAAACCCTCATGTGGAAAACATTATGAATAATAAGCTTTTAAATCCAACTCCTGAAGACAATGTGCAGTGAACATTTTGGTAACCAGGTGACCTTTGTAGACTGAAGAACACTGGGCACCAATCCCTTATCTTGAACATTCATCCAGATTTAGACAGACTGCTATCTCAAGCTTTGAATTTTCAATCACATGAACAATGAATAGCAAATCATTAATCAGGAAAAATATGTTTCACCTAGTATATTATCTCTCTAACTTGTTAAAGTTTATTAAAATGTTATCTTTCCAAATATAGTCAGTCACGAAGCAAGCATCAACAGATACAAGAAAAGTGAATATAACTCCTTGTATTTTATCAGACCACCATGGATTAACGCTGTACTTCAACAACAACAGAAACAACAGTAAGCCAACAAACTCATGTAAACCAAACAACTTTCTACTCAATGACCACTGAGTCAGGGAGGAAATAAAGAAAGAATTAAAGACTTTCTAGAATTCAGTGAAAATAAAGGCCCAACATACTCATACTTATGGGACACAATGAAAGCAGTGCTAAGAGGAGAGTTCATAGCCTTCATAAAGAAGTTATAGAGATCTCATACTAACAATTCTCATCTGAAAGCTTTAGAACAAAAAGAAGCAAACACACCAACAGGAATAGTTGGAAATAATCAGATTCAGGGATGAAATCAATAAGTTAGAAACAAAGAGAACAATACAAAGAATCAACAAACCCAAGAGCTGGTTCTTTGAGAAAATCAACAAGATAGACAAACCCTTAGCTAAACTAACTAAAAGGTAAAGAAACAGCATCCAAATTAACAGAATCAGAAATGAAAAGGCTGCCATAACAGAGATTGAGGAAATCCAAAGACTCATTAAGTTTTACTTAAAAAATCTGTACACAACAAAATTGGAAGATCTAAGTGAAACGGACTGTGTTTTTTAATATAGATATCACCTGCCAACATTAAATTAAAATCAGGTAAAAAAAGATTTTAAATAGACCTATAATCCCCGAGAAAAAAGAAGAGGTCATCAAAAGTCTCCCAACAACAACAACAAAAAAAAAAAAAAACAAACCCGTGGGCCAGATGGTTTTAGCACAGAATTATACTAGACTTTCAAAGAAGAGCTAATACCAATACTCTTTAAACTATTCCAAAGAACATTGCCAAACTCATTTTATGAGGCCACAGTCATCCTGATACCTAGCCCACAAGAAGACTTAACAAAGAAAATTCTAGATCAGTCTTCCTCATAAACATTGCTTCGAAATTAATAAAATATTCACAAACCATAACCAAGAACACATCAAATACATGATCAAGCATGCTTCATCCCAGGGATGCAGGGATAGTTCAATGTATGAAAATTCATTAATGTAATTCTCATCATATAAACAAACTGAAAGAACAAAAAATATCTCATAATCATCTCGTTAGATGCCTATGATCATAAAGTCTTCAACAAAATCCAACACCTTGTCATGGTAAAAGTCTTGGAGAGATCAGGGACACAGGCCCATACCTTGTGTCCATACAAGGTTCTCCACATCTCTTCAATATAGTTCTTGAAGTCCTAGATAGAGCAATAAAATAACTAAAGGAGATCAAGCAGGTACAAATTGGAAAGGAAGAAATCAAAGTATCACTATTCACAGATATGATAGTATACATAAGTGACCTCCAAAATTCTATGAGAGAACTCCTACAGGTGATAAACATCTCCAGAAAAGTAGTTGGGTTCAAAATTAACTAAAAAAAAATCAGTAGCCCTCCTTTATACAAATGATAAATGTGCTGAGAAAAGAATAGGGAAACAACACACTTCACAAAACCATAAATAATAGAAAATATCATGGTGTAGCTCTAATTAAGTGAGTGAAAGACTTGTGTAACAAGAATATCAAGTCTTTGAAGAAAGAAATTGAAGATATTAGAAGATGGAAAGATTTCCCCATGCCCATGGATTGGTAGTATTAACTTAATAAAAATGGTCATCTTACTAAAAGCAATCTACATATTCAATGCAATTCCCATAAAAATTGCAACACAATTTCTTTACAGACCTTGAAAGATCAATGCTCAACTTTATATGAAAAAAAAAAACACAAACAAACAAGATAGCTAAAACAATTCTGTACAATAAAAGAACTTCTAGAGATATCACTGTTCCTGATTTCAAGTTGTACTACAGAACAATAGTAATAAAAACCAAATGGTATTGGTCTTACAAATAGATAAGTTGGTCAATGGAATCATATCAAAGACCCAGAAACAAACCTGCACAGCTATGGACACATAATTTTAGGCAAAGAACCAAAAACCATACAATGGGGAAAAAAATCTGGTCAAGGCAGAATGCGGTAAACATGGCTAAGGTTCCTGGGCTTTGGTTTCAAGAGAATCCTGGGAAAGAGATGGAAAATGGATGGGAAGAAAGGAGGAAGGAGGACATCATAATGGGTTAGCGTGGAGAAGAAACCATATGTGCTTGAAGGAAAAACTCCAATAACGTCGTGGAAAGGCCCGGATGAAGACTACAAGCAAATATTTATAAGATTCTGGATGGAAGGTAGCCCAAATAAGGATGGTTAAGGAGGATGGCATTTGATGGGGATGGGAGGTAGATGGTGAGATTATTGAGACATCATAGGTGAATTATCTGCCCAGCCCAAGGTGTTTCAAGGAAATTATAAATTTAACAGTTGTCTTGTCTTATCAATTGTGATAATGGGTTAAATAATACAGTTGTAACTATGATAAGGTAAATATTACACATATATAGCCCACCATTTTATTTACAACAACAGGTACAGGAGAAACCGTTCTGAACAGAACACTAACAGCTCAAGGACTAAGATGAACAATTAGTAAATGGGACCTCCTGAAACTGAAAAGATTCTGCAAGGCAAAGGACACTGTCAATAGGACAAAATGGCAGCCTACAGACTGGGAAAAGATCTTCATCAACCCTACATCCAGCAGAGGGCTAATATCCAATATTCACATATATATGTATTCAAGAAATTAAACACCAACAAACCAAATAACCCAATTAAAAAATGAATCTTACTCAGAAAGGAAAATAAAATAGACATCTGAAGTAGACAGAGGGAGAGTAAAGGGTGGGAGGGGGGTAATGAGGTTGTGGAAGGGGGACACCAACCCACCCATAAAACCTTTGATCCAAAATTTGTCTTGCCTACAAGACGTGTAGGATAAAGATGGAGCCAAGATCGAAAGAATGGCAAACCAATGAGTGGCCCAACTTTAGACTCACCCCATGGGAGACAACCCCTGACACTATTAATGATGCTCTGCTGTGCTTGCAGACAGGAGCCTAGCATACCTGTCCTCTGAGAGGCTTCATCCTGCAGCCGATGGAAACAGATTCAGAGACCCACAGCCAAACAATAGGCCAAGTTCAGGGAGTTCTGTGAAAGAGTGGGAGGAGGTATAGAAGGAGCTGGAGGGATCATGGACACCACAAGAAGACCTACAGAGTAAACTAACCTGGGCCCATGGGGGCTCACAGAGACTGAACCACCAACCAGAGAGCATGCCCAGGCTGGACCTTGGCCCCCTACACATATGTAGCAGATGTGCAGCTTGGTCATCATGTAGGTCTGCTAACAATGAGAGTAGAGGCTGTCTCTGACTCTGTTGCCTGCTTTTGGATCCCTTTCCCTTAGCTGGGTTGCCTTGTCTGGCCTCAGTGGGTGAGGATGCATTTAGTCCTGCTGAGACTTGAGGTGCCAGGGTGGCTTGGTAACCCTTGGGAGTCTCCCTTCTCTGAGAAGAAAAGGTTGGAATGGGGAAAGGAGGATGTGAGAGTAGGATTGGGAGGAGAGGTGGGAAGGGTTTAGGATCAGTCTGTAAAGTGATTAAATAAACAGGTAGATGCATAAATGTGCTGCTGAAAAAGTCAATAGTTTTTACTATTACCTTAAAAATACAGCACAGCATTTGTTTATGTCCCTAATAATCAAATAATTACGGTACAAGTGCATTGTCAGCATGTATTGTAAATCACCACCTCAGTTACTGAAATCTTTGATTCCGGAGCTGTGCTGACTGGCTGCCTCATGGGTAAGGAGAAGTAAGTGTCTTCTAATAAGGTATAAAACATTCACTGGAACAAATTTAACATCTTGCTTTCTTTTTTAATTTATTTTTTATTAATTACAGTTTATTCATTTGTATCTCCCCTGTAGCTCCCTCCCTTCTCCCTTCCCAATCCCATCCTCCCTCCCTCTTTCCCACCCATGTACCTCCCCCAGTCCACTGATAAGGGAGGTCCTCCTCCCCTTCCCTCTGATCCTAGTATATCAGGTCTCATCAGGAGTGACTACATTGTCTTCCTCTGTGGCCTGGTAAGGCTGCTTCGCCCCCCCCACACCCCCAAGGGGAAGGTGATTAAAGAGCAGGCCAATCAGTTCATGTCAGAGACAGCCCCTGTCCCCATTACTATGGAACCCACTTGGACACTGAACTGCCATGGGCTACATCTGTGCAAGGGTTCCAGGCCATCTCCATGAGTGGTCCTTGGCTGGAGTATCAGTCTCAGAAAAGACCCCTGTGCCCAAACTTTTTGGATATGTTGCTGTCCTTGTGGAGCTCCTGTCCTCTCCAAGTCTTACTATCTCCCACTTCTTTCATAAGATTCCTGGCACTCTGCCCAAAGTTTGGCTATGAGTCTCAGCATCTGCTTTGATACCCTGCAGGGTAGAGCCTTTCAGAGGCCCTCTGTGGTAGGCTCCTGTCCTGTTCCCTGTTTTCTCCCTCCTCCGATGTCTATCCTCTTTGTCTTTCTGAATGGGGATTAAGCATCTTACCCAGGGTCCTCCTTTTTGTTTAGCTTCCTTAGGTGTACAGATTTTAGTATGTTTATCCTATATTATATGTCTAATATCCACTTATGAGTGAGTATATGCTGTTTGTGTCTTTCTGCTTCTGGGATAACTCACTCAGGATGATCTTTTCCAGTTCCTACTATTTACCTGCAAATTTCATGATTTCCTTGTTTTTTTATTGCTGAGTAATATTCCATTGTGTAAATGTACCACAATTTCTGTATCCACTCCTCAACTGAGGGACATCTGGGCTGTTTCCAGCTTCAGCACAGCTCTAAGAGCAACAATCAATAAACTGGACCTCATGAAACTGAAAAACTTCTATAAAGCAAAAGACTCCGTGGTCAGAACAAAACGACAGCCTACAGACTGGGAAAGGATCTTCACCAACCCTATATTTGACAGAGGGCTAATATCCAGAATATATAAAGAACTCAAGGAGTTAAACAGCAACAGATCAAGTAATCCAATTAAAAAATGGGGTACAGAGCTAAACAGAGAATTCTTTGTAGAGGGATATAGAATGGCAGGGAAACACTTAAAGAAATGCTCAATCTCCTTAGTCATCAGGGAAAGGCAAATCAAAACAACCCTAAATTTCACCTTACACCCATCAGAATGGCCAAGATCAAAACTCAAGTGACAAAACATGCTGGAGAGGATGTGGAGAAAGGGGAACCCTCTTCTGCTGCTGGTGGGACTGTAAACTTGTACAACCACTTTGGAAATCAATCTGGCGCTTTCTCAGACAATTAGGTATAGCGCTTCCTCAAGATTCAGCTATACCACGTCTAGGCATATATTGAAAAGATGCTCAAGTATACAACAAGGACATTTGCTCAACTGTGTTTGTAGCAGCTTTATTTGTAACATCTTGCTTTCTTAAGCAGTCAACACGATTGATTGCTTATTCTAATGAACATGTTCCAGCAATACAAAATTAGTCAACATTTGTTTTGAACAGCTATCTTTTCCTAGGGTTTCATGGCATCTGACTTGTGCGGCAAGGTTCCTAACAAAGCAAGGGCTTATCTGGAGGCAGGGCCGGTGCTTCTGTCCTCAACCCACAGCTCCGATCTATGACAGACAGCGACCAGCCTCTGCAGCCTGGCTGTCAGAGCCAAGAATCCAAACAGTGATGACACTAATTTCAAAATGGTATCAAATCTTATGATTCAGGGTTAGTAAATCTAAGGTTGCTTACAAGAGCATCACCAGTGAAAACTGAGACCAGGGTTCCATACCAAACGAATAAAGGAGAAACGTCTTCCCTGCTCCCCAGTGAAGCCAGGGGCGTAGGTAGGTAGGGGAGTGGGAAGGAAGCAGGAAGCATCTGCCAGGCTTTTCCAGTTCCCTGACTTTACTGCCACACTCAAGCAAAGTTCCTTGCCCATCCCTCAGGATTCATGATCTCATCAGCAAAAAATGTCAGCTCGTGTCAGCACTGTAAAACAGCGTACAGAACTCTGGCTGAAAGTGCAAAACTGGGTATAATCACATGGAAAAAGTTTTGGTTGGAAAAATCACAGAGCAGAAGACGTGTGCAAATTCACAATAACATGAATCTCGGTCCACGTTACTTCAGATAACCAAAGGAAGTCAAAGATATCCTGCGTTCACACACAATTACTATTATGCTGACTCTTCCGCGTTCCTAAGCTCAAAATTCTACTGAGGAGGCATAGGTAGTTTTACTTTTTCTACATGAAAGAACATTCTCAAGGCTCCAAGGAGATTTTGCTTCACTTCACCTCATTCTGTTTTTAATACTAGAAACTTGATTACATAAATAACTATGTGGCCACGTGTAAAACACTACTCAGTCAAAGAAAATGATAGGAAGGCAGCATGGAGGCCCACACTTGTAATCTCAGTGCTCAAGAGGGTTAGACAGGAGAAGTGCCAGGAGTCAGAGCCCAGCCTGGGCAAGAGTGTTCATGCTTGGCTTTGAGAAAAATCAAGTTGGCCATACCCCAAGGGCCCTACAGGGCCTGCATCTGTTGGTGGCCGTATCTGAACAACACATCCTCCACACTGTAGGCAGTTTCACTGGCTAGAACATTCTTTTATTGTGTCTTGACTGATGTCTGTAGACATAGTAATATGCTATATTTTAAAAACTATAAATGTAAGTTCTTTCTGCTTGCCTCCCTGACATCTTTGGTGCCCTATTCCTGAGTATCCCTTGGCCATGGGAGAATAAATTGTGTGGTCAAAAGACGCAAACGGAAGGCCAGTTCCTTCTGGAACCCTCACAAGGCCCCCATCCCCGCAAATCAGGCCATTTCTTTCTCCCACTTCAAAGGCCAGGCCAGACCTCAAATGCTAGAATAATGCTTTTGGAACTTTCCCTCAGCTATTGCTCAATACACTTTTAAAAATGTTCAATTTCTTCTTCTACTTTTGCACCTAAGATGTTTTATCACATATTTAGTCATATGTATATATATGATATACAACATCAACATTTTAATTCTAGGAGTTTAATTTATTCATATTATATAAATGTTCTCTTTATGACCCAACCAGAAAGACCAAATCCTTATTGAAAGCTAAATTAGTAATCGACTCGGATAGTGTGGCTTCAAGTTGTTAAATCCACATAAGGGCGTTAATCCATATCCTGTGAATAACTTTCTAACTTCGGAATTAAAACTCAAAGCCAGCTCTGTGATTGACAGGGAAGCATACATAGAAAAGCCATGTGTTTGCTTCCTGGACGAGAAAGAATCTTTCTCGGTGATTCTCCCCAGAAAACTTTTGCCTTTGATTCATTGGACTCCCGTCAGGATATTTACACACTAGCACTGTTCTTTTGACTGACATGCCCCTCCACAAACAATTTTTATACTGCTTACTCAATGCACTTGTAAAACTGAGGCACAGAAAGAGCCAGAGCTTCCTTTCCCTGTGTCGAAGCTCACTCTATCTCTACCTATATAATAGAAGACAGATGATGGATGGATGGAGGCCAATTAGTAGACAGCTGGATAGACAGACGATAGTCAGAGAGATAGGTAACAAATACAGATAGATGACAGATAACTTGATAGATGATAGACATACACGCCTCTCCCATAAGGAATAAGAGGAACTTATGTCACGTAAGTCTAAATTATCTTCTCTATTTTTTTCATGTAGCCTCCCTGTCACAAAACTTCTAGAAAGAACTATTAATTTCCCCCTCTTTTCCTTCTCTCACTTCATTGCTCATCTTTCAGTATCTGGTATAAAGTCCCACTAGGAAGTGATGACCACTGACCATAAATAGCTCACCTTTAACGTCTTCTTTTCCATTGTCAAAGCACTAAATAATTGCCGTCTTTGGGCCAATGACACTGTTGACTAATCCCTTTCCTGGATTTGGTCTTTCCTGTATTTTCTTGCAGTCCTCTTTCCTAGTCAGGTTCTCACTCCCCAGACTTCCTTTTTGTCTTTGCACTGTTGCTAGGTTCTCCATTTATTCTACTCCCTCTCCTTTCCCCACCCTCCTCTTTCTCCCCTCTCCTTTCCTTGTCTGTCTCTGCCTCTCTGACTCTGTCTCTGTCTCTCCTTCTCTCTTTCTCTTTCTCTCTTTCTCTCTCACACACACATCTCCAGATTTATATATTAAATGCCTGGCCTTTTCCACCTGAATGAAAGCAAATTCACCATCTTTCCCTGCCCCCAAAATTGTATTCCTCCTAGGTTTGATGAAGCTTGCAACATGTGCCAACTGTCAAAGATAAGCAAACAAAAATACATTTGTGTATCTTTGCTGACCACCTCTTCACAGCCTCCCCTTCAGGTACCAGTTCTGACTGTATTTCTCAAGTATTCCTCACATTTGCTCTTCCCAGTCACCCTGCTGCTGTGTTGGGTTCAATTGTTCCCGTCTACACTGCAGCAGCAGCTCCATTGGTCACCACTCATGCAGTCTCAAATGATCCAGGCTCGCTTAAGACCCCTCAAATGCTCTCGCTGCCTAAGCAACAACTGGACATGGCAGGAGAGTCCAACAGTCAGTGACAGAAGGTGCCAGAAAGAGATGGCCGTTCACGTGCTCCTTCCTCCTCAGAACGAGTAAGACGAACACATGGTTGCAAATTCCTGTGCTGAGTTGATGGGGAGCGAGCAGAGAGCAGGCAGCATGCAAGAGAAATGGGCTGAGGGGAATTGCGCTCTAGGAAGCATCAGTCTAAAGAAGTGCGCAGGGTAATGTTTCCTTTGACTGGAGTCCACTGTAGACTGATCTAACAGAAGACGGGCCAGATATTCAGGAACCAATGATTGTACAGACATCATGACAATGGAAATGACTGTTTCTCTTACTCCCAGGAGAAGATAAATAGGAAGATTTGGAAATGAAGTCCATGAGAAAGAGGATAAAACGTGCATGTAATAATAGCACGACGTGGAAATGCTTTGTATGTAAAATACACAAAGGTACCGTCCGTACCTTCGGACTCTACATCAGGTAGGATAATTTCAGTGATCACCAAGAATTAAGGTAAAATCATAGAAGACAATCCCTCCATGCCTAGAGAAAGAGATATCCACCCAGATACAGGATGCCTACAGAATACCAAGTAGATGAGACCAGGAAGGAAATTCTCCATAACACATTATAGTTAAAACATTAAAAACACAGAATAAAGAAAACACATTGAAAACTGAAAAAAAAAGTCAGGTCACATTTATAAAGGCAGGTCCATTACAATAACACTTGATTATTGAACAGAGACCTTTAAGATATAAGGGCCAAAATGTCCGTCATGTCCTCCCAGGAGCCTACCCTGACTTAGGCTTCCAGCTTGTCACAGAGATGTCCCCACCCTCAGTTTCTCTTTTCTCTACAGCCTTCTGTCCTCTCACCTTTTCACTCCTCGGGTCTGATCTCCACCCTCTTAACTCTCTGTGCCCCCTGTCCTACCTTGTTCCCTCTCTTCAGCCATTACCTCTGTCTGGTCTCCCCTTCTGAGTGAGATTTATGCATCCTCACTCAGTTCTTCCTTGTTATTAATCTTCTTTTTGGGTCTGCTTATCTTGTACTATATGGCTAAAATCTACATATAAGTGAGTACATACCATGTGTGTCTTTCTGGGTCTGGGTGACCTTACCCAGGATGATCTTTTCTAGTTCCATCCATTTGCCTGCAAATTTCATGTTTTCCTTGTTTTTAATGGCTGAGTAGTATTCCATTGTGTAAATGTGCCACCATTTCTTTATCCATTATTCAGTTGAGGGACATCTAGCTAGCTTTTAGATCACTTTCCCCTGGTGGGACTGCCTTGCCAGGCCAGAGGGGAAGAGGACACAGTCAGTCCTGATGCACTTGTTGAGCTGAGTGGATGGGAAAGGGAGCTCCTCTTTTCTGAGGAACAGGGGAGGGGGAAAGTGAGAGAGAGAGAGAGGGGGTAGAACTGTGAGGGAAAGAGGGAAGGGGCTACAGGGATGCAAAGTGTATAAAATAAATGAGAAAAAAAAGATATAAGGGTCAGGAAAGGTGTATCCCAAGTCCTCAAAGAAAACAGGGAACAGGACAAGAGCATATCACAAAGAGCCTCTGAAAGAGTCCACCCAGCAGAGTATCAAAACATATGCTGAGGTGCTATGTCCCCTCGTAGGTCCACCATACTCCACAGAAGGCCACACATCCAGGACAGCATAGGCAGAGAAGTCGGCCATGCTGGGTTTTTAAAAACAGGACACAAATGGGTGGACCTGGGAGACGATGGGAGATGAAGGAAGGGTGACTATGACTGACATACATTATTCAAACTTTTCAGAGAGCTAGTGAGAAATTACAGAAGAAAATGCTGTTAAGTTCATGTGACTGTTTTGTTTCTTTGGTTTCTGGGAATTGAGTGTTTACATTTGTGTACAGGTATAGGTATTTGCCGGCCGGTTTCCCTGACTGGCACTTGTGGATCGTTCCAATTTAGAGAGTCTCACTTAGGGAAGCTCCTCAAAAAACCTCTGATTGTTTGCCTATGTTCCCCTCTTCTTTTCCGCGTGTTGTCACGTCCTGCTTTGTTTTTACTCTGCTTGCGTTCTTGGCTATCACCAGACCTTATCTTTCAGATAATTATCTGGTCACACCAACCTTAGGAGTAATGTTAAATATATTGTTTTTATTAAATAATGTTTCAAGCTTTTTTGACATAAGATCTCATTTCATAGCCCAGGTAGATATATAACTTAATATACAGTCCAGGCTGACCTTGAGCTCATGGTGGACCTCCTGCCTCAGACTCCCCAAGCTCTGGAATTACAGGTGTGAGCTACTATGCTGTTTTGCTAAGTCACTTAAAAAAAAAAAAAGAAAGAAAAAACTTCCCTTATTCAGAATTTTTGTTATAACCATCTATTTGGACACACTGTTCTCCTTTAGATCTGCAAGGAGATTCAGTGTTTGAAATTTTAAATGTGCATTTTATGCCTCACCTTACCTTCGTGAGCTTGTTCTGCTAATCTTGGCTTGCGTTTCACCACCATTAATATTTTTTAAATATTTTTTCTTGGTTTAATGTTTATGAACATCTATGAATGATGGGCTGAGATGGCAGGTGTAGAAGCTTGGTAAGAATTACCCTATGAGCACAGGATGTGGTAATTTTTAACCAGTGGGCTACTTTCTTGCTTCCTAAGTAACAGTTAAATTTCATATTGTCTTGTTTGCATTTTAATAGAAATCATGTTATACAGATACTGCCACTCATCCCCTGGTTTAGTACATTTGTAAGACACGACAACACTGAGAACACATTACTTAAATAAACCTATTTTCTGTTGCTGTGCTATATAATACAACATGAATTGACTGTTGTTCTAATGTTCATTTTCCTCTAGGTAGACGCTTGAGATCTTTATTTTTTTTTCGTTTATTTTTGCTGTGATAAAAATAATGGTTCAATAATGATTTGACAACAGCAAAGTCAAAATCTACTCTTAGCAAACCTCACCTTTTCACATTTAGGATGGTAATTTGGGTCGTGCTACATTTTTATAGAAATTAATTCTTCAGAAGACATTTAGTGGCGAGAGTCTTTCGGAGAAATTGGGCACTGTGAAGTAAAGGTGTGAGAGAGGTGGGCACACGCCTAACATCACGGCTGCCTGGGAGGGAGGCTGAGGGAGCGGATCCCAAGACCTGCCTGTAAGCTGCGGTCAAGCTTGGCAACCGAGACTCCGTCTCTACCGACTGGCTCAGTAGTAGCGCACCTTCATAGCACCCATGAGACCCAGACTCCGCCCCAGCGCCACAAAAACAGAACAAGGCCGAAGACGGATATCTGAAGAAAAATAACAAAATGCACAGATGAAAACTAAAATAACTAACGAACAGATTCTTCCAACACATGAAGAAACTTTGGATCTGGCCATTAATGTTTAGTGACCTTTTCAGGGACACCCTGTCGTTCCTGCTGCCGTAACCCTGGAAAAACAGCCAAGGGCCCCCGGTTTGTCCTCCCTGTAAGCAACAGAAAGTGGAACGTCAGCGTTCTCGTCTCAGCAAGGCTACATTGCCGGTACCGTTGCCTAGGCTCATGTGAGATCTTTCCAAGAAGGAAGCAGAGCCGGAAATCATTTTAGCATAAATGTTTAGCCTTCCTTTTCTCCCGGGCCAGTCTCACCGAGGGCGAGTTCGGGTAAATCTGCAGCTGGTGCTGATACTACTCAAGCGCTCAGAAGTTCTAGAACACGCCGGTTTGCAAGCCCTTCTACCTTGGCATTTTCGATGCAGGGACAGAGCGCCCACGCCGCGCTGGCCTTCACGTCTGGGTGTGGGTTTTTGAGCAGGGACCACAGCAAGCGGACTCCGTCTAAGCGGTCGATTATCCTGTGGAGGAGCCAGAAACAGCCGTGTCAACTACGACCTGCAAACGGGTGGGAAAAGGCAAGCAGCTGCCTAGTCGCACAGTTCCAGCTTTCCCCAGGCATTCTGCTGGGGTCTCTTTGGATCAGGACTCCCAGGACAGGAGAAACCACACACCATTGAGTGCTGAAGCCCTCTGATTTTAGTTTCAGTCCTCCTGACTCAGAAAGCACGCTGAATGACAATTAGGATTCGTGTAATCTCAAATCAAGCCACACAATGTCTTAATTAGCTGTTCCCAGACTGTTAACTCTACGTAAAAATACTGTTTTGTTTTTTCCCCACATAATAACATCTAAAGCCTCTCCAAAACAAAGCATGCGTACCTCAGAGTTGTGGACACACCCTTTTTATTTGGTCTCGGTTTAATTGACTCACCTAAGGTCTGACATATTTGAAACTCCTGCAGTCCTAATATAGCATTAGGGATTAAAACCGTCACGCCGCAGTGCAGCTTTTGCTGGGCACGGATAACACATAACTGCTTTTCCATGTGCTCCCTTCCCAGCAAGCCTGGTACAGCGACAGGGTTGTAATTACTTAAACACACTGTAATCAAAATATCTTCATGACTAGCTGAAAGATGAGTTATCATCCGAGCCATCTCCGCGCCATCTGTCTTCTGTTTATGTATCAATCAGCCCAGCGAACAGAACCTTGCAATAAGGTCCACGGCGTACTGGGGGCGAGGGAGAAGGCCAAACGAACCTTAACATCCGTCACAAACACGGCTTTGTTCTGAGATGCAGGAAACTCAGAACGGATGGAGAGAGAGATAAGGGCCATCACAGTCCCTTTGACTTGTACGCCCCAGTTCGGTTGAATACATGCAGCATTTAGCCCCAAAAAGAGTAAATTCGGCCAGCTTTTAAAATGCCATTGGAGTCCTTCCTTTACTGTTGACATTCTAAGAAATCTACGTTTCTTGATTACTTGAGATGAGTTTGGCAGGGCGGAAACCTGCATAATCCAACAGTTCGGGGTGGGGGGAAGGTTACGGGCAGTTTTGTGTTATGGGTGATGCTAACAGCCTATGGTAAGCTAGAAACCGCCTCTTTTTTTTTTTTTTCCTTTTTTTTCTTTTTAGAAAAGGAATCTTTAGAAAATACCTTCTCCTACTGAGATCACTCAAGTTCGGTTTTCATCCACCCAAGTCAGGTGGCTCTCAGTTGCATGCCTGAAACTCTAGCTTTAGGGGATCCTCTGTTCTCTTCTGGAATATACCTACCCCCCAAACACATAGGTATATATGTAATTTTTAAATTATTTAAAATTAAAAGAGAGGAAAGTAATCCAGGAAGCCATTCTATGTCAACCTCCGACCTCCAAATGCACACTTACATGCACACATGTAGAAACATGCATATACACTTTACACAGGCACACACATGTAACTAAGACATCATTTTCCCCCAGAAAAATGTTTACAGTTACCTACAAAATTTGGCTGTTTGTTGTAAAAGGGGATCCATTGTTCCCTCTTTCCCTCCGTAGCCTCAGAAATCCATCAGCTGCTTAGTTACAAGAAATAAGGGTCATGATGGTTTACTGGTGTCTTAAAACAGATGCCAAAACCATCTGCACTCACGGGAACTGAGTCAAGTTAGACCCCCCTACCCTCCACCCCTCCCACTCTCCATCTTCAGCGGGAAGTCACTGACCCTCACAGCCTCGGTCCCTACGTCTGTCCCTCTGTCGTCTGTCCCTTTGTCACCTGCTCTGCCGCAGAGCCTGCACACCTTGGCTTGATGGGCCGGCTTCTCTCCACTCCTGTCCCTACTACGCGCCCCATGCTCAGAGCTTCTACACAAGCTCCCTGTGACCCAGGGGTGCTCCTGACCCCACACCACCTTGCTCCAGGGTCCATCAACCTGCTGAGCAATTCACAATGAAAGGGTCCTTTCGGGACTAAACCATCTCTGATGGCTCTCTGTTGCCCGAGTGGTATTAATTCAGTGTTTTGTTTTTGTTTTGTTTTGCTTTTCAAGAAACTGATCTAGCCCTTCCAATTCTCTCATCCGAACGACTGCTCATAAAACTCCGTGACTGCCTATAAGCTCTAAGGACTGGGCATTTGGAAGTAATAAATACATCTAACTCTCATTAGCAGGATTTGCTGTGTTCTCAAAAGTCATCACAAACCTCACATGAGCAAATATTGAATGGCTGATGCAAAGAGGCTCCTTCTTATGAGCCGCTGGCCCAAGCATTTTCACTAATTGCTGGATGAATCCTGTTCTATGTACATCTTAAAATAATAGCTACTGAATAAACGGTACAGCACTCAAACAAAACTCATCAGATGTAAGTATTTGAACGGGACAGTACGGCTTTCTGGTGCTTACAGATCCTGGATATTGCTTCAGGACTCTTCTTTAGGGGCATCTGATGACATCGTCACCACCAATCCAAAGCACAAAAGGGCACTGGCATGTCATCAATTGGCCACCAACAGAACATCTGTCTACTGGATAAGAACTGAAGCAAGAGGGCAGGTTACAGCTGGACATTGCAGGGCCCACCTGTCACCATCAGCACTGGGAGGCTGAGGCTGGGGGTGGGGACATGAGACCCACATAGTAATAAAAGCTGAATCAAGGTAAGGTAAATAAATTAAATAGTCCTATATCCCATAAGGAAATAGAAGCTGTCATCAAAATTTCCCATCCAAAAAGAGCCCAGGCCAGATGGTTTCAGCCCATAATTCTACCAGACCATCAAAGAGCTAAGACCAATACTCTTCAAAGCATTCCACAAAATAGAAACAGAAGGAACATTACCAACCTCATTCTATGAAGCCACAGTCACCTTGATACGTAAACTTTACAAAGACCCAACAAAGAAAGAGAACCTCAGACCAATCTCACTTATGATCATTGACACAAAAATACTCAACAAAGTACTTGCAAACCGAATCCAAGAACACATTAAAGATATCATCCACCATGACCAAGTGGGCTTCATTCCAGTCATGCAGGGGTGGTTCAATATGCCGAAGTCCATCAATGTAATCCACCACATAAACAAACTGAAAAGAAAAAAAAAACCCACATGATCATCTCCTTAGATGCTGAAAAAGCATTTTTCAAAATCCCAAACAAAATGACAGCCTACAGAGTGGGAAAAGATCTTCACCAACCCTATATCTGACAGAGGGCTAATATCTAGAATATATAAAGATCTCAAGAAGTTAAACAGCAACAAACCAAGCCATCCAATTAAAAATAGGGTACAGAACTAAACAGAATGCTCAACAGATGATTATTAAATAGCAGAAAAACACTTAAAGAGAAACCACTCCTAGGCATATATCCAAAAAATGCTCAAGTATACAACAAGAGCATTTGCTCAACCATGTTTATAGGAGCTTTACTTGTAATAGCCTGAAGCTGGAAACAACCCAGATGTCCCTCAGTTAAGGAATGGATACAGAAATTGTGGTACATTTACACAATGGAATACTACCCTCAGCAATTAAAAACAAGGAAATCACGAAACTTGTAGGCAAATGGTGGGAAATAGAGAAGATCATCCTGAGTGAGGTATCCCAGAAGCAGAAAGACACACATGGTATATACTCACTTATAAGTGGATATTAGACATATAATATAGGATAATCATACTGAAATCTGTACACCTGAAGAAGCTAATCAAGAAGGAGGACCCTGGGTAAGATGCTCAATCTTCATTCAGAAAGGCAAATGGGACAGACATCAGAAGAGGGAGAAAATAGGGAACAGGACAGGAGCCTACCACAGAGGGCCTCTGAAAGATTATATCTACCATGGTATCAAAGCATATACTGAGACTCATAGCCAAACTTTGGGCAGAGTGCAGGGAATCTTATGAAAGAAGGGGGAGATAGAAAGACCTGGAGGGGACAGCAGCTCCACAAGGAGAGCAACAGAACCAAAAAATCTGGGCACAGAGGTCTTTTGTGAAACTGATACTCCAACCAAGGACCATGCATGGAGATAACCTAGAACTCCTGCACAGACGTAGCCCATGGCAGCTCAGTGTTCGAGGGTTCCCTAGTAATGAGAACAGAGGCTGTCTCTGACATGAACTCAGTGGCTGGCTCTTTGATCACCTCCACCTGATGGGGAGCAGCCTTACCAGCCCACAGCAGAAGATGATGAACCAGTCCTGATGAGACTGATAAGCTAGGGTCAGATGGAAGGGGAGGACTACCTCCCCTATCATTGGACTGGGGGAGGGGCATAGGAGAAAAGGGAAGGAGAGTGGGATTGGGAGGGGATGGAGGAGAAGGTTACAGCTCCGATATAATGTGAATAAACTGTAATTAATAAAAATAAAATTAAATTAAAAAGAGATGCTCAATGCCCTTAGTCATTTGGGAAATGCAAATCAAAATGACCCTGAGATTCCACCTTACACCCATCATAATGGCTAATATCAAAAACTCAAGGAATGACGCATGCTGGAGAAGATGTAGAGAAAGGGAAACCCTCCTCCATTGCTGGTGGGAATGTAAACTTGTGCAACCACTTTGGAAATCAATCTGGCACTTTCTCAGACAATTAAGAATAGTGCTACCTCAAGATCCAGCTATACCATTTATAGGCATGTACCCAAAAGATGCCCCACCATTCAATAAGGACATTTACTCAACTATGTTCATACCAGCTTTATCATAATAGCCAGAATCTGGAAACACCCCAGATGTCCCTCAACTGAGGAATGGATGCAGAAATTGTGGTACATTTACACAATGGAATACTACTCAGCAATTAAAAACAAGGAAATCATGGAATTTACAGGCACATGGACGGAACTAGAAAAGATCATCCTCAGTGAGGTAACCCAGAAGTAGAAAGACACACATGGTAAATATTTACTTATAAGTGGATGTTCACTATATAATATAGGATAAACACACTATTTGATCTATAGACCTAAAGAAGCTAAATAACAAGGATGACCCTAGGGAAAAATGCTTAATTCTCATTCAGAAGGGCAAACAGGATAGACATCAGAAGTAGAAGACAGGGAAGAAGACAGGAGCCTTCTACAGAGGACCTCTAAAAGACTCCACCCACCAGATGCTGAGACCCATAGCTAAACTTTGGGCAGAGTGGAGGGAATCTTATGGAAGAAGGGGGAGACAGAAAGACCTGGACGGGACAGGAATGCCACAAGGAGAGCAACAGAGCCAAAAAAAAACTGTTCTCAGGGTGACCTGCAGAGACTGATGAATCAACCAAGGGCCATGCATAGATATAACGTAGACCCCCTGCTATGATGTAGCCCGTGGCAGCTCAGTCTCCAAGTGGGCTCCCTAGTAAGGGAAGCAAAGGTTGTCTCTGACATGAGACACAGAGAAAGAGGATCCAGACAATCCTGATGAGACCTGATAGGCTAGGAGAGGAGGAATTCCTCTATCAGTGGAATGGGGGGTGGGGGGAAGGAAAGGAGAATGGGACTGGGAGGAGACAAGGAAGGAGGCTACAGCTGGGATACAAAGTGAATAAACTGTAATAAATAATACAAATAAAAATTGTAATTAAAGAAAAAAATTTAAAAATGCAAATAAATAAAATGACATGTTAGATGCAAAGTGAGTTGGATATTATGAGCTTAAAACCCTTAATATACTTTATTATTCATAGACTGCCTTAGCAATTTATGCAAAGCATTGTCAAAATTTTAATAACTATTTCTCAAAAAAAAAAAGAAGAAGAAGAAGCAACTGAGTGAGGAGAGTGTAGGCAACATGCAGCAGCCTGGAGTGGAGCATTGGGGTCTGAACAGCGTGAGGAAGACAGAAACAATAGGAAATCCCCGTGGCTGAACGGGAAACTCAGAAGGAACATGCCTGAACAAGCCATCACGGTAGTCATGATCTGAGCGTGCAGTGTCTCCCCGGGGCATGGCCGATGAATGGTCAGAGGTGGGGACTGGGGAAAGTGACCAGGAGTGCTCTGGCATAATTGGTGCATAGCCAACTGCTGTGTTTGTAATGTGACAGCATTATTGGGAGGTGGTGGAGGCTAGGAAGTGGGGCCTCATTGGAGAGATCAGATGACAAGGGGTATATTCTTAAAGGGCTAGCCGTGTCTAAAGATTCTCTCTTCTCTCTCTTCCTTTCTCGGTCGCTCCCTTTCTTTATGTTTCCTGGCTCCACTAGCTAAGTCCCTTGCTCCACCGTGTGTCCTGAGCCAATCTGCTGGATTTCACAACAGCTTAAAAACCAGTGGAGACGGTTATGGAACCTGAGAGCCAAAATAAACTTTTCCACTTTTAAATTATTTTTCTCAGGAATTTTGTCACTGCAACAGAAACCTGAATAACTTGAGGGTGAGTCAGTGTTCCAGAAGAGCGAGTAGAACACATGCAAAAGGGGGGGGGAGCTGCGGATGATGGAAACCCTGGGAGTGCAGGAAAATGAAGCGAGCGAGGAGCAGGTAAGACAGAGGAGGGCTCATGCTGGCCAAGGGAAAGAATCGCAGAAGAAAACACTACAAATACATCTATAACTGTGATAAAAAAAAAAGCACAAGTCCTTTCTGAGGAGTTTGTAAAATAAAGTATTTAACCAATATAAAGAAAAATCAAACAATACATTTATCTGGCCCAGCTTAACGCTTATTTTTGTTGTTTTATTTAGTTGGGGTTGAACCCCTAGGCCCTGCCTACGGAAGTGTGCTACCACGCAGCCACATCCCTTCCATAATCACGTCAGAAACGATACACGAAACTACTGAAGAATATATACATTTCCATAGGGCAAGTATATATTTACCAAAGTAGACCAGATCCCTGGGCAATAAAACTAAAACTGAAAGGAAAAAAAGCCTGAGATCACAGAAAATGTATTCACTGCCTTTACTGTTTTCAGCAGAAATTGGTAACAATGTGGCAGATGCAAAATACTGAAACTTTTAGAAATTAAGCAGTAGCTGCTAACTTTCATGTACAAGGAAAAAAACAAAGGGAGTATCAGAGAGATCAAACAGAAATGTCCAGGCCTGTGTTTATTACAGCGCTTGTACAATGGTTAACTATGAAACCAATGTAAGTCTCCATCAGCCGCCAGGGAAGACTATTCCACCATAAAAAGAATGGAAGCCTGCAGTGTTTAGCAACATAGATGGAAATGTGGGGAATTATATTCAGGGAAATAAGACAGTTGAAACAAGATATTATTTGGTCTCAGCCATATATAGAAAAACAACTGAAAATGTTCCCTTCATGCAAGTGAAGAATAGAATAGTGATTAAATAGGGCATGCGGGAGAGGATACAGGGAGGTCAGATGACGGGTACCAAAATACAGTTAGTTAAGAGTAAGCTCAAGCGTTCAGTGAGGTGTCTGTCATTTACAACAATTCAATATGCATTTTAGAAAAAGGAAAGCTTCTTTCTGTTCAAATCTTCCAACACAAGGAAATGATACATATTCAGTAGACGGGAGTAACTACCAGGACACAGGTCTGGAGAGGTGGCTCAGTAATAAGGAACACTTGTTCCTGAAGAGGACCCAGTTTGGGTTCCTAGTTCCCATGCCATAGCTCACAAACATTTGTAACCCAAGTTTCAAGGGAAGTTTTGATTTCTTTAGAAACTCTGTTGTGCTATGCAAACATGTTTTTGTTTTAATCCCAAGTGTGGGATATAGGGCTGTCTTATAGTTTGTCCAGAGCTGGGAACAGCCTTGTGTGGCTTGGTGAGGGGCGTGGTTCTTGCCAGCTGCAGACTGTTGGATCCAGAGCGCAGAGAGAGGAAGGGAGCGCTTCAAGGAAAGGGGAGGGCTGCTGGTTCTGCAGGTGCTGTTGCTGGTTTGCTGGACTGATGGATACCCTGACTACCAAGACTGGAGTTGCCCCAAGGAGGTGAATCTAAAGAGGTCTACAACTCCTGCCCCTTCAACCTTCTCTCTCTCCTACCTGGGGTCAGGGGGCTGGAGGAAAGGTAGAGGCATAAAAAGCCAAAATAAAATAAAATAAAAAGCAGCGCCTACATTTAACACTTTTTTAAACTCCACATGCACCAAGCACACATGTGGTGCACAGACATTCATCCCAGCAAAACACTCAAGTACAAAATAAAGTTAATCTCAAAAAATATTTAAAAAAATTATTATCCTGACTTCATCACTACATTTTTTGGGGTCATCATACTAACCTCATAAACATTTACAATTATTATATGTCCACATATTTCTCTAACCTTAAGGATTTTAAATAGAAAATAATGGTGAATATTTTGAGTTAGATGAAAATTAAAACAGACCCGAAATTTGCAGAAGATCCTAAAATAACACATAGAGGAAAACGCAAAACTTTAAATGATTATGTAAGAAAGAAAAATGATGTAACAATATAGCTTCTACCTTAAAGAACCAGAAAAGGAAGCAAAAAATTAAGGCAAAATTAACAACAACAACAAAAAACTAACAAAAACAAAATCAACAAAGTCAACGAAGAATGCAATTACTAAATTACTAGAGTGGACTAAGTATTGACAAGTCTATTCTGTAAGGGGCCAGAGAACACACATTTCAGGTTTCTTCGTGACATGCTTCTGTCATAAGTTCTCTTTTGTTTTGCAAAATTGCATAGAATGCAGCAGTCACATACAAGTCACTTTGTTTTTAAGCTGGGTACTTGCCAGGGTAGATACGCCCACTGCTGCCATAGTGGTGCAGCTCCTTGGGGTGTGACCAGCCTCTGTGTGGTAGGCTCTCTCCACAGGACAGAGCACACGTCTGGCAGCCTCAGCCTGTGTCGTGGGTCTAAGAAGAACGTACTATCATTTCCCTCAACTGATACCCTGTCAAGCAGTCTTTTAAATGTTTATGTTTACACCCATACAGTGCTCAGCCTGGGGCAGAGACGCACATTCTTTTTTTCAGAGGGTGATAGCTAATGTAGACACTCCTATCAGGCCAGACTGCTGAGAATAAACGACTATTGAGCACTCAGCCCAAAACGGGATATCTATATCAAGCAGACACGCACGCACAAGGGCACACATATACACTAGACTCGGGAAAAATCATGGAAGGAGGCATGGAGACATCTTAAAAGCCAAAGGATGGCAGGAAGTGTCATGAAACTGTCATCTAGATAGGACACAGCCATTGTAACCGCGGACATGAGGCAGCTCTGGATACCTGCATAAGATTTAGGCTTCCAACTTCCCATCCTGAATAGAGAAAGCAGCCATGAGCCCCCACCTGTCTGGAAGGTTGTTTTTGACTTAATAATTGAATAAAGAGGAGCTGCCATTTTATTTAACAGTGTAGCCACTGGAGTTCAGTTGGGTTTATGTAGAAAGGAGAAGAGATACCAGAGGATAAAGTGGGGAACTGTCATCATAATATGTTGTATACGTACTTGAAATTGTCAAAAACCAAAAAAAGGCAAATGGGTTGTGAGCCTTCCAGATAAGGGAGAGAGAATAAGCAATTCATGCTAATAAATTAAGCGAATAAAATGAACATATTTCTTGAGAAACAGAAGTTACCAAGACTAACCCAAGATAAAGTAGAAAACCCACATCTAATAAAGAAAATAACTCATAATTTACAAAATCAAACACTGGTAAATTACATCAAATATTTAAGTAGTGAATAATCATGTGCAAATTCTATCAGAAATAAGGAGAAAATTGTTTTCTCAGCATCACCCACTTAATACAGAAACAAAAACTTTGACCAACTAGCATAGAAAATAAAATGAACCAAAACACCCATGTGTAAGCACAAGATACAAAGCACCATCAAACTGGACGCAAGAAAATGTGAAGAGGACACTATGCTGTGTGGTCAGTGTGTGATGGTTGGCAGAAGTTAGAATCATCTATCTTGCCTCCACAAGACAGAGTCGTAGCCTGAAGGACATCTTTTTCATTACTTATTGTCGTGGAAAGGCCCTGTCCATTGTGGGTGGCGCCACCCCAGGCTGGTGGTCCTGGGTTCTACAGGAAAGCAGGCTGAGCAGGTCGTGAGGAGCAAACCAGAAAGCAGCACCCTTCCATGGCCTCTGCATCAGTTGCTCCCCCACGCTCTCACCCTAACGTCCCTGGATGGAATAAACCCTTTTCCTAAGCTGCTTTTGCTTGAGGTGTTTTGTCATAGTGATAGAAAAGTAGCTAAGACAGCGGAAGCATGGAAGATGGGCTCAACTTTTCAAAAACTAATCAACAGAGCAAAGTAAAAAGGATCTGACCATCTCAGTAGAGGTACAAAAAAAATGCATTTGTGATTTACAAAACAAAAACAAAACTGACACTAAGCATACATGGAAATTTGAGCACTATAAAAGACAGCAACAAAACACAAATATACAATGGCACACAAAATGTGAACATTCATGATTTCTCCTCCAGGTCAGCAACAGCTAAGAAAGGCTTGCTCTCACTGCACAGAAAATAAAGTTCTGGACTTTTTGGTAAGACAAGAAAAATAAAGGCAAATAGTGAGGGTATGAAAGGCGTGCACACTGGTGAGGGTTGGGAAGCAAACTGCCATTATTTGTAGATAATGTGATTTAATGTGCAGGCAATTATGGCATGTGCCAAGAATGATCAAAGCTTACACTGACTGGGGAAAGATTTTAAATAATTACTAATCACGATAACATAATAGATACTTAGAAAAGTATTAAAAATGCGTATTTTCTACATCATTTTCTATATTAATAGCTATAAAATGAAACATTCAGATGAATGGAGATACTAGACACATGTTCACAATCGCAATAGCATCCTAGGAAAAGAGTGGAAGTGCCTTCACTTTTGCCCTCTGCAGCCTGGGCAGCAGACGACGGTGAAGGGAACCTAACCATTTGAAGAGCATCACTCTGGGAGGCACCTAGTGTGGCCCAGCTATGTCTCCAAGGTCGGAAGTGAGTTGACCTGAGGCAAAAGCAGCTGCCTTACCCAGCACAAGAAAAGGTATCACCGAGTGCCAGGCCGAGAGATCAAACGCTCCTGGCAAAGAAGGCAGCTGAATCTTGTCTGTTGCAGACTCGGACCTGGATTTTCTGAATGGGCAGCAGCTTACCCCACAAGGGAGTCTGCTGTGGTACCCAGTCCATCTTAAGGGTTCCAGCTATTGGTCAGAATGTGCTCTGGTTTCAAATTTTATTTTATTTTATTTTTTACATTTCTCAAAATTAATCAATAATCCCTAGAAGTTATTATAATTGTATTTTATAAAAATTAAGATAAAATGATACAAAATTTTATCTAGAAATCCAAACATAGCCATAGAATACCTGCAAACTGATTGTAAGGAAACCGGAGCACAGCTGCATGAGGCCTTTCTTCCTAACCAGTCACTTCACAACCAAGGCGCCAAGTCAGGGTCACAAATGAGACTGGGAGACCTGGAGCTTGAGTGAAATATTAACTTTGACCTTTTCCATTTAAAGTGGAAAACAAACAAACAAACAAACAAAAACAAAACAGCTCATTTCTAAGTTATAAAGCCCACTAGCAATAAAATTAAAAAGCAATAACTTCAACTTCATCAAATTACAAATTGCCATTCAAAAGACAGCCTGAGTGTGCGTCCAGACTATCTCAGTGACTTATTCAAATTAGCACGGAAACTACAAAAAAAGGATTTCCATGTGGGTAACAGGGAAGTTACTCCATATCATTATCAGAGAATAGAAAGGAGCCCCACAGGCAGCAACCATTTCATCCAAGTAGACTGCTCTGAAAGAAAACTGACAGTCTGGTGCTTGATACTGGGAGGAGAGCAAAAATCCACAACCACTTCCTAACAATCTACTCCGCAACAGAAAGGCTCACTGAGATGTGCAGAAGCGAGCCAGAGATCAAGCAGGCGCTTACTAGGTCAGCATGAAAACTAATTTAACCATCAGCGGTAGCCCTTCAGGGGGGAAGCGCATGCTCTGTATGCCCTGTGGGTGGGGGCCAGGTGGATGTACACAGCTGTTCAGACTCATCAGACTGAATCAGCAAAAGACAGCCCGTCATTCTGGAACAAGAAAAACCAGACAAAACCGGCGCCCACGACAGCTTCCTCTCACACGCGCTTGCAGTAGAAATGAAATCAGTCTGTAGCACGGCCTTCTTAAAGACAGCAAGGCACTAAACAGCCAGAAGGACAAGACAGAAGACGGATGTCTGTGGCAGGCCGTGGTGGAGCCAGCAGAGCTGAGGATAGTGTTACCATCCTTTGCTTCATTCCGATAGCTCACTCGTGTGTTCAGCTGCGCGCTGTGCCTTCCTGCCTGCACATCACAGGTTAAGGACTTACTGTTTCTTCACTGTGTCCACAGGTCTTCTTTCACGAGAGGGAGGACCCTGAGTTGGCCGTCTCTGCAGCTGCTGACCTACATGTGTACAACGACTGGCTTGTTTAATGTGCAGAAACGACACCTACTCCCACCTTAAGCTGAACGCGTGCAGCGCTTGTTTGAAAGGAAAATGGAGGCTGGCTGGCTTGCTCAGCGACTGAGTGTGCCTGGGGGACCCGGATTCAGTGTTTAGCACCCACATCCGGTGGCCCACAACTGCCTGGGAATCCAGCCCTAGGGGAATCTGGAGGCCACTTCTGACCACTGCAGACACAAGCACTCACCTGCACACACACAAACAAATAAAATAAAATAAATATATTTTTTTTAAAGATAATGAAATTCTGGCTGGAGAGATGGCTCAGTGGTGAAGAGTACTGACTGCTCTCCCAGAGGACCTGGGTTCAGTTCCCAGCACCCACATGGCAGCTCACAACCGTCTATAAACCTAGTTCTAGGGCCTTTGATGCCCTCTTCTATCCTCTGGGGACACCGGGCTCCCAAGTGGTACACAGACATGAAGTCAGGCAATACACCATACATGTAAATTAAATTAAATAAAAATTAGACCTATGTTTTTGTATTTAAATTTCATCTACATGCTTTTAAAAGCACAGAAATCAAAAATGAAGAAATTGCAATATAAAGAAAAATGTTATGATTACAAACAAGTCATGTACTTGCTGCATGCTTTGTGTAAACCCTAAAAGCTCACAGACACTGGTTTTACAGCAACAAGGGCATCAGGGAAGCCACAGAGGGATTAAATCTCTTCTGGATACATACAAGCATAGTTAGGCATTTTTCCTTTAAAAAGAACAGATAAACCAATGCAAAAGTCGTTTAAAGCCATGTAAACACAGCATAATTATATTTGAACCACAGAACGTAGGAAACTGAAGAGTTCTCCATCCCATCATAGCTTTAATTCTATCCTTGTGTTTGCTGTATGAAGAGGCTTTCACTACCTGATCACATGACACTGGGCCCCGTGACAGTCGGCTCAACAAATACTCATTTCACTATGTATGGGAGGAAAATGCAGGCTGAATTGTGGGAAATTTGTGTGCCAGTTCAGTAAATGAATCCTGGGTGCAACAGACTTCACCATGGGGTCTCCTGAAGAAGGTGACATTTAACTCTTTGCAGAACGCACTTATGTTTGAGAGCTGACCTTTAAGTGTTGCGGTTATTTTGATACAACAGGAAACTCAGAGCATCAGGATTTCAGCAGACTGTGGCTCACGTGCACCAGGCACTTTGTATAAAACATTAAGGACTGAAAAAAAAATCATGAAGAGGTATGGGTTCATAATCTCTTTTTCTTGTAGCAAAGGAAGAAAGGGAAAGAGAAAAAAGAAAGCTCTTTTTACTATTGAAGTTTCTTGGGAACCTCTGAAAATTTGTGTATTTGAAAGTTGGTTTTGTATTACAAGAGACAAATAAATTTTCCTTTCTGCCTTTCTACATGAGCTGCACTTCAGGCCAGCCACCATTGACACCAGAGCAGTCAAACCCAGCACTCACACTGCAAAAACACAAGGCTCACAAAACAGTATGCACGTATATACTATAAATAGAAAATTACTATTTACTGAAAACACTTTCTAGGCACCAAAGAGAATAATTTACAGAATAATTTACAAAGAAAAAAAAAAACTTAGATGAGTATCGAACTAATTTTTTAAATTTCTATTTAATCACAAATAATAAAAATTCCTGAGGGTTATTTTTTTTTTGGTAACTTCATACATGAACACTGTATCCACTGCACTTCATCTCTTCCTTCTTTCCTTCCTTTAAACTCATCCTCTGTCTCTCAAATCCATAACCTCTTCTTTAATTGTCACCATTATTTAAATACGCATGTATGACTATACAGCTTAATGAGCCCATTGAGCATTGTTCATGTGTCATGTGCCCAAGGCTGATCACTAGGACTGGGTACCCAATGTGGAGCTCTTCCCTAGAGGAAACTAATTCTCCGTCTCTCAGCAGCCACTGACAGCCTATAGCTTTTCTTGTAGGGGCAGGGCCATGTCCATGTTGTCATGTCTCCTGGTGTCACGATGCCAGTCTTGTTCAGACAACCGTAAGGCTGGGATTTCATGGGCTCGTTTTCTATGTCACAATGGGAGGCGCTGTCCAGAAGCAGGTGTCCAGGACCTCCGGCAAAGTAACAAGGGCAGCATAGTTTAAATTTAGTGAAAGAGAGTGGGAGCCAAAGACGTTTCAGCTAATCAGGCTCCCATCGAAGCATGCATTTAAAGCCAGTCCTAACCCAATAGTCACCAGTAGCCGCCTTTGATGGCTCTACTGGAGGACAAGCTTTAAATAATTAAAATAAGACCAGCACTTCAGCAAGAACCCAATGGTTAGTATGTGCTGTGTGCCGATATACGGCAGAGCACAGGTTGGAAGAGTAATATCTGGATAATAACACTAATTATCATGTGATAAATCATGGAAGGAGGAAAGGAAATAAAGCAGACCTACGGATTTATTGTACAGATGTGAATAAAAAGATGCCAGCAGGGGCAGCAGTGGCGGCTCAGCTGCTGATGTGTTTAATTCGCGAGCATGAGGACCTGGATTCAGATCCACCTGGCTTCATACAAAATTCAGGAGTGGTGTAACCTGCTCAGGCACGAACTTGGGGAATGAAGACAGGTAGATTCCCACAGGCTTGTCAGTCAGCCAGTCTAGCAAAAGCAGAGAGCTCAAAGTCCAGTGAGAGAATTTGTTGGGGTAAGAACAACTAGAACAAAAACAAATCATCCTAAATAAAAACAACAAATTTTGTAAAGACTATAAACCAGATAAAGAACCACATCAAATTCTACAGAATACAACTAATTTGAAAGTCTGACATTCATTGAGCCCAAATATTTTCGTCCTGTTGATAAACATTTGTGAATGGCTTAATTCACTTACTGAACTAAGTCTTAGTTTAATTCAGCTCTCCAAACAAGACTCACATACATACTGTATACAAAAGATGGGTAAAGTTTACTAAGGAAAAGCCTAGCCTAAGATGTAACAGGCAAGCAAACAATCAGGAAGGCTGCAGTGACATCCTGATGCCATGCAAAGCATAAAACAACTCCAAATATGCAGTAACCAGGAGCCAAGAACAGCAACATGAACGTTAAAAGCCACAACCTACAACAATTAGAATTTATGCACCAAATAATACAGCTTCTGCCTTAAGAAGACAAAGCCACAAGTTAGGAAGGAGGATATAGATGGGAACACAAGCTTGTTAAACCAGTTTCAGTTTTAGAAATCAAACGCACAAAAAATAATGAGTGGAAAGACCTAAGCCACAGGAGCTTTGAAGAAAGGACCTAAAACTCTATAATATGTTGAAAGTTACATTTCTATACCCATGCCAGAGAGTCAAAAAAAAATCCATCCTTTATTAGGACACAAAGAAACCATCAAAAGCTGGAGAGATGGCTCAGTTAGCATGGTGGTTTGAATTAGAACAACCCCTATAGGCTCATATTTGAATATTTAGTTCCCAAATCATGGAACTGTTTGGGAAGGGTTAGGAAGTAGGAAGTGTGGCCTTCTTGGAGGCCGCGTGTCACTGAGAACTTTGAGGTCTCAAAAGTCTCGAGACACCCCCACTTATCTCTCTTGGCTTTGTTGCCTGTGGATGAGGACATAAGCTCTAATTTACTGCTCCGACACTATGCCTGTTGCTGCCATGCTCTTTACCATGATGGTCAAGGGCGGGCACTACCCCTCTGGAACTGTGAGCCCCAGGAAATGTTTTCTTTTAAGAGTAGCCTTGGCCATGGCACCCAAGCAACTAGGACAAGTCATAAAGGTGCTTCTCTTGCAAGGGCTTGAGTTTGATCCCTAGAATCCATGTCAAAAGAAAAACAAGTTGGATGTGTGATGGTGTGTACTCGTAATTACAGTGCTGGAAGGCAGACAGATGAACCCGTGAGGCTTTCTGTCCAGCAAGGCTACTCTACGTGCCGGGGCTTCCAGGCCAATTAGAGATCCCGCTTTAGGAAATGACTCCTAAAGACTGACGCTTGCTAAGGTTGTCTCTGGGCTTTCACGGGCATGCTGTCGTATGCTCACACTGATAGTCACACACGCAAAGGTGCCTACACGTCATACGCACAACAAGAAAGACAAACATAAATTAAGGAAAGTTTAGCATAAACAAATCTGCCTAGTCACAGATATTTTAAGCATCTCAAGGGGACACCTAATCAATATGAAACGTCTGCGGTTATTGTCACGGTACTGAAAAAGTCAATGGAATTTTATAAAAGCGTTTTGTGAGAGGTCTCATGGTTCGGCAACCAGACTGTTATTAATAGGATGGCATTGCTCCCTGCATCGAGAGCTTTCCCTGCACTACACTGCAGTTAGCGAGGCTGCCGAGAGTGTACATGTTTAGACAGTTATGTGACCTGAGTCTAAGCCACAGCCATGAATCACTAACAGGTACAGCTGCTGTTCATCAAACCGAGTTCCTTACCCATGAATTATGTACAATCAGCACAGAAAAGACATGTTTACTGTTTCCTCACATTCAGCTTATGGCTTAAAGAAGCAATAAATCAAAAAACTCTAGCAATAATAGCCATGTCTGAAATATGATGCCAAGAGTAATATTGTTTGGATTTTTACCAGACTTAAAATACTGTCTTCTAAAATTGCCTTAGTGAATTTCTAAAAACACGTGTGGGAAAACCAGAGCACACACAGAAAGTTGCACAAGAAAAGCACTTTAGATACTCTGATCAATTTCTTTCCCTTCCATTTTCTTTTATCTATCAATCAATCTATGATCTATCAATCTATCTACTATCTATCTATCTATCTATCTATCTATCTATCTATCTATCTACCTACCTACCTACCTATCTCTTTCAATACTTTGTCTAGCTTCCCTCACAACTCTAGGCTTATCATTTTCCTTAAAAACTAGACACACTTCACCTTTTACTGCTCTCTTCCTTGTCACTCTTGATTCAGTCACTAGGTCGTGGCTACCCTCGATGCCAATCTCAAGTCTTCATCCTAAGCTTTAGCCATGAACATCAGGTTGGCCAGCAGCCTTGGCCGCGTCGATCCACAGGAATTTCAATATCTACACAACTGCAGCTAAACTCACCATCATTTGTTAGGTAGCAAGTGCCTGCTGAGTGGCTACCCTATGCTTGGGTATGGATCATGTTTCTGATGTATGACTAACAAACTGTCTTCCGGTGTGAGGTTTAGCCTCCCTTGCTATTTCCCTGGATGTATTCCCTGCATCTGGGAGTGGAACATTTGACAGCTGTCTTTAACTCCCACTCTTCATTACAACTCCCACTCAAGTCATCTCATATTTCACAGCTCTTGAACCTGACAGTTTCTCTGTTCCTCATTACTTAATATTACACAGGCTTAGCATCAGCTGCCTTTATTTGTGACTTTGAAAGAGCCTGGCTAAATAAGCCTGACCAACTCCATGACAAGCTTCATTGTCTTGCTAGACAAAACAGGCCTAAGAGTTAGGAAAAAACACAGAAAAGGTACAACCAATCAGAAACAGCCAAGACATCTGGTCTGGGGAAGATCAGGTTGTTGAACTACTGGTTTGAAAAGCACCTAAGTCCTGAGTCACATAACCTCCACGGGCACCAGCCAATCCCAACCAAGGTCACGTAGCCACAGTAGGAATTCCCCTTCCTGTCTCTAAAAGGGGCCTTCTAGCTCCCCTTGGCTTTGCTGCCATGTTGTAAAGGTGGTGACTCCAGAATGCCGGACTTCGGCAGAAACAAACGTTCCTTCCTGAAGGCACAGTTTACTAGAAGAAAGTTTCTCAAGGTCACAGTAGGTCTCAAAGTGAGAGGAAGAGCAATTATCCAAACACAGTACAGTGTAGGGAGAGTCAAACATGATGGAGGTTACCGGGAAGGAGAGGCTCATTTTTAAATGAGGAACTCGTACTTTGGCTATACCGGCTGACAAGTGAGTCCCTGGAGTCTTCCTACCCTACCCGCTGGGGACACGGCCCCATGCTGCCTCACTTGGCTTTGTGTTAAGTAGTCCTGGGCATTAGAACTCAGCCCCACGTGCTTTCTGAGCAGAAGCATATGTGCCAGCCCATGTGCCAGCCCATGTGCCAGTGTGTTACAGCTTGCACACAACCGTTCATTAGATCTCCTTGCTTTTGACTATCACCTTTGTTCTTTTCATTTCATTTTGTGGAGACCACATTCCTGACTATTCTGTTATATTTATTGTATTTTCTTTGTGCCCAAGTGTTTAGCTCAATAATTGTTTTCTTTCTATTGTGTGTGTGTGTGTGTGTGTGTGTGTGTCTGTGTGTGTGCTCAAGTACATGTGTGCAAGTGTGTGTGGAGGCTAGAGATGACCCTCAAATGTTCTTCTTCAGGACACCATCTACTTTGCTATTCTGCTATACACCATCCACAGAGCCAGTTTGCCAGGTGCTTAGTACACAGACAGGGAGCTTCTGGGATCTGCCTGGCTGGGACTTCAAGTGTATGCCACAACGCCTGGTTTTTTATGTGGGCTCTGAGGTTGGAACCCAGATTTTCATGCTTTCAGGGCAAGCACATTATCAGCTCGGCTGTCTCCTATGTACCTTCTTTTTTTTTTATGAGACAAGTAGCATTTTTATTAAGGATATAAAGAATTGTATTACATACTAAGATGTAAGGGTCTTCCTATGCATTATTTGATTGTAGATTCAGAAGTGGGGGAAGGTTTGAAGGAAATGGATTAGAGATGAGTAGCTAGTAAAGAACAAATGTTCATTGTTGAACCAAATTTCAGTTAGTAACAAATGCATTCATTAGTTTTAAAAGTAACTTTAAAGATGAATAACTAGCAATTCTGCTATCAATGTTTCATCTTGAGAATGTTTTAGTTACATATGTAATGATTCTTTGATAATTGCTGTATAGAATTTGTTTTATTCCAGGGTTTATTCTGTGCACTCTGTACCTTCTTGAGGTGGAAGTTTCTGGTTTCGGTGAAGACCCGGTTTTCTCACGTGATGTTTTGCAGCAAGCTGTCTTGTGAGAGGGCACGTGATGCTTTGCTGTGAGCTCTCTCGGGCAAAGGGCATGACTTTGGCCAGCTGAGAACAAGCGTGGACGGACTCTCACTGCATTGATCTTCGTGTTTCGACACTTGACTTCGCAGAGGGAAGCGTCCCAGAGAGCTTCTAGGAGCAATACAAATGAGTCTTGCGGCTTTTGCTGACTCGTCCTGATCTTCTGAATTGTGCTGATGTGGGCTGCGGCTTATTTTTGGCCTTGGAACTGGACTGCTGGTATCCTGACAATCCCCTAAAGACCCATCTACTCTAATCAGCAGCAGGTAGATATAAAAGAGTTCTACAGTCCAATTTCCGACTAATCTCCTACCTAAGCTTGGGGGTTGGAGGTGAAGGTGTTTAAGAACCCTAAGTGAAGGAGGTTTGGAGAAAAATCTAAGCCCTCACTTTCTGTTCCTTTTGGCTCTCTTTCATGTGCACATATGGGTATGTCCATGTATACTTTTGCATGTGGAGGCCAGAGGCCAACTTTAGGTGTTGTGTTTCTGATACTGACCACCACTGAGGCAGGCTCTCTTACTGGCCTGGATCTCATCAAGCAGTCTAGGCTGACCTGCAGAGAGCCTAGGGATTCACCTGTCTCCACATCCCCAGCACTGGGACTACAAGCCTGAGCCACCGCGTCAAGCTTCTTTAAACTGTGCATTCTGGAATGAATATGGGTTCTCAGGGTACACACCCATGCACCGGGTGAGTGTGTGTGTGTGTGTGTGTGTGTGTGTGTGTGTGTGTGTGTGTGAATGGGTATAGGGCAGCGGTGGATGCCGGGGAGCTTCCTCCACTCTTCTCCACCTTAGTTTTTGAGACAAAGTCATTCGTTGAAACTGAAGCTCACCAGCTGGCTAGACTGATTAGCCAAGGCCCCCAGGATCCTCCTGTCTCCACCGCACAGTGTGGAGATTACAGAAACACACCCCAGCTCTTCAGCATGTGCTAGGGATGCACACACAGATGTTCAGGCTTCTACTGCAACACCTCACTCACCAAACCATCTCTCCGGCCTCTGTCCTCCTTTAGTCCATAACCATCTGCTTCTTAAAGTGGTTTGTGTTGCCTTATTTAATCTTTTTTAAAAACTTGAGTTCGGCAGCTGCAGAAAAAAAAATGATTTATCTGAATTTATCTGTTGGCCGTTAAGATAGTTTCTTCATGGAACTCCATAAAGCATTCCTTCCTGTTTGTCTAGGGAACACACCTCTACCCAGTTCTGAGCATTTCAACAGTTAATCAGGTTGACTCCTAGGTTTAGAGCTTCAGTCTGCAGCAATCTGACAGTCACTGTCTCCACATCCTTGGCACCCAGAATCCCCAGCGCTGACATATGACTCTCCTGACTCCATTTCTCCTGATGTTTTATAATGCGTAACTGTATATCTCGCAGGGAATTCCATACTTCTTCTGAGGCCATTCACTTCTCCGACCTGCTCTCCGTAAAAAGTAATGATGTCTGTGCAGTGGGCATGCACAGGTCTTATTTGGGGTGGAGCCTCAAGAGGCATGGCAGATCCGCTATATTACTTTCAGGTCAACGATTCAACCTTTGACAAATGTATCTCACAGTTCAGATCTGTAGAACTGATGATTTCCTTGCTTGGGAAAATACATTTTATTTTTAGCTTTTAGTGTTTTATGGTTTTTATAGTCCCTACAGTAAGTAAACCCTTTCTTGAAGATCCACAGAGAGTTTTGTAGACTGACTCATAGACACATTTATTGACATTTTCAGCTCTTAAAGTTTTCGTTTTACTTGTTTTTCTCCAGAACTGAAACTTTGAAGCCTAGGGTTTTTTTTTTTTCCATTTTTGTGTTTCCATATTTAGAATCTCCAAAAATCAGAAGAAGAAAAGAATGAAGGTAATTTCCCTGACCTTTACTTCAATGCATTTGATTGAAAATTCAAAACATCTACTTAAAATATTAAGAGAAGCTGGGTGCTGCGTGATGGAAGCAGTGAACTTGAAATGGCTTGTCAGGATCATTGACAATGAGATATATAAGGATTCCGTAAGAACAGGCTCTAATCTCTGTATATTGACCAAGATATGGATTAATAATAGTGTCTTGTGGATGACTTGTGAGTCAGTCTACCATGATGTAGAGAAGGAAGTGACCACTGACTACCAAGGAGCCATTCCAGTGAGATTAGAGAAGGACTTGTCTGTCTGAAATACAAGGGGTCCCCTGATGCAGCTCAGCACTGCCATAATCTGTGGTTAGAGCCAATGGAAAAGTACAGCAACCCGATCCAGCCAAAACTGCTCTGGTGGTTTGAATGGACCAGCCTCCACGGATTCATATATTTGAGTGTTGGACCCTACTTGGCAGAGCTGCTTGGGAAAGATTAGGAGCCATGGTCTTGTTAGGGGAAGTGGGTGGGACACTAGGGGTTGGGTTTGAGGTTTCAAAAGCCCAGGCCATTCCCAAACAGCTTTCTCTGCCTCTCCCTCCCGCTGGTGGGTAGAGAGTCTCTCAGCCACAGCCTCAGCACCATGCCTGCCTGCCTGCTGCCATGCTCTCTCAAATCAAGGTCATGAATTCACCCTCTGAAACCAAAAACCTCAAATAAACTCTTTCCTCTATTTAGTGCTTTGTTCATGGGGTCTTACTGTGGCAATAGAAAACAACTAAGGCCCCAGACCTTTGAGAAATATAAATTTGAGTCACTCAACAAATAAAAATAAAATCCACAGCTGGGTGATGTGCTTGCTAAGGGTAACAGTGGAAGCTTACAGTACGAGGTATATCATGTGACCAGTAACAAGAACTGCAAGAAATGATGATTCCTTCCTTATTTTGCTATAAATATTTTATGGATATTACCTCCCCCTTCCTTTATCACCTTCATTTTATAACAGGAGATTTGTGAACGTTACATCCTTGTATCTAAGTGCTGTTCACTTTACATAGTGACTGAATCAAGGGTTATTGAAAAGAACAACAAACACGGCTAAAGAACTCTCCAGTTGTTCGTGGATTGTGGAATCACACAGGACAAAAGCATCCTCTCCTTGTTGTCTTAAACAGGGCTTACAGACATGCATGAATGAGCTAGTCATGCTTGAATTTGTGTGTCGGTTTGGTTGGTCCTCAGTTCCCACATTTTTGGCAAGTGTTATGCAACATATTTCTATGGAAGGTATTTTGCATGATTAACACTTAAGGTGCTGGAGTAAAAACGGATCACCCCTCGTCATACATTTGGCTATCACCTGGACGAGAAAAGAATTCTGCCAGCACAGTGCTAGCCTGAGTCTCCAGTCTCCAACCCAACCTCTGTTAGATTTTGCACTCACCAAGCTTGCACAATTGTAGAAGCCAAACTCTCAAAATAAACTTTTCTCTCAAGGATAGGTAGGTAGGTAGACACACACATAGATACATACACAGGTGAGTGTAGGTAGGTACGTATGTATAAAGTATGCATAAAGAAATACACAGCTGTCCTCTGACAGCTGCTAAGGCTAGGGTGCAGGATCTCCCACAAACATCCACGTGCGCGGGTGCTCGCACCCCTTTTATACAGAGGTGCGGTGTCCGAGCGTGCTGCAGGCACACCCTCCTTTATGCATCACATCAGCTCTACAGGCTGCATAATATTACACACCCAAATTGATGTCACACTGTAGTTAGAACACTGAAAAAGTTCGCAAATGCTCAGGACCAATGGCTTTTCCAACATATTTTCAATTCACATTTAAATATTCTATTTTTTATGTACACAATAATCTCTTCAAGGATTAAGCTTAAAATCCTTGGTATTTCTTTGCTCTTTAGAGGTGATGCAAATATGTTTTCTAAATAGACCAGAAATAAGAAAAATGAGACTATATACGGAAACAATTGTTCTCTAAAAGGCAGAGAATTTTTTTTTTTTTTTTTTTTTTTTTTTTTTTTTTTTTACTGACTGTGCATGATTTCCACATGGTAATTTGATTATTGGCTTTTGGAAATCCTTCCTCCTCCCAGCAGTGCCCAGCACAGGTCCGCCTCTCTTAAAATAACGTACTGGTTAGCTACCTCATGAATATTCATGTGGTAACACAGTTGTCCATCACATGTGCGCATGCATTCTAAGTGATGAGACAGACCATTTTATGACCACCCAAACGTTTCCCTTCACACTAGCAGGTAAAATCTCCGTGTGTCCAGGGCCACTTACGCCATACTCTCTGGTTCTGCTGCGCATGCGCCCACCGCTTTCGTGACATTCACAAGTAGGGCTTGGTTTATTCCAACCAGGAGGTTCACGAGAGGCTGGATGCCGCCGCACCTCCGGACAATGACTCGGTTTTCGAATTCCTGACAGCATTCTCCCAAGGCCCCGACCACATTCACAAGCACTTCTTCGGGCTGATCCGTGAGGAGTCCCACCAGGGTCTCAATGGCCTTGTATTCTCGGAACCTAAGAGCAGAGAAGGGAGGCTGCTGACGGTGCCAAGGTAGCCGGAAAGCTATTCAGGAAGACGACAGCTATCCTAAATAGCTATTTATATCAGGCAATTTGTCTTATCAGACAACTGATCTCCAGCTTGTTGGGCAGGAAGGCTGGCACCCACACCCAGACACCTGCCGCCTACTGTGTTCTGGATCCTGACGTTAGATAGCCTCTGAGACAGCCAGGATCATCCATGAATCTTAGCATCTGTGAATCCATTCTAAGTTTTTCCTCTCACAGAGATTAACTTACATGAACAAACTATAATAATCCTATATTAGAAGAAACTATATTAAACACATATTAGGAATGAATTGCATTATGTATTTTATTTTATTTTTTTTTGCACCTACATAGAATCACTGTGTTTCAAAAATGAGCAGGAGAGCTACTGCAACTCAAATTTTAAAAGTTTTCTGCTCTGACCTATGGAAACCAGCAATTGCAGTCCACCAAACAGACTCAAGGGCAAAAACCACGTGATCATCTTCATTAGCTGTGGAAAGGGCCAGCATCCCTTCAGGATAAAATTCCCGGAGGATCTAGGACTACACGGGACATATGCAAACACAGTACAAGCATTGAACAATGACCGCCAGCAGCATGCTCCACAGACAAAAGCTCAGAACACTTCGCTAAAATCAGGAACAACACAAGGATGCCCACAGGGTTTTCGAGAGGTGAGACAGAATTAACTGGACCCGAACCCCAGGACAAGCTGGGTCACGTGCCCCAGGAGAGCTCCAGTGATGATTGTTATGCTAGGTGGGCAAAGTATTAAGCCATCCTCTAAGCTCTCATCTTTCTACCCATAGATCTGTGCGTCTCTGAATCCCAGCAGAGAAGCTGCTTTTGCAGTAAACCCCCCAAGCTCAGCGAGCACAGAACAAGTCCCTGTGAGGTAGTCAGCTCTAAGTAACCTCCCCCTCAAGTCATGGGAGAGGGACCAGCAATGCCATAAGAGCCAGAGGAGCAGATGTCCATTGTGAAACCCTGTCTGCTGGACACAACAGCGCACCTGTGCACACAAACTCGCAAGGCCTGGGACTTCACGCCACAAGGCTTGGACACAATCAATCCAGCCATTGCGGGCAGGGGAGGGGCTCCTGATGTGCCACCCAACATGAGAAGAGAAAGAGCCATTTCTCTTCAGGGATGTGGCTCTAAAGGGCTATACACGAACACCTGATGTTAAAAAATGATGATAAAAAATAGAGCACGTAAACTTGGGAGGAGGAGAAAGGAGGAAGTGGTAAGAACAGCGTGAATTATTTGATCTAAACATGTCATATACATGAATGAATACTAAATAAAACATTTTGATTGGTCTTCTCAGACTGCTTCACTATTAGTCAGTGGTAAGTTTTAGAATCCATCTTCATGTAATTTTACTTTGATCTTTTTCAGTGTGCGTGTAAATCAAATGAATCGCTTATATTTCAGAATTCCCATTTCCCTGTATAACATTCTTTCTCCCTTCTCATAAATGTCATCAGTGTTTGTGTACAGATGTGAATGAATTGTATTGCTTCCATTCACATGGTTTGCATGTGCATTAATGGAGGCTACCTTTGATCTGTGACTAATTCTGCTGTTTACTCTGAGGCAAGCTTATTTTCCGTTAGAACAAGCAAATTTCTTAAAGAAAATACAAAATACAGAAAAAAAATTTCTTATAATATTCATGGAGAATTTGAATTCTAAATAGATACAGAGTCAACTTTAAAAATAAAAAACAACATAGAACCATAAAGATTCTGTGGTAGGGTGCTTGTTTGTCAAGCATAAGGCCTTGGGTTTCATTCCCAACACACAAACCTTTACAAATACATTAAAACAAAATTAAATGGAATCCTAACTGAAAATACCTACTCAGTAAGGGTGGTGAGTAGCCGTCTGCTGACTAATTTAAGAGTGGTTAGAACCATTCAGCTGACTCTTTTGTCTCCTAAAAATGGAAACTAGGGAGGAAAGATGGCCCAGCAGTTAGCTAACAACCCTTGCCATGCAAGCATGAGGACCAGAGTTCGGACACAAGCACAACTAGCAAGCTGGGTGAGTGCTCTCCACCAGGCGCCATAGCTCCAACTAGGCTTCCAACTGAGCTGAGGAAAAAGCCAGCCCAGGCTCAGGGAGAGACCCTGACTGAAAGGAATAGGTAACGGCGACAGATGAAAGCGCCCAACTCTCTCTGCTGGCCTCGGAAGCACACACACACTCACAGAACACACGTACGCACACAAATAATCTTTTTAAAAATATCCCTGGGAGGCCTGCTGTTTTCTGAAAGAAAATGGAGAAGTGGATATGGAGGAGAGAGGAAGGGGGGAAGGGGACCAGGAAGAGTGGAGGAAGGGAGAGTATAGTCAGGATGTGTTGTGTGAGAGAAGAATAAATAAAATGAATAAGGAAGGATGTGTAGGTCACTTCTATTTGCAAAGACTTTCTCACTTCAGTAGAGAACATAAGAAAGATTTTAAATTTATGTTTTCGTATGTAGAGCAGCCTATTCACACAAGAAGATCATGCCAGCCACTGTTACACACAAACTTTCTGGGAAGCAGGATGGGGAGATGCCTAAGAATCTTTGCAGCCTACCCTTGGTCCACATTAATCACGCACATTGTTGACTATAGCCGGAGAGAACCCTTAGTAAACACCACTCGGCTGCCTTGTATGATAGATTGCTGTGGAACAGTAATTGCCTTACTTACTTAACCACATTCTCTTTGCTGATGGAGCACTTCCAGATCGCCCCAGTGACAGCCGCTAACCGCTCTTTATTGTCGGTGTTATTGAGCAGACTGGCCAAGGGTTTAAGTCCTCCGTGCAGCCTCACCAGGTCCCGGGTCTCCTCATCTTCAGCACACTGCGCGAAACGTCAAACGAGAGGCCATCAGAGAGCAAGCCATCGCGCATTCAGTGAGGCTTATCTGTGGGGGTTCTTCAGCGCAAGCTGTTTCCTTTACACAACCTCGTGCGTCAGAGTTCCGGGGAACCCAGTGGTGTCTCCAAGACCTTGTATCACGGAGGAAGAATTGGGCTGGGGCATATGGATAGAGGTAGAGAGCTGAGAGAGTTCGTAAACTCAAATCACAACTGGGCCAGAGAGTCCATGCCTTAACAACTAAATTACATGGAACCAGCTTTCTCCTGTGATTTCAACTGTGGTTCAGTGGTGTGTGTGTGTGTGTGTGTGTGTGTGTGTGTGTGTGTGTGCAGATCGGGACTATTTGCCCTTAATATACATTTATCTATATTCTCTTAAGATCCATAAATTGAAGGTCTAATGCCCAGTGCCTCAGAATATGATTGTGGCGGGGGTTGTGGGGAACAAGGCTTAAAGAAGCAGTTAAGGCGAGAAGTTGTGATGAGCACCTAAAGCGAGCCCTTAAGTTGTGATGAATACCCTTCCTCTAAGAGAGGTTACAGCACATAGTAGGGAGACATGGTGTGAAAACACGGGAAAAAGCAGTCAACCGCAAGTCAGGGACAGTGGTTTCTCAAGAAAGTACCCTGTGGACACCTTGACACCCACTTCCAGACTCCAGAAGCAAAATTCTTTGGAAGCCACCCTTTGTGGTTAGCAGCAGAAGCCTTTGAAAGTGAATACATACCCCTAGGGTCTCGGACTCCGTTTGTAGTCCACTCTTAGCACGCTGGCCTTAAGAGTATTCACTTACGATTACTCCACTCTGATTACAGAGAAGCTGGTGTGGCCATAACCAGCCAGACATTCGTTTTCAAGGCCACCTGGTCATCCTACTCTGTGCTCCCGGTGTACCAGGAAACAATCCACAGTTAGTGGAAAATGAAATAAGTGAACTCCTAACAAAAACCAACTCTACCCACAACCGAACACACTGAGAGCGTGCGTGCCCATTCTTTCCCCAAGATCACTGTCTCTGAACAGAATCTGGGAAAAGCAACGTAGGGTCCTCATATACTAAAGAGCTATTTTACCCTGAGTAAATTGTTTCAGAAACAGTGAGGAGGACACGACTGTCTCACAGAACGTTAATAAGCAGACTAGTTGATACATTGTCACATGCTTGAGTGAATGCTTCGCCACCAACGACGGTGGTTCTCAGCCCTATAAGAGACCCCTGGGCTATCTGCCAAAACTGCCGATTTCCGAGTGTCAGCATGAAGATTTGGCGCAACAACAGCAGTGCGCAGAGCATTATTCCTGCCCGCATCCTGCCTCTCTTCTCCCTCTCCTTTCTCCCTTCCCCTCCCCGGTGTGATGAGCCCCAGTCAGTCTTTCCTCTCCGGTTCTTGCCAGGTGCTTGAGACACAGTACACTAACTAACGAGCTCCTCAGAGGAGGAGACGACAGTGTTTAGAGACTCTGCCTTTAGTTGCAGGAGGAGGGAGAGCCAGGGTAGAGACCGGCCCCCACCTGGTAGATGGCCATGGCGCAATGCTGCTGCAGCTGCTCATTCTCACTATTCAGGTTCTTCACCAGGTTTTCAATGATCCTCTCTGCCTTGATGGCTGCTCGGTAGTTTTCCTAGAAATATCAAAATATAAATATTCACGTGTGCATAAGATGACGACAGTCGTGACCATTTATGGGTGACCATGCTGAACAAACTGATCAGACAGCAAAGCCCAAGCTTCCAGTCTGTGTCCAAGTGGCAAAAGAGCTAGCCAACGTTGAAGACGAAAGGTAGCCAGTGTGCTATTCATTTGATTTTCTTGCTCTCTCAAGAAGAACAGACATCTGAAGAAGAGGAACCTTACCTTTCACATAAATTTAAGATTATTTTCTTAACTAAAGAGAGAAAAAGTGGGCTGGGGTGATGGAAAACTGATTGGCAGGCAAGGCATGAGCACAGACTTCCTGTCAGCAGTGCCCACCCGAAAGCCAGGCAGCAGAGACAGGGTTCCCAGGGCACACTAGCTGGCTAGGCAAGCCAAATCAGCAAGCTTCGGGTGCATCAAGAAATGACAGGGGTCGGCGGTCCCCTTTTCTAAGAAGAAGGGCAAGGAGAAAGGGGGAAGATGGTGTGAGGGTGGGATTAGGTGGAGAGGAGGGAGGGGGCTGTGATCAGGATGTAAAATAAATTAAAAAAAAAAAAGAATCCTTGCCCCCCAAAATAAAGTGGAGAGTAATCTAGTAAGACATTCAAAATTAGGTTCTGGCCTAATTGTGACCGCACACATGAACACGCATGTACACACTCACAACCACATCCGCATACATAAAAAGCATGGAAGGAGGAAGAGAAGGAGGGACGGAAGGGCAAACGAAAAGATGCAGAATGGCTTGGGCACCTCTGATGCACATTCTTGCAACGTCCCCACCACTGGGATGAGCATGTCTTCATGCGAGGTCTTCAGCAGCCGGGCCAGCAAGGGGATGCCGCCGGCCTTGCGAATGGCCTCTTTGTTCGAATGGCTCTTACTGCAACTCCAGAGGGCCAGCGCCCCGCAGCGAGCCACTTCCACGTCCCTCGTCTCGTACAGGCTCTGCTGCTGCTGGGTCGTTGGTTCTGTCGAGTTCTGTCCGCAGTCCAAAAGGGCGACCTGCGGGAACAGACGCAGAGCATACTCAGCCACCTTTCCCATTTCTCCTTAAGCGTGTGCCTGCGTGTGCCTGTGAGGGCGTGTACATACAAAACCCATGTGTGTGCAGGTCCATGGGCAACTTGCAGGAGCCCGTTTTTCCCTTCCGTGATGTGGCTCCTGAGGATTGAACTTGGGATGACAGGCTTGGTAGCAAGCGTCTTGACCAGCTGGGCCATCCCAGCAGCCCAAACACGGAAGTGTTTAAAATAAAAGTGAGTCGGTCCTTCAGTACCTACCGGATAGCTACTGATTAACTCTGTCAGAAGTAAAACTGCACTGAACAGCATGTTTAGACTAAGCTGTGGGCAGTAGAAACAAAGAAACAAAGCGTCACAGCCGCTTTCCTCTAGCTCTGGGCCTCTTGTGCGTTCTTCCCTTGAGAAAATACTCACCAAGATAGTATTTCCAGTACAGTTCTAGAACTTCTGGTAGTGTTTGTAAATCAGGTGTGTACCTATAATCTCAGCACTCAGAAGTCATAGGCAGGATCGAGGGTCCAAGATCAGTTTGGGCTAATCAGCGTGAGGCTAGCCCAGACTGTAGGGCGAAACCTCTGTACAAGCAACAGGACCACGGCTATTATAACCCACGCTGTCACTGCCAGCATTTCAAACCCCAGGCTCTCCAAAGCCAGAAAAGCTTTGCAAAGCAAGCTAGACGGCTTATGCCTCTCAAAACCACGGAGGGAAGGGCGCAGCTATGCACACACACTGACAGAACCCATTAAACTAAATTGCCAGTGTCGTCCTCCGTTTTTCTTTTTAATGACCAAATCACCAAAGACATTAAAGGGACAATTTTCTAACGGGACAGAGCAGTAGGTCAGGATGCCCTGTGGAGGAATTAAAGCTGCCCCCCACCCCTAGGGAGGCTGCCTGTCAGCCTTCAGGCTCCGTATCTTTTTCTGGGGATGTAGAAATCACAACTCTCACCTATTGTTTCTTCATGTTGGCCAAATCCCACTGTTATTCACCACAGAGTCTAAACTACCTGTGCCAAATTTGGAAGGAAACACCCAATCCTAAACAGAGCCTCAATCTCAATTCCATATTCTTGGTTTATTTGGTTATGGCCTCCAGGACAACAGAGTACAGGAGTGAGGAGGCAAGGATGGCCGCAGCTTTCGGTTGTGAACTGCAAGAGACACCACACACAGAAAGAAGGTTCTGAGATGGTGGGGCTGCTCAGGGCAGACAGCCCTAACTGTCTGTCTGCAACAGTTATTCTCATTATCCCTCTAAAGTTCAAACTACTTAACCCCCTCTCACTCTCTGGATAAGGCCCGTAGTGGCAACACAGCCTCCTGTTTTCACGTCACTTCTCCAGCCAACTTATCACGGATTCGGCCACATTGAACCAGGAGCAACTTGGGAACTTTCCATGTCAGCCACGGCCTTATCTTCTTGAAACACCTTTCCTGGTGTGTCTGTCTACCAAACACCTTCCAAGCCATCAAGCAGCATCTCCTCCAGCCTTTCCTGCCGTTCCCCCTTCGAGGAGAAGTGACCGCCCACCCTCCTCTATTTCTGTACCATTCCCCGGACGGGCTGGCTTCAGCTGAATGCCTACCAAGCACGAGACAGTTTACACACCTGTCTTCTCCCTGTCTGACAGAGAGGTGTGTTCGTTTCTGTTCTGCACGCTGCACCCTGTCACATTCTCAGCCCCAGAACTCAGAGCAGCCATCCATGCTGACCATTCCTATTCCGAATTTGCCCATTATTTCACCTCACAATCAAATGGGAGTCCTCATCTTATTAGGTTAGTGCAGTTGGACAAACACTAGGTTCCCAAATGTGATGTGAGATTCAAAGACCCGTATTTGGCATTTATTTTTTTTATTCTTATAATTTATGGGAGTTATTTTAATGGACGGACACACTTATCTACCTCATAATGTGGTAGTCATATTAATTATTGCATTTCTCCTGACATTTAAATTGTGTGTATGTTTGCTGTGGGTGTAGTGTGTCCGGCTGTGTGTGTGTGTGTGCAGATCAGAGGACAGCAGGCGAGAGATGGCGCTCCCCTTCCACCATGCGCGTTCCAGGACTGAACACAGGTCAGGTTGGTGACAAGCACTCCTGCTCAGTCCACTCACCAGCCCCCAGCATTTACTTTTCTAAGCTCTGTGATGATGGAGCAACAGGGCGAAGAATGCTTTTTCTTTTGATGGCAGTTACTGAAATAATCATTTTTTTTTTCCTGAGTAATAACATAAGTGTTATACGCAGAAGATCAATGAGCTAATGTAAAGGGAAATTCATGTTTTTTAAAAATTTCCACAGCTTTCCCCTCAAGTCCAGCAGCCACCAGGAGAGCCCTCCGTGAGGAAGTCCTTCTGTGTGTTTCCGGTGTACATTTCTAATCGTGTGTGTAGACTTCCCCGTGGCGGGCAGTTCTTTATCAACAATTTGATCCTGTTATGATTTTACATAACATAAAATATTAATGTAATATTACTCTTCCAAAACGCAGTGCTGCTGCCGCTGCTAAACGCAGATGCTTTTCAGAGGCGCAAGACAAACTTTCACCGGATGAAGAGTGTCCGCACCCAGGCTGCCTTCATATGGTCTGACTGTCCCCATGGAGGGGGTTCTGATGTGAGTCAGCACACCAGAGGCTGGGCTACTGGAGCTGCCCTCCCAGAGCCTCATCTCTCCTTCCCCTCCTCTGCCCCTCTCCTCCCCACCTCACTCCTACCTCCCCCAAATCTCTCCCTCACCCCGGGGATTTAGCCCACGGCCTCACACACAGTAGGCATTCCGTCTATCATGAAGCTGCCATGCTGCCTTGGAATTACCACCTTCTGGTTTTTGCTGTCCTTGCAGTGGCTTCTAACCAATGCCTCAGGTGACGCTACTTGAGAACTTCTTTATTATTTGAAAACCAAAGCCGAACATCGCTTTATGGCCCTTGCTCATGTAAATTTGTGTACATCATTCTTAAAGACGTGTTCCAAGACAGAGAACACAGAAGAGTCCTGGGCCACACATCATGGTGGCTAGCAGCGGCGAGCAGCAGGTGACACTGGAAGGCAGGGCTGCGTGGGTGCCAGTGTCTGGAGATGGTAGTGGTGGTACTCACCAGCTTGGTGATGCCTCCATGCTGCCTCACTGCCCGCCGGGCTCTCTTGAACTTGGCAACATTTGCTATCGTCTCAGCTGCTAAACACTTAAGACTCTTGTGTGGAGAATCGAGTATGTTAACCATAATTGGTAGGCCCCCAAGGTCAACAATATTACGTCTGATTTGAGGATTATGACTGATTTCCTTCAGGATTTTTAATGAGCCGATCTGTGTGGGGGAGAAAAGGTGACAGATGGTTGAGAGTTTAATATATCCCCAGCGCTATCCTTTTTTAAACAGTCTGAGTCTACCTGAGAGCCTTCCCCAATTAGGGTTTTTAAGAAACAGTTCACACCCCTGAAGATTACCCACCTTCTTTATATTTCTCCTTCGCTTGTGTTCTCATTCCAAAAGCACAAGCAGCTGCTTGTAGAAAGAGAAGAAGGGAAAGAAGGAGAAGGAAAAGAAAGGGCAGCCGGTGGGCCATCGACAATGACAGTAAAGGACGGGACAGAGGGGTGCAGAAGACAGCCACGGCTTCCACGGCTGTGAGTGGACACGGGACTTCTCGGCCATCGCCGGGAGTGTCTTACCTTGCATTTGACTTCATCTGTATCAAGCAGATTTATTAAGACTTCAAGACCCCCAACGTCTCTAATCGCCAGCTGACAGGTTTCCTGTGCTAAGTTGAAGTCCTTCATGGAGCACAAGGCGATCACCGTTGCTGTCTGATTTCCCCCCTAGGAAGATACAATACCATATAAAGGTTAAATAGAGCCACAATCCCTTTCAGACGACTCCACAGTGAGGAAACGAGTCTCCCCATACACAGCACATAAAACTTTTAAAAGTTCTCTGAGTGGGTTATAATTTGTTAAATGAATTATGGCGAGCCAGAGCGTGGAAAGGCTGTACAGAGCGTCATAAAATGTTACTCCAATTAAGCGCCGGCGTTTACAGTTGGGCTCCTTTTAAGCAGCTACAGAAGTGGGTGATATGGAGGCATGAAGTAGAGCCAGGGGCACACCTGAAGGGAGTGACCGAGGAGGGAGGTTGTACGTCGAGGTAACAAATGGTCCCCCAGTTCTTGACCAGTGCACTGGGCAACGCAATCTGCATCTGAACTTTTCTCTTACTAAGATTGAGAAATGCACGTGTTTGGGGCTTCGCCCAGTTTTCTGACATCCGGTTCTTAGATCTTTGTAATCGTCAAAGTGATCCATGCCTTTTACACCCTAATGTGTTGGCTGATACCTGTTTGGGGTCAAGATTTTGGCTGTCCTCAAGAGGGTAAAGGAAACCCAAGGGTTGGGAATTGTAGCTTTAGCAGTTAGCCTCGGAGAAGGGGAGCAGGCCTGGAGGTGAGGTTGGTCACTAGTGGCCAAAAAGTTCATCAGTCAGTCTTCAAGTGCAGTCTCTCAAAAAAAAAAAAAAAAAAAAAAAATCCCAAAGAACGTAGCATTCCTGAGGGAGGGAGGGGTGTGTCCAGAAAGGGCTGGGAAACCCTTGCCCAGTACAGCTCTTCATGGCTTTGTAACGTTCTTTGGAACAAACCAGTGTGCTGTTCAGTTTTTACCAAGTGTACACAAGCTAGTGTACACAAGGGTCATCTGGGCAGCAGAAGCCTCATTTGAGAAAATGTCTCCACCATATTGACCTATAGGCAAGTCTGTGGTGTGTGTTCTTGATTAATGATTGATGGTTGATATGGAAGGGCCCAGCCCCATTATCTGGGTGCCTCCCCTGGGGGAGTAGTTCCGGGTTGCATAAGGAAGCAGACACCAAAAGCCACGAGGAAGAACCCAGTGAGTAGTACTCCTCCATGGCACCTGCTTCCGTCGCTGCCTCCAGGTTCCTGCCTTGAGTTTCTGCCTTGACTTCCCATCACGGCAGACTGGAAACTGTAAAATGATACCAGCCCTTTCCCCTCCCTGAGATGGTTTTGGTCATGCCGTTTATCACAGGGATAGAAAACAAGCTAGAGCAGCCAGTGAGCATGTTTTCCTGAGGCCTGTGAGGGGTTCTAGAAGGCTCATCAAATCAGTGTTGTGAGAATCCTGTTTCTAACTAGTGAGAAGCAGGGTCATAGTTGGCCTTGTCATGGGCATTAGATGCGGGAAGGAGCACCACCTCCGGGAGCCTCTGTTGGAGCCACTCCAGGTTCTCCCGTGAGAAGAGGGGTTCTCTGGCAGGGGAAAAAAACAAAAAAACAAAAACCTCACGCTTTCTGAAACCACAGAAGTCTTCTGCTATGAAAGCAGAAGGGGAAAATGTTTTTCCTTCACGTATGTACACGGGACGGTCTGGAACAGAGGAACTGGGGAGAGGTTAAACCAAACGGAAAGCAGCAGAAGAGCGGGACCTCGAGTAGGGCAGGGAGGGCCTTGTGAAGCAGAAATTGGTTCTATCAGAGCCTCAGAAGTGTGGCAGGAAGAAGGAAATGCAAGCCTCAAGGCTGGGAGTGACTCAGTGGCCCAATGGAGAAAATCACGGGTGGAGGGCAGCAGCACACTGCCCTGCTTTAGAGCTGAACGCCTGCAATATGAAGGAAGAGATGAGGACCTTGCCTCCCGGAGGGGCTGATGCCAACGTGGAGTGTGTGAGTTAGCATGAATACGGCCTCTCTCTCCATGGAACACCCTTTGCCCAAGGGACACAGCAAGAGGGCCATTCCCAGACTCGGTTCTGGATGACTTCCTAGCCTCCAAAATGATGAAGAGATAAATGTCTTTTCTTTAATAAGTCCTGGGTTATCGTGTCAAAAAGCAGACTGACAGATATAGAAAAGATAGACTGCAACCATTGCATATTTATGTTAAAATACATGTTTATGGTCCACTTATATTTTCTACTTATCCATACTTTAACATATAAATATAAAAATTAGCAATCAAAGATATACTTTTATATAATCAATAATACGTAAAGGCTACACAGAATAGAAACAGCAAGCAGTAAGCTTCCTCCTTCATATCACACATACATGTGCATATTTAATCCCTGTGTGAACATGCACAACTTAGTATTTTTAAGACAAGAAACTAAGAGGGACTCCTTTAACGGTGTACGTCAACAGGCGAAGAGGGAGGGATTTAGAGTCCTGCTTTCCTAGTCCAAGAAAATGTCCTATGCTTCTTGGAGATTGACAGGTAGTGCTGTCACTGGGGGTGGCCATTTTTCCTCCCTTGAGGTAATTCTTGGATAGAGAGGAGGTTTATAACGAAACAACAGTTCACCAGCTGCGTGTAAAGTATGTGGTTTTATAGCTTCGTGTCTCTTCCTTCTGACTAGCAAGAGAAACGCAGCCACCACTTACCCACTGCTGGCTTCAAGGTACAAAACCACCCTCGCCCCTTCTCTTTGGGTTAACAGCTCCATCATGCGAGGGCGCGATAATCTCGAGTACTACCGATTGCTACTTTCCATATTAAAAAAAAAAAAAAAAACAGGCAGAAAAGAAGCAGAAACCCTCCAGAGAACCCTCCATCCAGTCCATCCTCGGGCAACGACACAAAGGGGTCCACAGCAGGAGGAAGGCAGGCAAGGAAGGAATTCTCCCAAGAGGAGATGTCCCCATGGTTAAAAGGCAGCAGAAGGTCCCAGGAAGGTGCTGGAGGCTCTGAACCAGTTTCTTCTATTGGGAGTTTGGGGATTTGAACAGAGGGCGAGCGGTGGAAGGAAGTCTTCAGGGCAACTGCACGAGAGAGCTTGCCATGGGACAGGGCATGCAGCCTCTGTCACAGCCTGGAAGCCTCCAAGGACCCAGACTGCCCTGTCCAGACATTCTTGCTTGCACATAATCCAGATTTTTTGAACTGCCGTTTTTTCTTTTCTTTAGTAGAGTTCCTGGGTTCATATTGAGCTCAGTCTTTGTGTATCTTGTCCAGTTCCCTTTTTCCTTCTAGCCTCTTCTCCACTTTTGAGCCATTTGTTTTAGGAAGTACCCAAAAGGTGCGGACTTATGTTCTTCTGAATTATCTATGTCCAGGCCAATGCCAGAATCAAAGAGAAGATTCAGATTTACTGGTTTGAAGTTAGAGCCTTACCGAAGGAAAAAAAAATCTGTAAATCAGCGTTTTTTTCTGAAAATCTGGAAACATATTCATAGGATTGAGGGGTTTTTTTAGAACAGTTTTATATTAGGAAAAGTTAGTTTTTCCACATTTCAGGATTTCCTTTGACTCTTGTCACTGATCACATTCCCAAAAGGATTATGAATCTTTCAGGATGAATACCAGAAGACAGGAGCCCAAATATCCAACATACAGAGCCACAAATGTTGGCCATCACCATTCTTCTATGGATCAGCTTTGTAAAGCACCCTGAATGCTCACCCCATGTTTTCCATGCCCCACAAACATCTAGCTGGGCAGAAGCCACTCACCCCCATCTCCTCTTTGCAATTAAATCTGACGAGAGCATAAGTAGTTGCTTATACTTATTTTCACATTTTATCACACACTCGCATCTGTGGAGATTCAAAAGCTGGAGAAAACATAGCAAAAATATATTTCACTAGCTTCTGAAGGGTTTTTGGAAATGCACCCCCTGAACTTTTCCATTTCTGATATGAATGCCATTCTTTTGCTGGTTTGACTTCCGGCTCGGCCCCCGCTCAGCCAGGCCAGCCTCCATCCCCTGCAGCTTAGACGTCTTTCTTCATCCAGAAGATGCTTGCGCACTGTCACAATTGGGTTGCAACACACAGAGCTGAAATAAAGACCATTCTCTTGGACCCGTGCTCCCGCTTAACCTCACTTTGCTTTTCCCTTACACAGTTTTACTCTGAATACTACACTGTTTTTTGTTTGTGGTGGTGAGGACTGACATGGGCCTTCTCTTACTAAACACATGCTCCGGCTACAATCTCGGCCCGTGTTGAGGTGGCATAGAGGGGTGCGGTACCTCGGTCATGGGAAAAGCTAGTCATACTGGGTTTTCACGTGCATTGAAGAAATAAGAAAGAATTGCTTTTTTCCCTTTACTGTGAGGAAACTGTTGGCCTACGGTAAACGCTTGAGTGAATATAGCATTATTCATTTGCCTGTGTATGGATGTTCACACGTGTGTAAGTACACATGTGTATGTATGCACGTGGGGGCCAGAAGTTGACACTGTGCGTCTTCCTCCGTCTCTCTGCATCTTACATGTATTGAATCAATGTCGCACACCTGATTTCTCCAGGTCACCTCGTCTGGCTCAGCAGCTTGCTCGGGGATCACCTGACTCCACCTCCCGTGTGCTGGGAATGCAGACAGGTATCCAGACTTAGCTGGCATTTGCACGAACGCTGCGGCTCTGATCTCCTGGCCTCATGCAAGCACAGCAAGTACTCTGCTGCCACTGAGCCATCACCCAGCTCAGCATTTCTTTTCCAAAGGCAAAATGAAATAAAGCTGTTTTTCTAAACAAAATCTTTGAAATAAGGACAGATTATACTATCTACAGGACGGTACAATGCTCCCTCCCGCTGCCTGTGAGGAAGAAATAAACTTTCAATGCGCTGAGATAAATAATATTTTCAAACCAGCTCAAAATCAGCTTGTATTCTTTGACTGGCAATGCTTACTATTTGCCCAGACACTAGATGCCAGTAAACATAATCAGACCTGCTCCAGCCTTCCTGGAATGTAGGGGGTTAAGTGGAAGAGAAAGGGCTTCACTTTTTAAAGCCCACGTGAATGAAAAAAACAAACTTTATTATAAACGTTTGCAAGTAACACACACACACACACATTGAAATTAATCAAACCCAGTGTCTACAGATCTCAGAGAACATTTATACAGTTAGAGTGAATGAAATGGTGTCTGAAAAGTACCGCAAGGCAGAAGCATGGGCAGCATGGATGACCTTGGGCCATCCTGGCCTGGAGGAAGAGCGCGTAAACTGAAATCTGGTGGGAAGGAGGAGCTTTCCCTGGTGGCCGAGGAGGGACATGGTCTGTGTGCAGAATCCCCGTATGGTGTGGTGCACAGCCTGGGTAGGCACTCTTACAGTCAGTGTGGCTGGCCCTGACCCAGTGAGCCAAGACCGCAAGTGGACAAACACAGCTCCTGCCCAGGGCCCAAATGAAGAGCTTAATCTTTAATAATCTGCGACGGTGTCTCCCTCGGTAGCCCAGGCTGGCCCTCAACTCACTAAACAGGCGAAAATGGCCTTCGGCTCCTCCTTAGCAGCCGGGCTCTGGTGTGCACCTCCACACCTCGATGGATTTTAATCTTTATTCCAGGGTTGGCCAGCATGAGCCGACGACCTTTCTAGAAGATCACCCCAGCTGTGGGAGTTCTCAGCTGGAAGAGCTAAGTGCGGACGTGGGGAAACATCTGGCTCCCTGCAATGTTCCAGAGAAGAGAGGGAGGCAGGAGTGGGCGGCTGAGCTGACTGACTCAGAGCACTCCGCAGGCAACTTTAGAAATGGAAGTTTGCTGAGTTTTCCTTTGTTCAGGAAAGGCTTCTACGCGGTGAAACTCCAGAGGGCATGGATTGCCAGGGACCTCTGGGCAGGGGGCCAGCAAGGAAGATGGAGGCACAAGCCCACCCAGAGGCTTCTCCTATCCCATCCCCACCTCTGGCAATTTAGCAAAGGGAGGCCTGTGAAAAACAGCCACCATAGTACATGGCCTGGGGTAGTCTTAGCATTCTCCCTCCAAAAACACCACTCAGAAATCCAAAAGAGTGAACCCCTTCCAGTGTCTACTTGGTAATGATGACAGAGGCCCAGTGCCCAGCAAGAGCTTGGAGACGTCTCCCAGGATCAGAAATAGCAAAAGGTATTCAAGCGCCTGGCAGATGACCAAGTGAGTCAAAGCAGTAAAACCCATTGCTTGGTCTTCTGCTTATTTACACATCTATTTTATACTGATGAGTCAGCACTCGTAAACCTAAGACTCGACAGAACCCCAAGGAAAATGAGAAAATACTGGGTTTTTTTTTCTTTTTAAAAAAGGAAAAAGTGTGTGTCTGTGTGTGTGCGTGCGAGCGTGCGCGTGTGCTTAATGACGTTTAGATTCAAGCTGTCACGGCAGAAGCTTACTATATTTTTTTTACTTAAAATGAGTAAGCAGCAGCGATGCAACGGCTCTACATGCATTCCTTTAAAATAGCTGAGGGACATTTGTGGACACTGACAACTTACTGGAAAGAGTTAGTGACTACAATGTGGAAACACTGTAGCAAATGTAAGTGCCTTCCTAAAAAGTTACAGGGGAATGAGCTCAAAGACAATGTTTAATAGAATAGTTCAGTAAAGTAGCTAGACGCAGAAAGGACATTTAAAATGAATGCTCTTGCACCCATATCCCCAGAACAATAAACTATCACAGGCAGCACGAAAAATCCCCACATTCGTGTTTATAACAATAGGGGAAATCTCTGTGAGTATGTCTCAGAAGACACGTCTGCTATGTCCAGGGAAAGCTAGGTAATTTTAGTGACATATGAAGGTGACAGCAAATTAGAGGGTCACACCAGGCTTAACTGAGGTGTTGAAGTGTTGTTAGAGTTTTCATTCACCCAGCAGTAACTCACAAATTTATGCAAACCAGTGAAAATCTCAAACCATTTCCCTTTAAACATGATTCTGAACTCACTATGAAGCTGACCTGAAGCCAGTCATGGTGGCAGATGCCAGGAATTCCTGAACTCTGGGGGGCTGAGACAGGAAGACCCTGAGTTTGAAGCAGGTCTGGAAGATGAGACAGGAGAGCCATGAGTTTGGGGCCAATCTGACCTATATAGCATGATCCTGTGGCAAAACGACAACAGAAATACCAGAAATGGAAATACACAGAAATTAGTTTTTAAACATTTAAGACAAGTAAATGCTAACACACAGCAAAGTTGTGCAGTATGGAACCAAGCTAGCAACAACAAAGAAATGCAGAAAACTCCCTCTGAGGGCCGGGTCCACAGCGGTGGCACAAGGCCATCGGAGGACAGAGAGGACGGATGAGCCTATTGTCCGTGCTGACATCTAACAGAGGCAGAATGCAGTTAGCTACGTCCCTATAACACACAGCAGTGAAATCCAGGTACACTGGACCTGGGCTCCTTTGTAAAACCTGAAAAACTCAGTTTCTCAGACCTGGATGGGCATGCGTTTATGCAGGCCTGAGGAAGTGTCTTCTGTGGCTTTACGGAAGGTGTTCTCCATGCCTTCACGACAGTACAAGCCATCAATGTTTTCTGTCCTCAGAAGGGCAATTGCACATGTGAACTCACAGCAGTCATGACAATACGCACAAGACCTGTGTGAGCTCAAGCCAACAAAACAGCGGCCTGGAGACGGCAGCTGGCATGAAGCGCCACTCCTATCGAGGAGCTGCTGGCAGCTGATAGGTGCTGGGAGAAGAATTCTGTTTTCTCTAAGAGTGTAGCCCATGCTAGGCCGGCTATGCCAAAAGTGAAAGGCCACACATCGAGAATGTATGGACAGAACAAACTGTACTGATGGATCTAAAACCTGAAGCGAGACACGAGGTTGGGTAGGTAAGGAGACAGAGGCATCTGGAGGAGGATGGAGGAGGCACGAAAATGACCAAAATACACTGTACAAAATTCTCAAAGAGCTACTAAGAAGAAAAATATTAACAACAGAATAAAGTAAAGCAAAATTTGAATGCACAAACAAATGTCTACCAGAAGCAAAAATTATTTCTTTCATCCTTGATTAGCCTTGGGAAACATTCCTAGCTTGTACAACGGGAAGCTCATGGGCCACACAAAGCCCAGGGTGAGGGTGTGGTACAGTGCTCTATGACAAATGACAACGGTTTGCAGCCTTCTTAGTGGCCAGCACTGTGCAAGCCCAAAGAACACACAGTTTTTTCCCATCAGAACTGGCTGAAATAAAAGCACTGAAAATTCATGAGAACTCGTAGCAACAGAGTTTGGCCCCCGAGGAAGGACATCGTCCTGGGAGCATTATTAAAGACTGTGAGTATCTAGACCCTATCCCAGGTCAAGTCAACCAAATCCACATAGGCTGCTACCTGGGCCTCAGGGCCTGCTGCTGGTTAGTTTTCATTTTAACACCCTCGGATGATTTAATTCCGCATTGGGAGCTGAAAACATTAGTGACTGTAGAATGCTGACATGTGCTTCTTGCCAGGAGAGAACAGATTTTCTCTTCTGTAAACTAAACTTAATTCCATCATTAGTTCCCTTTACAGAAGAAAGTCATTAAGCCTTCTCAAACTTTATGGTGCGCATGTTCTTCCCTTTTGAAGATCGCCTTATTGGCTCTGGGGACATGGCGCAGTCAGCAAATGCCTTTTTCAAAAGACATGGACCTGAACTTGGGAGCCCAGAACCCATAGAAAAACCACATGTGGAGTGTGTAACCTCAGTGTTGGGTCCAGGGTGGAGACAATTGGAGCTCATTGGCCAACAAGTCTGCTGAAATTATTGAGCTTCCAGGTCAAAGAGAGATCCTGCCACAAAAAAAAAAAAAATTAAGGTGGGAAGACAAACAGTTGTTGACTTCTGGCCTCACACACCTGCACACCTGCACACATACACACAAACACACACATACACACACACACACACCAATATGAACATATCCATATAACACACACCCCAAGGTAAAATTGTTTTGGAATAAGTTCATACACAAACATTTGTTCATATTTAATATACACAAGTTGGTGATCTATGTGGGTGCCAGGAGCGGGCCCCAGGGCTCCAATCTTGGGTCCTGAGACTTGTGGCTTAGAACTGTACACACTGATCTCCCTGGCCCAAGCCTCTTGAGATTTTAAGAGCATGCGTGTGGTGCAGCTGCCTACTGCTTCCTTTTAAGGCAGAGTGCCTCAGCCGCCTCCGCTGCTGTCACAAGCTACCCTAACAAAAGCAATTCAAGGGACCAGAGCTTTGGGCACAGACTGTCGAGGTGGCCGCTCGGAGCAGCTGGTCACATCACACCTACAGTGGGAGACAGAGAGAAGAGCGCGTGTGCTCAGGTCTCTCTCCTTTTAGCAGTCCAGAGGCCCAGGGAGGGCTCCGCAGAACCTGCAGTCGAGCCCAGAGGCGTGTCCCTCTGGAGATTCCAACCCCAGTCGGCTGACAGCGAGTTTAAAACACGCAGTGTGACCTTTCTAGTCCGGCTTGTGCCCTTGAATGTGGCTCACGCTGGCTTTGAACTCAATCTCCTGCCTCAGCCTCCAGAGTGTTGGGGTTATGGGTATACATCGTTACACGGGGCTAAAAGGTATTCACATCTTATTTAAGTAAAAACTCACACACAGTAAACAACTCCACATTAGAGCTCATTCCCACACTGCCCTTTAACACATCTGTCCCACACAAGTAGTGTGTGCGTGTCTAAGGGACGCACCCAGTTATTTGACAGATAACTAGAGTGAAAATCAGACATCACCACTACAGGAACTGCTAAACAAAATAATGTTTACGTGTAATGAAGTATTACACGTAATCAAATGGGAATCAAATGGGCCAAACCAAAGCACAATATTAAATATAAAAAGAAAAGTGTCGCCTGCGAATGATGGTTTGCATCTATAATGTCGGCACTCAAGGGACCTAGACGGCAGCTCCGCCGTCAGTTCACACACAGCCCAAACTAAATATCGAGTTTCAGGTCACCCTGCTCTGATAAGACCGTGTCTCAAAAAGCAAACAACAAGAACAACAACAAAAAAGTGACTTTATCTGTACAAATTGTGAAATATCTGTCAAGAAGCCTTCCTTCACCCAGCCTGAATTTTCACAGTGAACATGCACTAGTTAACCATTTCTAGAATTTTTAGGAGCTGAAACCGGAGGGACTATGTCTCCCACCTACGTATGCCGCTGTTCTGTGCACGGCAGAAGTCTTGGCAGGCCACAGCACACAGCCACACCCACCCGGAGAGCCAGGATGGGAAAGAAAGGCTAGTGGACCAGGAAGGGACTTGAGGCTCCTGTTTTCCTGCAAATACACAGGATGCACTGTCGGTTACGGCAGACATGCCTCTATGCGGATGTGAAGTGAATGAGCAAGTTGGGAGCCGCTCACTTCTGTTTAGTTGTTTTGTTTTTTGCTACAAAAGTGTCTGCAACATGAAGCCATATTATTAAAAGCAAATCGGTCCTTCACATTACACAAACTGGAACCAGCCAGGGCAAATTTTCTCCAATTGAATAGGTTTGGGAGAAAAGCACATTTTTCAGGAATAAATGTGGCGCAAGACACACAACAGGAATGGGATTATGTCAAAATTACGTTGCATGCTCAGGCCATTCCGTGTAACTGTCTTAGCTATCAAAATTTTACAACACAACCATCTTATGGGTAACTAGATGGCTAGCTCACACTACCTGTGTGTAAATCGATGCACAACCAATGAATTAGTTAAAGCTCATGAACTTCTCCTGACGTTCGTGAGGAGAGAGGGTGCTGAATGTACCCCGGAGCCACGAGCATCGTAAGCATGAATTCTAGCACTTGCAGGGACTTTACTCTGTGTATGTGTGTGTGTGTGAGAGAGAGAGAGAGAGAGAGAGAGAGAGAGAGAGAGAGAGAGAGAGGGTGTCTGTGAGCGTGCATGTGAGCGTGGGTGTTGACATTTTGTTTTTGAGCTGGGGTCTTGCCATGGCGTCCTCACTGACCTCCTGTTCCGGCGATGGACTGAGTCGCTGAAACTACAAGCATGTAGCACTGTGTCCAGCAGGAGAGCTTTAGCACGGTCACTTTTTAGTCTTGTGGTGGTGTGATACTAACTCCTGGCAGTCTCGTTGGTGAGTCACACTGAATTACCAAGCGGACCTCACTGCTCTGTTACCCCCTCCCTCATGGATGACAGACAGAAGGGCAAGGATGGACAAAACTTTTTATTCATTCGTGGAGCTCAGATTCACTATGAAGGCCCGTGTGCCTTCCTTCCTTCATCGCCTCTTTTGTGCTTAAAAACAAACAAAAACCAACCAAAAAGACCCAAGAAACCTCTGAGTCCTGGTGACGTCGTTTTGAAGTGTAGGCCTCACGAGGTACAAGGACAGAATTGACTCCAGCAAGTCGTCCTCCAACCTCTATGCTTATAATGCGCTGCTTGCATGCACACATGTTCACATGTACTCGAACATACATACACACACACATATGCACTCACATACACACATGCTTTCACACACATACTTACACACACATACACACACACACCAGTTAAGTGAAAAATTGCAATGCGCCAAATTATTTTGTGTACAATCTGAGCTTACAGATAATATACATTTCATGTAGCCCCAGAATGTATATTTATGAGCACATAAATGTGCACCACCCTGCAGAAATTTTATAGATGACAGGGTTTAAGCATGATTTATAACAGGTAATTTCACAGGTGGAGATTTGTGCATGTCAGAGGTAGACATCAGAATGTCTTAATGACTCTTCCCTCTATTCTTTTAATCAGAGTCTCTCCCTGAACACAACGCTCACTCTTTTGGCTAGAATGCCTGTCAGTGAGTCCCAGAGCCATCAGTCTCTGCACGTCCTCCAGCACTGAGCTTACAGCGTTACACAGCCATGCCCAGCTAGACAGCCACACTCAGGTCCTTGGGCTTTCCATTTTCAAACGCCCCCTCGTAGCTGTGCCACCACTGTTCTCGATCTCTGAAAAACCTAGTCAAAGAACACACCAGTGCTGCCTTCCAAAAAGTGAACACCAAGTCCCTTTTTAAGAGGCTCCTGTTCAGCCTCTCACTCAAATGAAGCAAATGAGAGAAAAGATGCTGGAGCAATGTCTACAAGACTCCTGGGCCCTGATTTTCCTGACAGTGGGACAGAATCGCCAGGCAACAGGCAATAAAGATAGAAGCTGGATATGGTCCCAGCCCGCAGCCGCCTTCTGTGTGGCCTGCAGCGAAAGGATTTCTCAGCTTTTCCACCAATGAAACAGGGATCAAACCTCCTGCCACTCCAAGCCTAAGACGCAAGTAATGGGAATGGAATTTAATTAAGTGTAATTGATTGCAAAGTACATCAAATTCCTACAATTAAAAAAAACATTTAATTCCCAATTACCACTCAGAACTTGTTAACCAGTTAAGAGCTGTGTGTGTGTGTGGGGGGGGGTGTTTTAGGAACAGAGTCCCAGTACTGCATTATCAACAAGGATTTCAAGCTGGAAACACATCTGTTACCAGGAACCCCCCTTTGGGGAGCCCCAGGTCTCCTGAAACAATGGCGTAGTGGTCCTTCCGGTATGAGCATCTTTAAATGTCACTCTGAAGTCAGCTCTCCTTCCCTAGCAACCTAGTGCATTTCCTGGCCCTCCTGTGTGTGATGCTGAAATTCTCTCTCCTCCAATGCAGCGTTTGTCACTGGTCAGATCCTTTCCGCTCCTGTGCATTTTTCCTCCCCTTGCTGTTGGACACATCTTTCTAACCTAGTACTTTTATCCTCAACCTGCCCACTCTCCTGACTCTTCCAGTGGGGCATATGGAGAAATGGCCCTGGGAACCCGCCTTGCATTTCTCTCTTGTTCCGTAAGCATGCCGGGGTCAGACCTGTGAGCACAATACTTCAGTGTCTCCAGCATTGCTTCTCAACGTCACCTCACTGAGCCTAGAGCTGAGGCCAGAGTGGCTCACACATGTTCTCCTGAGGCGACAGCCCCAGTCAACACCAAAAGGTGAAAGAAACATGATCCCAGACGTCCCAGAAACCCCTCCAAACTACCAGAGACCAACCTCACCTGAGTCATCACCCTCATCGTTGTCACCCACCGTGCCCTTCACGTCTCCCTGACCACCTCAGTTTTCCCTTTAATTTAGAGTCAAATTCTGGGCATAATCCACACAGAAATGGAGTCTCCCCAGTGTTCGACATTGGGCAAAGTCATTCATTCTTTCGTTTCAGGCTACGTAAATCATTATGATTCAAATCTGCCTTCCTATGTCCCACCTGGCTTTACCGGAGACCATCCATCTGTATCAATTTACGACAACCCTTGTGAATGACAAGCCCTCTCTTCCAAACCAATGCTTCTCTTATTTCAGCAATTTTTCCACACACCAGGTTTAGAAGCAAGTGAAATATCACTGTGATGCCGGGGACACAGAAGAAATGTAGAGCATGGACATTAACAAACCATTGCCTCAAATTATTGGAAAGAAAAATTTTCTTGCAATATTTTACAGCACCCCTGGCCAGCAGAGGAAGGCGTATCTATATCAGAACAGCAGACGCAAAAATAGGAGTGTATCTCTAAAGAGACAGGGAACTAAGAGGGAAGGGAGAGAGTGAGGAGCGTTATCCATGGAAAGGATCCCGACTGGGAGGCAAGGTTAGCTGCTGCCAAGGGGCTGGGAGAAAGGATGCAGTTGCTCTGCAGGAGCAGCCTCAACCTCCTTTGCACCATTTTGGCAGAAGTTCAGGGGTCAAGCTGCGACCCTTAGCAAGGCACCCTGCAGGTAAAGAAGAGAGCTGAGTGCAGCCTCTTCACTGAAGAAGCAGGTAAGAAGTTGGCTAACCTGAGCCATCAGCCATCTTGGCAGCAGAATACAGAGCACACTCATCAGGGAAGGGGGCCGAAAGGAAGCATAGCACTTCATTTAGAATTAGTGAACAGGCTACGGCCATACCACCCTGAACACGCGTGAAGTCGGGAGGTAAGCAGAGTTGGCCTGGTTAGGACTGGGTGGGGGACTGTGCACAGACTCATTGGTTATGGGACAAGGGGAGCTGGAGGATTGATGAGTGAAAAAAATGCAGCGTAGTCCCCAATTAACAACAACAACAAAAATGTGTTCTAAAATCCCAGAAGGTGTGTGTGTGTGTGTGTGTGTGTGTGTGTGTGTGTGTGTAAACTTTTGCAAGTTGAAGTGAATGTAGGTTAAAGCCAAAGAATGAAACATCAACTCCTTTTCTTCCATGCCAGGCTCTGAGCTCATAATGCTGGATAAATAATAAGCTACAGTTCATTGACCTGTTCCAATATTAATGAGCTCATCAATTTTTTTTCAACATCACAGACATTCTATCCTTAGAAAATGGTAGAGAGAAAGTCAACATTACCATTTCTCTGCTAGTTTAGGCCTACACTGGTGCCACAATTTTAGAAATTAAAATGTCAGGTGTATTTATTTTGAGATTTCCTAGAGACATCCAGTTTTGCATTTCAGAGACTTTTTAATATCCTTTTGTGTCTCCGCATAAACCAGTTACCTGTGTCAAAAACACTGAAATCATTTGTACATCTACTTTTCCCTTTATTGGCTATGTTAAGAGTATTTACCTGTGGGAGCTATAAGAATTCCAAGCAATTTAGTGTCTGGCCAAAAGTATCACATTTGCACATGATTTCCTGATGAATAACTTGTGTGCGGCTAAGTAGCACTTCATCAATAAATGTTTTCCTTAGCTGCTCTGGGACAGAAACAGCACATCCCCTTCTGGCCCAAGTGCTGTGTGGATTTATCCTAAGTAGCTGAATGACTCTAGGTAGCATTCTACACCCAGGCTGTTAGGACATTCTTTGCTACCCTAGGCTGCTTACCGGGACCCTGTTCTCCAGACAAATGAGGAAAGGAGGGCTTGGCTGTCTAGCTGGGTTGAGGAGCAGGCACAGTCCTGGTAATGTGTGTTATGTGTGTGTGTGTGTGTGTGTGTGTGTGTGTGCGCGCGCGCGCCACACTTCTTCCACCTGTGCTCCATTGGCACTTTCTTTTTTAATTAATTAATTTTTTATTGATTACAGTTTATTCACTTTGTATCCCAGCTGTAGCCCCCTCCCTCATCCCCTCCAAGCCCACCGTCTGTCCCTCATCTCCTCCATTACCACTTTCAAATGGTCAACAAACAAGGATCTTCAAGATTGGAAAATGTTTTAAAAGTGAAAAATTTGTAGAAAAAAAATTTATAGAAATTCCCAGAAACTCCTCCTTTCCATATTTGCCCCAATATTCTTTCCAGTGTTTTTAAGTGGTAAGAACCTTAATAATAGAGGAATTCTGTTTGCTGGCTTGCCTCCAGGGTCCTATTCTGCTTGCCACCTGGGAGGGCACTAGCTACAGTCAGATGAGCTCTCCTGCGTCAATCAGCAATCCAGACACTGTCCCTCAGATGCACGGGCAATTCCTCACTTGAGGGTCTCTCTTTCCAGGTGTGAAAGGTGACAGCCAAGATGAGCCCTAGAGTAGGATGGTTCAGCCACGTGTCTATTTCCAGTTACCCGAGAACCTCCGTTTTGTTTTCTGCACTAACTGTATTAGCCTACCAACCCTGTGCAAGGGCTGCCTTTTCTCCAGGGAGTGTGCATTGTCTTTTATCTCTCTGACAACTGTCACTCAGGTAGGAAGGGTTATCTCATGGCTTTAATTTTCATTTGCCTGATACTCACTGACGGTGAACGTTTTTTGATCTGTCTTTGTCATTGTGTAGGCTTGCTTTAAAGAAAAGCCTGGTTAGGTCATGTGTCTATTTATTAACTGTATTATTTTCTTGTAATTGAGCTGGGTTTTTATTTATTTTGCATATTAGACCATCAGACATGTGGTTTGCATCATTGTTAGGATGCCTTTGCTATTCAGTTTGACTCAATTCCATGCCTATGTTCTAGAAGTCACGTTAAAGAAGATTCTGTCCGGACTGTTATTCAAGAGAACAGCGCTCCTTCTTCCTAGTAATGTCACAATTCCAGGTGTTCCGTTTTTAGTTCTTTTTGTTTATGGTGTAAAGAGATCTTTGCACGTGTATGTTTATGTGCTACTTGTGCATATAATCTTGTTCACATGAACTTGAATATACATATTTGTGCATGTCTGTGAATGTGTGGAGGCCAGAGGTTAATGTGGGGATTTTTATTCTCTTTTTTATTGTTTGAAATTTTCATATATGCCTACAATTTTTTTTTTATCAACTGCCCCATTCCTTCATCTCCAATTCCTCCCCATCCTCCCTCAATTCCTTTCCAAAACTCCTGTGCCCTTAAAAAAGACAGCAACAATGGAGGGGGGGGTGTTGGAGAGATGGCTCAGTGGTTAACAGTACTCGCTGCTCTTCTAAAGGTCCTGAGTTCGATTCCAAGCAACCACCGGGTGGCTCACAGCCATCTCTACTATGATCTGACACCATCTTCTGGTGTGTATGAAAACAGAGCGCTCATATACATAAAATAAATAAATCGTTTAAGACAACAAAACACCATGTCCACTAAATACAACCATTATGTGCCTGGACACAGGACCACACACTAGAGCACAGGCAGTGTCTTATGAGACACATCCCTGAAAAAGATTGACTCTTCCCAGAAGCCATGAACTGCCGGTTGGTGGGGGTGGGTCTTCCCGAGGCCCTCCCTCTCCATGAAGGGATTTTTGCTGGCTTGATCTTGTGCAGGAAGTCACAGACGCTGTGAACTCATGTGTCCTGTCATGTCGGACAAATATTGTTTTACTGCAAAAGTCCCCTGCTTCTTTCTGGCTCTTGCAATCTTTACACCCAATCTTGGTGGTTGCCCTGGAGCCTTGTGGGGAGGAAGTGTGACAGATTTCCGGTTTAGAGATGAGCACTCTATGGTATTTCATTCTGTGCCCCCTCAGCAGCTGTGGGTGTTTGTTTCATTGAACCACCATTTGCTGCAAACAGAAGATTCTCTGATAAAGCCTGAGAGATGATAAAGGTTAGTCTATGCATATAAAGACAAGGACTTAGGGGAAGTTTAAGAGTCTCTCCATTTAGCAGAATATGATTAGGTCCTGCTTAGCACCTATGACCTAGCCAACCATGGGTTTTTGATCCAGTCAATGGTGCTAGGCATAAGTTCGCTCTTGTGGAGAAGGAAGTCTTCAATCCAATTAGAAAGTGGTTGGTTGTTTCCCGTAACATTCAAGTTGCAGTGGCATACCTCGCCAGGTATTTTTATAGCTCCTGGGTTTTGCAGCTGGTGAGACTATTGATGACTTTCTTTGCCTGTTTCTATGAGAGTCTGAACTATAAAGCTTCCAAATCAGGACCAGCTTCAATGCTCCATGTTCTATGACTCAAGTATATGGTGTCTTCAGGACCAGGATCTTTATCATCAGTTCCACAGTAACCAAAGCAGTGGAAACATCATGTAATGTTTGGGGAGAGGTGTCCACAGGATCTCACTGGTGAATATCTTGTGAAGAAGTAATCCACATCTTGTTCTGTACTGTTACGGTGTGTGGGAGAGGCCTTTCCTCCCCACCATAAGCTGATTCCATCGGAACTCCCTTTACATACGCATACAACTTCAGCTATCGTTATGTATAGATGGACATAAGCAACCAAGTCTGCTTAGTGTTGCTCATATACACGTGTGTTTAGAGCGGACCTCACTGGAACGGAATAACTCATCAGGGCCCATGACCCCGAGGAAAGCTGATTCTTCCTCTCTCGGGAACCGCTGATTGCCTGCAGCTCTCCGTCCAGGGGTGGGGCCCTGTGCAGGTTTCCTCAGCCATTGTCACTGTTGTCACCGTGCAGGTGCTGTTTAGGTGACCATGTTGTTCAGATTTCAGGAGTCTATTCAGAGTCTATTTCATATGCATCACGTATTACCTCACTGCAGGTGTCCTGTCTTCTGGCCTTTACAATCTTTCCGTCCCATCTTCCACAACTTTCCCTCAGCCTTAGGGATAGCAGTTTCATTGCAGACATTAGGAAACGGGCACCCATGGCCACTTATTTTCTGTATTATTAACAGTCGTGGAGCTCTGCTGCAAAAAGAAGTTTCTCTGACTACAGGCAAGAACTACACTTACGTGTGTGTGTGGAAATAGGAGTCAGGAGTCAGTAGAGTAGTTAGGACTTATGTTGGTTAAGGGAAATGTCAGTAGGGGGTCTCCTCTAGGGTCTATGACCTTTCCAGCCATTGGCAGGTGGTTGGGTTTATAGCACCTGGCATGAATTCCCTCCTATTTATCAGGTCGTAAGTACAATTATACTGGTATTTGTTAACCCCAAGTAAGGTGTGCCATTATTGCTCCACTGGGGTCAACTTGCCAAGCCAGTAGTTTTTGCAGGTTTTACGGCTCGGTAGGGCTATTTATTTTCTCCCTTGGTCTCCTCCTTATCATCTGAGAAAGGCTTGCTCAGTGACTCTAGAGCTCACTGATTGGGTAGGCTCAGGGACGGGCTTCTCTGCCGCACTGCTTCAGACTGCAGATATGGAACCATGCATGCCTGGCTCGTCCACAGGCTCCAAAAATCCAAACGCACACTTATGTAACCAGCCCTTTACTGGCTGAGCCGACTCTCCCGCCAATCAGCACTAACTTTTGCAAGAATGAGTCAGGTTAGCAGCAGACACACATTCAGAGCTCGAAAACAGACACAAAAAAGCTAATTAGACGGTGGTTGCTCTTGTTCCAACACGGACCTACCCCGGTACCTGGAAGTGCCTGCCTGTGCCTTCGACTGGCAAAGCACTCTGCTCTTGTCTGTTAAATGAATCCCTTCTAAACAATAACCTCATCATGATCCACATCAGAGGGGACTGAGAACCAGAATTCCCAAAGGAGAATTAAAACACATTCCACAATGTCTTCACTAAGTTTTCTGGGATTCAGGCAAACATTTTTTTTTTTTCTAAGAAACTCTGGCAGTTTTTGCCAAAAGCATGGCCCTTAGAAGAGAGAAGCTCATTTTTTCCTTGCAAGATTTTCCTCAGCTCCTTGACACCTTTAAGACCATCCATTCAGAAGGCTTTTCTCGGAGTCTCAAAATCATGCAGAAAAGCTGTTTTCCATGCTGCCTCACAGTTATGAGGCAATGTCTTTTTTTTTTAATTTACAAAGACATATGTATAATGTCAAAATAAAATGGAAGGCAAACATTACACTTGCATGATTTAATAATGATTAACATAAAATTTGAAAGCATAATTGGAATGGAAGATATATAAAATTAAGTTAAACTTATATAACATTCTTCATGCATTTAAATATCTATCTCTATCTCTGGTGATTTAAGCATGTGAAATAATTTTTATAAACAACTAGAAAATATTATATTATGAATTATTTTTTTAAAGAAGCCAAAAAATAATGGATGTTTATTTAATGTAAGTAGAAGGCAATTTGACTTTTTTCTTTTTTTAATTCTTTATTAATTACACTTTATTCACTTTGTATCCCCCCCTGTAGTTCCTCCCTTCTCCCCTCCCAATCCTTCACTTCCTCCCCCCTCTGCATGCATGCCCCTCCCCAAGTTCACTGATAGCTTATGAAAGAAGTGGGAAACAGTAAGATCTGGAGAGGACAGGAACTCCACAAGGAGAGCAACAGAACCAAAAAAATCTGAGCACAGGGGTCTTTCCTGAGACTGATACTCCAACCAAGGACCATGCATGGAGATAACCTAGGACTGCTGCAAAGATGTAGCCCATGGCAGTTCAGTGTCCAAGTGGGTTCCATAGTAATAGGAACAGGGACTGTCTCTGACATGAACTGATTGGCCTGCTCTTTAATCACCTCCCCCTGAAGGGGGAGCAGCCTTACCAGGCCACAGAGGAAGACAATGCAGCCACTCCTGATGAGACCTGATAGACTAGGATCAGAAGAAAGGAAAAGAAGACCTCCCTTATTAATGGCAATACCTTTTAAATAGCAATACCCTTGGCTGATCTGGCCAAAGATATGAAAAAGAAGAAAACATGAGGTTGTCAAATGTTTCTGTCTCGGTTTTTTTACCCGTATTTTTAGACTTCAGCTGTCCAGAAGGCTTCAACATAGCAGCAAGGAATGTTAATCTGGGCTGTGACAACCTATTTTTCTTTGCCTCATCTTCCATTCAGATATGTGTGTGTGTGTGTGTGTGTGTGTGTGTGTGCGCGCGCGCGCGCGCGCGCGCGCGCGCGTGCGCGTGCGTCCCAGCCAATGCCTATCTCAAGCACCTACAATGGGTAGATGCCATGTATGACACTTGTTTCAAGCGTGGTTCTCAGTCTTGAAAATGTGGCACAGGCCTTTCCTCCATGCATTGTGCAAGTTGAGGCTTTTCAAGGCTCAAACCACAGACTCCGCCATTGCCCCTCTGCTAGCCAGTGACGCAGCTGGAAGTGAAGCTAGACCAAGCTCTTTCCACCACACTGAATGAAAATCGTAAAGCACACACTAAGTCAATACCAATCCCTACCCCACCCCCAACACACACTCAGCAGACCAGTCAGTGATGCTCATGAGGTCTAGGCTTAGGTCCTCAGAACAGTAAGACCTTCTCCAGTGAGTGCGCACACGACAACCACAGGGCACGGGGCTCTTAAGAGGCGTGTCATCAGCTTAGGAGGAGACGACATGGGTTTAGAAAATAATTCCTGCTAAAGCTGCAAACGTAGCATGGGAGGCTTTCGTACCTTTAAGTACTTCACCAGCTTCTGGATCTGCCAGTATTCCGAAGGCAGGTCCGCGTTGGCTTCCTGGCGGTGTTCCGTAGGTTCCTCATCCTCCTCACTCTCTGAGGAGCTCTCACTGGCCATCTCCTCAATCTTCTCGCCACCCTTACTAAGAAGAGTAACAAGTCCACAGTGTAAGGTACGGTGTATGAGCAGGACTGTAACAATAACACAGCCACAGAGGAGCCGCACATGACAGCTACGTCTTGTGAGCTTCCGGAGGAAAGCAAGGTTTCTACACACGTGCTGACACACACACACACACACACACACACACACACACACAGAGGCAGGCACACACACACACAGAGGCACACACAGAGAGAGAGAGAGAGAGAGACCAAAATAAAACAACTCACCTGGAGCAAAGTCAGAGATGAATCCAAAACAACCACAGACAAATCTAAATGTTTCAGTAACCCACAGAAATGTAGGGAAAGCGTGAAAGCCATAGAGACAAACAAAACAGTGTTTCAGATGGCACGTACGCCTTAAAGACCAATTATTACCCTGGGAAACGGAGGAATGCTTGGCTAGAACTGGTGACATCCCGTGTCGTGACTGCTGCACTCCTTACAGCAGGGGGTAGATTTGCCCCGCCACAGCTGGGTAAATGACACGCACACTGACGCAATGTTCACGGCCTCATGTTGTGCCCATACTGTGTTGTCACTGGAGAAGCTGGGTGTGAGATACTGAGATTGCTGCCTTATGCAGCTTCCTATGAGCCTCTGATTATTTCAAAGGTAAAAAGCTATGAAAGTCCTTAAACACATTGAATGTGTTTATTAAAGTGAACCGAAAAGTAAAGCATCTATACAGTTCAGGGTCTGAAGGACTGTGCTTTCGCCCATGGGGGCAAATGTTGCCATGAGCATCTCTCACCCTCTTCCTGTCACCGCTATGAAAGCCTCCAATGCAAATGGCCAACCCTTCTCATTATTGTGTTTCTTTGTTAAACTGAAAATCATGCCCAGTGTTCATAGCCGGCCTTGTGTCGATTGTTTTAATCAGAAACCACATGCGTCCCTAAGTGGCTGGAGGAGTCATCAGTAAACAAGGAGTGATCTGGACAATGTCCCAACTTTGCTGGGAGGTGAGCGCTAGGGTGAGCTGTGAGCAGCAGCCCCACTCAGTTCTCTGCCTTTGCCTCGGATGGGCCTTTGTCTTTAGAGTCAGCAGGGAGCAAGCCCTCCCTCTCTGTGAGCCACATAATTGCATTAGAGGTACATCCTGGGATGGACGTAGAGGGACCCATCACCCTCACCCTTTGCTAACTAGTAATCATGGGTATGTTAAGTACCTGTGGGCCCTGGTATAGTGCTGAGGGCTGTAGCCTGCATGGCAATTGGGTACTTTGTGTGGGTGGCCATACCAACCGAAACATACCGAATTGTCTGTGCCCGGCTTGAGGAAACAGATGTTGACGACCTTTCTTGTTTTCCTTGTTTTTCCTCATGGCTATCCTTCGTTGAGCTTTTGTGGCTACATAAATATAAAACAAAACAGAACTTTAGTATGCTGCGCTGGCAAGCAGGACATAAAAGATGGAGGTACAGACAGATGTCTGAGCACTTTCATGAACCCGAACAGTGCGCTTTCCTGACAATGATTAGCACACTCTGGCCTCACACTTACAGGGCCATCTCCAGGCACAGCCTCGTGTCTTATATTCTGAAGAAGCGCTGTGTGCTGTTTGGCTATGCTAGCTGTGGTAGGGTAAACTTGGAATTCCAGACACCAAGTTCAAGGCAAGCTTGGGCTTCGGTCACCATCTTAAAGCAACAATAATAGCAGCAATAATAAAAGGCGCCAGCTCTTTGTCCAATGCACTGTGCCGAAGGAGCTCTTCACAGGTCGCCATGGCTAAGTGAACCCCTCACCCTCCACATCCCCTCAGCTCTCAGTCACAGAGGCCTTAGGAGGCCCGCTTTACCACAAGTTCCTGGCTTTGGGCATCTAGTGCGCCCACCAGACTCTAAAAAAATAATCGTTTACAGATTTTGGACTGAAATTTCTAAGATCATGAGTTTTAATCAACCGTTTCCTCTTTGTAAGTTGCATAACTCGGCATTTTTGTTAGGGTGATGGCAACATGGCTAATCTGCTCTAGGAACTTCTGGCAGCCCCAGAGTTTGAGCAGCAATGACATTCACACCCGTGAACATCGTACGTGCATGAGAGCGTTAAGGTGTGTGTGTGTGAGAGAGAGAGAGATAGGGAGGCATCTACATATGCATGCATATTCCATACGTGTAGGTGAGCACGCGTGCATGCATGTGCATGCAGGCGCCAGAGGACAAGCCTGGCTATGCGTAGCTCCTCAAGCGCTGTCACGTTCCATTTGCAATCCGGTCTCTCAACCTGGAATCCAGCACTCGGACTAAGCGTCCAGCAAGCTCCAGGTAATACCCCCATCCTCAGGACCCCAGCAGTGGAATTACAGGGACGTACCGGTATGTCTGCCCTGTTTTGTTTTTGCTTTTGGAGTTCTGGGAGTTGAAGGCAGGTTTTCATGCTTGCAAGGCAACCACTTTATTGGCTGAGCCATCTGCTGAGCCTTCAGTAGCAATATTTTTTAATCTTTGCTCGCTTTATTTATATTAGGTTTAGTATGCGTAGTGGGTTGTTTTATGTCAGCTTGATACAAGCTAGAGTCATCAGAGAGGAGAGACCCTCAATTGAGGGAAAAGTCCTGTAAGATTGGGTTGTAGACCTGTGGGACATTTTTCTTAATAAGTGATTGATGAGGGAGGCTGGTGGTTCTTGGTTCTGTAAGAAGCAGGCTGAACAAGCCGTGAGGAGCAAGCCAGTAAGCAGCACCCCTCCATGGCCTCTGTGTCAGCTCCTGCCTCCAGGTTCCCACCCTGCCTGGATTCTTGCCTTTCTGCTTTTATTGATGAACTGTTAGATGGAACTGTAAGTGAAATAAATCCTTTCCTCCTCAAGTGGCTTTTGCATGGTGATTCATCATAGCAATAGTTACCATAACAAAGATAATATCCCAGTATCTACTTCACATAAATCTGTTAATATTGCTGAGACCACATCCTTTTTATAGTGTAAAGATCTGCTTGCAGAACTATTGCTATGAAAAAAAAATTTCCTGGTGAACTCCATGTAACTGTAATCATGAAATTCCCCTTACCCCTACATTTTCATGTTCCATGTTATTTCTCCATGTATTTTTAGCATCTTTTTTTTGTCTCATACTGCTGTTCTTACTCACCCATTACACAAAAGTAACATTTTTTTTTCTCCTCCCATGATGGTGGTTCAAACACAAGCAGTCTTACTGTTACATCTTTCCATTTAGGATACACAAAGAAGGAAAAAGTAACCAGACAGAAAAGACAGGGAATACATGTACCGTTTTCTAACATGACACACAACTACAGGAAAAGTTAGGCAAATACATAGTGATTAAAGACATATTTAAACAACCACATACTCTTTGTAATCAACAGTTGCTCTCCAGTTTAAGCTTGGCTCCAGTCTCTTGGTCATGTGACTTTTCCCAAAGCTAATCTGGCTCCTTTCTGAGGCAGTTTTACTCTTCTCTGAGACAGTTACCAATGATGGAGTATTTTCCTTGGGTTTCTCAAAAACTTGTTTATCCTTCTGTTGCTCCTCAGCCAATCTAAGCTCCTTTATTTAAAAACGAGAGAGAGTAATGGTTACAGTGACATCACCCCTGAACTTCTCAGTTCATCCTCACTGAGTAGGTTATCATCACTAACGACTTAGCGCCATCTGAAGATAGGGATGGATAACTCATACGCATCTACCTGCTGTGGCTTAGCATATCGTTTGAAAAAGAGCAATGTCAAGACCAAGACCTTAGCTAACTAAGGCAGGGAGTAATGTGATGTTTCTGAACTCAGCTCTATGGCAGCATGCATCTCTTGGATTAAAAACAAAACAAACAAACAAAAAACAAAACTCCCCCCCCCAAAACAAAACTCTATTCCTGGGTTGCCCAGGACACATCACATGAAAACTATACAAATCAAGAATAACAGAAGCATCTTGAAAGTAACCAGAACTAGAAGACATATTCTGGACCTGTAGAGATGGCTCCCTAGTTAAGAATGGGTCTCAGTTACCTCATAAATGGAATTGAATTGACAACCCAGACATAAATTCACATACCTATGGATACCTGATTTTTTTTTAATAAAGAAGCCAGAAATATACATTGTAAAAAGGAAGAGCATATTCAGCAAATGCTGTTGGTCATACTGGATGGCTACATGTAGAAGAATGCAAATAGATACATTTGTATCATCCTGCACAAAGCTCAACTCCAGATAGAAGAACCGCAACATCAAACCAGATACACTAAAGCCGAGAATGCGGGGAATAGCCTGGAACTCACAGGCACAACAAAAGACTTCTGAACAGAGCACCATTAGCACAGGCACTAAGATTAACAATTGATAAATTCGACCTCATGATACTGAGAAGTTTCTGCATGGAAAAGGATGCCATCATTTGGAAAAAGCACCAGACTAAAAAACGAGAAAATATTTTTACCAACTCTACAGCTAAGAGAGGGCTAATATCCAAAATATATAAAGAAAATTTTGAAACAAAATATAAAAAACAACCTAATATTTAAAATGGGATATAGATCTAAATAGAGACTTCCAAAAAGAAGAAACTCAAATGGCTGAGAAACTCTTAAAGAAATGTCCAACATCCTTAGTCACCAGGCAAATGCAAACTACTTTTTTTTTTCTCATTTACATTCTTTGTCTTATATTTCTTTTTTTTTTTTTTCAATGCAGTTTATTCAGGAACATTGAACAATCCTCGGACCCCGGGGAAAGCCAGCCCACAGCTTAAATAGCCTCTGGGTAGCCAACGGGGCGTGCCACGGGGGCAATGCAGATAGGTCCACATACATGGAAGCAAGCCAGATCCTCGGCCTTAGCCAAATGTGGAGTTGTTCATGACAGAGAGCACTCACCATCGGGAAGGTGGAAGGCGGAAACCAGCTCCATCTTTAAGGCATAGCATTCCGCAGCTCTCTACAGTTCCCCCTTTTTGTTTTAGACACATCAGGCAAGAGTAGAGGTCTGATCTCTGATATTAGAAATAAATTGGGACTTTGTACAGATGTTCATTTAGGTGTCATCCACCCAAAGAGCATCAGACCGTCCGATACCTTGCAGGAGCAAATTGATACCCTATGGCAAATCGCTCAAAATGCAAACTACTTTAAGATTTCATGTTACACCTGTCAGAACAACTAAGATCAATAAAACAAGTGGCAGCTTATGCTGGTGAGGTGTGGAGTAAGGGAAACACTTCTCCATTGCTGGTGGGAGTGCTAATGTGTACAGCCACTGTGGAAACCAGTGTGGCAGTCCCTCAGGAAGATGGGAATCAAGCTACCTAAAGATCCAGCTATACCTTTCCTGGGCGTATACCCAAAGGACTCTGTCCTACCACAAAGACACTTGCTGAACCACATCCATTGCTGCTCTGTTCATAGTAGCCAGGTTTGGAAACAACGTACATGTCCCCATTGAGAAATGGACAAAGAAAATGTGCTACCTTTATAAAATGAAGTATTACTCAGCTTTTTTTACATGACATGAAATTTGTAGGTAAATGGGTGGAACTACAAAAAATAAAACATTCTGAGTGAGATAACTCAGACCCAGGAAGATAAATATGGTATTTATTTATTTATATCTGGATATTATCTGTTCAATAAATGATAACCAAGCTACAATGCATAGACAGAGATTTCAAATCAGTGAGCTAAATTTCCAACTTCAGAAATTCAATAAGGAAAGCAAATATATCCTAAAGAGAGAAGAAACAAAGAAAAAAGGAAGAAAGGAAGGAAGGAAAGAAGGAAAGAAGGAAGGAAGATGATGTAAAGAGCACTAGTAAAATAGAAATCAAACCTGGAGAAAATTGGTGATACTCTTAGAAAGCTGGCTAAGATGGGCACGCTTCTATTCAGATGGGTTAAAACAAAACAAGACATGAACGAATGTGGGCATGAAAGAGGGCTCACCACAGCAGACCTGCAGACATCCAGAGTTACACAACACTGTTCTGAATGCCCGTGCCATGAAACAGCCTGCATGTCTATCAGCAAGTGAGTGGGTAAAACCGTGTGTGGAATGTCCACACAATAAAATGATACCCATTAAAGAAATAGAGTAACGAACTTGTAATACAAACACTGATGAATCTCAGAAACAAGTTGACTGAAGTTTATTATATCCTTTTAATTAAATGAAGTAATAAGCAAAAAAAAAAATCTCTAAGGGCAGAAATCTGAAGTGGTTATCTGTGAGAAAGAAAGATGAAATCAAAGTCAATATTAAGGTACTTTCCAATAATGATGAGAATATTCTCTATCTTGATCAGGGTGCTCCACAGATATTTATCCAAATCGCATGCAACTCTACATGCAAGATCTGTAAACTTTACTATATGAGAATTGTGCTAAATGTTCTTTTTGAAAGGATATGATTAAATGTACATACTGGATTTCTGATTCTAACAAGATAGACTTGGCCTTCACTATTCTCGGTCTGAAAACCCCCACAAAACTCCATTCTTATCAAAGACAGATGACGCACATCAAAATAGCTTCAACAGCACACGGTAAATGGTTCTCATGGGAGAAATACACAGAAAAGATTTTGGTGCAAAGTGCAGACTTTTGGAGCTCAAAAATGGGAAGACTTCAGTTCTGGATGTGGCATGGAGCTGACTCTTCAGAGGCCATCTCAAGGCCTTGATGGATGTCCCAGAGCCTAACCCCAATCCCAGCCCTCCTGCTGGTTCTCAACCTCCCTAACACTGAGACACTTTAATACAGTTCCTTGTGTTGTGGTCACCCCAACCATGAAATTATTTCCATTGCTGCTTTACAATTGCAATTTTGCTACTATTATGAATGATAATGTAGACACCTGATATGCAGGATGTCTGATGTGGCCCCTGTGACAGAGCTGCTCTACCCCAAAGGGGCTGTGACCCACAGGTTGAGGAATGCAAATGCACATCAAAACGTACATTTTTTTCCTTCTTCTCTATTCTTAGAGGAAATGAATTATTTTCATTGTCAAAACAACCAGAGACACTTCAGACTTGGTAATACTCAGGTATGGCTGAAGTAGAGTGAGGCCTGAGCCTACAGCAAGAGCCCTTCGGGTGAATCCCTGCCCTTAGGGTGAATCCCTGAGCCTTGAATGTCACCAACCCAAGAGCTGTTTCCTTCAACCAAGGTTTATATTCCCAGCTCAAACACCAGATTAGCATTGTCTGGAGATTTAACTACCATGAGCGACGCTCTCTAGCACCGTGTGCTGGGGACTCCTGGGATAAAGTGCTTCATTGTTGGAATGGGATCATAGCACATGTTTGGATTAGAAGCTTAGGCAGAAGAATCCTGAGTTGAAAGCTCGCCCCACCTAGTAAGATCTTGCCTCGTGAAACAAACTAAACAAAAATCTCCAGCGCTGATGGGCAGCGAGAGGAACATCAACATGGCAGGATGGCTTGGGGGTGGGGAGCCTGACCCTGAAGCTTTCACACTGCTAAAAACAAGAGGGAAAAAAGTAAGAGGGAAAGGAAAACAACAGAAGAAGGTTTAATGGTTCCTTTGGTGTCTGCCTGCTTGGACTAAGTTGTCTATTGCTTTTGTAACATTGCACATTAAACACAGATGTGTAAGTAGCCTTAGCACGAACTGCCACTTGAACCAGTAGACTCTGAGCAGATTGTACTCTGTAGGTGAATCTACCTCACCTGGAAAGTTGAAGGTCTGAAGAGGAAAGACTGAGATTTCCCAGAGGGGTAACTCTCTCTGAGCTGCCAACAGAGAACCTTGCCTGAGTCTCCACACCACTGTCTCCTGAAAGTGAGGCTCCAGACACGATTTCTGTGCATGTCTGTATTCCAGCCCACGAGACTGACCTGCCTCTGCATTTCAGACTTCCTTGTCCCCCAAAACTGCAGAAGCCACTTTCTGAAACTATCTCACCCTCTCCCCACCTCTCTTTCCTTTTCTTCTTTACTTTCTCTCCTTTCTTCCCTCTCTCTTGGACTCTATCTCTGGAGAACAGGGAAATGCAAAAGCAAAAGCTTCTTTAGAAACAACTATCAGCAGTACATTAAGAGAGAAGGTGGATTATTCAGCAAATGGTTGACAAAGTTCATAAAAACACTGAGAATGGGAAAGCAGTGTCCCAACACGTAACGTTTACATTCCCTGCCCTTCTAAGGCTCAGGGAACACCGCAGAGAAGGGAACCAAGAGTGTGAGAGCCAAGGATGTCAGGAAAAGGTCTGCAAATATCTTTGGGACGTTACACAGACATTGCAAACCAGACTGCACAACGGCAGCTGCAGTTAGCTACTAAGGAGCCTACGCAAGGCTAGGCCTGTCAACAGCCAATCACAGATCAGGAGGTGCTCAGGGGGGGGCCCAACCCTCTCTGTTGAATCAATTGTTATGGCAACTGATGGATTCTGGGGAGGAATAGTCATTATCTTTAGTTGTGTTCCAAGCAGTTGAGCCCACCAGGTCCCAATGCATAGTTCCAATTCTGTGGCTACTTGGAAAGTTAAAATCAGTAGGTCACAAAACAAAACAAAACAAGATGAAACTGGGAGGGAACTGTGCAGTGAAAAGTGTTAGGGATGACAGACATGGGGGGGAGGCAAAAGACGGTGGGGGTAGAGTAAATAGAATGTTCTACATACATGCATGGAATTGTCAATGAACAAAGGTAATCAATTAAAATAATCTCATAAGAAACCTTAAAACTTAAAGATATGCACAACATTTGAAAGACAAATTAGGTGTTTTCAGAATGCCAAGCCAGAATGTAGTAGGATGAGATAAAAGAAAACAGAGGCTAGGCTTCAGAGGCCTGCCAGTAACTCACTAAGATTCTTTCAAACAACATAAAGTACATGTTGGAGAGGATACGGAGGAAATGAACTCCTTGTACATTCCTGTTGCAATCTAAAATGTTATAGCTACTTTGGAGAAGTTTGGTGTTTCCTACAAGAATGATATAATAATTCCCACGTGACCCAAAAGTCCACTTTCAAGTGGCCACCCAAAGGAGTACAAACTCAAGTGGATTCATGTGGACTGGTGTTCATGGGGTAGAAAAAAAAAGCCCAATTTAACATGTGTATGCACTGGTTAGTTTTAATTGTCAACTTGGCATAGTCTAAAGCCACCTGGGAAGGCCTACAGGAGGGATTGTGCAGACCATAACGGCCTGTGGGCTTGTGTGTGGGAGACTGTTCCATTAATTGAGGGGGAAAGACCTGCAGTGTGGGCAAGCCATCCCCTGAGCAGGAGACCCTGACCTATGTGAGCGTGGGGAGAGCCAGCTAAGCACTAAAAGCCTGATTTCTTCTCTCCGCTCCTGACTGGGCGTGTGACCAGCCGCTGGAAGCATCCGCTGTCTTCCCTGCAATGATGGGCTGTGGCGTGGAACTGCCAGCCAAAATAAGCCCTTTCTCCCCCCAAGTTGCTTTTGTTGGGGGGGGTGTTTTCTCAAACCAGTAGGAAACGAAGGACAGCATACATGTAAATGGAATCAAATGAAGCCATAAAAAGAAATGAAAATCTAAACATGATAGGTCAGACGGCATGCTAAGTGGAATAAACCAAATAAATCACAAAGGTCATGTGCCCATTAATCTGATTCCTCTCACATAGATATTAAGTGGGTCCTATGATTGCACTGATATGAATCATCTAGAATGGGTAAATTAGACTATATTAGTGTTCACCAGAAATCATAGGTAGAAGGAAGAATAGAATGTTCTTGCTTAACAGGTATATGCTTTGAGTTTAGAGCAACAAAAATATGGAAAAAGCTATAAAAAGTTGTAATCAAGTAATATAAAAGAATGACCTGAACTTACCTGTTTCGACATATTCTCTGAAAACATTCGTGATTTGTCCTTTAAACATGTAAAAAGGTCTTTGTAAACTTCACCTTGTCTCTCATAATTAATTTCCCCCTCGTCGTCTGTTTTTCCCTTTGGGAGAAATGGTTCAATGGAATGATTAACACAGTAGTCAACAGAGCAGCAAGATCAGAATGCCACGGCCTATGAGTACATGCTGATGTTTTATTTTGTTTTGACAATTTCATACAATAGGAGTTCGTTTTAATCATTCTCATTTCCCACCCCTATCAATCCTCCCTACTTCCCTACAAACCCTCATTAATGGTCATGATTTTTGTATTGGCTAAAGGGGTCGTGTGGCAGCCTGTGTGTATGATGTGTATTGGCAAGGCCCTTTTCCTTTGACTTAATTTCATTATCCATCCATCTGCCTGTTGGTATAATGTTCTTTTGAAATGTATACACCTTACCCTTGTTCATTCAAATGCTGATTTCTCCCCCACCCCGGATATTGCATTGTGATACTTATTCTAAGCATCTTGTCTCAACTTTGTGTAAACAGGCCAAAATAAAGCAACTAGACACAATGTTGAGCAAAGAGAGGGGAGGAGCCAGAGGACAGGAAATGAGTGGGAGTAAAAAAGGGAGAGGGAGAGCTGGGAGAGAGAGCTGAAGGACAGTTCTTGGAGGACATGGAGCATGAACCAGACCTAAGATTTCACAAAAAGCAAGTATATGTGGTAAAATCTAAATGTTAGGAAACTACGAGGGCTTGGAGGTTTAGGAGGGAGTAACTATTGCCCAGCATTGTGTTCTAGGTTAAATAATAAATCCTAGTCTCTGTGTGGTGATTTGGGTATACAGCTGTTTAGGATTAACAGCAGCATTACCAGAAGATATATCAATAGTAAATATTAATTGTCACTTACAACATCTGCCTCTCACCACATTTGAGTACCTCTTTTATAAATGTAGAGCTTTGCTTGCCAACCACTGAAGTCCTTACTTTCCTCTACTGTGAAAACACATAGGACTTAAAGAACCTTAACTGATGACATCACAAAGGGACTAAGGCTTAGAACTTCACTAGAGAAAATTCTGTGTCAGAGGCATGCTTGTGGCTTGCTCTGTGTGCAGTGGATTGCACATTGAGTTCATTTTCTAGGGAAAACATCTCTAGAGAACTTAATGTCCCTTCTTCCCCCTGCCCTTGTCCCCTCTTCCACCTGCCTCTGCCTTTAGTTCACTTCTTTTTCTTCCATCCTGCATCAGAAACACACGACTATGCTGTCTTTAATGTTTGGAAATTAACAAAAGTTTTTTTGTTGATTGTTCTCAGTTTTTGAGTTTTTCCTTTAAATCTGAGAGGGGTACTTAATGTTTCCCAATATAATCTTGACAAAAACAAAAGCTGCTTGATCCTCTCTATAAGGTCAAAGAAATCATTCTTTTATGTTGTTCTAACTAGAACTTTAACTTTTCTAAAATATCAAACAAATCAACAACCAGAATTATAGCCTACATCCTCTTTGCAGAAATAAGTCAAGTTAAATGTTAATTAAAAAAAGGAACTCAAAGGTGCTAGCGGAGGACTCCAGTGGGCCATCCTAGAGGTGGTACCAGGATCCTGAAATCAACACAAGGTGTAAGACCTTTGGCCACCTCCTGTGACAGTGGGGTTCTCAGTCACTACCCGGATCCTCCTTGTGAGTCCCAAACTCACACTGAGGGTCCCAACTGAGGTGTTGCTGAGGAGGCAGCTGAGCCCCTCCTGGCTAGTTCAGTGACTCAGAAAGAGCAAGATTCACATTGCAGCCTGGGTTCTCAGTGGTTACATGCTGTCTTATCTCTTAGCACAGAGGCACCTATCCAAACTTCCTTTGGGATCCTTGGTCTTGGAATCTAAACTCGGTTTTTGTTTTGTTTGGGTTGAGTTCAGACAACAAGGGTCAAAAGAAAAATGTCCCTCCTCCTAACGTGCCTGCCCTTCGGTGGGCCACTGCTGTCACAGGCTTTTGCTCCAGGTGCATGGCTGGTTCCCATGTCCAGTTCCTCATTTCCCTGCAGGCTCCATGAGATGTGGTTAGTGGATGACAAGCGCTGCCCCCTCACAGGCTCAGGTCCGCCACCCCCTGTGGCACCAGCATGAACTGGACACTCTCCACTCCCCAGGCACGTGCCTGCTTGTCAACACAGTCCAAGCCCCGTGGGAAGCAGTGCAGGCTAGAAGGAGCCACTCCCCAGCCACCTTGATCCCAGCCTGCTGCGGCTCTTGCTCCTGGCTTCCCTGGCCCTAGAACACTCAGGATGGAAGTTATGGTTGTTACTTCCAAAATTGCCATTTTTTTTTCCTTTTGGCCTTTTCTACCTTCAATTGTGTGTGGCTAAACCTGGGAACGGATTCTGTTAGCAGTCCAGGTTGGAGAGGTGGCAAGGATTATTTCTGTTTCTTCAAAAACTGGCTCCGTGTCACGCAGTGACAGCCACCACGCCTGGTTCTAAGATGGTTTGGGATTTGCCCAGGACGTGTGCTGAAAGGGATGGGGCTTCAGCCTCAGAGCAGAGCTCCTTTTTCCACCATCATCAGGACACAACCCACGACTCGAGCCACCCCTCACACACTTCCTTAAAGAGCACTCACGCCATTTAAAAACACCCCTTCCACGCAGCAGGTAATGCACAGGGCTTCCACGTCGTGCGGCTTCACCATCAAGTAACAAATTTCTCCGTGAATCTGTCTCCATGGCGGGGCGCGGCACCCATTTGAAAATTCATAATCTGAAAACAGTGATGGTTAAACCATCAGTAGGAGCAGTTCAGTTCTGTGAGGTGAAAGTATATCAGCTTCAGTAAAGCCGATCTTATGGGAAATGAGAGAGCGCATTGTCTTGAAGATTCCAATGTCTGGAATGCAACTACGGAAAAGTGTATGGACACAGTTATGAAAATATAAGTGACATCAAATGAGCCTGAGAAGACAAACCTGAAGTGTAATCAATCGACTCCAGCACTGTATGCTCCCCTTTTCCTGAGAAACGTTGGAGCAGCTCAACATCTTTCTTAAACGTTGCTGGGTTCAAGCAAATCTCTCTGAAACAAACATTAACAATAAAGTACTTTGAAACAGAATCTAAAGGAAACAAAAACATTCCGCTACATCGGAACAATTAATGCTGAAATTCCTTTTAGCCAGTGTTAGAATCATGTGACATTACTGGCGAAAATGTCAAGAAATTTACATTGGCCAAGGTTTTATAGAAATAAAGAAATCATTACTCTTTTATTGATTTGGTGTCTCTGTGTGTGGGCACACACGTATGCCATAGTTCATCTATGAAGGTCATAAGACAACTGGTATGAGTCAGTTCTCTCCCTTTGCCATGGGATGGGACATAGGTCATCAGGCTTGGCAGCAGCCACCTTTCCCTGCTAAGCTATGTTGCCTGCCCTCAAGAGTTCATTTCATAACAATAGTACCATACTCCTAAAAAGTACTAGAAATGTGATCACAATTTGTACTACACAAACTCAATATTCTATTTGTGCTATCACTTAATAACATGTGTAATTATCTAAAGAGTCTTTGAAGATAGCCAGGTGTTCAATGCCTTCTGACCTGGAGAAAACCCCACTAGACTGTCCTGGCAGTAGTGACTAGAATTGTTTTTGGAACTTGTGTAAATAAACCCAATAGAATGGACATTTTGTTCCTGTAAAAGCAAATGTTAACTCGACAGCGGTAAATGCTCCCCTTTCTCTTGTATTCCTAAGGGGCTGAGAGCACTTTTCCCGGCTGCATTGGAGATATTTCTCAGACACTCACAGCGAGATGTGCTTTAGGGAGTGGTTGAGCAGATTCAGGTCCAGCTGCTTCAGCAGGATGGCAATTTTCCTTTTAATATAGGACTTGCTATCTTTTGTGAACATATCAATGATATTTATGGTACTGGACTCTTCTTTTATCTCACCATAATCGGATCCCAAGATTTTCACTATAGGGTCTCTGTTAGCTGACAAAAACATCAACATAAATAATAAAGATTACCCCATGTAACAAATACGAAGACTGAGAAATCCCACCAAATTCTCCTTCATTGGGTTCCTTGCACTCAGCTTCCTCTGGCCAAGCTTGTTAGACTTCCTCCCTCCTCCTGAGAGACCATGGTATTAGGAGCTGCCTCACACCTCTTCCTGTGTTTTTCCCCCGTATCATGTCAGCCATGTGCACCCTCTCCTCAGTAAGACCAAAGCCAAGATGAGCTCCCTTCTTTGACTGACTATGGAAATTTGTGCACGGCAGATACATTCAGTTAGCATGTTCAGAACTGTTTTGAAGAGAAGCCTTCCCCAGAAGAACCACCACTCAAGCTGTGTGCACCTGTGTCTATGCCTGCCATTCTTCCTCGTTCCCAAGCCCTGTCTTTCCCCAGCAGGCTTCCTTCACTCTACAGGTCTGCTGCAGTTTTCCATCTGCCTGAAGGGGCCAACTTCTCCATGCCTTTTGGTGCATACCTCTTGAACCTAAGAGTTGGGAAAGTCAATGATGCCAGCATTTGCATGTGTATCAAGGCTGTGAAGGACAAGTAAAAACTCATGGCAAAAATGATGCAGATGAGAACCGGATCCCAGTGATGCAGAAAACAGAGTTTGTAAGTATAAAAACAATACAGTTGAGAGAAAAAAAATGAAGGAAAACTTTGTTTAGAATATAACATTCAAGACAAAAATCTGAATATACTGGGATAGGAAGAGACAATGTCCGTGAGAATTCTAAAAGTCTGACTTGATTGACATGATAATTCTGCAACAGGAAGTAAACTATACCACAGAAGACTGCCTGGAGTGGTCCTATGTGAGATAAAATACACACACACACACACACACACACACACATATATATATATAGGACCAGGGAACAGACCACTTCTCAAGCACTTTCAACTTACCCACTTTGCAGCTGGTGACTAATAAAGTTTTTATTCTTCATTTCCTATAATTTGTTTTTTTTATTTTTTTCTTCACAATTTGTTCATTATATATCCCGATGAAGTCCCCTCCCTCAACTCCCCCAGTCCCACCCTCTCTCCCTCTTCCCCTCAACTACTTCCCCAAGTCCACTGAAAGGTGGAGTTCTCCACTATTGCCATCTGCCCATAGCTTGTTAAGTCTCTTTAGGACTGCTTGGATGCTCTTCTTCCGTGGCTCGGTAAGGCTTCATCATCAGGGGAGAGTGATCAGAGAGCAGTCAACTGAGTTCATGATAGAGGCAGCCCCTGCTCCCCTCACTCAGAGATCCACATGGAAGCTGAGCTGCCAGTCAGCCACATCTGAGCAGGGGGTCTAGGTCCTCTCCATGCATGGTTCTCTGTTGGCACATCAGTCTCTGCTGGACCCCCTGGGCACAGATCTTTTAGTTTTGTTGGTCTCCTTGTGGGGTTCTTGTCCCCTCCTTGTCTCTCTAACCTCACCCCTTTCTTCCTCCATAAGACTCCCTGCGCTCTGCCCAAAGTTTGGCCCTGAGTCTCAGCATCTGGTTCTATCCCCTGTTGGGTGAATCCTAATAAAAGTTCTTTAAAAGACACAAAAGATGAACTTTCTTTCAAATGGCCATGTGCTATGAGACCTGAGGTTGAACAAAGCCCTTACAGAAAGGACAAAATCCAGGAGAGACTGAATGGTTAGCCACAGTGTGAATGTGGCAGTCCCCAGATTGTGTCTCTTATGCTAACTACTGTCTTAAATCCAGCTGTGCACTTGAAATTTCATCCTACTTAACTTTGTTTATCGGTGGCTACGTAAGGAACGGTGGATAGTTGGAAAGAGATAAAATGAAACTGCTGCTCAGATGACATGTATGTGTGGCACGCAGTCATGCGTGCTGAGGTTACAAGGATATCAGTGCCCTGCTCTGTCATTTTTCTCCTTATCGATGTGGGTCTGCACTGAATCTGCTAGGCTGGCAGCCAACAAGCTTGAGACCATCTCCTGTCTCCACACCCACAGACACACACAACCACACCCAGAATTTTATGTCAGTTTTGGGATTTGAACTCAAGCCTTCATGCTTGCATAGTGCTCTTACCTACTGAGCCATCTCTCCAGCCCTAATGTCTTCTTTTTTTAAGAGGACACTCTCACCTCACATAGAAGTAGGCAGAATTCAGTTACTATGTTCTTGGAATCCACTGGTCACCTAGTCTAAACCCACAAAAGACATGGGATAAATCATTGCCCATGAGTGGGCTTTCCTCCTGATGGGAAATGCACATAACACAAGCTTAAGAGGCAGCCAGTCAGGATTTTTCACATTAGACACTTAGAAATGAACAGAAAGAAGTCAGTGTGTATCATGAGTGAAAGGAAAACTTTCCCACGGAGCTGAATACACACAGTTACTCACAGAAGGCTGAGATGTCACAAACAGAGCACGCCGAGAGATGAAAAAAGGAACATATGAATGGCCATTGCCTCAAAAAAAAAAAGAAAAGGAAAGGAAAGAAAGAAAGAAAGAAAGAAAGAAAGAAAGAAAGAAAGAAAAGAGAAGAGAAGAGAAGAGAAGAGAAGAGAAGAGAAGAGAAGAGAAGAGAAGAGAAGAGAAGAGAAGAGAAGAGAAGAGAAAAGAAAAGAAAAGAAAAGAAAAGAAAAGAAAAGAAAAGAAAAGAAAAGAAAAAGAAAAAGAGCTTACATCTCTCTTGGAGGAAACACAGTGCCAAGCATGCCACAGGGAGCCGGACTCAAGCTGGTCCCTGTAACCCATGGCTGAGCATGACCCCACACACCACAGGGCACTGGGCCTTCCGGAAGCCATATGCTAAAATGAGAAGCCTACCCATGACACATCAGGCTTTCTTTCTGAAGCAGAAACTGGATGTGAGTATTAAGATGGCTGAATGATTCTCATGGTCCACATGACTTTTTATCTTGTACATGGTAGGATTTTTTCAACAGAATATAATCAAGGCCTCCCCTTTCCCCCAAGATTGTGTCTCAAAGTTCAAATCCCAAGTGGAGAGTGCATATCACCTTCAATACAGGCTTGTGTCTCTTGCAGCTTGTTGATTTTCTCAAATGATAACAACTGTGACAGCAGTCCAAAGCTCCTGACTTGGATATGAGGCATACAGAGAAGCAGCAGGGGCTGTCCATCTTGGTCAACCTCTTCTGACCGGACTTCTGCTTCACTACGGAATGGGATGAGATGAAAGCTGAAGTTACCTTCCCGCCAGAAGACTTTACCATGAAGATACTTAGAAAGACTATCCTGGAGTCTTCAAGAACTAGACATGGCTCTGACTGCAAGCTCTTCCTTCCCCTCCATATCTCATGCTGTGACTCAGCCCCCAAGCTGGCAGCGGCCAAGATGAGCTGTCAGCCTCCCAGGACATTGTCCCCACAGTTCCTAGAATTTGCTCTGGACTCAGTCAGTTGTCAACTTTGTTTCTCTAAGGATGTGCTTGTTTCTGGTGTCTTTTGAAAAGCTCACTGGTTCCACCCAGGCACTCACACTTCAAGGTTTCCAACGTTACCTCATTTGTAAAATTTTTACGGCACGGAAATTAGTGGCTAGGAATTTTCACATCTACTTTGAGTTCATGAACAGAAAGGCAAACTAGAACCACTCTAAATATCGTAATGCAGTTTCTTTTGCCCTTAGCATCATAGCTAGTTTTTCTAAATAACCTTTCCTGGTCAGATATTATTAGACCTTGTGATTTCAGTGTTTTTACCCATTTTTAAGGTTTGGGCTTTTGTTTTGGTTTTTGTTTTTAGGTTGGGATTTAAGTATTTTAAGAGTTTCAAAAGATGGGCGTGGTGACAAACACCTTTAACCCCAGCACTCAGGGAGGCAGAGGCAGATAGATTGCTGTGAGTTTGAGGGCAGCCTGGACTATAACATGAGTCCAAGATAGCCAAGCCTACAGAGAGAAACCCTGTCTCGAAAAAAAACCAAAATTTCATGAGATATATTTCTATCACTTGCAACATAAACTAAATGTGTAGGTTTTGTTGTTTGTTTGTTTTTTAATTAGGTGTTGCTTGTATTATGTTATTACATGCTGGTATCCCTGAGAAGGCCCTTGCATGTGAAGATCCGACAGTCTATTCGAAGCCGCAATGTGGGGAAAGGGATGTAGACGTATCCTGATTGGCCAGAAGGAGAAAATCCAGCAGATCCAGGTGATTGGCTCCTGGTGCTGTGTTAATCAGTTTTGGGCCCTTACCAAAATTCCTGAGATTATCAGCTCAGAACAGGAAAGGCTGTTTGGAGCTCACAGCGTTTAAGGCTCTAGTCCACTGGTTTGGCCCTGCTGCTTTGGGGGTGCAGCTAAGGGCAGAAGCACAGAGCAGCTCAGATGCCACACAGCTCAGGCCGAGGAGTGTTAGGAAGAGGAGGGGCTGAGTCCTGACCTCCCTATCCGCTGATTGCCTCCAGCGGCCTGACTCTCAGTAGCCCTGTCTCTTCAAGGCCCTTCCACCTTCCCACTGCACTCCCCTGATGAGCAAGGCTTTTTCACGTTTTTCACGTGAGCCTTTGGGACACACACATCACATTACTGTGTCGTTAAAATAAAAACAAAGAGAGCAGGAAACTTCGGGAGACAGACTAACAGCCTTCCAAATACTCCCCTTAGGATAAAAGGAGATTCAACTGATGGATAAGCAGGTGGACTAACAAAGATTTTGACCCAGGAAGACTGCACTGCCTCTGCGCTGAGAGAAACAGATTCTAAGAGTCCTCACAGGAACAGAAACGTATAGACCACACAAGGATGGAAGCTGGTTTGACAGCTAGGTATGGCCACAAGCCAAAGAACGGAAGAACTTTCCAGGATCTGGGAAAGAAAAGAACACATTCTCCTAAAGTCTCCTGGATGAATGTGCCCTTATCATACTCTGATTTTTTTTTTTACCCTGCAGATTCATTTTAGACTTTGTCTTCCAGAACTATGCTAAACTTTATGTTTCATTTAGTGATTGGTTTTGTGGTCATTGGTGGCAGTGACAAATAGCTACCACAGGGTCTCTGTCAGTGTGGTACTGCCTGGTACCCATGGACCCTGGCTCCACCCCAGTCTCTCAAACAGTAACTGCATCTAGAAGATGGTGAATAGATGGTGAATTATCTGGGATAATTGGATGCCCAATGTGCTTGTGTGCTTGGCTATGACATCTGTGAAGAAACTTTTCTACACAAGCTCCTGGAATCCTCTTTAGGATGAAGAACACTTCTAAAGGTGCCTCACGTCAAGGCTTGGTCACTTAATACTAAATAGATGGCCATAGGGTTGAGCAATGGGCTGATTGACAGCCAAAAGCATAAAGTCGTAGAACTGGGGAGAATGAAACTTGTGGTGGGAACTAGGAAAGGGTTGGAGGGGTCCCTCACTGCTCACCAGCTGAAGTTTATAATTCAGCAGAGGAGGAAGAACTCCATCACCACAGGATGCTCCTTATGAGGCCAACCCTTCACCCTGACGACTCTACAACTGGGCTTGCACCTGCAGCATTGTTCTCTGCAGACCTCGCCTGGTTCCAAACCTCAGGTTCTTTCTCTAGCTCTTCATGCCTTCAAAACCCACACCACGTGGGAAAATCTCACACATTGCCAAGTTCAGCATCCAGAAGGAGGTGTGGCCTTGGCCCCTCGGGACCACAGCTTCTGTGTGCTAACCCTGAGCAAATGGTTCCCAGATTTCACTTCTGTGAAGTTGGTCTCCTATTAATCAATGCTGACTGTTTAGGGGCAGCTAACCAGCATCGACTGCCCCAGTACACCAAAGACTTCAAATTAATGAGGCTTGTCTCATGTTAATCACAAGCGATTCTCCTGCCCCAGCTGACCAGAATCCACAGACTCTAAATTCAAAATAGCACACAAATGTCCCCAATAGTATGTTAGGGATACTCAAACATTCCCCTGAAACTTCATTAGCCTCCACCATTTGCATTTCTCTAAATAGTCTTAATCTTCCAGGCTCCTACAACAGCTCTGAACACTCAAACAGCTTTTCCAGCCCAAAGTTCCAAAAACTGTCACCTTCTTCCCACAGTAGTCCAAGGGCTAAAAGCCAAATGGCCAAGTCCACACAGCAATACCCTGTGCTCCTGGTACCAATTTCTGTTCTGCTTTACTTTCTGTTGTTGTGAAGAACTGACCAAAACCTACCTGGAGAAGGAGGGGTTTGTTTGGCTTACAGGTTCTGGGCCTTTATCAAAGAAAGCTGTGGCAGCAACCTAGAGGTAAGAACTGAAGCAGAAGCAGGAACACTTGGCTCTCCTGAGATTTCCAGACACCCTTCATACACAGCCCAAACCCACTTGCCCAGAGATGGCACCATGCGGGTGAGCTTGGCCCTACTATATCAGTTCCACTTAGAAAATCCCCCACAGACATGCTGGAGTGGCAATTCCTCACTAGAGAGGCTTTGTGCAGAGGAACGTCTAGGTTTGTGTCAAACTGACAGAAATTAACAATGACAGGAGCTGAGCTGGAGCTTGAGAGCATTTGGCTCTCTCTGCTTCCGGGCTTCGGGTACCCTGTGACCAGTTCCCTCCTGCCAGTCTGGACTCCCCTGCCATAATGGATGGTTACCTGCAATGGTAATAATTGTTAAGGTACTTTTTTTGACAGTGACAGGGAAGAAAACTAAGATGCCAGAAGGTATGCCCTTGAAGAGGATAATGGGGCTTTGGATCATTCAGCTCTTTCTTTGTTTTCCAGATACCATGAATGAGGTGAGTAAAGTTTCTTTTACAACAGACTCCTGCTACCTCACCACAGTTTCCAAACAATGGGACAGAAAAAAGTATCAGAAACCATGAGCCAAAACAAAGTTTTCCTCCTCTCAAGTGGCTCGTCTCAGGTATTTTTGTCACAGGAACAGAACAGTGACTACATTCCTTAATTAGCTGTGTAAAACAAGAGACGGCCTTGTGGCCTAGACACATGAAGCATTTAGTGTTTTGCTAACAGCAAAATCTTATCTGTAAATTTTGCCGTCATCTTTAAGGCGGTCAGCACCCATCTGGTTTTCATCAGGGCCACACAAGCATGGCTTAGCTCTTGGTGACACTACTGGGCCTCTTTCACCCCTTCCAAGATCAAAGACATCTTCAGTAAAGGTCAGGAACAAACATGGCGGACAGCAAAATGGGAAAGTTTCCTAATGAAATTGACAGAAGTGAAGCAGTGAGGGGTCACTGTCTCAAGACACACTAGGTATCAAAATGTCCACACATCTCCCTCAGGAGGAGACAGCAAGCAGAAAGATGACAGGCAGAGGCTACATATGGAAAACAAGTCAAAGGAATTTGTTCAAGAGAAAGAAAAACAGTGACACAATTGAGTGTGTTGTATCCCCACCAACTAAGGAGACAGATGTGGTCATGTTTAGACTTGGCACATAGAAGTAACGCAGAGGCCAGATATGATGATAATTTCTCTCTCGTCTGCTGCAAAACCATCTTTTCACAAAGTAGTTAACGTTTTTCTAATTGGTTTTACAGCTGAGTCTATCTTTCAATGGTTTATAAAAAAAATATTGTACTTAGGTGGAGGCATCCAAGAATTAGGCAGCCATCTACAAATGGCGAGCTCTCAGCAAATAGTCACTTTTGGCAAATATTAAAATTTAAAAATTCAGAAAAGGGACTGAAGAGTTTTAAAGAGCACTGAAAACCTCTTCAATGCAGTTCAGGGATGGGTTTGCAACTGTGAAAATGAAATCTTGACTTTTTTGTCCAAACAATCCCAAAGGGAAAGAGGAAATCTGTCTGTAGGAAGGCTTCAGCAGGCTAGAAAACTGCTTTTTATGAGATCAACCTTTTATTTGGTTTGGTTTGGATTTTCTTTGTGGAGCCTTGGCTGTCCTGGACTGGCTTTGTAGACCATGCTATCCTTGAACTCACAGAGATCTGCCTGTCTCTGCCTCCCCAAGTGCTGGGATTACAGGCATGTGCCACTGTGCCCAGCTATGAGATCTGTCTTTCAGAGAGAAAATGCAGCCTCAAAAAGGAGTAGAAAGAGAATAACGAAGTCACATAATTAACTGAGGCTGCCTCCTCAAGTAAATACACACCTGGACTTGCTTATTGCTCAAATACAGCACACAGTGATACATGTAGGTCCATCTAATCATGGATAATATATGTCCATATGCATGTGTGTGTGCATGCCATACATATATGTTCACACATGTTTTCAGAAGAGATGAGTGGATATTCCACTCTTCGGGCTACTGATAGGATCTTTACCACTCTCAGATTTGAAAGACTTCTTTTTGTTAAGACGTTTCTTCTTTAAGGACTGTGGAGGAATAGCAGTAATAGAGCACGTGTCTAACATGTAGGACATATGTTCTATTCTCTCTTACATTGGGCAAAACTCTCTGCCCTCCTCACGTCGTTCTAGAGAATGGGATGGTTCAGTCCTGTAAGTATTTGGATAGACCAGGCATCACAGCCAGTAGCTACTCGTGTCCAGAAGGTCATACAGATGTGTGGAAAGCTGAGCAGGAGAGGGGAGTGAACACTGGTAGCTAAGATCTGGGGAGCGCATCCTCTATCAAAAAGAAATTACACTTAAATTAAAATTCGTAAAGCCCGCGTTTCCACCTGAGATACCCTTAAGTTTCCTATGTATTTGCAATTCCCAGTTTAAAGGATTATTTATTAGCACCAACCCCTCAACCAGTCCATGAAAATCTATATCAAGTTGATATTGAATTCTAGAAGCAAGTCTGTGGCTTACCTGACAATATAACCTGATTCAAATGCTGAGGGTTCCAAACTTGATTCCCACTCAAGTGGTTCTTCAAAAACAAAATTTGCTTCTTGGGGGTAGTTATATCTAAAAGACTCCACAAACGTAATGATTTCATTCAATAATGACTCATTCAGAGGGGTCAGCTCCAGGTTTCCATTCACATACCCAGTAGCCGACCACTGTGCCAATCTGGCCAGGGCCACGCCCATGCCGCTCTCGACAGTCTGAGCCAAACTCAGAACACACACTACAGCAAAAGAGAAAGAGTTAGAGGTTTCCACACTGTTGAGATTTTACGCTAGTACAGCCCAACCTACACTCTGCATTTTTAACAGTCTAACTGCTCTTCAATGCAATAAAACAGCTAAACATGGCTACACAAAACCGACATGTATTGAAGGAGTTTCCAGTATCAGCCTACCCTAAATTTAATAACATCTTTCTAATTTCCAAAAGCCCAAGAAAAAAGAACAGCTGGACAGGACGCTTAAAAAAAAATTCAAGAATGGAAAAACAGAATCAGAGGAGGTTGGCAGTAGGAACATTGCTTGCTAACTCTGACAGAGTTAGAGTTTGAGTGAGAAACGCACATTGCTCTGAGCTACACATTATTTAGAATTAGACAATTAAATGAAGCCTGTTGCTCTGGCCCTCTTACTGTCATAATATCAGCATGGGGACACTGAAGGCAGGCAAGCTCTCTCCCAAGTGCTTGAGTCCCTCACATGCCTCTGGGGTTAATAAAAAAACAGGATCAAAGTGTGACTGAGAATTGTCATTTTAATTTTTGATGAAAGTTAGTATAGTACACATGCTTATTCAGGGCACCCGAGGAAGTTCTATATTCTCTGTTCATAGATCATGCGCAAAATATAAATATTATTTTCTTAAGAGTAAGTGTGACAGCTGTAGAAACAGGGTCGAGATTTTTAGCCCATTTATAAACTGGTTATTTAATAATAAACTGGTTATTAAAACAGTGTAGCAATAAAATTTAAAACAAATCCAAATAAAAGGAGGATCCTAGGGAAATTGCTCCGTCCTCACTCAGACAGCAAATGGGATAGACATGGTAAGAGGGAGAAAAAAAAAGGAACAAGACAGAAGCCTACCACTGAGGACCTCTGAAAGACTCTACCCAGCAGGGTATCAAAGCATATGCTGAGACTCATAGCCAAACTTTGGGCAGAGTGCAGGGAATTTTATGAAAGAAGCGGGAGATAGAAAGACCTGGAGAGGACAGGAGCTCCAAAAGGAGACTAACAGAACCAAAAATATCTGAGCCCAGGGGTCTTTGCAAAGACTGACGCTCCAATGAAAGACCATGCATGGAGATAACCTAGACTCCTTGCTCAGATGTAGCCCATGGCAGCTCAGCCTCCAAGTGGGTTCCCTAGTAAGGGGAACAGTGGCTGTCTCTGTCATGAACTCAGTGGCAGGCTCTCTGATCACCTCCCCCTGGGGGGAGCAGCCTTACCACGCCACAGAGGAAGACAAAGCAGCCAGTCTTGATGAGACCTAATAGACTAGGATCAGATGGAAGGGGAGGAGGACCTCTCTTATCAGTGGACTAGGGGAAGGGCAAAGGGGGAGAAAAGGAAGGGAGGGTGGCATTGGGAGGAAATGAGGGGAGGGGCTACAGCTGGGATACAAAGTGAATAAACTGTAATAATCAAAAAATAAAAAATAAAAAAAACAAATCCAAATAAAATGTATTTCACTCTGGCTAGACAGAAGTTAATCTCTAAAAGGGGGTCTTTAAAAAGATGAGTTTATCTGAAAAATTAAGTGAGAACAAAGCAACAACTTATTAACAATGATAGTATTGTTTAAAGATCATCTGTGGTTTTGTCATGCCATTGACCTTCTCTCCAGAATAGTACATTGTAATAAAATCAAATAAAAAATAAACTGAGCTTTTCTCATCACCTGCCATTTTAACAAAGGCTTTGAAACACAAGTTTGACACAAATAGTGGGGATTTTATTTTCTGTTCCATATTACGATGTGAAATCCAGTAACAGGACTTGGGTTCCTCTCTCCAGGGGACTGTGTCACACTGGGAAGCAGGACGGCAGCAGTGTGGACCTGTCAACTCACAGCTACCAAAGGACAGGAAGAGAGGTTGCTGGCATCTGGGGATGCATGCCAAGGATGGAAATGCTCTCCTCGGGCACAGGAATGCCCAGCAGGAAGGACCTGCAGGCGCCTGGCATCTGGAAAACTTTGGGTAAGCGACACTGCAGCCTAACGTCTCCCTCCACTTGAGGAGAGCCACAAAGCAGCTTGTGTGTGCATCGGCCGTCACATGATTGGAAATCATAGAAATGAAACAGAAGTTTGCACACTTCACCCTACACAGAGCTTTAGTGTGACAATAACGTCAGGCACAGGTTTTAAGATGCAGACTGACGTGCTGCTGTCGGCCGGAGTCTGGAAACATACCACGTTTGGGTACCCATCCCAGGCTGGATAACTCTCTAAACATTTCCAGAATAATAGTACCTTCACAGAGCATTATTAGTGCTCAAAATATTATCTATTTTAGATTGTCTATCTTATATTATCTATTTAGGATTATTTTCTCTACTCTTGGATTCAAAATATCTAAGGGTCATTATAAGATATTTGTTGCAAAATCCAGGTGTTGTAGAAAACCATTTCCCTGTGTATGTCTCTGACTCTCTCTCTCTCTCTCTCTCTCTCTCTCTCTCTCTCTCGACACACAAACAAACACTCACATACTTACACTCACACACACGTGTAGACACACAGGTATCAGTGAAACAAAATGTGATGTACAGATTTTCCTGTGATTTCTTTTTTTCTATAGCTGATTGATAAAAAAAGTGCTTTAGTGTCAAATGTGTGAGCATGTGTGCCTGACACTTTAGTTTTCTAGTGTTCTGAGAATAAACAAGCAAAAGAAGTGTGCAAATGCTTCATCTACTTCAGAAAAGCTTCAGTGGGCTCTCTGCCCACGTTTAATTGGTAATAATCTTTGCTTCAGAGCGTGTGCACGCAGCGTCGCGCCCCTTCTTTCCATCGCTCTTAATGGTTTTATAGATTACGCGAGGATACGGCAGCCGAGAGGCAACACCATCGCGACCTCTTAGAAGACAAGTTAAAAGGAACAGAGACGATCAGAAAGTTCTTTGGCTCATGAGGGAATGTTTATAGAAATGAACGTTCAACTCACATTTCAATCTATGAAGATTCCTTTTCCCAGTCAATGACCAGGAGCCCAGAAAGGACCGAAAGGCCTCTATTGCGAATTAGCAGGAGGCCGAAGAACGCCTGAGAGCCTGAGGCTGCTGCGATGATCCGGAAAGCCAGTACTTGCAGGTGAGAAAAGAGAAGAAGGGGTGTGTTCAAACAAACCACTAGGACGGTTTATCAGGACGGTTTCTCCCAGCCCATCACCGCCACTCCATTAATGCTTTCACCTTGAGTACACGGCTACAGCCAACACACGAAACATATCCGTATCTTTGAATTAATGTTTCCAAGAAGAGTTCAGAGTTACAAAGGAGCAAATATGTATGTTTCCGTGTGTGTGTGTGTGTGTGTGTGTGTGTGTTCGCACATGCGCACGTGTAACAATGTAATATCTAATTGCTAGTTTTCTCGACTCATTTAATAAAACTTTTCTTTTATGCTAAGCTCCAAGCTTCCCTTATCATTAACAAAACGCAACAGTTTTGGAAATAATCAACTCAGTTCTCCCGGAAGCTATGTGAAATCTCAAGTGTAACGTCTGTGGCAAGGCAGGACGTGGGTGGCCCACTCCTTGCGTGGCCACTCCGTGCATGAACAAGGCGCTCGGCAAACCCCATGGGAAAAAAAAAGAACAAAAACGAATTTTAGCGCTGGCGTGAGCACGCTGCAGTTTCATTCGTGACCCGGTGGTCTGGAGGACCTGGGCGCCTTGGAGGGCGTGTTTCAAGCTCCAGTCCCTGCCTGGATGGAGGGAGAGGTGAGCAAGAAGGTCAAGGGCGCCAGGAGGCCAAGAGGAGGGCTGGAGGGGAATCCTGTCCTCAGACCGGGGAGGGACAGAGGGACGGAAACACAGAGCGGGGCTGTGGCGGAGGCCAGGAGGTCGCCGGGCAGCTCCGGGACGGGAGGTGGGGAGGACCCGAGCGGGTGGGAGGGGGCGGAGGGGGACTGGAGGGGCTCCGGGAGGGTGGGAGACCGACCCACCCCGGAGGGTTGGAGGTGCACCACCGAGGGACGCAGGGAGACGGGGGAGAGACGGGAGGAGAGGAGAGCCGAGGACAGCGGCCCGGGGGAAAGCCATGCGCGCCGCCGCGGCCACTCACCTGCACGGTCGCCAGGCGCCCGCCCCCCCCCCCCCCGCACGCGGTTGCTAGGACACCTGTAAACACCCGCCCGCAGCCCCGGGAAGAAACGTGCACGCCCCTGCCCCGGGCTCCCGTCGCGCCGCAGCTCCGAACCCTCTCCCCCGCCCCCACCCCGCCCCACCCCCACCCTGAGCGTCCCATCCCCGCGCCCTGGAAACATTCGGATCCCGCCTGCCCCGCCCCCCCCGCGGAACCCCACGGCTCAGGCTGGCTCAGTCCAGTGACTCGGGGTGGGGGTGGGGGTAGCTCCGAACACGCCACAGAAAGCGCTCGGAAAGAAGGTGTTAGAGCGTTCCGAATGGGGCACAGGCTTCCGGGCAAACGCATCCTAAGCACCGCACCAGTCAAACCCCCCAAAAGCAGCATCGGGGTCGTCTTAGGGTAGCCAAAGCTTGTGTTTTTTTATTCCAGAAGTAACTACGGTAGCGGGTCAGACTCTCCGGACTGAGCACGTTCAACAGCAGCCTCCCGCAGAAAAACAGCAATAAAAAGCTCTCTTCCACCCGTGAAAGAAAGCAGAGCCTTTGTTCGTTGAAATACATTTTCCTAAGAGTCATTCTAGTTTTAATAATGTGTGAGTGCAGGGGCTAAAAGGGAAGAGAGGGTCTTCAAGAGCTGGAGTTACAGTTAGGAGTCCTGGGACTCCGGACTCTGGCCCTCTGCAGGAGCGTTACCCCGTTGAGCCGATCTTGGCCCCACTTGTAGACACTCCACCGAAAAGGAGCCCCTGGGGGTTTAGCCAGTGGAAAAAGACAAAGCCGGTGGCAGATCGGGGGTCGACAGTATATTCTTTTAGGGGACACCGTGTGCGGGGACAGTAAGTAGATGAATTATAGCGCAAAGACATTGAACCGTTCCTGGACTGATTGCCCAGCGTCAAAGGGGCAAAGGGGCATGTCGCGGCTCAAGTCCAGACCCCGGGAGACGGATGGTAGAGAAACTTAGTTCTGAGTTCCTTTCTTTAGAAAGCATCAGTGTTGGGGATGGAATGTTTTACTCAAGGGACCTTCACCTGCAGAAAGATCTAGATTAGACTTCCCGTATCTCGTCTATGTCTTGTCACTTGTCTCCCAGCACTGCCAGAAGATGGCAGAAAATGCTGTTTCCCTCAGCTGTGTGTCCCCAAGACCTAGGCGTGTGACTGAGCACAGGGAACAAAGTCGCTACATCACCTAGGAAATGTTGGCCTGTGCCTTGACTCTGAAGGACAAGGGGCTAGAAAGGCGAGGGTTTGGTGTGTCGGATAACACTGAAAGAGCCTGTCTGAGGATTCTAAGCAGTTGCATTCCCAGAAAAGATCCGTCAACCTCGGAAGTGACTGCTGTGCAGGGACCTTCCTGTGCGGCCTCCACGTGGACCGTACTGTAGAGCAATGGTTCTCGACCTTTCACAGCTCCTCATGCTGTAGAGACCTCCAGCCATAAAAGTATTCCGTTGCCACCTCACAACTGGAATTTCCCCACTGTTATGAACTGTAATGTAAATATGTTACATGATGCAGGACTGTGTGGCTCCTGTGGGAGCTCGCAGCCCGCAGGTTGAGAACTACTTGCTGGAGAGCCTGGGCCACAACCCAGCTCTGTCCCTTGGAATGTGAGACAAAATCTCCTGTACTGTAATTAATAAAAAATAAATTAAAAAAGAAAAAAATTTAAAAAATCAAAACTATAAAGAACAAGAAAGGGGAGAACTATGTGGAAGGGAAACCTTTTAAGTACTCGCTAAAGATGAAGTCCTATTACCTATAGGAATGAAAGGGTTCTAAATGACAATGGAATGCGATAGAATTTTAAGGACAGTGCATCTGAACTAGAAAAGCAGCAACAACTAAGTATATAGGATTCAAAAATGGCCAAAAAAAAAAAAAAAAAAGAAAGAAAGAAAAGAAAAAAAGAAAAAAAAAAAAAGAGTAGATATGGGTCCAAAACCAGACAAGGATTGCCATGGAGATGGCTGAGAGGAAGTATGGCCACTTGGGCTGAGGTTGAGTCTCATGAGGCAAGATCATTTCAAAGCAGAGGTCTTCAGAGGTGTGAGCAGAAGTCCCCAGAGCCTGCTTTCTCTTGCAAAGTGTCTTACTTAGGGCTTCTGTGGTGGAACACCACGACCCCTTGGGTGGGAAAGGGTTTATTGAGCTTACTCTTCCACATCATGGTTCATCATCAAAGGAAGTAAAGACAGGAGCTCGAGTGGGGCAGGAACCTGGAGCCAGACGCTGATAACAGAGACATGGAGGGGTGTGGTTACTGCCGTGCTGTGCTCAGCCTGCTTTCTTTCAGAACCCAAGGCCACCAGCCTAGGGATGCCCCCCCACAAGGGGCTCCCCCACTCTCAGTCTCACTAGTTAAGAACATGCCCTGTGGGCTTGCTTACATCTGACCTTATTGAAGCATTTTCTCTATTGAGCTTCCCTCCTCTCAAATGACTTTAGCTTGTGTCAAGCTGACATAAAACTAGCCAGCAAAGAAAGGATCAAAGGAGTCCAGCCTTGTCAGTCTCACTGTGATGGCCGTTATTTCTTGTTGGTATACACTGAACACCAAACCATGATTTAGAAGTGAAATTGCTACTTCTCCTTAGCGTCAGACCTTCTAAACACCCAACAAATACTTTTTAATGCTAACCCGCGCTGGGCACTACTCCAGTGGGCATTTGGTCTCTGGTCAGATGGAGCTAAAGAATCAACTGTGATGAGCAACAGACCAGAACCACTATAGTAAAACCTTTGTTTGGCTGTACAATTGATGCTGGTTAGCTGGAGCTGAGAAATTAGGGCTCAGAATTCTGTCCAAAACATGAACAATAGTAAGAGTCCGGTGATCTGTAGTCAGTGCTCCAAAGCAGAAAAGGACTGCTGTCATGACACCCAGCATGCAAAGATGAATGACGAGAAAAGGGCAAATGGGTGGGCGCCCTTCATTACATAAGCATCTCTAAGCCCAGGAGAAGAGCAGGACAAGGCTTATTCAAGGAAGAAGGGGAGAAAGGGAAGGGAGAGGTTTACTCAAGGGCCTTTTATTGTTTGCTTGCAGTTTTGGTTTAGAGATGGGATTTCTCTGTGTAGCCCAGTCTGGCTCACACCCAGGAGTCTCTTGCCTCTACCTCCCCAGTGTAAGAATTGCCAGTGTGCACTACCACAGCTGTCTCAACAGGAAGATTTTAAGCAAGGGGTGGGATGTATAATATGATCTGTGATGTCAGAAACAATTTTGTTGGGCCTGGGGATGTAGCTCAATTGGCAGAGCATTTGCTTTGCATTCAATAAGCCCTAAGTTCCATCCCCAGCTCCCTATAAAACCAGCATCGTGGTGTATAACCAGCATCCCCCTGCTGCAGTCCTTGCAGACTTTTTACCTGGCACCTTCCAGATTCCCTTCCCACTATGTTTTCCTCTGTTCTCCAAACAAGTGTCTCCATTCTGACCCTTGTCTCAGGAATCAGGCAGACGACAATGTCTGTGGTCAGCTACCACTGGCCGCCATCATCGTAAACCTCTGTCCCCGGCTAGGCCACCACTGGCACAGGCTAAATCTGACCTTCAGGAAGTACTCGTACGCTTTTCTTGACACACCACCTCCAGTGGAGCCCAGGTTTACCCTCCCACTATAGAAGTCTCTCCACTGCTTGTTCCCGGAGCTCCTGCACCCAGTCTCTCCTTCCTGGACTCTGCCCTCCATTTCCCTCTAACTCCTTACTGTTGCTGTTCAGAGGTGGAATGTCCCCCACGGTCTTCTGTTTTCAACATTTGTTCCCAGGTTTTGTAGCATCGATTTTTGTGTCTATGGAGGTAGTTCCTGGCTGTGGAAGTATGTCCCAAGGAGACTTGGAAGGTTCTATCTTTCACTGGCACCACAGCTCTTGTACTTCCTGGCCTGATGTCCTGAGGACAGCTGCTATTACAGAAGCCCATCAGCGTGAACCAAAGGCCATACTCTCTTTATTGTGATGGACTCTCCGTCAGAGACCTTGGGCCAAATGAAGCCCTCCCTCTTTTACATCGTTACTGTCAGGTATTTTGGTCATGGTGGTGATGCAGGTAATAGATTTTTCCAGTTCAAAGACTTACAGTTTCACAGTCCAGAGTTGTTCCTCACTCTGGACTTAGTTGTCTATCGTATTTTTGTTTGTTTATTTATTTGATTGACCGACTGGTTTGGTTTTTAGAGGACATGATCTTACTGTCTATTTCAGCATGAGTTCAAACTTGCTGCCATCTTGCCTTGGCCTCCTAAGTCTGGAATTATGGGGATGTCACCATAACTGGGTGCCTTTTGTATCTTGAAGTAGTGAAATAATTCTACAACTTATTTCTTAGGCATGTGTTCAAACTGTGGACAATAACTCAGAAAATCAGTAACATACATTGCTCTTGAGAGACAATGGTTGGGAAAGAATTTTTTAATTTAAATACATCCTTATTTTTTGACATGTCGCAATGACCCTATGTTTCTGTAGTAAAACTTTTAAATGCTACAAAGACAGTAGATACATAACCTGGGTAAATAGAAATTATATATTAATTAAACTCAGGCTACATGTCAAATCACTAGTACATAGGTTATTTTATGTGACCCAAACAAAATGGTTTTGATTTTAAAATAAAATTGAGTAATTAATTGGCATTTGTGTTGAAGCAACTTTATGGGTAAAAGGCATTTCCCCATCTCCATCTAGCATTTCCATGTTCTGCAAGAGGAAAATGTGAACAAGAAAATTATCTTCAGCTTTGCACTGTTTGGAGGTAGTGAAATTTTAAGATATGAAGCCTAGTGGAAGGTTAGAGGTCATTGTGGTGATGCTGTCAAAGGGAATTGTAGAACCATGATTACTTTCTCTGTCACTTTCTGAGGTGCTTGTGTTTCCTCTATCCTGGCAATATGTTCCCTCACCACAGTCTAAAAGCAATGTGACCATGTGACCATATGACCATGGAATGAAGCCACTAAAATGTAAGGTAACTACACCTTTTCTCTTTTTGATTTGATTATCTCAAGCATTTTATTGTGGCAGCAGAAGGGTAATACGTTGGGGAAATATTTGTTCCGCAAAAAGTCATGGTAAAGGTACAGATATGTAGTGTTACTATGTGTCTTAGGTAGAGTTTTATTGCTGTGAAGAGACACCATGACCGAGGCAACTCTCGGTCATGGAAACTCAAGGAAAACATTTAAGTGGGGCTGGCTAACAGTTTCAAAGGTTTATTCCGTTATTATCATGGTGGGAAGCATGGCAGCTCCCAGTCAGACATGGTGCTGGAGAAGGAGGTGAGAGTTCTACATCTTGAACAACAGGGAGGAGAAGGAGACTGTGTACCACACAGGGCCAAGCTTGAGCATAGGAGACCTCAAAGCCCACCCCCACAGTGACACACTTCCTCCAACAAGGACACACCTCCTAATAGTGCCACTCCCAATGGGCCAAGTGCCACTCAGACCACCACACTATGAAAGCAAAAAGAATTATTAGAAATATTAATTCAGTCAGTCTGCCAAAACTCATGTCAGATGCGTCCTCACCACGGCTATCATCTCCGTTACATTTGGCCTCTACCAAAAGTATCTAGAATGAATAATAGAGTTAAGAGTTTGATTTTTCTTCTTTGTGGCTAGAGAAAATCTAATGGGTTAAGAGTACACACTGTTTTTGCTGAGGACCTGGATTCAGTTCCCAGCACACATCATGTGCCTCACAACTCCCTGTAACGCCCTCCGCAGAGGACCCAGCATGCTCCTTAGCCTCCCTGAGGCCACGTACACTAGGCATGTACTCCTCCAGACACAGACACAGACATTAAACCCACATTCATTTCTTATAGTCAATCTTTTCAAAATAAAAGTATGAAATCTAGTTTATTCTAAGCTCCTTTACTTTAATACAAATATAGAATACTGTAACAAAATTTGAAAACCCTATATGTCAAGTCACGGATATTCTGGGTGTTTTTAAAGTACAAACTGAGAGCAAAGCACACTGGAATGCAAGCAATGTCATTTGATATAGAAAATTTATGGTCTAGCCAAGTAGTGATTACTCCAGAAACCCTCACGGAGAATAAAGGATTTAACGTGAGACTTGATATTTTGGAAAAACAAACCAAGGATTAATAATATCCGGGTGATGTCTCCCAGTATCACCAAGGGAAGTGATGGAGACTTCTCGGGAGAATGGCTTCCAGATGCACAGTAAATCATGCATCTACGCCAAACATGGCTCCGGGAGGCTCTTTCTTATTTTGAGAAAAGAAGCATTCTTATGTGACTAGGTGCATTTCCCCCTTCAACTTTGTAGTACCATTAAAGAGGTAAGAGCCAAGCCCATTAGCCTTGCCAAGTAATGAAAGGATGAATAAACTATGCAATGAAAATTAGTTTTGCCCCTCAATGTGATTCATTCATTAAAGAAATAAGCATGGTAATGCTCATGGTAAAATTATCTGTTGACTTCATTGTCTAAAATATATCCTAATGTCTAGAATATAATGGATGTAATTATCCCAGGAGAAGGATAATGATAAAATGGGAAGTAGCACAAAGAAAGCCCTGTGACACTGCCTGTAGGAACGATCATAAATACATAATTTTTAAAAATCTGGGGACTGGAAATTTATATCCTAAACCATTTCCATTCATCCATCCTTCTAAGAGGTTCAGGTGTCCCCAGAGTGGAGGTGCCATGTCCCGGTGGCCTTTGAGGTCTTAAGTCATTTTCCCCGATGGACTCCATCTTGGATCTCAAGACTCAACATCTGCCAAGACCCGCTAACTTTAGAGACACCAGAAAGAGCATTTAGTGAGGTCACCAGCCTTTCACTTTCCAAGTTCAAGCCTTCCTTCTCCATCCTGTGTCACCTGGCAAGTCTTTGTTCTTGAGCGGGGGGGGGGGGGGGGGGGGGTGGGAGGGTGGGGGGGGGTGGGAGGGTGGGGGGGGGTGGGAGGGTGGGGGGGGGTGGGAGGGTGGGGGGGGTGTCTGTGAGGCCTGAGGGTGGACTGAAACACAACAGCAAAAGAGCCACAAACAAAACGAGTTGCTAAGGGATGCAGACGGAGCCTATTTAGATGTGCTAGAATGAGAACTAAACTGTGTGTGCTTGCTGAGGAAAGCTCTTTTGAATCAGTTGACGTTCCTTCAGAAAGCACGAAGCACAAATGGACTATTTGGTAGTTTCCACAGATATTAAGTGCTTAAAGTAGGGCAGAGGGAAAGGAAGTCCAAATGAACCAAATTAATCTTATAATAGTCTGTTTCCTTCCTAACTGGCTAATCAGAGGAGCGTAGGCACAGAAACACAGATTAAGAAAACATATGCCACAGAGCTCTGCTTGCGGTTTGACGAAGACACTTTCTCTTCCCTAGGATTGATTGGCTAGGTGCTGCAGTAATGTCTCCGGAGCACACCGGGGTGAAGGGAGCAGTGAGACTGCTTATCTTTCCTGTGCACAAGTGTCTGCTTCTGTGACTTCAGTAAACCGACTCCAGATTAGCTAAGATCGGGTTTGGGTGAGAGAAACAGACTCCAAAAAGCAGGGGATTTCAGAGGAGAGACGCTAATGATTCACAATGAGCTGTGAACAGCTCGGGGTGACAGTCAAGCACCTGAGGAAGCCTCTACACTTCAGCCTCTGTGTGACCCAGCCTTTCCCCTAGCCTGCTCCTTATCCAGCTACCAACACCAACGGGGATGAGAAAATCATGAAAGGGAAAGGAAGAGAAGGGAGGGGAGGGGATAGGAGGGGAGGGAAAGGAAGGAAGGAAGGAAGGAAGGAAGGAAGGAAGGAAGGAAGGAAGGGAAGAAAGAGAGAGAGAGAGAAAGAAAGAAAGAAAGAAAGAAAGAAAGAAAGAAAGAAAGAAAGAAAGAAAGAAAGAAAGAAAGAAAGAAGGAGAGAGAAAGAGAAGGCTCTTTTCTTAAAGACTATATCCATGCTAGCTTTCTGTTTCTGCTTCATTGGCCAAAACTAACTACATAGAAAAATTTTTTCTTTGTATATTTTGAAGCATATTGGTAGGTGTGTAGAAATTTACGCATGTCATATTTTCCTGGTACTTCTCTTAATCCTTAGAAAGTAACCTTACTTTCCTTGAACAAAGTTTTATTTTTTTTAAATCCTAAAAGTACATCATTTGTGTGATTTCCATAGAGTACATCAATTTTCTCCTTAGCACTTTGTCCAAAATCTTGTTTTCTACCCTTGCCCTTTCTGCTCTTCTTTAAACATACAGAGCTCTTTGTTGTAACAGAGCACAGCTAACTAATCGTGGCCTGACAACCTTTCTGTTCAATGAGGGCATATCTATTTTATTTACATTTTTAGTCTCTTGTCTTTTGTTTTGGGGTGTGTTTGGTTGTTGTTGTTGTTGTTTTTGGTTTTTTTTTTTCTTTTTTCCCCAAGACAGGCTTTCACTGTGTAGCCCTAGCTGCCCTGGAACTCACTCTGTAGGCCAGGCTGGCTTCAAATTCACAGAGAGCCACCTACCTCTGCCTACCAAGTGCTGGGATTAAAGGAGTACGCTGCCAACAGCCAGGGAGGGTTTTGCTTTGTTTTCTCATTTTTATTACACCTCATAACATTTAGTACAATAGGTTTTCACCATATTCGTGTCTTTCCCCCGACTTCTTCCAGATCCACACCCATTCCGCTACCCATCTAACTTTGTGCCCTATTGGCACTGCCCACCTTAATTAGTTTGGTCTTCGGCCACTTGAACTTTTGCATTCTGGCACTATTACTGTAGTGTTTACTCAAATATAGCATTTACCCACGGAACCGTGTCTGCCAGCTTGTGTCAGAGTTAGCTGTTGCATCTCACAGTGGTAGTGTTGGTTCAGGAAGTAGCCTCAGTCCGGGTTGGGCGGCTGTATCCTGGCCATGTGGGCACCTATTGGTGCACTTTTCAGACCCTAGTGAGCTCACCCTCCTTCAGGCTCTAGCAGGGCTGAGACTTTCCTTTGGCAAATATCTCCTTGACCATCAACTCTGCTCCCTCGCCTACCGATGCCTCAAAAATGGCATCCTTCTCTCTTTGTGCAGAAAAGACAATTTCTTTTCTAGGCATAGAGCTTTAGGTTGAGAAAAGCTTTTTTTTTCCCCCTGCTGCCCAGTTACCCACGGTTTATCAAGCAATGGATTTGCTCAGTGTCTCTCCTACCTGATTTTCACTGTATTTTGGATCCAGTCTGGAGGAAGACACTTTTTAGTGATTTTGTTCTCAAATCTTGTCTGTTTGCCTTTTCTCCTTTTTTTTTTTTTCCTTTTGGATCCACCATTAGACACATCTTTACCCTGCCCATCTTTTAAAAAAATCTTTTCACAGTCAGAATTTCATTTACGTGATATTTTGTGTCATTCCTTTGTGACTATTTGTCTTTGAGATAATTAATTCTCTCTTCAACCGTGTTTAATCTACTGCAAAGCCCATGCACTGGGTGCAATTTGCTCATTTCCATTAGTAGCTTTTCACTTTCTAGGTGCTTCATTTGTTTTTATTTAAACTTTACATGTGTCTCAGAATATTGTTTAAAGCACTTGAATTTATTTCTGAAAGCCAAAATTTCTTTGTATCTTTCTACTTTGTTTGATTATATTTGAAATGAGTTTTTACTTGTGAGATGGTAATTTCTTTCAGAAATTTCCCTTTGAAGAAAAATTTTTGAAAACTAGGAAAAATAAGCCACTGCTTAGGAGGTCTGGAAGGCACATGGAGATACCACGTGTCTTGGGCTGAGCACAGTCTTACACATGCATTTGGTCATTTTTTAAAATGTAATAATAAATCATGTAATGTTTGTCATTATAGCTCAATTAATCTCTGTATTATTTTAAATGATGCATAGAATTCAATAATATGTTTCTATTACTGGTAGTGTAACCCTTAAAATTAAAAAACAAATTGCCTATAGGTGGCTATTACAGCACACCCCTTTAATCTTAGCACTCAGGAGGCAGAGGCAGATGCATCTCTGTTAGTTTGAGGCCAGCCTGGTCTACAGAGTGAGTTTCAGGACAGCCAGGGCTACATAGTGAGACTATCTATTAGAAATAAATATCACAGCAATTTTACAACTTCCTATGCTTTTATAATTCAACACAAACACACAGAGGTGTATGTAGATACACACATGAATGTATTCCTAAAAGCAGGACTGCCGTAGCAAAGAAAGGGGACATCTGATCATTCAAAACATAGTATTACACATGACTTCTAAAAGGTTCTGTTTTTCTGTCTGGTCACAGTTTGTCAGTGTATAACCACGGCATTGAAGGCACTCTGTGTCCTCAGTTGCTACATTTTGCCCATGATGGTAATGTAACTACTTGCTCCTGCTGACATTTAAGTGCTAGTGTGGCCAAGCCCACTGCTGGCATTTATTGACTATTTGCTTTTTTCCCTTTTGTGAGACAGATGCTCATTTACTTTGGCCATTTTTATGCTTTTTCTTCTGGGTCATTTAATTGCACAGTTTCAGTCCTCTTTGAACTTTAGAGGGTAAAAGTGTTTCTTTTAAACATTGTACACAGAAGGTACTTCACAAATACGAGTACAGACTCGTATAAACTAGGGCTAAATGTCTTTCATCATAAATCAACAGAATGAATGTTTTACTTGAAAAGTAAATATGTGTATTCTAATTGAGGCCAGAGAAGCGGTCATTGGTAACTGTGTATTCTAGTGCTGTAAAATTAAGTCTGTTTCTTTAGTCTCTTAAGACACTGTTGGAGAGTCCTTTCCTAACAACTGAAGGGCTATTTCTAGTCAGAATTTTAACACTTTACTAGAGGCACAATTATTTCAAAGAAACCTTTTTCTTTAAAAATGCTGGCATTTCACATGCACTGAGATTTTCATCGGTGGATCCATTTCCATTTATCTACAACCGTTGTATTTACATGTCATAAAACTACTGGCGTCGGAGTTTTAAGTAGTGTTGGAATTTGGAGAGGCACTAATTTCACACTTTGGGGAAATGCTTACTGTCTCAAATGGCTACTCAAATTTGGATTACTGAAGAAAGTCATATTTGCCTTCCACAGTCAATTCTTTTTGTAAAGTTATGAGCACGACTTCGACAATTATAAAGCAGTGATTTGTAACTACAGAAGTTTCTTATAGGTTTTAATGGTGTGTGAGGAACTGGTCTGCTTTGTATGCTGAAATAGTGGGAAAATAAGAAAATCTATAAGAAAATCTTATAGTTTAAGAAGAAAACTGGTTAGCCCTAAAAGAACTCAAAATCAGATGGATATAGAAATCAGATTTCTTAGAAATCTCCCAAACAATCTCCTAGAAAACACATATTCATTTGACCCAAAATTATCTACAAACAAACAAACAATCACAACCCAGTCCGAGTAAATCCTAAACTTCACTGAAATGATTGGTTCATCTGAACATTCCTTGGACTTCAATATCTAGTGCACTTTGCTACTCCTTCTCATAGAAATACTGAGTTACAAATGTTTAAAGTCTATTTTTAAAGCAAATTTACTTGATCATTCAAAATGAAGAAGACAAGATGAGGGAAAAGCTCTTTAAAACTATAAAACACCAGTCAGCACACAGACGTTGTAAAAGCGTGAATGATTCTTCCTCAGCCTGAGTTACTGACTAGTAAGCACTGTATTCCTGGCTTCTTAAGCTAATAAGAGTTTACTTGTCTCATGTGTTACGAGAGACATTAGTAGTCCTTCCTGCCAAGTCCTTGCAATCAGGTAGTTTGGAATCTGGTGTAGGACTCCCTGGCTTTGGAGACAGGTTGTCATCCAGGACCCAAAGAGGTCAAGAGCAGAAAAGAAGATCGTTCAGCAAAAAGAAAAAGGACTTCAGAAATTGCAGTATAGGAACCAGGTCAAACCCAGAGTTGGAACTTAGGACTCCCACATTACAAGAGAACGGGTCAGAGGAGGCAGATAGAAGTGTGCAGTGGTTAGAGTTTATGCAGGAGTCTAATATACCAGGATGCCACTGACATAGAGATGAAGAACTTGCTTCCCAGTCTGCCCTAAGACTTACCTGTCAGCCTCCCTGAAGATGCCTAAAACATTCCCTAAACTTAGTAAAACTGGAGAGTTCACCTCTGTGATTGATCCTGTATCCTATAGCGACAAATGTGTAAGTCATAATACTTAGTGTGCCTGTGATACAATCATCATAGTTTATATATCATGCAAGTAATTGTGAGCTTATATATTTTTTAAATCCCTTAGTCTTCTATGCTGAATATTGTCAAGCAGCTACTTCTAAGACAATCCACATCCCCGTGTTAAACATTCGTATAATCTGTGGCAGAATGTCAGCAAAGTGCCTACTCAGTATTGTAATTTTGCTTGATAATTGACTCTGTACTTAAATCAATGCATATGAAGATCAATAGATGGTAAAATTCAATAAGCGAAGCTACATTTTTGAAAACAACACAAATGGAAGAAAATATAGTCATTCTTTTTATGTAAACATGTTCAATCAGATTGAAATTTTCATGTTCAGTTGCCTATTAAAAATGAATTCAGTGTGTTCAAAAAAAAAAGCCAATAAGGTGCTTCTGCCTGGAAAAGCTGAGTGAGAACAAAGCTAGGTTCATACGGCTTTACAAATACTAAAAGGGGACATCAAGACTGGGTGTGGGGAACACCTTTAATCCCAGCGCTTGGGAGGTGAGGCAGGCAGGTCTCTAGGAGTTCCAGGCCAGCCATGGTGACAGAGTGAGATCCCATTTCAAGGAAGAAAAAGTGGCACCAACACTGCTGAACAGTTTGTCATATTTTTGTCCCATAGACACGGAGATTTGGTTCTGAGGGCATGATCCAAGCAAGCTCTACAGATGAAAATACATGACTGCTTCCAGGAACAATGACATTTGTGAGTAAAAGTGAAAATCTGAATATAAGAAAAGCTCACTTCTTCATTTGTAGCTCTGCTTCTAAGTACACACACCACGTTGATGTCAAATTTACAAAGCACGATGCAAAATTGGACACACACCAAGATTTACTGAAACTGTGTAAAAGTATAAGTGAAGAAGAGATGAGGACGGGGAGGTGGCTCCGTGGACAAAGCACCAAGGACCAGGACCACAGTTCAGATCTCCAGCAGCCTCGTCAATGGTGTGGGCCTGGCAGAGTGCTTATAATCCCAGAGCGTGTGAGTTGGAGATGGCATCCCCAGAGAAAGCTGGCTAGCTGGAGTAGCTGGATCAGTGAGCGTCAGGCTCTGGGAGAGACTCAGGCTCAGTATCTAAGCTCTGACCTCCGACCTGCGTGCATAAGCACCAATGCACGTACACACTTTCATTCATGTGTGCCCCCACACATGCAAACATGCATATACACAAACATGCATACACACAGACATACATAGCATATATGTACACACCCCTGTGAAAGAAAACGATGGCCATTCCATATGATAAGCAGGGTGATGTGCTGCAATTGGTGCACACCACAATTAAAAGCCTTCTTGATTCTGAGTCACAGCCCTGCTTCTACCCTTTGCTCTTTGATAAGCATCTTCAAAAGAAATTACTCAAAAAAAAAAAAAAAAAAAAAACAAGCAATGACCACTGTGCAGCTTTGCAGAAGAGAAGTTTGGTAACCATCTCACAGTGAGAATCTGGAGTCATCACTGACCTCTCTCTCGGAATGCTGTCTGCTCTTATTTGCCAGCAAAGCTATCCCCCTGTCTTCACCTGCCTCCATGGACCCCAGGCTTTGCTCCAGTGTGTGATATCCAGAATTCCTTGTCTCTCCATCCAGGTTTCCCCTCTCTAGAAACTATTCTGTGCCTCTAAGCTTACTTACTAAGCCCATCCCACCGAGGCACTCAGAAGACAAAAAGAATTTGAAATGAACTGCCAGGAAACATCCTCCTTAATGTTAACGTTAAATAACCAGGTTATGTCATTCCAAACTCTAAGGGGAAATAGGAATAATTTGCAGGAGCATCATCTATCTGTGTGAACATAGATTAGACCATTCCAAGCTCACACTGGAGCAATACTTAGGTAACACCTATGTGCCCTTGGGATCCCTGTGCCAGAAAGTCATCACACAGAGGCTGTCAAGAAACCTCACCAAAAAAAATGCCTGTAGATCCCAGCGGTGCACGGTGCTAGCAAAAAAAAAAAAAAAAAAATCTGTAAAAAAACACTTAAACCTCATGTGATGGGCTAGTAGTGTGGCACTATAAGAAGAGGTGAAAGATAGCATGTTGGCTGGTAGAGAAAGTTCTGCTGATATACGTAAATATACTAAGTCAAGATATTAACGTGAAGAGGACCACGGAAACCAAGTCCGGCGAGACTGAAGAGAACGCTGTGTGGGGATGTGTCTGGCCCACCGTAAAACAGATGCCCAGCGTACCCAGCGCTCAGGCTGAGGGGGGCCCATTCTTCCAGACCCAGCGACATGGCCACTTCATCTCTTTTCTCGGGACAGTATGCTGGTGGCCCTAATAGCTGAGCTTACCGCCACAGTGAGCAGCCACACAAGTGTGGAAAAGCAGCTCACGCGGAGACTATCGGGTGGCCCACTTGCCACTCACATGGAGAAGCTGTGTGGTCAGGAATGAGGGCAGAGCTGGGCCTGCACGGGAAGGCTGTGGGGAAGGCCACCTCACTGGGTAGGGTCCATTGCTTCAGCTGGCCCTTTGCACCCCTGCCTCGTGCAGAAAGGCCAGATGGGTCTGATTTCTCAAAGTTCCCTGCTAGCATGAGACCTGTGTGCTTTGGTTTCTTTCATTACACCCCTTCCTGACGCGCAGACATCAGCCCTGGGCTCTAACAAACAGCACCTGGGCTTTCTTGTCCTGTTTCCTTCCGAAGCAATGAAAAACACTTTAATACAAAAGATTTATGACAACTTTTGTATTTTTCCCATTTTTATATGTCTGCTAAATTCCAGTTTTTTAAAAAACATTATAGAGAAAGCCACTGGTGGAATCACAATGTCTAGAAATGTTAAGTTCTCTGTAAAAATAAGACCACTCAAATCTTGTTAAACTGATACTGTATTCATTGTGCCTCTTAATGCCCACGTTCATTCCAAAGGACTTATAAAATGAAATCATCAAAAAGTTCCCAGCTGCACAAGTCTTTTGAAACTTTTCTGTCGTAACAGTCTGCCTTACACATTACAAAAACATGCGAGGAGGCTTAAAGATAGTTTAACAAAAAGACTAGAAGGGAGCATATCCAGGTGGCTTTTTAAGTGTGGAACATAATAAAACAGGGCTTGGAAAGCGCTATGCCAAGATATAATAACTAGAAAACAAGAAACTCCATTTACAAGCTGAAGTGTAACTTAAAGTCGTAAACAGAAGAAATGTTGAGAACGCAAGGAAAATAATAACAAGCACACCATTCAATATGGGGCAGATGAAAACCTTCAGCTACACACTAGCGGCGTGGCCCCACAGCTCCGCGCTGCCTTCAGCAGTTCTTCCATGCCTGCTGTGTAAGTCAGGATCCAGGCATGGAACAGAAGACATGAGTGTTTAAAGCTGAGGGGACTGGAGCAGGAAACTCATCAGCAAACAGGGAGAGAGGGCAGAGACCTGAAGTCCTGTGTCACCTCTGTCAGAACCAAGAGCCAAGGGCATCTGTGGGGATTGGAAGAGCCAGATAAAGAGTGGGAGGAGAAAAAAACAAAAAAACAAAACCTCTAGCTTCTCCCACCTTCCTGCTGTATGTCCTACCAGAGACTATCTATGTCCTCCTTAGCTTGGGACTATCTCAGCAGGGTTGGGGAGGGGATGAGCATCGCCTGGATTGCTAGGCTAACGGATGTGGGCTATGTTCTGGTGTGGTCCACTGGGACCATGAGTGTCCCAGACAGCGCCTTTGCTCAGAGCATGTCAATTCATCCTGATCGCTCTTCACTGTCTTGACCAGTGTCGCTCAGTCACCACACCTACAGAGGACTCTTTTTTTGTCTATACTCACTTTTAAAGGGCCCATTTGGCTTATAGTCTGGCTGACTTACGGTAAGTAATCTGCTGGCCTTTGGGCAGAGCAAATTTACAGCATCAGAGGCAGGATAAGTGGAAGTCCAGCTGGGCAGTTGTTGAAGGCATTGGCCTGGGAGGGATGCTAACAGATCAGCAGGGCACTAACACATCTGTGTTTGAAATGCCATTAGCTAGAAATAAAAAAAAGCAGTAACATATTTCTCAAAAATTATCTGAGATTTCACCTTACACCTATCAGAATAGCTAAGATCAAAAACTCAAGTCACAACACATGCTTGAGAGGATGTGGAGAAAGGGGAACCCTCCTCCATTGCTGGTGGGAATATAAACTTGTACAACCAATTTGAAAATCAATCTTGCACTTTCTCAGAAAATTTGGAATAGTGTTTCCTCAAGATCCAGCTCTACCACTCCTAGGGTATATACCCAAAAGATGCTCAAGTACACAACAAGGACATTTGCTCAACCATGTTCATAGAAGTTTTATTTGTAATAGCCAGAATCTGAAAACAACCCAGATGACCCTCAATTGAGGAATGGTTACAGAAGTTGTGGTACATTTACACAATGGAATACTACTCAACAATTAACAACAAGGAAATCATGAAATTTGCAGGCAAATGGAAACATCATCCTGAGTTATCTCAGAAGCAGAAAGACACACATGGCATATACTCACTTATAAGTGGGTATTAGACATACAATATAGGATAATCATACTAAAATCTGTACACTTAAAGAAGCTAAGCAAGAAGGAGGTTAGAGGATCAATCCTCATTCAGAAATACAAACAGGATGGTCATCAGAAGAGGGAGAAACAGGAAACAGGACAGGAGCCTACTACAGAGGGACTCTGAAAGAGTCTACCCAGCAGGGTATCAAAGCAGATGCTGAGACTCATAGCCAAACTTTGGGCGGAGTGCAGGGAATCATGAAAGAATGGGGAGATGAAAGGCCTGGAGGGGACAGGAGCTCCACAAGGAGAGCAACAGAACCAAAAAAAAATCTGGGCACAGGGGTCTTTTCTGAGACTGATACTCCACCCAAGGACCATGCATGGAGATAACCTAGAACCCCTGCACAGATGTAGCCCATGGCAGCTCAATGTCCAAGTGTGTACCCTAGTAAGGAGAACAGGGACTGTCTCTGACATGAACTCAGTGGCTGGCTCTTTGATCACCTTCTCCTGAGGGGGTGCAGTCTTAGCAAGCCACAGAGGAAGACAATGCAGCCAGTCCTGACGAGACCTGATAGACTAGGATCAGAAGGAAGGGAAGGAGGACCTCCCCTATCAGTGGACTGGGGAAGGGACATGGGTGGAGAAGAGGGTGGGAGGGTGGGATTGGAATGGGACAAGGGAGGAGGCTACAGTTGGGATACAAAGTGAATAAACTGTAATTAATAAAAATTAAAAATTATCAAAGGAATAATACAGGCAGGTTGACTTATTGAGAGTTTTTTTTTTTTTAATTTTATTCTGTTTGGGTATAAGTGCATGCATGTTTGTATACCGTTCATGTGTCTGGTGTTTGCAGAGGTCAGAAGAGGGCATTGAATGCCCTAGAACTATAGTAATACATGGTTGTGAGTTGCTATGCTGGGAATCAAACCCCGATCTCCTGGAAGAGCAGCCAGTGCACTTAACTTCTGAGCCATTCCTCTAGCCTCTGGTTGAGTTTTTTAATTCACTTTTAGACATTGCTTCCTACCAGACCCCACGCAAAGAGGTTGCTGTTTATATCTGCTTAGAAACAAATAGAAAACAAAATTCTACCAGTAAAGGAAATGTCTTGGCTCATGTTATTAAAAATTACAAGACGGAGCAAACCCCAGTCTTGACCACGGTGCCGTGAGGTCACCAAAGCCTCTCCTGGCATCGTATCGGTGGGATGGTTCCTGGGAGAGAATGACAGTACCTCTTTCATCAACACTAGACTCGGAGTCCCATCAGTACTGGCGTGCCAGTTTTATGACTTCTCTGCAAATACAGATGCATCCTGTCTCCATTTGTCTCTTCACTGGTGCATGACCTCAGGTGTTGGGACGGATGAGCAGCGGGAGCTCAGACCAGACTTGTCTGCTGCTGCAGCAGTCCTGCTTCCTTCTTCCTCGGGCTGCGGCTCAGCTTTCGAAGGACTGAGCATTTTTAGTGTTGAAAGGCTCCTGAAGACTGAACTTCCAGGCCACTGGCCAATCAGCAAAAAGCTCCCTCGGGATAGGCAAAAGGGCTTCTCCTCTAATGTAGGAGGACCACCTGCTAGTCAACCCGATTCAAAAAGAAATGTAAAAGGATGAAAATAGTAGAAAACGTTTTAACTCAGCTACCATTCACTAACACAGTTTTGTGTGAATCTGCGGTCTTCTCCAGACATTTTTTTCCCACATAAATGTTAGATAGCACCAGGGCATGTGAGAGTTTCATTCTCTTTTTAATCTTTTATTGAGCTTTATATTATTATATGATTTAAAGTGTATCTCTTGCATATGTGTGTGTACACGTCTGTGCACACATACCGTGGTGCCTGTGTGTAGATCAGAGGATAACTTGTGGGAATCATTCTCTTTTTCCAGTATGTGTGGGTCCCCGGGCTCCATCTCATGTCATGAGGCTTTAGATGTTAAGCCATCTTTCTGGTCTCTCATAATTTTATTTTTGCAGTGTGGGGGACCAAACCTCGGGCCTCTTTCATGCTAGGCAAGTACTCTACAACCAAACTATGACCCAGGTCCTCTTTTTCTAAATTATAGTGTGAAGTGAGGATTTAAAAGATTCTCTGAGATATTGTGAAGTAACCAAGCGCACGAGTCCAGCATGGATAGGTTAGGGCATTGTGCTATTCTCTGTGCTTCCAGGAAAGCAGCTCATAGTCCGAGCTTGTGTTCTTCATAGAGGCCTTGACTGAAGGTCACAAGATGTTTTCAAAAGCTCCCAAATCCTGATTGTTTTCCAGCTGTCTAACTCTGATAGCCTTGGTAGATACGTGACCAAAGTCTAAAAATACAATTCCAAAAGGATTTCAAAGGATTTGGGGTGTTTTTTTTTTTCTTTGCTAAAACAGGCAAAGGTTAGACAGTCACAGCTTCAGACAGAGGAGAAGAGGGCAGCTTCCAGCGTCACAGGGTCCAGTATTAGGATGCCGTGAGCTACACAGGCTTTCCCGGGGGATCTCAAACCACCTTGCAGTCACGGATGCCAGTGTTGGGCCCACCATGATCACTCATGCAGAATGTGGAACTCTGGGGCAAATAAAGGCTAGAAGGACTACAGTTACAGCTATGGCAATGGTCCGCACAAGGCCCCTAAGTGTGGTTCAAATGTGGGATCTACCAGCTCTGAAAGGAGGTGTGTACAGCTTAGGAGGTTAAAGAACGAGGGCATTTCCTGAGTGAGCATGACCTTGTGCTGACCTGGCTGTCCCTGTACTGAGCCTGATTTGGAAGTGGCCTATGAGGGCCAGTATGATACCTACCTTGACCACTTGTGCACACATGGTCCTCACACCTGTGGTCCAAAGGCTCAGGGCTGGACTCGGGATGTCCAAAGCTTCCAGCCAATGGCCTTAGATTATGGGTGCATGTGAGAAGACCCAACCGGGGCCCAGTGCCTGTGTATGCCGGGTGTCTCCTGGCTTTCCTCTCTCCAAAGCATGAGTTGCAGGACTGCTTTCCTGAGGGGCTCCTGCTTTGGCTTTTGCTTTGACATGGCCTGAAGCCGATGATCTCAAGGCTGCACAGAAAGGTTCCTGAGCAGAAGAAGAGAAGAAGGAGGAAAAAGAAGGAGAAGGCAAGGAAGATTCAGAGAAGAGGGTCCCAGCGGCCCAGGATTAGAGCAGACACAGAAACACAAGTTATAAATTGAGTACAGAAGCTGGGACAAGAAAAAAAGTGGCCTCTGGACTCGATGGTGGAGAGGATTCACCAACCAAACCTCTCACTGCCAATACAGGACCCTATACCAACACAAGAGAATTAGCCACCTTGACAGCAGATCTCCCAAAGAACCAGATAGGTAGGTGGGTGCCAAGCTCTCCAGGCAGACTTCAGATTACCTTCAGCAGGGCCTCAGTCATAAGATGAAGAAAACAGAGAGGCCCCACAAAACCAGGAAGGACCTTAATAGTTTGCCCAAGTAGGCTAAGGAGAAAGATCTGACCAGTAACAAGTCCAGAGGATGACAGCCAGAACTGCAGGTTTGCAGTGGCCCTCTGGACCATCAAGACGCTCATGGCAAGAAGTTGCAGGATTGTTCTAAAGCAAGAACCCTTAAGCCAGGGCCCAGGGGAAGAGCAGAGCCATGTGGACACTGGCATCCTGGATGAGGAGGCAGGGCAGAGCAGCGGGGTCCCCAGAGGCAGCAGAGAGCCTGAGCAGTGCCTCTCTATCCACACCCCTCTGCAGCCCCTAGGACAGGAGATGTGGTACCTTGGCCAGGAGGTGTGCGTCCTGGGCTTCAAGACGGAGGTTCGTGAAGATGGTGGCGATGTCCGCCCTGTAACCCACACACAGGACGGGCAGTGAAGCTGGAAGCCAGTCCCAGTAAAGTACTTTTCTACTCCCTACCCACAATACACAATCAGTTCTGCTTAACTTGTACTGCCCTCTTAGACAGCCTCACATTTTAGAATGTACTCTCTGTTTTCTGTATAGACACATTTTTTTCTCCCTCTGATATAAATGGCCAGGAGTGCATTTGCTCAGTGCTATGGTACTCACGTGTTTGCTTGGAATATTGCAATTTTCCAGAGTAGTTGTAACATTTTACGTGCTCATTGGCAATATGGTTTCCATTTTTTCCGCATCCTCATCAGTGTGCTTGGACTACTGTTGAAACGCAGCCAAGCACCAGGCAGCCTGGACAACAGATACTTGCTTCTCACTGTCCAAGAAGCCAGTAACCAAACTGAAAGTGCCCATCTGTCGAGTCCTCGGAAACTGCCTTTTTTTCCTGATTTGTAGACAGATCCCGGCATGTTCGGCTTCCACATGCAGAGAACACGCGCTTGTCCTCCGCTAAAGCTAACATTCTCAGGATGGCCCAACTCAGAGGACTCACTGAGCCATATTTGTCTCCAAAGCCACATCTCCAAGACCATCCAAGTACAGGTGTGCCTTAGGTGTGATAGAGGTGCACAATTCACAGACCCCGGCCAGGTCAGGCAGACAGTTCCCTCATCCCAGCTGCCCACAGAGCAGTGATTCTTAGAGCTAGTTCAAGGGTTGACCAGTCTTAGGATGACTTGAGGCCTTACTTAAAACGCAAGCTCCCACGCTTCCCTGAATGGAACTCTGTGTTGGGGTCTGGAAGCCAGGAAGTTGTGTTTTAACAGGCCCTCTGGCAAATTCAAATACCATTGTCTCAGGGAGCCACTCCCTTCCATAATCCTAGGCAGCTCGGATTTGAGGTTGGAGCCCAGAGCACTCTGATCAGCTCAAGTAAACCTCAGGCCTCCGTCAAGTTCCCAGAAACCTCCTATTCTGTCAGCTGTCGGAAATGGTCCCCATTAAGAAGATGGAGGTTTAAGAGGGGATTGTCCTTATCTGTGACTCTCAAAGGTCAATGTCCTGCTCTGGGTGCCTCCGTTCTGCGCTCTTGCCATGAGCTCTTCAGATGCCGTGCACCGTAGGCAGGCCTGAGGAAAC